>NC_084970.1:19354995-19988623 GCF_963691925.1 Scomber scombrus
TAAGACTTCCCTTTTTAACTGATTCTGGAGAAATCTGAAAAATCAAAAACCAAGAGTGTCATCCCATCTTGTTTTATGTCCCTAATGTTTAATTTAGTGGAGCTGTCTTCAAGAATTACAAAAATATAATGCAGTATAATAATCAAGCTCTACAAAATCACTATCTGATCTTCACAATATTACAGCACTGTAATTCAATTTGCCTGTACAGTTTCTAAGAGGAAGTGGGGTTAAAAATGTATACCTTATAGGGTCGGGGGATCTTCTGCAAATGACAGGATGTAGACAAAAGAGATTTCCACTGGACAGAGTAAGGAGGCCAGGCACTGACTCAGAAGCCAAAAAAACTGTCTGACATCATGTGACGATGGAAGGCTATCAGAGCAGATAACCTGGGGCACAGCTTCAAAAGTCTGACCTTGTTCCCTGTCCACGATGAGGGAAGTCATACATGCAAATAGGCAGCTATGACAACACACTGTGGTTCATGATCTAAGGAAAAGGAAATAAACTAAACATGCAATAATTACATTACATTGAGAGGTATTGATGGATTATGGTGACACGGATAGCACCGTTTACTATTATGTTAATTTAGCTTACTTTATAACCTTATTATCTGTTTAAAAATAGGTGGTCTGTTCAGGCTTTAAGTTGTAAAGATGGCCTTTATAACAACTTAGATGTAGACTTCTCGGTTTAATCCCCTTTTTGAAATATAAGACAATGATGTTCAGCAATGACACCAAGATGCCAAACATAATTCATAACCTCTTATCATACATTCCCACCGACTGGAATGCAGACTTCACCTGTAGTATTTTTGGCATGTTTATCTGCTTGTTGAGGAGTAATTACAAACCCAGACCAGCTACATCACATTTCAGCTGATGTGTGAATAAATTTACAACCAATAATACTTCCTTAAAATGTTACAGCGGTGTAATTATTGGCCAAACAGGAACAAGTCCAGTTTATCACATAGCCCTCTGTTGTGGGGGAGTTTTGCTGATCAACTGAAGTAGCTACATCCTTCCTCACCGTTATTCACTGTGAAATTACAGTGGCGGAGAGAAAAGCAGTACCACAGTAGAGTGAAGGTTACTTTAAGGCTGCCCTGGTCACCAGTCATTTTGAAAACAAGCCTGAGGCAGAGCCAAAGTGCCACATGTGGGGTAGGACACACTGCTCCAGGGACACAGTAAACAAACAGAGTCACAAGCAGAGAAAACTGCTGGGAGCTCCTCATCTCGCCACTTCCAGGGACCAGAATATCATCTTACATCAGAGTTACAATAATACCAGAAGCCTTGACGTCACCACAAGTTGACTCATTGATAAAACATGAATATAAAGTCAGACTCTTTTTTGAGTAACAACACCCAATCAAGGAAGTAATGCCAAGCCATCATGATTAGGTAAGGAGGAGATACGCAGGAGAATACTCAGATTTTTGTTTTCCAGCTGTTCAACTGTAAAATGTTCAAACATCCATAGCAGGAAAAAAAAATCACTGAACTATACCAGAAGATCCAGAAAACAGTATGTTAATCTGAAACTATTCTGCTAATCAACTTCTTGAGTATTAGTTCTTTTTTAAGGAAGGGTGCAAAACATTTGCTGGTTGCAGCTTCTCAAATGTGAGGGTTTGATACTTTTACAAGCCACACATGATAGCAAAGTGATTTTTGGGGGGATTTTGGACTGTTACTCAGACAAAACAAGACATTTGTTGAGGTCATTTTAAGCTCTAAGAAATTAGAACAAGCTCTATTCTTTAGTTTTAGACTTTTTATAGACATAACGATGAAGAAAATCATATTTAAATGAATCAATAATGAAAATAATCATTAGCTGCAGCTCTTGTTAAGAACAAAAATACAATAGGTGATGGAGTATATTACTGTCAGTATGGTGTTTATCTGCCATAAGAACCTGAGTGATACATGTAACACTACAGTATAAGACTAGAAATGATCTTTGTTGATGCATGAACATTTTTATTAACCGGGTGTGCTCATGTGCTTTAGAATCTAAAGCAGGACAATCACAACTGCTTGCAATAAATTCAAAGATTAAAGAATACAACCAATGGTACTGTTACATTTCCATTGGTTTTACAACAAAAAAGAGTTGCAAAAAAGCAGAACCAAATTTACCTCAACTGCAAACTGATGCAAAGTGAAAAGCCCACAAACTCAATAGTGGTTGACAACTTGAATTTACAATGTGTATTTTATACATTTCTCTCATCCAGGATGATTTAAAACAAGTGCAGCAGCAGAATAAGTCAACTCTCATAAAGTTCGCCATCACAAACAGTAAAGCAGTGAAACATAGTTGCAGCTCTGTAACAAAGACGTATGGAACTGATCAAGAGGCGTGTGTGAGTGTACTGAACCACAGCGACAAGACTAACGAGTTCCCCAGGTCCACAGAATGGGTGTTCATCCTGTTTTGAGAGAGAGGACTTGAATTCCTGAGCAAATCTCTACAGCAGTGATGGGTTTTGAAAATGGAGCACCAGCTTTGAGATGAAGGGAGAGGGGGGTTACTCAGTATGCACCTCCCTGTAGGAGAAACTAATGCAAACCATCTGCTGTCATACCGACTTGCTATTCAGCATCTGGCAGAGAAGGAACCAGTGAGCGATGCTGCTGTCTGGTATTCCAGACAGTTAAAATGACAATCAGACTATTTTTCTCTTTATTTTAATAACAGAGCCGTCTGTTGGGCACAAAAAAGACTGACCATGAAGTGATACTCTCCTTGACCTCATCTAAAAAACTGTAAAATGTAAAGACAAACCTCTTGTGACCAAATAAGTTGTTCTTGAAAGATTTTTAAGTTAACAACAACAAGAGAGATGTTTACTTTTATCCCTGAACACTATATTATTTATAAATCTTTCATAGCAGGAACATTTTTTTCTGCTGTTGTCATGTTACAACACAAAAAGAAAACATGCGGCTGCTGTTCATTTGTGTTTAGGTCAAAGTAACCATGTAATACCCAAGAATACTGCACTTGAAATAATGAGATTCAAAATCTGAAGGGAACGTGTAAGTGTGTGAACTCCACAAAGCCAGATCACAGCAAAATTGTTGCAGGATTATATTAAAGTTTTTCTTTGTAGTTTTGGCTACAGCTCGAGTGCAAAGGTCCCATTAAGCCGACTGTACATTTTGCAACCTCTGTCCTTTGGTTTTTCTTGTGGGCAACACAAACTACTGGTTCAATACAACAGTTTGGATGACAGAATGCAAACAGGTTTCAGTCCTACCTGTTTAGACAATGTCTGTCACAATGTCACTGAGCATGAAACGTACTTTAAAAAATCAGGGGATCATTTCAGATGCTCATAACTTTAATAATGTTCCCATATTCGGTTAACTGCTAATTGTTTCCTTTTGTGTCTGGAAATTAAATCTAAACCCATGACAAACTTGTATTGCAACACCTTCATTTAAAGTGACATCTCCATTAAAAAACAAGCATTGTTAAAGATAAACAAGAAAACTGCATCACTGCTACATTATGTTCAACATCCCATTAGATAATCTGGCCACAGAAGAAAGTGACATGAAGAATTGTTGCCAAAGCACAATGATGAGGCCGCAAAGCCTCCTCCATAACGTCGCTCTAGGCGTATCAGCTGCGGGGATGGCATTCAGTAACCAGGAAAAACCTGTCTCCATGTAATACACAGACAAACACACACATATGCACACAACAAGGAGCACCCACACACTCCACCTGACACATGCTCCCTGTCTCCTCTTCCAAGACTAACCGGTTTTTAAGTGAGAGCTGTCCCTGTCACTTAAACACTAATGTTTTTCAATGACATTACATCTCTATGGCAGCCGGAATATGACAGGTATCTCAAATAATTACAAAAGTACTATCAAATATCAGAAAAATATTTTGGTTTTTTTGAACATGTATAATATGTTCCATCCATAACAAGCCAAAACCAAATCAATCTATACTGCAGACACAGAAAGTATAGCCATTAATTATAATTTAGAATTCAGTAAATGAAAAAACTGTGAAAAGACGATATTTAATGTGTAGTTATTAAATATGACTCATTACTTTTGAATTGAATACTTATTATACTAGTTTGTTTATTCAAACACACACACATATATATATTTACATATATAATACATATATATATATAATATATATATATATATATATACACACACACACATACATATGTCTCTCTATATATCTATATACATATAGATATATAGAGAGATATTGGACCATAAAGGCACCAACAGTCGCTCTGTGTTAAATAATTGGATTGTATTGGTAGTAAAAAAGTAAGTAGTCATAATATCTCAGGCAGTGTAAATATTACTCACCATCCTCTACTTTCAACACAACAGCCTTCTCTTTCTCTCTTATTCCACGCGATCCAATATTTGTGCGAACCTGAGTGAAGTTAAAAGTGAGTCAAAAAGTCTACTTCAACGTTCAACGTAAAAACAGAGAACAAAATCCAAGTTTACGGGTGATATTCCCGGCAGGCTCCAGAAAGCGTGGATGCGGCTCCTCAGCGGTGTCCTCCGTCCATTGTGCAGACAGACCCGAGTCCTACACTGACAGCCTAAGCAGTGTTCAAGCAGCTAGCTGGATGGTCATTTACAGGGAGAGCAGTACCCTCAAATCGGCTCTAAAACATAACACAGGAAACGGAGCCAGAAGGTCCAATCAAAGGGCGCTGAACGTGGAATATGATTAAATATTCATTAGTTACTGGGAGTGAAACAACTGAGCATGCGCAGCATTTTGGGGCTTCCTGACAACAGACTTTCCTATGCTACAAGTAGACAAAAACATTTGAGCATCACTCTCATCAGAAATGTGAAGCTTTTTTTTTTTTTTTTTAAACCTATATGTACATGTAGGAGTATACTACATAAAAAAATCTTACTCTGCCCCCTTTCTCTTGTTTGTACATTGTAGCTGTCCATTATAATAGCCTGTAACAACTAGTACACTATATACTAGGATATACATTATACACTATAGCAACATTCATCAGAATTTATCACGCATTTCTCTTTATGTGCTTTAAACTGACATCATCAATGTCATCAACAGGTGAGCAACTGCCCTGGGGCCCCACACCCTTAGGGACCCCTAAAGCTTCAGCTTCAGTATATGTATATGTATAAATTGCGGAGAAGTAATTCGTAATAGGTAATAGGTAATAGTAATAGGCTGCGTTTAGGAATGTGCACCATTTAATTACATCAGAAACTGAAACCGAAATGACAAGGTCCTGTATTATTACCACAGTCTGCCGTGAGACCCTGTCTCTGTCAAAAAGTAGTTTTAATCCCTACATTATTTAAGTATACCTTTTGCTCACATTCTATTCTCATATAAATCTATCATTTTATTCTATGGTGACAATGAACATAAGCAATTTATAGAAAGATAGATGTGCATTTGCTGGTGCTGGGTGTCAGTAGTGGGTCACAACTCATTTTTGCCCAGAGCCCTCAGGTGGGTTAATCTTGCCATGGGTACTGGGAAAGTCATTTTCTTTTTTTACATGCTGAATGTGGAGTAATCAGCGAGCACGTCATACACAGGCTGGGACTCTTTGTGACTCAGTGTATGAGTGTCACTATCACTAGTTTATATCCAGTTTATGCTCTGTGTTCTGGTCAGTGTTTATCTTCTGCCATTTTTCTTGAGACTGTCTTTGATCTAAAATAGCCAATGAGTAATGATTATAAATAATGATAAAAACATTTTTTAAGTCCCTGAGTAACATTTCAATTATATGACTTAGCCCCACTCCCTCAGATGAATGAAAATGCAAACCAGAAGCTAGGAGTCTCTAGGAGTGAATGGGTGGCACTGGTTTCCAATTCTTACAATTAGTATCCAGCGTGGCTGAGGCTTGCCTTGAAATAATGTTGGGTGGTGAGGCGACTCTCTGGGTGTAACCTGTCCAACAGGCTGCCATCTGCAGACATGTAATATGTGCGTGTGTCTGTGTGTGTGTGTCTCTGTACTTATATTTAAGGCTTTTTTTTTTTTTAAATCGAATGTAATTCTTAAGATGAATATTAGAAACTACCGTAAATTAATCACCACACACAACATACTGAAAGACTTAGTTCTAACTATATAAACTTTTGTCGTCTGAACCTGAAGAAAAAAAATGTTTCACTCTGTATTCACATAAGGTAATAAAGAAAAAGGCTGTTTAAATATACAGAGTAACAAATAAATATGGTATGAGTTACAGAGCTGTAGTGACACCTTTGGTGCAGTGTTTTGTCACCACCCAGTGGGCATTACAGGACAAGGCAGACACCATGAAACAACCTCAACATTGTTGATTTTGGATCACAGCAGGTCATTTCCCAGGAGCATTATAAAAAGACTATGATTGTTCACCTTAAGAAAAGAAGAAGACAATTAGTCTTTTATATTAGGCAAAGTATCCCGAATACACTTCAAGTATCTCAGTTTATCATTAACATGTTGGCGTGCTTGGCATTGGGATTTGTCTTTATGCAGCAAATTGCAAATAGAAGCTCTGTTCTAGTACTACATGAAACCAATAAAAAAGGATCTCAGTCAAGATATTTGACAATCAAGTCCAGGAATAATGATACCTGAGGTTCAGTGTCCTGTAGCATACATGAATATGTTTTAGAATTGAGCTCATGAATTGTAAGTTGGACGCTAAGTTTAACATAATGGATTTCAATATGTGAGAATTAGCTATGACTGATTTTCCAAGTTATAGTAAATGGGCATAACTGTTCATTTGTGTTTTCAGAAAAATTATTGTAATTCAACGGCTGTGTCAAACTGATTGAGAAAATTGATTACAGTGATGATCCACACCAATAAATCTATACAATTTCAACATTTAAATTGGTAACACTTGGGTCCCCTGTTATGAAGTATTGTAGATAAGATTTCCAGTTCCAAAAAAGCTCCAAGAATAAATAAACAGCACAATATAGTGCATATTATCTTACAAGGTTAATAAAATAGTTTAGTTAAGTTTGACATAAAAAATGTAGCACTTTTGGACCATAAGATAATCTTTTTGGCCTACATGAATAGGTTAATTGTAGAAAAATCCCAGATAAGGTCTTAGTGACTATTTTCTAATGTATGTATGTTTTATTTTGAGATTTCACCATGAATACAATAGAGATAACCTGGGTAAATTAGGTAGGCTACAAATTAGGCTATTAGTTGCCTAAATTATGAGAGGCATTGATGATATTAGAAATAATAACAACACCGTAAATCTATACTGTATATAGCTACAGCATGAAGACACTGCATGACTTGTCATTTGGGACAGTAACATACTATTCAATGTTGTAACATTGGTTGTAGGCTATACCTATATCTGATATGAAAAAGTTAATAGAAAATAAAGGATAGATTTCAAGACAGATAAATAGCCTAGATAAATCCATTCATACATACAGTACTATTTAAAAGTTTGGACACAGTTTTGTCTGGCACTGTATGCAAACACAGATTCTTTTGACATTAGTTTTGTTTACTTTGGTTTATCTGTCCCTGGTTGAGTTTACACATCGTCTATGTGTGTGTGTGTGTGTGTGTGTGTGTGTGTGTGTGTGTGTGTGTGTGTGTGTGTGTGTGTGTGTGTGTGTGTGTGTGTGTGTGTGTTTTACATGGACTGAGTTTAATTCGTATCAAGTTGTAAGACAGTCTGTCAAATGAAAGAAATTATATTAGTATTTTCAACTGAAATTATGTTTTTGTATCTTGTGCAATAAAGTTATTGCCTTAAAGACTCATTATTCTGCGTGTCATGGGAGTTGTAGTCCATTTGGTGGTGCTCAGGATGAACGCTAACACAATAATCCTTATTTTATCTTTCAAATGACAAAGTGATCCGCGTTTACTATTGAGTAAAGTCGTAGAAACCCATTCAGCTTAGAGTGTGGGCAGCATACTGCAGCCTCCTGCTTCAGCTTGCCATAAAGTTTGATAAAAGAAGAAACTACAGAAATAAAGCTGAGCAGTGTTGCCCGGAAGTAGGGCGGGACCTTAGCGCTTTATAAACATGGCCGTTAAGCCCTCTGCAGCATCAGGTACTGCGTTTGGCTCAATTAGTTAGACTTTGAGAAAGTCACTGGTCGTAACTACTTTAGTAACAGGTGGAAAGAAAATGTAGACGTCCATCGGAAGCCTGTACGGTTTTTTTATTGGTTTATCTTTGCGTGGCAGCAGTGTTTATAACTTTATGTAGTACTTTATGCTGGCTAGCTAACCGAGCTAACGCCGACGTCTCAACATTAACTTCTGTCAACTTTTCACACCAGCTACTACCCAAATCTGCGACTTGATTGCTTATCGAAATGGAGGGGCGCCGTCGCTCGTCCAGGCTGTGTCGATGAATATTTTCCACTCGGACGTCTCGGATTGACTCAGCAAAGGGTTGACTTAAAGTTTCTTGAAGGCTCCTCTTTGGCTTGTTTTTTTTCCTCTGGCAGCAGCCAAGCGCTTTGCCAGGTCGCCCGTTCAGGACCAGCACCGAGAGGGCGGACATAAACAATGTTTTCGGTGAAACCCATGAAACCAACCTTCAAGTGTTATCTTCCTCCTGTGCAGGTACGTGTTTGCTCTTGACTGATAACAACAGGGTTTACTTTTAATGGCGGATGGACACATACGCTGTGTAATAATAGTTTTTAATTGAGATGATTTGAGCTGAAGTTGAAGGGTTTTTGCGGAAGGAAGGTTAATAGGCCTATTTGATGCGTGGCTAAGATCATGAAACAAGATATCTGTAAGCAGCTGCCCCACTTCTGATATTAATAACCGACATAAAATGCAGAAGCATTCACCACATTACTTTTGCTTTGAGTCTGCATGTCAGGTGAATTGTCACTGGCTCGTCAGAAGTTTTCGTCCTTGCCCTGCACTATTTGGAGAATTGAAACATCAAGAACAAGACCATCAAAAACTGGTATGGTGGATGTAACATATTAAAAAGGAGAATAAGTATCCAGTTATAATTAGGCATCCTCTGTGTGGGTATTTTTATCTCATGTTTATTTGTATGGGAATAAATATATAGCATTAACTTATGCCACATACCACAGCATTTATAGCCTAAGCTGGTTCGCAATGCCCGCCCCCCCCTTAGATGGGCTTTTAAAACATGAAACTCAACAGTAAAATACACATGAAACTGTACCAGACTCAACTATATATATATGTATATAAATAAATCACAAAACTGAACAATATGTATGCACACATTACAACATGAAACTCAAAAGCATACATACAAAGAATCACAAAACACAAATAACTCACAAACATTATGTAAAAGTAATAGAATTAATACAGTAATAAAAGTAATAATCACCACATCACTTTATGGTCTTGAATTGATTAGCTTGGTTTTGCTTGCAGGTGTAAACACTTACTTACAAAATACATCAATGAGTGTATTATTGATTTGAAATTAGCATGATATTGCCATCTATGGTTTTCCTTAAATTTTGCCAGTAGCAAATACAAGTGATGCACACTTAGGAGTGAATATCGATGATTCACTTTACTCAGATGAGAAAACTGTGACGCTGCTCAATGGCACTCCTTCATTTAGTTATAACAAAGTCATGTGTTGGAGCACCTGCTATTCTAGTCTTTTGCTTATGTAAGAAAATTAACTGAACATTTCATTTTTACCCTTTCAAGTACAGTACAGTCCTAGTGTTTGAACTTGTTTTCTGGCTGTGTACTCCACATTTTATATAAAACTATAACTATTAGTGTAGGAGCCAAACTATGTTTTGCTTGTGTTTATATATTTGTTTGGGCTGCATGCATTGCGTCACTTGCGTTGATTGACACATGGGTGTGGTTTCCTCTTATTTTACCTGTTCACTTGGGTGGCGGCAGGAGTTTTGGACAAAGTTAGTAGAGCTCCTATATTCTGTTGACCATTACCGTCGTCTTTCATCATCACTATATTCTCACAATCGGATCACATCAGGTATTATTTGATATATTCGTGCAACAGTTGCTTGTCAGTCTTTTTAAAAATGTTTTCCTTCCATAAATATCATTAAAACTGCATCTGGACTTCAGTATGGATTTGTATGGACGCGTCACAGATAAGAGCCTACTAAGTCTCTCAGCTGCCTTTTTTTTTTTTTTTTTGGAAAGTAAACTGCTGACATTAAGTTTTAATCTGAGGATATTTACCTTCACATCTAATAAACCATGTAGAAACTGCTGTCCGTTTTTATATACACCCCCCCCCCCCCAGTGTAAAAATGGAAGAGACTCCTACACTGGCAACTGCAAACGCTCTTAAATACTTTAAGTCAGCACTTCAGTCATTCATTCACTTGAAATCTATGGTGCTGGAGTAAAGCCAACCATGAAGAACACATGACTGCTGTCTTTATTTCCCTCTAGTTTTGTAAACGGAGCTTTCACAAGGCTTGTTGTTTCTTACTGCATGTGGTAATTGTTTATGCAGTCTTATTTACCACATCAAATCATATCAGCTGTTGTGATGGTCAACATAGAGGTATGAAAGCCACTGGTTGAACTTAAGTGTTTTGGGAATGTACAAGCCACATCATAAGTCTCCAACGCTTAAAAGCAATTTTGTTTTCATGCTTTGTTTACAATGCCAGGGCACATTCGAGAGGTAATTTTATAGCCCCTGATGGATTTTTGCTATATTATTTAATCATCTGACAGGCCAGTGTTGACCTAACTCTGTTACCTCTCGTGTTTTCTCTTTAGACTGATGTGAAGAAAACCATTGAACCACCTATCAAAAAGGTGGAGCCAAAGCTACTACCAGGTAAGTTTATTTTGACATTGTCATTTAGTTTGATACAAAAAAATGTATAGTTTGAAACAAACTTCTTGGCATACTGACATTTTATTCAGTCAAGTTGTACTTTTATATGAATAAGTTGCGGGAAAAAAGACCCTGTGGGCACCAAATGTTGACTTAAGTGTAGACTTGTCTCAGTCTGTTTGGGCTGCTGTTGTTTAATCTGCTCCAGCAAGTTATCAAAGGTTTTGGTTGCTGAATTAATGGACGTTTCAGCACATTGGTGTAAGGTTGACAGCAAACATTATGAAAGTAGTTGTTCCAGTTACACTAAAATGTAAATATTACAATAAATTGTCAACCTCAGCAATGAGCTGGGACACTCCAGAGTGAAGTTTCTGAATTAGACAACTAAGCATGTTACTTCCCTTTGCACTGTTTGCAACACTGTCTGTTACATTTCCTTAAACTGTCTATAGATTTGACTGTAAAAGCACAGAGGAAGATAAGTGTCATAGCCCTGGCTCAGAGAGCAAGACAAAGGGGGAGACCACACAAGTTTAAAGTAAATTAAACCGAACATTTATTTAAAGATACAACCCAAAAATCATTATGATAAAGAGATCTGTAATCTGTAAGGTCAGTAATGTATGCAATGATGTAAGTGAGTGGAGTGTGGTGATGTTTAAAACAAAACAAAGAAACACAAACACAAACCAAGCATGCAGCAAAGGTCAGAGAGAGAGAGAGAGAGAGAGAGATGCAGAGGCAACTAAATAACCTGGGCCCAGGCTGCCCAGGTGCATGTCATTTCATCTCAGCAGCTCCACCCATCTACCTGCAAGGAGCCTGCATCAAAACAATTAATGACAAACAAAACAGAGGGAGGGGTCGTCACACCCCCCCACATAAGAGCGGAGACCCACTAGGTACTCTGCCAATATGTCATAACTATTTACATATTTACAGAATGACACGACCTTAGACAGTGTGTTGGAGTAATGAAAACATTCATACCTTATACCTGCCTTATACCGATCCCTCAGGACTAACTTACCCCCTCCGCAACCTGGGTACCTACAGGAGCATATTTAAGAGAGAACTGGACAGCCCAAAAAGAAAACAGACAAAGGCAGAAATATGGTGACATTACAGTGTACTCCTAATACACAGCTAGAAGGCACGAGAAAGGGCATCAGCCATTACATTTTCGCTGCCTTTAATATGGCGAACATCCAAATGATAAGGCTGCAAAAATAGTGCCCATCTCATTAAACGCTGGTTAGGATTTTGCAGGGAGCGTAAGAAGGTGAGGGGATTATGGTCGGTATACACTACAAGAGGAGTTCCTGAACCAGTATACACATCAAAATGCTGTAATCCCCAAATTAATGCCAGGGCCTCTTTCTCAATAACAGAATAGTTCAGCTGGTAAGAATTGAACTTTTTTGAGAAGAACCCAACTGGCCTCTCTACCCCCATACCATCAGACTGCAACAGGACCGCTCCAGCCCCCACGTGACTGGCATCAACCTGCAACATAAATGGCTTATCAAACTGTGGTGCTGTCAACACAGGAGAGGAACAGAGGAGAGCTTTAACATTTTGAAAAGCATCTTGAGCCTTATCTGACCAGACAAACTTCACCTTCAACTTCAGAAGATCTGTAAGAGGTGCCACAACTGATGAGAAGTTCTTACAGAAACGTCTATAGTACCCCACCATGCCCAAGAAACGCATCAAGTCTTTCTTTGCTCTAGGAGGCGGAAAATTCTTAATGGCTTCCACTTTGTCTTGCTCAACAGGGCGAACCTCCCCTTGTCCCACCACTTTACCTAAATAGGTAACTGTGGCTCTTGCAAAATCACATTTGGCCAAATTCACAGTCAACTGTGCCCATACCAGTCTGTCAAACAATGCAGTGATCCTCTGCAGATGCTCCTCCCAAGTATCACTGTACACAACAACATCATCAAGGTACACAGCACAACCAACCAGCCCGTCTACCACAATATTCATGAGCCGTTGGAAAGTGGCTGGAGCATTACGTAACCCAAAAGGCATGACCTTATAGGAATACAAACCAGTAGGAGTTATGAACGCACTTATCTCCTGGGCCCGTGGAGACAGTGGGACCTGCCAGTATCCTTTTAACAGGTCAAATTTACTCACAAACTTGGCTGCACCTACTTGGTCCACACAATCCTCCATTCGTGGTAAAGGGAAAGAATCTGGCTTAGTGACACTGTTTACTTTCCTGAAATCAGTGCATGGTCGAAAAGTCAAATCAGGTTTTTTCACCAGTAAACACGGAGATGCCCAGCTAGAGTTGGAGGGCTCTGCGAGATCATTATCTAGCATGTACTGAACCTCTTTGTCCAGTTGTGTTTTCTTGTCTGGCGAAACACGATAAAAGCGCTGTTTAATTGGTTGAGCATCACCAACATCTATATCGTGTTCAATAAGATGTGTTTGCGAGGGCGTATCTGAAAACAGGGCTGGGTACCTATTTATCAATGAAATCAGTTCATTAAGTTTTCCCTCATCCAAGTGGCCCAGTACTGCTGGCAAAGACTTCAAGGTCTCAGAGTTTTTTAAACGTACGTGCAGTACTCCCTCAGGTGTCGGCCATTCCCCCTCCCCCATAGCTGCCCCCCCAGTAGAAGACATCTCCGTGTCCACACACAAGGCAGGTTTCATAGATGGGGCCTCCTGGGAGCAAGACGATGACGACCTACGGGCATAATAAGGCTTTAACAAATTTACATGACACAATCTAGATTTTCCATTTGGCATTGAAATCACATAGTTTTGTTCAGAAACTTGCTTTGTAACTGTGAACGGGCCAGCAAACCTCGCCTGAAATGGCGAACCTACCACTGGTAGCAGAAACATGACCTGTTCCCCAGGACTGAACTGCCGTTGTTTAGCTTTACGATCAAACACTGATTTCATCTTCTTTTGTGATTTTTCTAGCCTGTGTTTAGCCATTTTTCCCACGACATATAGTCTGTGTCGAAAACCATTAACATAATCAATCAAGTTTGATGGTGGTTCTGACATTTGGCAACCACTCTGCAAAAGTGCCACAGGACCACGCACAGAATGCCCAAAAACCAGGTCATTTGGACTAAAACCAGTGCTCACCTGCACCACCTCTCTTGCAGCCAGCAACAACCAAGGCAAACCCTCCTCCCAATCACGATCAAGCTCTGTGCAGTAAGCACGCAAGAGTGACTTCAGAGTTTGGTGAAAACGCTCTAAAGCACCTTGACTTTGAGGGTGATAAGCTGATGCCTGGTTATGTTTAATCCGAAGCTGCTGCAAAACCTGTGAAAACAGATGAGAGCGAAAGTTGGAACCTTGGTCAGTTTGAATCACTTTGGGAATGCCAAACACAGAAATAAACTGTGACAATGCCTTCAGTACAGACTTTGTTGTGATAGAACGCAATGGATACGCTGCTGGATACCTAGTAGCCTGGCACATCACCGTCAACAGATATTTGCTGCCAGATTTGGAAGGAGGCAGTGGACCAACACAGTCCATAATCAAATACTCAAACGGCTGATCTACTGCTGGTACAGGATACAGCGGTGCCGGACTTATAGTCTGATTAGGCTTACCCGTTAACTGGCAAGTGTGGCAAGTCTTG
This sequence comes from Scomber scombrus, assembly GCF_963691925.1. Classification (NCBI taxonomy): domain Eukaryota; kingdom Metazoa; phylum Chordata; class Actinopteri; order Scombriformes; family Scombridae; genus Scomber; species Scomber scombrus. The sequence goes on from NC_084970.1 coordinate 19,369,491, forward strand.
ATGAAAGCAGATACATCCCTTTTCAACCTAGGCCAAAAAAAATGACGCAAGATCCGATGGTATGTTTTTTGAACCCCCATGTGTCCTGCTACATTATCATGGGAGGCTTTCATCACCATCTCTCTAAATTTGGCAGGTACCACAATTTGTACAATTGGTTTTCCCACACCATTGTCTGCTTGTGGACACCATTTTCGCACCAGGACATCATCTTTCATGAAATAACCCTTAACTGCAGTTCCCATGTCCCCCACAGGAGACGCCAACTCAAAAAGTGTCTTTAGAGAGGAATCAGACTTCTGTCCCTCAATTAACTCTCCATGAGAGATAGACTCAAGAGGCACAGGAATAACCACTGCTTTACATTTAACAACTTCCTGCCGTGCAGCGTCATCGCTTCTCTTCTCCATGGCTCGAGTTATTGCACAAACTGGGAACAACTCCATCTCAGGCACAACCTCAACTGTTTTTTTCACCTCTGTCTGTACTGGTGGTAGAACAGGAACCTTAGTGATAACATATGGTGGCGGAACATTAGCCCAAACTCTACTTCCTGCCAGATCATTACCAAGAATCATATCAATGTCTTCCACAGGCAAGGCCGGACGCACCCCAACTGCCACCTCCCCAGTGACCAAACCACAAGACAACTCCATCTTATGTACTGGCACTGGAATAATCGTCATACCCATTCCTCGCATCAAAATGAAATCTCCCGTACTTGATTCTGAGGAGAAAGGAAGGACAGACTCACAGATAAAACTATGTTTTGCCCCAGTGTCTCTCAGGATTCTGACTGCCACTTCCTCTCCGAACAGTGAGACTTGACCATCTGAAATAAAAGGTGAAAAGTCATCCTCGTCCCTTTTTGATTCATCCACCGGACAGAGATCATCCAAGGAACTGAGAGTGTGAAGTGCCATCTGGGTTGAAACAGAGGCAGCCAAAGCAGCTGGTTTAAACTGTGTGCTACTTGAGAACTTTGATTTCCCTTTAAACACAGGACAGTCATTTTTCCAGTGCCCTTTACATTGACAGTAGTTGCAAACCTTACTGGGATCACCTTTCTTCCAACTACGCTCAAACCTGGACGAACTTGACTCCCCATGTGGCAGAAAACCTTTACCTGCACGTGACGAAAAACTATTCTGTGCCACCCTGTCATCACAAAAAGTACTTCTATGTGTCAGAAAATATTCATCTGCCAGCACTGCTGCTTCCTGGGGCGTTTTAACTTTTCTCTCATTTAAATATGTAGCAATACTCTCTGGGACACAGTTTTTTAATTGTTCAAGCGCCACTAAATCGTAAAGTTGCTGAAAAGTATCCACTTCTGATGCCGAACACCAACGATTAAACTGGAGAACCATCTCCCTCACAAATTCCACATGAGTCTGGTGCTCCCTCTTTCTCAAACCCCTGAAACGTTGCCGATAGGCTTCGGGTACCAACTCATATGCTTTTAGCACAGCCGCCTTCACTTTAACATAGATTCTGCTTTCTGCTGGACTTAAAGCAGAATATGCTTCCTGTGCTTTCCCAGTGAATACACATTGGAGCAACAGGGTACATTCAGTGTCTGTCCATGCACAACTTTCTGCAACCCGCTCAAACAAACAAAAGAATGTATCCGGATCCTTCTCACTGAAATTTGGCACCAACCTTAACTTTGTACTGAAATCACCTCTAGAAAAAGAATCACTAGACCCCGCACTTTCCCTGCCTGAACTGTCATTAATTTTGCCCTCCTTAATCAGACTCAGCTTATACTGTTCCAGCTCTAATTTGGTCTGTTCTGTTTTGAATTTCATTTTTTCAAGTTCCAATTGTATTTCAAGCTCCTTATGTTGTTTAAGTTTCTCATGTTCCAATTGCATTGTTAACAACTCTTTCTGTTGTTCAAAACTCAATGCTGCATTGATCACCTTGGGCTGAAACTCCTCCCTTTTAAGGACTCCAGAGTCCACCAAGTTTGCTTTCAAAATGGCTTTAATATTTTCTTTCAAACGTTTATCACCTACCTCAATATCATAATGGTCAGCTATTTTCAAAAGCTGATCCTTGGTGTACTGACTGAGAAGGTGATCAGAAGGAGAGTGAAAAAACTCATCCACTGACGCCATTATCAAACCCCTGATTTAAGGTATAGTTTAAGCAAACACAATACAATATATTTCCCCAATTTCTACATGCAAACTAGCACTTGGAGAAACCAAAGATTCACAAGGAGAGTTCCCCACTAACCTTACCTAACACACAAAAAAAAAACTTACCTAACTAACTCAACCCTAGTCTTCTGGCAGTCACATGTGGGGGGTACTTATGCACGCTAACCAGTGGAGTGGAGAAAATAACCAGCAATTGGCCACCTTCCCACAGCCACTGAGATGCTCCCGAGCTTTGCTCTACCCACGTTCACCACCGGCCTAGAATGGAGCACGGTGAACCCTCTAAACAGGATTCATCCCTTTTCCTACCTGGGAAAAACTCCTGTAAACCATGGTTCTCCTTACCAGTTCACAGCAGAAAATCTAGAAAATATATAACACAACACAATGAATCAAAACAGTCAACAGAACCACAATGTCTCCCTCAACCAAATACCAAAAAATCTCAAAATCAATCATACATGTGTGAATCTCCCACAAATGCACCAGTAACAAATCAGAGTGGCAACTTTGAACTTTACCACCCTGAACAATCCACAGTCCAAAATGGATAAACAACCTGGCACAAACCTACTGAAATCTACTAAATAGCAAGTCTAAATATAGGTCGACGAGCCCCCATTTTGTCATAGCCCTGGCTCAGAGAGCAAGACAAAGGGGGAGACCACACAAGTTTAAAGTAAATTAAACCGAACATTTATTTAAAGATACAACCCAAAAATCATTATGATAAAGAGATCTGTAATCTGTAAGGTCAGTAATGTATGCAATGATGTAAGTGAGTGGAGTGTGGTGATGTTTAAAACAAAACAAAGAAACACAAACACAAACCAAGCATGCAGCAAAGGTCAGAGAGAGAGAGAGAGAGAGAGAGATGCAGAGGCAACTAAATAACCTGGGCCCAGGCTGCCCAGGTGCATGTCATTTCATCTCAGCAGCTCCACCCATCTACCTGCAAGGAGCCTGCATCAAAACAATTAATGACAAACAAAACAGAGGGAGGGGTCGTCACAATAAGTCCGTCTTTTAATAAGTTGTCCTATTTTTATTTACATAGCTAGCAGTGTTTAATCAGACTGGTCTAACAAGTGTTTCAACTCAGGCAATCAGGTTTCAATCTGACTCAGTCTGAAGCTCATAATACAATATACAAGTTGTCCCAAATCTTAGGAGTGTGCAGATTTGTTGTGTTGTATCATTTATTGCCATTTGTATGCATCAAGACATCAAGGTAATCTATGCCATGTAGAAAAAATGACTTGCCAATGTGCAGTACCACTACCATCACCGCCAGTGTTTAAATGAACTCTATTGCTTTTATGATGATAATACATTCATTTATTAAAATTATAGTTTTCTGAAAATTCCACAGAAATAAACTTTTTAAGTTAAAAATCAGTGGCCACAATTCAATAAGTAAAGTAGTCATTTAATTACTGATACATTCTTGTACAGAATAATTAAGATTTTAAATGATTATCTATCAAAATGTGTTCACATGGTTTTTTTTCTCATTAAGATTAACAGGAGGTAATTGGTAATTGTTTGTCTGACATCAATGGGTAATGTGAGGAGTTCAGATGCTGAAACGGCTGTTTTCTCACAGTGGTTCACACACTCTCATGAGGATTTAGAAACATCTCCCTGATATTGATGTTTGTGTTAACTTAGTGCAAAGTGCTCTTTGCAGCTCAGTTCCTCTCTGTCCCCACTGTGTTTCGTCCTCTCAGTCATGGGAATCTGCCTTTTGTTCAGGAAATAATAGCTTTAAAGTTCTATAATAAGAGTTGACTTAAAATTCTGTGGGTTAGGGTTAGGGTTAGGGTTCATCTATGTTTTATCGTGATGTCACCAAAGCCTTAATTGTAGCTGAATCATTAAGTGAAGTGGCAGGAAAACCTTCATTTCAGTGATAGATTGTGGTTTAGGTCTGAGCAGTTGTCCTGGGAGCCTCATGGGAGTGGCTCGACACACCCTTTGCATAGTGTTAAGTGGTGTGTTATTTAGAGTGAATATATAGAGGTGTAGTCTTTAAAATACTCCAGAGGCATAGATTAATTGTAGTTGTTAGAGCCTCTCATGGAGATTATTCCTCAGCTAAAAACCTGTTGAACACTATTTCTGTTTAGCTCAACATCAACATTTGAATTGACTACCTGCTAAAATATCTGGTAAAACAAACTTTCCATTCATTTTCATTTTTGCCAGCTGAGGTTTGAAGCTCCCTCACTGTCCACAATTTTCAAGCAGGACAGACAAACGGGGCTCATGAACAGCTTTCTTGTTTTTTAACTCGCTGAAAAAATGCTGTCGGCTGCTCAGAGGGGAAGCTTTGAAGTGACTGTCTGTTGGACTCCACCCTAGTCGCCCCAGTTCACATCTTTTTAAAATCTCTTGGTTTTATAGCCGCATTCTTGTCTACGCTGAGCACTAATCGTTTTGCGATCATGTTTAAGGGCAAGGGTCATGTCATAGAGAAACAACAGTGTGTGGAAAGCCGCCTTGTTAACCTAATGCTGATGTAAACACAATGTGACTTGCATGTGGCAGAGCTGTGGGGGGTTCAGTCCTACTTGTCATTATAGAAACTTTAGGTGTGTGTGTGTGTGTGTGTGTGTGTGTGTGTGTGTGTGTGTGTGTGTGTGTGTGTGTGTGTGTGTGTGTGTGTGTGTGTGTGTGTGTGTGTGTGTGTGTGTGTGTGTGTGTGTGTGTGTGTGTGTGTGTGTGTGTGTGTGTGTGTCCTTTTTTGCTGGTTTCCGCCCAACAAAATCTTTTAGTAAAGTAGTTTCAGCTCGTTCAGTGAGCTTCTGGTCCTGCCACACAGACTTTTTTATAACCATACTTATCTTACAGAAGGGCATTAAGTTATGAATAAATGACTATAGGCTGCAGATGTTTCTTCTGTGCTTCCGAGGAATCACTGAAAGGTTGTCATGAGTTTAAAATCCTTTTGTTTTGTATTGTGTAATGTACATTTTTCTGTTGACCTTAATCTCAAAAGGAAACGGGAATTACAATAAAGCAAGTTCATATTCAAGGTAAATGACTGTTAGACGAGTTGAACTTGTTTGTAAATGTGATGGGTAAAACATGCTAAGACTTCTAAGTCCTTATCCCAAGAATAGGCGATAATGGTCAACTTTTTATAGCAGCATTCTTATTCATATATGAATCATTTTGTGATCAATGGGCAAGTGTCATTTTACCTCTCTTAAGCTGCGTTCAGACCAAAAGCGTCTGACGCGAATTGAGCAGCAAGTCCACATAGAAAATGAATGTAAATGGCGCGATCACACGCGATTTTATATCAGGCGGCGCGAATGAATGAATGAATGAATGAATGAATGAATCAAGCGTCTGAAGCGGCGCGAATAAAGTTGGAAAATTTGAACTTTTCAGGCGGCATCGCGCCGCGACATCCAATCAGCGGCGAGTTTCTCCCGACGTCACAAGCGCGAATGAAGCGATGATCCAAAAATGTATATTTATGATCAAGCGGCGCGATAGAGGCGATTCAAGCGATTTTTTCGCGTCAGACGCTTTTGGTCTGAACGCAGCTTTAATCAACATGTTTTCAAAGTAATATTTTTAGTTGATTTGTGTCAGTATTTATTGCTGTATTTGACGAACTGTCACTAAACCCCCGTCCACAAGACTAAAGCATGTTTGTTTTAACTACTTATTGTGTGTTTAAATGGTTACATGTATGAAGTAAAAACAGTGAGCATGATGGTAGAAAGGAAAATGAAAGTAACAGTGTCAAAATTGTCGACCTTGTTAAATTAATTTTGTTAAATCATGAACAACTCAGAAACCAGACAATCGAGGATTTAAAAAATAAACACAACCAGGGTCCACAGTCAGCTTTATTGCACATCATTATAGTTCTGATTGAATAAGACGAATGATTACTGTTATAATGCTTCTTTTTCCGGAAACCACATATTTTAATATTTGTTATTTAACATCAATAATTTCTAAATTAATATTTAAATAACCAGCTCAATAATAAATTTATAATAATAAAAGCATAAATAGTACGTTTTAGTGTGCTGTGTTTGGGGAAACAAAAAAAAGGATTGCTCAAACCACGTTTCAGCTTCGCAACAGGATGCCTCTAAATTCATTGCAATATAGAGAAAGTACTTAAGTCATTTATTTCACTTTGTGTTTCTAATACTCATTTTCTGCATGGTTCATTGAACTGTACCAGTAAACTGTTTCACCCAACCCTTTTTCTTTTTTTTGTTTGTCCCCAGGAGAGATAGTAGTTAATGAGGTGAACTTTGTGAGGAAATGCATCAGCGCTGAAAGCAGCCAAGATGACCTTTGGGGGAAGTTGATATGTACCAACTTTAAGGTCTCCTTTATCCCTCAAGATGCATCACCTAAACAGGTATTTGTGCACCTATAAGGTTTTGAAACACTGTGTTGTTGTTTTTTTTTATCATTAGTATTTAAAATATATTATAAAAACCACATTCAGTGGTCATTCAGTTATTAACAGTGTTGAAGTTTTATAACCTGTGAGTACAATTGTGACTTTTTCAATGTGTGAAATCTATTAGTGGCACCAGCACACTGCTGAATAGCTTACATACTTGTATGTGCCACTTTTGTATGCACAGTGCATCTGGCAAAGAGGAAGGAAAACTTGTGTACTTTCCTGCTTGACATTGTCAGTGATGTCGCGCAAGAAGTGAAAGAACAGACGTCATTTCCGGCCATGCTACAGATTGTGGTCGTGATAATAAAATACAGCTTGATGATCACTGCTCGGCCGAAGCACATTATATCAGTCTGTCAGCCAGTATTGGATACAGTGTTTAAGTGGGTTATGCATATGCATGGACTAGCCTATAACATGTTGAACTTACTATTTTTATTGTTTTGCTCTTGCTACAGAAGGCCCAGCTGTCCCACCTGCTGCTTGGAGTGCATGATATCCCCCTGACCTGTTTAGAGCAAGTGGTAACAGGTAAATCTGAACTGAAAAATGTCAATTTTCACTTTACCAGAGTGCAAACTTTTAGCATAGAATTTTGTCTAAGTATCCCATATTGTTAATAACGTACAAATACTGAACAAATTAAAGCTTGCTAATACTACAACTTTTGCAAGCATACCCAGCAGATGTTGATCAAACTCTGTTGATTAAATCATTCACCAGTCATCTGTTTTAGTGCTAACATCACATATCTTAATTCAGTAATTTCACATGATAATTAGATGTCTACTAGTCTACTCCTCATTAATCTTTGACAGTATGGGTGCCTGGTCTCATCTGTTGTTCTCTCCTGGTCAGCAATCTGATAACAAGTGATGTCACAGCTTAGGCAGTGTTTAGTGGCAGAGCAGCCTAGATGGGATTATCCTTGTTTAGATATCTCATTGCTGTCGATTGCTGACACTGCAAGGGCAACTGCCCAGAGCAAAGTCTGTTGTGTTGCAGTGATGAAGCACGATGCCTGTTGTAGCCAGCTTGTTTCTGACCTGTTTGAAATGGGCTGTTAACGACAACATAATCATTATGGGATTTGTCCAGTGTGAATGAGATAAGGCCCGAGTGTTAGTGTTAACATGAGTAAATCACACAGAAGTATGTTTTGTCTTTCGTAAAACTCAAAAGACAATTATGCAGCCTTTACTGAGATAAGTGATGAGTGTGTTCTAGTTGACCCAAAACCTCTAGTTGCCTGTTGTGTCCACAGAGGATGCTTTGAATTTTTCTTTAATATCTTTTAAACTTTGGGGTTACTTGAAACTTTCTGCTCATTGTTTTTGTTTGTTCCTCTCAGTGAATGATACAAAGGGGAAGAAAAAAGTGTTGGGCTCAAACCAGAAGCTGAAATTCAACCCCACTGAGCTCATCCTGTATTGCAAAGACTTGCGCATCATAAGGTTCTGCTTTGGTGAGGCTGGGCCTGAGAGTGCCAAAAAGGTGAGTGATACTCAAGTTTTATACCTAGTCCAGTAATGGTGATATGATGATGGTGGTCTTCTTGGAGTGACTTTTTAAAAATATCTGTTTAATGCTTGTCAGACTCTCAACAACTTAAAGCCCATGTGCTTAATGAAATTAATTAGTGGAAGTGGTAACGAAGTGACAAATAATATTCTGACCATATAACCATGCTGCTAACCTCCACACATCCGACCAAAAGATGCTAGGCTAATGGGCAGAAAAAAACACACCAAGAAACACTTGGTCACATCAATGTTCATAGTTTTATTTTGCCACTGGATTTTTTTTTTCTGCATAGAATATTCGCAAAGATTTGAAGGATGCTATGATACCGTTAAACAAATCTACACATAGTGGCTTTAAGCGGTCTGTTTAAGCCATAACTACAAGTGTCTAATTGCTCAGTTTTGGCCATTCCTTTTACTCAGTTCCCTGTTGCTGACAAAACTTTTCCTTTCCTTCTCATAACACACACAAACACAATGTTTCACTGCTACAACCACTTCCTCAGTGACAAGGGTATTTATACCATGCAAACTTTGAAGTGCGACTCTCTCACCCTCCATCTGAATGGACGTGACTAACTTCTCTAAAAGCATATTCAGTGTGGCCATTAGCCAAACAATAAAGACACTGAAAACAATGTTCATTCAAGTCAAAGGAAATTGAGAATGATCCTGATTGTAGGAACAACTGGCAGCGTGACTCTGACTCATCTCCTGCACAGAGAGGTCGGAGGGACAGATGTTTCATTCTTCAAATTAGAGCTCAGTTTAGTGGCCAGTATGAGGAATCGTTTTTATAACAGTCATTATTAAAATGGCAGGTTTTTAACTGAGGATGGGCGATGTTGATGAATTTCACAAATGTTTTTGACTAAATATCTCAAACCCAACATATTTATGTCTTTAGGTGCAAACAAGGGAAATTGAAGTAAATAATTAATAAAATACAGATACAGTGATCAACCACGTGAAGGCATTCACATTAAAATAAGCTAAAAGTCAGTTTTGTAGTAGGTTGAGCTGTTAACTGGCAGTAGGCTTGACTTGACTTAGCAAGCCTTTCAGGTCGTTCAGCTAATTTTGGCAACCAGTGATAGGACAAAAAAGAAAACAAAACAGGGAAGTTGTTACCTTGAACCGAACCTGCCAGGCCGTGGGAACATGTGACTGCTTGAATTTGACAGCAAACAGCAGCAAAATAAACATTCAGCCTTTTCTCACACTGTAAGTGAAGATATGTTGTAAAAACACTGTAGAATCTGAACTGGAAATACATTTGAATATGTATTATGTGCTTGAGGGTCTTCAGGAGCTCCTTGCTCACTGCAGGCTGACTACATGGCCCATTAGAGTTAGACAGCTGTATATATCTCTACAGTGTGCATGTGAATGTACACAGTTGCACGTCTGATCTCCTTCCAAGTCATCTGGGAGCAATTTTTGTGTAGGTTTTGGAGCTCTGTAGCACATACCTGCAGCGCATTTGGCGATCAACAACAATACATCATTACACTGTGTTGAGCAGGTAGTCATTGCCAGTGTTTCAAGTCTGTGTTTACAGGCTAATTTAATTTATATAAAAATGTAATATTAACATTTTATTTTGTGTACCCCACTTACAACAGAATATGAAATATTTCATTTGTCCACAGAGCACTAAAATAGAACTGGGTCTGTCCTCGCTCACTCCTTGTGAGTTTATTTATGGACACCATGTATGTAATTACAGTCTGCACCTAAAACAGGGCTCAGTTCTTTTTTTTTTCTTTGTGACATATGGAATTAAGCCAATATATAATAGCTTATTTTGCCATAGGAAATTACAGAGTTGGGAACAGCCTTGTCTACACACACACACGCACACACTCTTTTTTGGTGTCTCCTCGTGTTATTCACAGCTTTACTACTGAATGGACTGCTTTGTGTGACTCTGATCCAGCCACAGAACGATTCAGTTCTGTAAACCCAGAGCAGTTGGCTGTCTGTTAAACGTTTGCTTCCCCAGGTTCAGCTTGTTCTTGTGTTCATGTGGTTAAAGAACATGCCTCGGAGCTCATTTTAGCACTCTTAGTGAACCTGAGTTGAGTAGCTGAATAGTATATGTCCTATAAAAGTTTCTTCTGTTCTTCTTTCTGTTTCTTCTTTTTATTTTAGGTTTGCCTTGCTATTGCCCATTACACCCATCCAGCTGATCTTCAACTGCTGTTTGGCTTTGAGTATCAAGGGCGGCGATACCATGAATCTAAAGGTACACATAGAACATACAATATTTTCAAAGCTTTCCTGTTAATTAAAACCTCAGAATGAGCTATTCCAAATTTGACAAACTATTATTTCTCTGCATTAACAAATATGCACCAAAAATAATTCTTAAGTGTATCTGCATCTCTAGAGCAACGAGTCAACGGCTCCACCCCACGGGGAGGATTACTCACCCCCATTTTTGACCGTCCATCTGACTGGGATCGAGAGATCAAGCGGACGGGTGCTTCAGAGTGGAGGGTGTGCTCCATCAATGAGAGTTATGCCATCTCATCAAGGTCTTGAGCACATGTTGTAACTTATGATGGGGGTTGCTGGCCTTTAGACATTACAGACACTGAAAATTGCACCCTTAATTCATACTTGGTATGTTTTGGCAAGACAGTATATTTACACTGTATGCCCTTTTTTGCTCACTTCATGAGTGGCTTGTCAGGGGAAAAACTGGCAAATGTCTCAAAGTAATATGCAGGTCTCTATTTGACAATACATGCTATTCATTTGAGTTCAGTGGTGACATCATGGTGGGTTTCAGCAAGGATTGTGCAGTGTTTTATGTGGAATTTGAAAAAAAGACTCAGAATTACATAATAGTAGGTTGCACCAAATCGTACACATGACATGGGTCTGGAGACTCTAAAACAATCATTACTGTATACTCTGATTCAGTTCTTCTTCATCCAAAGAAAATAAACACACCGCTAAAGATACTCACCATGAGACAGAGACTATGAACTGATACAATGCTAATAATTCATTTACATCATACCAGGGATTCATTATTAACATTAGTACCATATTATGGTGTCACAGCTTGAAGCAACACACTTATATTCTCATAAAAAAGATGCATATGGTTACGTGAATGAGCATAGTTGGGGAAACATGAAAATGCATATTATAATGTTTTCTGTTTGATCCCTGTCTAATGTCAGTCTTTAACATTTCTTAGTCTTCCAGAGCACATTGTGGTTCCAGTTTCTCTGGCAGATCAGGATCTAAAGCAGTACTCAATTTTCTTCACTGATAATCGCATCCCTGTGAGTACCTAATCACTGATATCTCTCATTAAGTTTGTCAAATATTGCATTGGAATATTTTTCAGTTACCCCTTTAATTGTCATTAGACCTGAAAGGACAACCAATGGAGTCATTTGTAATCGTTAACTGCTGATTTCAGCAGGCATCTAATTCAATGGGTCAGAGCATTCCTACCATTTTATCACTGATTCCTGTCTGCTTTATCTACATTTTTTCTGTCTAGCTCTGGTGCTGGAATCACCCTAATGGGAGCGCTCTGGTCCGCACGGCCTGCATAAATGACCCAATGCAGCAGAAGAAGATTGATCAGAGGTAGTACAGACTCCTCTTTTCATTCATATGCCAAGCATGTGTTGACTGTGCTGTTTCTACTCTCTCCTCAACACTTCAATTCAGTAGCAGCCAGCAGTTCAAAAAGTCTCAGCATGATTTGACAGAATAATTTTAAACATACATTTTATAGTCCAGTTTTTTAATTATTTAGCTGTCCATGCTAATGTTGTGAATATACAACTGATGTGTTGCTGAGATGTTGCTACACAAGGTTTGAGGGGATCTATATTTCCAGTCATTTATGTCTGTATTTTGTTGTTGTAGAGTCTTTACCGCCATAACAAAAAGCCACCCACAGCGCAGTGAAGTCATCAAGTCAGATCTCGACAAGTGTCTGCCTAATATCCAGGACATCCAGAGTGCTTTTTATAAAGTCAAGCAGATCTGTGTCATAGGTGAGCTTCATCATACCTTTTTAACAGTAATCGTAGGTAACCACTGCAAGTACTAAACCTCTGTAAGCACTCAGTGAACATTTCTTTCCAGTGGAAATGGACACTTTTATAGGCAAAGTGTTTGACTGTTTTGATTGTGTGCAGATCCTTTTGAGGAGTCTGAGGAGAGGTGGCTTTCTTCCATCGAAAACTCACGATGGCTGGAGTACGTCAGGTATGTAAACCACCTGACACTGCATGATAGTACTTAGTAAACTACCAGTGTCCTGATAGTTTACAGAGAGCTAAATTAACAACTGCTGCATCATGTGAATGTGATCCTTCATATTTCATATTTTGTAAGATGGATGAAATGCCTGTTGTATTGTTTTGGTTGTGTATTTTATTAATACTGTCTTCAGCACTGTAGTAATATGAACATGATCACAATAAAAACTCAAATGACTCATGTGTAATATCTTTATATTTTTGGCATAAACTTATTTGTGAGACCAGTTAACAAGATGATTTTTCAGCCTTGAAATCTTTGGTCTAGTTATAATGTGACCATTGTGTGCTGGGCAGCAACATACTACAATAATCTGTTCTTCCAATCACTAATTAGTCCATGAGGACTGAAAATTACTGTTAAAAATAATAACTTTTATATCTTGCCAGGCCACTTGCATCAAGTTATGAATGCTGAGCTTGTTCAGTTTTTTTATGCTCTGTTTATGACCCCAGGGCGTTTCTGAAGCTTTCAGCTGAGATGGTTTACTACCTGGATGGGAAGAATGCTTCAGTCATTCTCCAAGGTAATTTCCTCTTTTATAAGTTGTCTTAATCACTCATCAGTCCCCAAAGCCTTTTAAAAGTCCCACCTCACAGTTTCAAACCAAACATAGCGAGTAGTATTGTTTTTTCTTTACTCTTCCAATTATTAGTTGTTGTCATTTTTGTGGTGACTTTTGATTTTATTCATCATTTGTGATATTGTTTAATATTTGGCTTGAAATATGAATGTTGCACACCAGCCAAATACTTCAACAATATTGTGGTCACATTGGATCCATTAACATATAATCAGACCAACCTTGAACCTGCTTATCTTGCAAACAGCTTGTTGATTTATGTTTTTGGTTTCTATTTCTACACCTGTACAGAGGAAGAAGACCGAGACCTGAACTGTGTGGTGTCCTCCTTGGTGCAGCTCATGTTGGACCCTCACTATCGCAGCCTTGTCGGATTTCAGAGCTTGGTGCAAAAGGAGTGGGTGATGGCAGGCCATCGCTTCTTGGATAGATGCAACCACTTAAAAAAGAATGACAAAGTGGAGGTATTTGTCTGACTGAAAATAAGCCAGTGCCAGATGAATTGACCTCATGGATTTGCCAAGATACTAATGCAGGTTGTTGTTGTTTGTTTCTCTCTGTTTCCTTGGTGAAGTCCCCGCTGTTCATGCTTTTCCTGGACTGCGTGTGGCAGATGATGAACCAGTATCCTGCAGCGTTCGAGTTCACAGAGACCTATCTGACAGTCTTGAGTGATAGCATGTGGGTCCCGCTCTTCAGTACTTTCCTCTTCAATTCTCCTAAACAGCGGGCTCAGCACTTGATGGTGAGTGATGCATAAACTGTACCACTCAAAAGTTTGGACAGGTAATGGGAAGGTGTGTAGACAAAATAAAAAACAGGCTATAACTCCAGGTGACAGCATCTAACAACCTAACATGTTTTTGTGGTACTATTTCATGTCGGAGACTATGATTTCCTTCTGTGTGTGTCAGATATTTGGCAGGAAAGAGCTCAACATAATGCGCGCAGATATGAGAACATTCAGCTTGTGGTCAGGGAAGTAACCAAAAACTGAAAAAAGCAAATGATGTGTTCAGTATTTTAATGTGGAGTCTGGAAGTTTTTTCATAGTGTACAACAATGTTTTCTGAGTAATACTATTCACAAGTACAGAGCAAGAATCACCTTGTTTTAATTTTACAGGACTTTGCCAAGAATAAAGCCATCCCTCAAGGGGAAGACCCGGTCGTGTATTTCCCACCGGTTTGGGACTGGTCACAACAGTTCTCCATCAAAGACCAAACCCTCTTTAACAACCCCATGTACATAGGCAAAGGAGCCGCCTGTGTTCAGAATGGGGAAGTGAAAACCTTCAGACGCACAAAGGTACGAAAGACACTCAGCTTCACAAGTTCATAGGACAATTAGCAGGATGTTGCTTTATGTGTATCCTATCTACTTTATACTTTGGATATATTACAAACACTTTAAAATTGCAGTTTAAGCCATGTTGAATGAAAGGCTCAGGGTCTACTCGTGTTCACTCTTCATGACCACCCATCTCTTTTGATTGTTTGTTTTAAAGTTTATTCAATTCATGGGTCGCTGAATATGTAGCCAGTTGTTAGTGTGCAAGGAAATGTATCACTGTTTTCTCTTTTCTTATTGCTTTTGTCACTTTTTCATGATTTTTTTTTCTAAAGTTAAGTAGGAAAAACGATTAAATACTATAATTTGTGCAATCTACCTTTTTTTTAATAAAAGAAGAAAAACTACATTGCAAAAGCAGTTATGTAACCTCAGGTCAGATTAAAATCAGTAATGATATGTAGGTATTTAAAATAGTTCAGCTCAATCCTCTGTCTTCTTATAACTACATGAAGGTCTCGAAGGTGTTACAGTGTTAAACATGTTTAGATACCTACAGTATCTGATGTAGTAAATGTTTAACAGGCGTAATCCAACCAGTCAGCAGTTTTTACTGCTGAGATTTTTATGGGCAATTTGGTGGTGTCATCAGCAACTTCAAAAAGCACATAGAATGTGAATTATTACACAGAAAATAAATCATTGATTTTTCTGAAGTTGGAGATATCAGGATAAAGAGGATTTGACAGTGCACATGCAGATGCACTAATTAAGAACCTGGAAAGAGTGAATTTTGGCACCTCATCCTGCTTCTGCAACCTGTCACAGATCTACTTTTTCATGTAAAGTGAAACAGTCTATTGCTGTGTTTTCTCCAACAGAAGACCTACAGTTCCACTTTGCGAGGAACCCCTGCATCTATGCGTAATGGACTGAAGGGCGGAGAAGAACAGTTGACTCGGCGGGGCTCTCTGTTGTCAGAGTTAAGGTCAGAATTCTCACCGGTAAAAGAGGTGTTGGAGAGCCCATCTGAGCGCTTCTTCAGGGACTGGTTCTCTCGGCCCGCTGACCAGCAGGGCCTCCTGATTCCCCTGCTTATACCTTCACACGTGGCTCTCTGGAAGCTCTTCTTTCTACGTTGGGTTCCTGAAGCCTGCATTCCCAAAGGAGGCTCTATCACTGCTTATCACAAGCTCTCCCAACTGGTCGATGAAATTGAGATACTTCAGAGCCACCTCAGGCAGTATAAGGGACCCAGTCCGGGGAGCACACCAGTCCCCAGCCCATGCGGGCCACCCTCCGATCAAAGGAGGATGTATTTTAAGGCCACCTCCCCACTTGACCCCCCTACTCCTCCAGACTTCCTTACTTCCTCTTTTCCTTTCACTCCAATGGGAAACCTGTGCCGCCGCACTATCCATGGGACTCCCATTAGCAAATTTCTGAATGGGGCGAAGATCTGGCTCTCTACAGAGACTCTCGCTAATGACACTCTCTGAGGACATGTGGCTTTAGGGCTCACTTTTCTGAGCCCAGCATAAGTTTCTTTATCAATTAATAATTTTATTTTCTATTACCTCTTCCTTAAATATTGAGAAGCCAATTCATTAATAGAAAAATTAAACTTTGTATTTCTAATTTTTGATTTATAAGCTAGAATGTTCACCATTGGTGCTGCAATGAAATGAGGTCATTTCTAAACTGAAGTGCCACCTATCGGACTGAATCATCATTGTCCGTTACAGTTGAGGAATTCACAATTGCTGAAGCACATCCTCTTTATTGGCCAGCGAGTTGTTACTGTGATGTCTCGTCTTACTGTGAAAGATCCTCATACTTACAGCATTTTAATGTATTTTCTTCTCTTTAGCTAAGGTCTTTCTCATTATTCAGCTAAACTAACTGCTCTTTTTTTTTGCTGAGTTTGTTGCTTTTTGGAGATTTTAATATAGTTGTGGCTAGGGTGAGAGCTCCCTATAATTCACTGCACATGTTTCAGCTATAATTGGAATTTAACAAAGTATGTGTGTGGCATTAATGGTATCAGTTTAGTTGTCATTTCTTTGAAATCTCATTGGTCAGTATGACTTCCCAACTGTAATGGAACTGAAAGATTTCATGTAAATGGCGACACTTGAATTTAGAAAATGCCAGATTTTATTGCAGCAACAATGATGCATTTCACTGAATACTGATTTCCAAGTACTACATTTGTTTGTGCTTGTAATTGACAATGTAATATTTTACCTGATCTTTTTTTATTTCAGAAAGAGGAACAGAAAATAACACTGCTAACATGATTCTACTATGTGGTAGAAACAAAAAAAGGATCTGGCCTGGTTGAATGTAATGGGGTTGGGCTTTTGTTTTTTTCCTTGCACAAACTTAATGCTATTTGCTCCAAGTGCCCATATTTTCATGGTTGGGTTTCAGTTTCACTGTAGGTAGCAAATAGTGTGAATTCAGGGTCTCACTTTGTAGATTTCCTCTATTTTTGAAGCAGAGTTATAAGGGCCTATATTTTTAGCATCACACTTCAGGTGATACTTAGAGGGGAAAGTTGAGCTGTGAGGACTTCAATCTGTGGTAGATACTTCCTCTTTCTTTTGAAGAGGTTTCTTCGAACTTTTATAGAGGCCTTCTGGTAAGGCGGAGAAGAAACTGTTCAGATTAACGAGAGCTGAATGGATGAATATTTGAAAGCAAAGGGAAAGACGAGGGCTATGACTCAAACCAGTCCCGAGTGTAGTATGTGGTTAGCTGGATCTCAGGCACAAGTTACTGATCCAGTAAACATGATGGTGATGGGTCAGTGACAAGGGATGCAGTTTCCAGACAGTACATGAGAAAACAACACCATTAAAACATCTGGATTAGAAAGTCTTACATAACACATGAATAAACTGTGTTCTGACATTTTGAAATGAAATAACTCGCCACAAGCTGCGCAGTGTAAGAAAGTGAAAGGTTTTGAAAGAATGACATTTTTAACTGTATACACTGTTACACATACTTTACTAGCTTTAGCAGTACTTACATTTTTTAAGAAACATTTATTTTAGTTTTTCCACATAATTCAACTCCGCTTACAGGAACAATATAACAGAAAACATGCAGTGAAGTTACTGTACTTCCTGTCAGGATGGTGATGCTTATGAGTGTTTATGATGCAATCAGGGAATTTCCTATTGTCCAGTGTGCTTGGATGATTTCGGCGTGGGATATCCTTTAAAAAGGTCTCCTTGAGATGTTTACCACTTCCTAGACTAGGGACTGGTTTGAGACACGTCAGGGGAAACGGATCAGTCATGCAGTGCCTCATTTAAAAAATGGTGAGGAACTAGCACTGTGTAATGTTTTGATGTCTTAAAATAACAATACAGCATTTATTACTAAAGCCCTTTGTTATGTTAAATATTACACCACTGGACAGAGTTAATATCTATCCCACTGTTACACAGAAACATTGATCCTTAGATGGTAGACTGACCATTTTCCAATGATACACAGGAAAACTGGCGATTCTTTGGCAATAACTAGTTTCAGGTGTTTTTAGTATACATGTGTATAATGTGAGTGCAGGGCCTGCTCTCCTAAATGCTAACAATTGCACATTTTACTCCATATATAGGTTAGTTTGTTTTAAGGTGGTTGTTGAATATCATTTTGGCAGATATAAATACTGTATATGCTTGAAATCTTCCAATTAATATTTTTGATTCATGGTACTAAATAACTTTTATCTTTGATTTAGTCTTTATATTTTATGGAGAGATATTTATATGCTGTGTTCTTCCACTAATTCACACCGTTGCACTCTGCTGTAATTGTATGACGACTGTGCTTCCACTGGGGCACAGTTTGATATTGATTAGCAGCAGATGTATTTATTCAGTTATGCAAATGTACTCTGAGAGGGATGCAGTCGCTGCTCTACATCCCCTGTGCCTTCTTTTTGGGAAGATTGACCATTTTGTAACTATATTCTAAATCCTGTTGACTTATTTTAGTTTTCTAATTCTGATGGTTTTTTATCAACTCTGTAACCTGATAAAGTCAGAGGTACTGCACTGAAGCTGTTTTTCCTAACAGAAAATTAGGCTTAAATGTGTACCAGTAACCAATCAATACATTATTTTTCAAATGAGGTTGTGTTCTGTCTTTTGTTTCATATGGAGCGAGCCCCTGAAAATCCATCCATGGACAAGAATTCACTGATTTTGTCTGTTCTTTTTGACGTATAAGCCCACCTCCCATCCAGTATGTTATAATTCATGCCATGAGATATGGAACTGCTGTTGATCCTCTCCACACAGCTCTCCTGATAAACATTATTGGTGGTTATTTAAAGTCACTGAGGTATCGAATTAAATTTATGCTGGATGGTTACCCCACAGTTTAGTCTTTAGCCTGGACTAAAGGCATCAACTTTGTCTCAAAATCTAAGTCTAACGGGGACTTTCCACAATACTATACATAAAATGAGTGATCATAACAGGCAAGATACACCAATGATGATTTAGGTAAGAGAAGAAGCTCTTCACAGATTAATATATATAGATGTGTATATATAGATATAGATCTATCTATATATAGATAGATCTATATATCTGACCAAAAGACAAACTGGAAAGAAATATAAAAGAACACCAGCAAAGAACTTGGTGTCAAATTTGTCCCAATGAATAGTTATGTTGCTCTTTTAAACTTTGACCAGGTTGACATTTTTGTTCATTTGTAAGTAATTTGAGTTTTTAAATAACCATTCAGGCTCTTCACAGTATATCAAGTCTGTCTTTCACTGCAGCTTGACATGGAAACAAAAAGAGGGAATTTTATGATATAAAAAAAGACTATTAATGTGGCAGACATTCTCTTGATATGACTAACTTAGACTGCGGGAGCTTCATATTAGCTTTTTGCACAGAAAGAAGCTTGTAGATTTTGGCCCCCATCACTTACACTGAAAACGCATTTGAAAGTGATATTTTAACAGTATGAACGGGAGGAATGATTACAGTGAAGAAAACCTCTTTTAGTGTTCATGGGACTCCTGATTGTTGTTTTAAGACAGACTTGAAGAGTTGTGAACCTTTAATCTTGAACCCTGTTCCAAAATATAGTTTTAAGAACTTTTATCATTTTAATTTTTTTTGTGCTCAGATATATCAAATTGTAACTGAGGAATAGTAAAAATCTGGGTCCAGGAAATGTTATTCCTGTTAAAAAGGCATTGTGAGTAGTTCCTTTGTCTTGTAAGTGGATGTAACTGTGACTCAGCTGTAGTACCTGACAAAGTGCAACCTCCGTAAATTGTTCCTGGGTTGCAATACAGAAAACTGTTGAAAAAGTAAAAAAAAAAAGATTCAGTTGTAATGACCAGATTAAAGCTGGGGCATTGTGGTTTTAGGAATTGCCTGGCTCTGATTAGAACACACCTGGATGGCAAATGTGAGTGTAGAGAAGCAGAAGTACTAATACACATCATCATGGCGTGCAAGAATGACTCTTTGTCAAAGACCTGGGAGCATTTGGATAATCAGTTTTTTTCTCTGTGCACTTTACTCAACCTTGCTAGATAAGTGGAGTAAAATGGAGAAACTGTTGTAATTTCTACACAGCGGATTAAACAACTAAAATATAAAGACTGTCAAAAAGTAACAACTAATGTATAACTGTAGAGGGCAGCACGCTTCAAGTCTGCCTAACCAACAGAAGAAGAAGAAGACTAGGGGCACGTGATGGACGTTGTTTTATTTCAACTTTATTGAGTTGAATAAATAAGGAGACATAGACATATATATATGTCTATATATATATATATATAGATAGATATAAGGAGGTATATTAATATGAACAAACTGCCAGGGGGATCACAAACAACACGAGAGATAGAAAGAAACATAAAACAAGAAAATTAATCAAATAAAAAAGAATAACAAGTAAATACATCAAATAAAACAGAACAGTTAAATAAAGACTTTAAAATACACTCAATATCAGCGTTTACAGCCTTCTTAGTACAATATTTAAGAGTCTGTAGGCACTGCTCACACTCTATGAAATTTTGCATTTTGCATTATGTTTGATAATCATAATGTAAACTGACTTATTTAAATCAATTTAAATGAATACTCCAGGAGCGTATTGTTTGTTATGGACAGTATGGTATACAGTGTGGTCTACCCTGACTCTTGATTGAATAGGAAAAAAAGATGATATGTTTAAAGCATGGGTCTTGATTGTGAACTTGGAAGAGCCTCACAGATGTCTATACAGAGCATGAGCATTGCTGTAAACATGACTGTAAACAAGCCATGTGTGCTTGGTTTATCTATATGATATATGACTGCTTATCTTAGATTAGATTAGATCTTTTTTTTTATCTACAGTTGGAAATGCTATAAATTAGTTATACTGAAAATGAGATGATCTTGTAAGTGTATCAGAGGAGCAGTGTGCTGTTAAAACGAGGAATGTATAGCAAAGTTATACTTTAGTATAGAATAGGTTTCACAAATGACCACACCACATTATTATAAGTATCAGGATTAGAGATGGCTGTGTCTGTTCTGAAAAAGAGCCACACCGACTTGGAAGAAATGGCCTCTTTTGTGGAAGAAGAAATATCTCTTATATCTCATGTTATAACTTTTTCTCCTCGAAGCATTGCTACTTTTGTTTCTTGAAATATTATGACTTAATTCTCATAATCTAAAATACATTTTTTTCGTTACCCCAATTTCTCATTCTTTATGTAGTCATTTAAAAACACAAATATGTTTATACAGTATATAAATCTACCGTTAATGAGCACATATGCCTAAAATAAACGATGCACAGTTTCAGTCTGTATAGTCAAATGAAAAATGAACACAATGAAAAGAAGAAAAAAAACACAGGAAATTGAATCAACTCGGTGACGTCATTGTTGAGCGCCTGTGCAGGCCTTCGGAGTGGGCTCGACTCCTGAGCCTTGATTTCTCCACTTGTCCCCTCAGCATATCAACTTTTTTTTCATTTACTTTTATAAAGCAGAGCCTCTCCGCGATGACATTTGGAGGTACGTCCACAGAAGCAGACACCGCGGAGGCATCTGTTGCAGACATTTCACGCGTTGCCATGGTAGATGTGAGTCAGTCCATCCAGCTAACAGCGTTAGCCAAGTAGCTAAGTAGTCTGAAGCTTTGGGAGATGTGCAGTGATACAGTATAGCTATATATATATATATATATATATTCGCAAACGGCTTCACATAGCATTTCCTACCGTTTTAGCATGTCATCTACATTTATTATGAGTGTACGAAGTGTCATGCTGTCATTTATTTTTGTTTTGCGGGGAAATAGTGATTGTAAGTAGCTAACTTTAGCTAAGTCACCCACTAGCTTACGGTAAACAGTACATGAAGTGAAGAGTAACGCTGGTCGGCGGTGATTTCTAGCTTGTAACTCTATTTATAAGACAGGAGTAGCTTTGTTGGTGTAGAGGAGACGTCTGCTGGGAGAAGTAGGCTTTCTGACTTTACGGTTAACTTCGCTGAGAGAAACCAGGAAGCCTCTCAAGTCAGGATCAGGGACTATATATAAATAAAATATGCAGATGTTCCAGGTTCAATCCAGGACAAATGAGTTAACCTGCTTCTTAAAACACACTGTTGTGATCCAGCTGGGCTTGTACAACACAATCTCAACTTGCAGTCTGTGTAGATGTGGAGTGATAGCTGGATTGTTTTCTATTGGATTACAGTTGATGTATTTAACCAAAAGACTAGTAGTGAGGATGTTCTGGAAAAAGTTTAGTCTGCCCATGATAAGGTGCTCTATTTGTCTCTGTTTGTGGATGTTTGCTGGTTCAATGTGATCAAAATGTGGTGCTTAACTTTAAAAAAGAAAAAAAAAGAAAAGAAAAGAAAAGGGCCATTCAATCACATTATTTTTAATTTGTTATGTGTAAAATGTTTACTGAAATTCAACCCTGCCAAACATGTGGATTGTTACACTGCAGGTTGAAAAGGGCACGTGTAGTTGGCGTGAATGTGGGCTTATGACCAGTGTTTGAGAAGTACATATTGTTTTAACCCCTTTGACCCCACTGCCCTGTTTGTAGGCCAGTCATTTAAATGTATGTGATATCATGCAGCAAAGTGTTATTTAAATTAAAGATGGGATGGGGCTGAATTTTGGGGGAAAGTGTGTAAAATGATGAAGTTATGTAGAAAACTTCTATCTGATGTGATGGTATAGACATAAAATCGATCTTGGGTTTGAATATTTCACTCAGCATAAACATCAAACCACGTCAACCAGCTGATACTGAATACATATTTTACTGTTCAGTGCAATTTTTCCAACTTTAAGGCAACTTAAGGAGACATAACTGGGATGTTAAGCAATTGAGGAGTGTCAGGGAATCACGCGTGATGGGTGACTCATTTGATGACAAATGTATCCCTGCACAAGTGCTTCTGCCATATTTGGTGTGGTTCATAACTGCTCCTTTTACATTACAACTCATCCAGAAAAACAAAAATCCAAAATGGCTAAATACATCACATTCAATTCAATAAATCAGTACTGTAAATAAATATACACTACTGTATGAAGTGCTTTCTATTTAGCATTTATAGACATAAACTGGCAAAAAGCTGATAAAGCTGTTCTAGGTTCAAACAGGTTCAGTAATTGAAGAGAATGACAAATTCACCCATTTGATACGTCGAATTGCGGGTGAAGTTCGTATTGATCCAGTCTTTAAGTAGCAGCAGTGCTACAATCGTACCTGGCTGGCTGGTAACTGAGCTCTCTGCCCGTTTCTGTCTGTACAGCGACAGATCAGTGTGGCTGCAGCTTTCCATCTGTGGTTCAGCATAGACTCACACAATCTGTCAAGGACCGTAAATAATTCTCTTACAAGCCTGAAAGTAAAGAATTTGTTATTTTGTCGTTGGATATTCATTAATCTGTTCAGGCCTTAAGTGATGCATTGATATGTAACCCTGAAAAAGATTTGAGTTGTATTTATCAAGCCTGTCTGTTTTTTTACAGGTGAATCTGCAGATGAAGTCAGCCAGGTGATTTCAGAACTGTTTCCTGTGCGGGCGGACTGGCTTGCAAGTTTCAGTTCCTGTGCAGTGCAGTAAAGCTACTCACCTGGTCAGAGGATCACAATGAAACAAGCTCAGGAGCGTAACCAGGAGTGCCTACCTCCTAAGAAGAGGGATCTCCCAGTTAGTAACAGTAGTGGAGCTGGAGGGACAGGCGGAGGTGGGGCTTCAGGAGGAGGAGGAGGAGGAGGAGGAGGTGGCGGTGGCGGTGGTGGCGGTGGCGGCGGTGGCGGTGGCGGTGGCATTGGAGTCGGCGGCAGTGGTGCTGGTAGTGGTATTGGAGAAGATGAAGTGGTTTCCATCCAGAACTCTGTGTGCAACAGTGACTCTCAGGGAGGGACCCCTTCTGGAGAGTGGCTGCGAGCTCAGCCAGGGCTTCATTATGGAGCTGATAGTTCTGATGGCATACCAGCAGTGCCAGTTGACCAGTACAGTATGCTTTATAAAGTAGCTCTTCCATCTGTTACTTACTCGCCTACCAGTCTTCACCCAGTGTTAAGCCACATCTCTCCAGCCTACACTGTACACTCTCCTCTCTTGCAGCATCCAGGCCTCCCATATCCTCCTCTTGGTTATGCCCAGATCCCTCATTCCTCTCTTCAGTTTGTTAGCTCCCCTTATGCAGCAGTACCCTACGCTCTGCCCCCTGGCTTTGTCCCAGGCTCATTAATCTCTCCCTCAGGCACCATCCCTCAGTCCCATGCAGTATCCCACCTTGTTCCCTACCCATCTGTCATACAGGAAGGGGTTGTTTCCCCACCTCCCCCGGGCCAGGTAGCTGCTCATACCTTTGCCAAAGTTGCAGCATCCAGCAGTGTCCCGCTGATGTTGCCTTCAGAGCAAGCTGCCCAGCAGCACCTTGGTACTGTAGGGGTCCTACCTGCAACAGAGCTCAGCTCTCGAGGGATTCCAGTCTACTACCACCCTCAGGGCACCAGGGCTGCCACTGCCACCAGAGACCCACATAGTGTCCATCAGGAGAATGAACCAGAGATGAATGGTGGGGATAAAGAGCAGGGAGCCAGGGAGGTTGTACCAGACTCAGCCTACGCTGCTAGAAATGCACGTCTGCAGCAGGTAGCACCTAGCTCTGCAGCACAGGAGCACAACCAGGACAGAAGTCTGCAGAGCCGCAGGTTGGAAGAGAGGAGCTCACCTGGCCAACGCAGCACTCCAGACAGCGACCTGGAAGTAAGACACACTGTTTGCCTCCTCATGTGAATAATGTTTTCTTGTTAATCTTGAGTTTTTATCTGAAGGTGGTAGTAGAAATGTCTGTCTAAATGCAAGACCCTTTTCATGTGAAGGAATTAGGAATGACCTGGTTATCACAGCTCATTTTAACATGAAGAAACCTGATTGCTGACTGTCTAAAAGTGCACATATTTGCCTTAAAAACAACTTTGATAGATTATCAGTATGGCAAGCAATAGAATGAACTAAAGGCAGCATTTCTGGAAACAGGCTCATGTGTTGGAAAGAATAAAATATTTCAAGAGACAGAACTTGGTAACATACAAAACTTACTTCTCACATCCTTTTCTTCCAGGTTTTCAGGATGAGAAGGTGTAATCTGAGTTGACCTTACATTACTAGTGCATACAGATGTAGTCACAGTATTAGTCCTGATTTTACTGTGGTATTTTTTATTATTTTATTATTTCTCACTCATTTCTATAGAAATGTATTTAGCTTATTTATGTATTTATTTATTGTGCAAATTTCCCCATTGTGGGACTAGTGAAGGAATAGAATAGCTTATCTTATCTTACAATGCAGGTAATTTAGAATCTACTTCCTGTATTGTGTGCTTTGTGCCAAATCTGTGGTCTCATGGACATTTGTGGCACACAGTGAAGCACCACATACCTCTAATTTGTGCTTCTGTCCAGGGAAAGAAGTAGATGATTCCTTAAAAATTAAAATAGTTCAGGCACTGTTGGTTTGCTGGAACCTCTGACAATTAATCCCTCAAAGTAACACCTTGCCATTTGATTTTGACATTTAAAAAAAAAAGAAGCAAATGTTAGCTTAGGAGAATGTTCAGAATAACTGGCATTTACAAAAAAGGCAATGCACTGGTGACAATAATTGCTGCTGCTTCATATGTATATCTGTGTGTATGTGTATGTGTATATATATATATATATATATATAGATGAATTAATATAAAATGTTGGAGTAAGTTTGTGATGATAGTGATGATATAATTTAATATGAATTTTATTTATTTAATTTACTGAGCTCCTCAGGTATTTCATACTTGCATACTGTGACTTCAGGCTACTGTAGGAGTACATTTGGATGTCTTGTTGGAAATTGTGTCACAACCAAGTTCTGAATTGGGTATTTCAGTGACATTAAACAGGGTCTGTCTAACACACTTTTTCTTTAATCAACTTACAGGTGCAGCAGGTGGTTGGCCGTTTGGCCTTCTCTGGCCAAGGCAGCAGTGGGGGGAGAAAAGAGGTCTCCTTTGCTCCCTTGAACCTCTCTCAGGGTGCCCAGAGAGCCAGAGATGTCCATGGAGAGAACACAGGAGTCATTTCTGGCCGCACTGCATACACAGCCCAAACCGTGAGTTACAGTGACCCCAGAATGACGAGTCTCCAGCAGCAAACAGGGCAGCCAGGCCATGCTGTCATGCTAGCCAATGGGCAACCAGTCCTTATTCCCCTGGAGTATCATCCACAGCATCAGCCCCAACCACCACAGCAACACTACCCAGGACAGGCTAATGATGCCTCAGCCAGCCATGCCTCTACTGCCATGGCCTCCTCCAACCCCAGCTTTAAAGCCTCTGATCCTTCAGCCAGAGTGTGCCTCTCTGAACGGGCTTTGGGCGAGCCAGCCACAGCTCAGCAGCAGCAGCAGCTTCCTCAGCAGCCACCTGTCCAGCCTACAGCAGATGCGACTCAGGCCTTAGCTTCAAGCCTCATTCCTGCCTCGGCTCCCTGCAATCCATCGCACTTCATGAAGGGTGCCATTATTCAGTTGGCAACTGGGGAACTGAAGCGTGTGGAGGACCTGCAGACTCAGGACTTTGTACGGAGTGCTGAGGTGAGTGGGGGGCTCAAAATTGACTCCAGCATGGTGGTGGACATCCGTGCCAGTCAGCAGAGACCAGGTCTTGTGTCACTTCACTTTACTGTTGGGGAGCAGCAGAGCAAAGTGACCATTGATGTGCCCCCGGAGCACCCCTTTTTTGTGTTCGGCCAGGGCTGGTCATCTTGCAGCCCTGATCGCACGGCTCAGCTCTACGGCCTGGCCTGCCATCACCTGCAAGTAGGAGACGTGTGTGTGTCTATCACCCTGCAGCAGCAGCTTCAGCCACAGCAACAGAAACAACCGCAGCACCATCATTCACAGCAGCAACAGCAGAACCTGTCCAGGACTTTGAGCAAAACCAATGCTACATCAGGACCTGGTCACCAGCTCATGGGGCCACCTGCCCCTCAGCAGTCACGGCCTCAGTCTCACTTCAGGATAGACCGCATTCACAGAGAAAGACAGAGGGAGGGGGATAAAGATATGATTGATAAGGAGGAAGCCACACACTTGGGGGTTGTTGGGCACACTGAGCCACCCATCAGGCCAAGTAGGACCTCAGCAGAGCATCCCAGGAGTCAGAGCAGTTACCACTTGCACACAGAGGGCTCCGCTTTTACAGGAGCAGGAATGGGAGCAATGCAGGCTGCACTAGGTGCTTCTCAGAGGCGTTGGTCCTCGCCTGGCCTCCAAAGATATAGTATGAAGGGAGACGAAGGGCAGCGCCCTCAGATAAGCACCTCTGGCCACACAAGGCCCTCGTTCATTCCCCAGGAGGTCAAACTGTCCATTGAGGGGCGCTCTAATGCAGGGAAGTAGCATCACATTTGGTAGCAACTGTAGAAGAGACTGCCACGAGTAAAAATGAGTCTGACGAGGAGAGAAAGAGGAAAAAAAGAGTGTGAATGTAGCCTCAGAATGTTTGAGATTTTGCACACCTAACAAAAAAAAAACAAGATCTTTGTTGTATCTGGTGAGAAGATCTGGTTTTGGTTTCACTCAGCCAAATGATAAGAGCCTGTGGTTTCCCAGCCAGCCGATGTCTGACAGGGACATGAGAAGCTGAGTAGAAAGTATGTAGCTGATGAAATGCCTACCATAGTCCTTACACACTGCATTTCTCTTCCTCCCTCCCTCCTTTGTCACCACTTCCTCATATTCACGCTTGGAGGTCACCATCTCCTTCAGAATAGTCTTGCTTCCTTTTTGACCAACATGAACTACGAAAGAATGTGTTTGTAGCACAGTGAAGCTACCAACTCTGCAGGTTCTGAGTACTGAAAAAATTACAGCCAATGACCTTTTATCTCCATTCCTAGATCCTGTTTCCTTCTAAAGCATTTACCCAAAAAAGAGTGAGTTTGCTGACATCAGCAGCTCCTGCGGTGATGTTGACAGTGTTGATGCCAACTGTCAGTATATGTTACATTATGCTTCTTCGGCAGGAGTCTCTCCCTTCCTTGCTTTTCAGAAGGCGGGTCTGCAAAGAGTTGGATAGCTCTCTCAGGCCAAGCGTGGCATGTCCCACTTGTCTTACAATCGAAAAAATAGTGAAATCAATCAGTCTCTCTATTCAGCAATCGAATTTCACTCCAAAAATAGTTTGCATTCATCATTAAACACTGTCACGCCCTCTGGTTTGGGCTGACGTAACTAATACGTGTGTTTTTTGCATTAATGCCACAAATTTGAATCATGCTTTGTTCTCTATGAATGTTAGATATATCTTGCATTCCAGTATCATTAGTGAGAAAATCCATCAGTTGGTGTTGAAATTCTTCATTTAGAGAATTATTTCCCATTCCCAGCGACACCCTCCCTCCTCCTCACTATACCTCAAAGCTTTCCAGACCAGACTGGTAACTTCTACATGCAATTTTGAAGCGGCGTAATTAATGGAGGAGGCACTGGCTGGTCATCACCAAAGCCACCTGTGGGAACGAACATCCTGTCACATCACTGACTGCAGCTGACACTGGGCTGGAAGGGCCTTCTAGTTTGAAAGAAACCCTGCGTGTGAGTGAATCATCCATGAGGTGTTCTCTTTGTCCTCAACCTGAGTTACTGTTTGCTCAGTTACCAAATTGAAGCAATAGTTCTTTTCACACCTCGCGGTTGTTCTGCTCTCCACAAATAATTTTTCAATCAATACATTCATCTCTTTTAACCCCGACTTTTAAAGGTGATGTACCGTTTTGTGTTCATTTTCATTAATTCTTCAGTTGTCCAAACAAGCAAAGCATGTCTTTGACAAATTTCCCCCGTTGTAAAACGTTGTAAACCGCTTTTTTTGTTTGATTCTCCATCTCACTGATGATATTATTTTCTTGTATGGATTTATTCAAGTGCATCTCCAAGAGAGGCTTGACTCTAAGTTGTGAACATTATCAAGTTTTCTTCTGTATTGTTTTTTGTTTTGACTTATTCCAGTACAGTACGGTCCTTCGCTGTCGTGCTAGGATATACTTTATCCAACGCATCTTATGATTGTCTTGTGTTGCACAAATGTCACTCTGATTTCACACTGACCTTGTAATAGGAATCACAGTACAGTAGATGTGTTTTTTTTATGAAGGGAATATGTTTGAAGTATTGTTGTTGGTGTTTTGTGGTGAGAGCGAGAGAAAAAAAACTGACTTGCATTTTTAACTCTGTTTACAAATTAGCCAAGATGAATGCTGCAGTTTCCTCGTGGTGACAGTTTTTTTAAATCCTCGTCACTGCGAAAAAAAAATCCAAAAGGGTGAAATAGAAAATAAGTGCAATTAGATCACATAAAATCATTCAGAGGTGTATAATCAGACTGCATACCATGCACAGACATTCCCGTTTGAAAAGTGTGAATCACACAGTACCAGTTAGCTTTTCCTTACCTCTGACAAAACATTTGATCGCCTTAGAATAGTTCATACATTTTTTTTCTCATAACTCCTTTCATGTATGTGCTCAGGCATAAATCTAAAGATTTGTTACTTGCATTGTTGTCAGTTTTGTGTCCAACTAATGTGCTGGTGTCAGTACTTGCAGACTTTTGAGCTAGCTTGACTATCAGCCCCCAGTCACTGTTAGAAATGATGTCTTCTGACCAATGAGGGTTCTGCTTCCAGTGCTACACAGAAGCAAACGTAATAAGAGTAATTTCATATACACTCACCTCTCTAAAGCTTCCTGGTGGTCCTTTGAGTACACAACCTTATGCTCTGTCCTTAGGTTGAGGGGCATGAAAGAAATATCCCACAGGAGTGACCCGAAGGGAGCCAAGTAAACTCATCCACTGGTACTGTTTTTATGAGATTCCCATTCAGAAAATAGTTTTATTACAGTTTGAGAACACACATCACAAGGTCACCACATTTTTTTCACACTGTAAGCAATACACATAATACCTGAAAACATTTCACGTAGTCTTGGCGTTTTCTATGCAGTAAACTCAGTATTGTAAATGTCATTGTCTTAAGTGGACCTCTCTCAAGCAGCAGAGCAGGTTGGCTGATGCAGTCTTTTTACGCTGATGTCTGGTTATAGGACCTTTGCTTTATTCTTCTAGTGATACAAACCAGTATTTTGCTCTGCTACTTTCTTCTTTTTTTTGCCCAATGGTTCCCATCTTCCCCCTCCCCCTTTTAATTCACAGTAAACTCTTATTGTCTTCTTACAATGCCACACAGCTGGAGTTAAACCTCTCAAAATGAGTGTTGCTCCAATTTCTGCGTGTTTATCCAGCATTGTTTTTGGCACTATTACCAAGCCACTTCAACATTGTATTTTATGTCAGGATGCATGTGGTGGGTTTTGAGCGGTGCAGGCAGCGCCACCTGTGACTTTACCTCCTGCTAATTCTTGCATCAAGGCCATCCTGCGCCATCACGAGCCTTCAAGCAGGAGAGCTCTACTCGTACCATGATGTCCGGCGGATTTTACTCACATCACTTGATAGTCTGTTGCTGTAATTGCACTAAATGCCCTTCTTTACAGTGTTTAAAACTGTTGGTAAACTGAAGAGTTTCAAAATTGTAAAGCACACAAAATCATGGAGAAATCACAAGTTGTGTGTTTCTGTAGATAGATGTTTTTTGGGTTTTTTTTGTACAGATAGCTTTGATGATGCTTGTCGATAATGCCTTAAATTCTGCTTTGTACAATGTGTGTTGACATAATGGAATAATGCTTCTGGTAGACTCTGTGTTCCCTTTTCAGACTGTGCAAGAGCAAATCACAAATGTCCAGCCTTGACCCTCTTGTCATGCTTACAACCTGAAATGAATATTTAGATGTCTCAAAGGGTGACAATGAATTCCCTTTTGGCCCCCAGACGGTTCAACCATGAAATCTGCAACTTTAATCGTGTGTGTGTGTGTGAGAGAGAGTGAGTGAGATGATCTATTCCGTTACAGTTCAGAATGCACTCTTAACATTTAATTCCTGTTTTTTCCATGTGTGGGAGTGAAGTACATGTAAGCACTTCTTACAAGACAATGCCAAGAGTGTCAGCAACAGACGGCAATCCATCAACTCCACACACACACACACACACACACACACACACACACACGGACAGACACACACGGACAGACACACGCACATCTGTTATTTTTCACTATTGTTGCACAGGATGCATACTTTTTTCATGCATAGAGTAAATGGATTGTGTTTGGTGTATTGTGCTTCGTCCTACACAACAACAGAAGGTGGTTTTGAGTGTATGGAGACAGGCTGCATAAATCAGATAGCTTTCCATTGGTGGTAATGTGATGGTTTATTTGTTTTCGTGACGTTGGCAGTGCAGATTTTTTTTTAAATCTCCCTGTGTGATCTACTTCCTGTTGTTTGATCCAGTATTGAACTACAAAGGTGAATTTAACACTGTTTCGGTATTGCTGATGTCGAATTAAATCAGGAGAAATACAGAACGGTTTAAAGTTTTAAAGAAGTCTGTATTTTCAGATTTGACATTGTACTTTTTTGGCACAAGGTGACACTGCTTTTTACGTGATGTGTAACTATCTTAAAAACAAAACAAAAAACAATCTTTTTTTAATGCCTAAATCTGCAAAATATATGCAATGATGTAAATGTAACATTCAATCCTCAAGTATAATCCAGGTTGTATGAACTTTGTATAGTGAGTTTTAATATCGTATGGCCGTACCAATATGTATTGATCTTTATCAGAAGCCTTAGAGTTGTCGACCCAAAGTGCTCCCTTAGAATACCCTACACCTACCTGAATTTAACAAAGCATTAATATTTCTATTTTGTTGCATTTTCATTTGTACCCTTTTTGAATAAAATAGATTTGTACTGTATATTTGTACCACTCTGTGAACTACTTAGGGCGGTTTTTGTTTTTTTTGTTTTGCTGTTTTAATTCTATGTACTTTAAGGACACAAAGATATTGTATTTTTATTGTTACAGCTAACTTGGAGACATTGCATTTATCATGTTTGTTAAGTAAACACAATATAATATATATATACAAATATAAATATAAACTATTATCCAACTTGTGTGCTGTGTTTCTTAAGTTACATTTACTTATCCTTTTGTGATATTTAGATAAAGTTAGGAAGTTATGTAGAAACAGTAGTGGGTAGTGAAGTAAAAGTACTAATACCACTATGTAAGAATACTCCCAAAACAAGTAAAGATCCTGAATACAAAGTACAAAGGTATCATCAGTAAGAGCAGCTGGTTTAATGTAACAGTACATTGCATTTTAAATTTATTCTGTATGTTTTTATATAAAATATAAATCTGAAAAAATAACCAGTACTTTTTAAAAAAATTTTTTTTACTGTAACTGACCCTGTGAATCATTCCTAACAGTGTATAAAAAGTGAATGAAGTCATAATATTTTGGCATATTTATATGAATACAGCTGAGCAAACACTATTTGACAAATTCCATGAGATTTTTACTATTTCCCAGAATGAAAGTTAAAGCTCAGCAAGACTTTGTGCATTTAAGGACATTTATAAACAGTTTTAAACCTACCAGTGAATTATTCATACATGTTCAAATAATATTTATTATATATCATTAAATATGACTGCAGTTATAATATGTTATCAGTCAGTCATTAACTGTTTACACCAGTTATTGATGCTTCATGGGATGTTGACAAAAGCACCAATTATCACATAAAATGTTCTTAATAGCTGCTTACAACTCCATTATAGTAATATCTCAAATGTTTATATACTGCTCATAAATGCCCATAAAACAAGTATAAAACAAGAAAAGGAGTGAAGTGACACCGGCCATTATCATTATAGTAAAGTCAATGTTTATTTCCACATTCTTTACCAGGTTTCATCTTGATCTGTACATCTGTTAATCCAGTAACAGAGGATGGCGGCCCCAAAGTGCCATCCAGTCAGAATGCATTGATATCGCAGCTAGCGTGAATGTTTTCATTAGCAGTTTAGCTCATTCATTTGGCCTTGTTCAGAGATTTGACGTTGTAAACATGGACATTGAGAGGAAAATCCTGATAGAATTAACAGAAAGGCCAACGTTTTTTCTTTTTTTTTAACAACACATTTCTTTTGATTAAACTGTAAAAAACAGGCAGGCATAAAACTAACAGTAGAACACAAGCTCATATTCAATCATTCTAGGACAAGTGCAGTTTCACGACATGCAGTGCTTACCTAATCCATAATGAAAGTACTGCTCATAAAGACGGACAAAAAAAGTCAGAGTTCATAGTACTTCCTTTGTTATAGTTTGTCAGACCACAGACACCGCAGTTTTCTGTCGCCTTCTTCCACTGTAGGGCAAAAGGGGATCACAGCAATTTCAAAGAGCAACCTCTGAGAATACCTAGTATTCATAGTCGGAGAGAAGAGAGAAATAAATGACACCTGAAGCCTTTGTCGAGAACACTGATCTGCCCTTTGTACAGTATGTCATGAATAGGATGGCAGTGAGACCCTGTTGCTTTCATGTGCTGAACGAGGAAGAGAAAACAAATCTTAGAGGACGACACGTCTCTAGAAAAGTCACGCTAAAAACGGTTGCTATCACATCGTATGATAGATCTATAAATGAGTCTTATGGACCAGGGTGTATATCTAGGCTCTGAGCCCTCTCACTGAGTTAAATTGCCTGAGAAGCTAAACTCTTTACATTGAAGTCTGTTTAAATTAAAAGTTGCATTCTGCATAGTTTCAGTGAAAAGTGAACTAATTTCCCTTGCAATAAATAAAATATCCTTTGCATAGAAGTTTGATGCACTCCTAGAAAAGCTGCTGAAGATGAAAAAAGCTCTTAAACTCTTAAAATTCTCTAATAAATTTGCTGCTTCAGCAAACAGCCAGGTAGGCTGACTCTGGTCTAGGAGTGACTCAAACTGAACCAGTACTCGTTTGTGTGTCTGACATTCTTTGATGAATATTTCAGAAACTGGTCATTTGACAATGTAAATGTTTGCATCTGGAGACGTGAAGTCAAGAAAAATTGGAGGTAACTTTACCTTAAACAAAAGAGGGAAGAGGGGTGTGGGGGGCGGGAGGTCCATCCTAGACATGGCCTCAAATTTAAACATCTTAAACAACTGACGGTAACAAAATAATCAAAACATTTCCACAAGAAAAATATATTCACATCATATTGCATAAATATGTGCTGGAATGAGGTTAATGAATATAGATTAATAAAATCTCTCTCC
Source organism: Scomber scombrus (assembly GCF_963691925.1). NCBI lineage: Eukaryota > Metazoa > Chordata > Actinopteri > Scombriformes > Scombridae > Scomber > Scomber scombrus. Next base: position 19,403,629 of record NC_084970.1, read on the forward strand.
CAAAATGAGCTGAATGTGTCATGAAATTAGCCCCAGTGCTCAGTAGCGGGTGGGGAAAATGAAAACGAGTTCCCCTTGTCGTACTGTATGAATCATTATTATTAAATTTGCTTCATCAATTCTGCTGATGCATGAAATAAATTAAGTGGTTCAGATGATAGATTTAGAAGGTACTGCAGACTTACAAAGCATGTGAATGCTACACAGACTCATGAAGCAAAGCAATGCATTAACTGTGTATAATATTCTATAATAAAAACCCCACTTTCATTTTGTAATTCACTCATAATGAAGCAAACTAATGCATCTCTATGGGCATTATTCAAGTAATGTAACAAATTCTGTTCTTAACATATTAGGAACTGTTTCATTGTGACCACTAAACGGAACATTTCTAATACAATATTCCTTGATGTGATGAGCCCAAAATATATAAGAGGTAACTAATGTATTGTACAGTACAGTAACAGCAGCACAGACTGAGTTTTTATGAGCTAAAGAAAAAGCTCTGTAACAGAAAATATAAAACATTGGCAGAATATTTGGAGTGTGACGATGCACGGAAAGGAAAAGAGATTGGCAAAGAGAATGTAAGAGGCGTATGCATTGAGTTGTACAACTCAGGAGATGAGGGGGAATGTTGCTCAACACTGGGCGTGTTCAATAGGACAAAACATTCAGAGTATCACACCTGGCGAATACATGTGGTACCGGTGTGTTTATGAATCAGCTGCTCCTGTGAATGTTTTTGTCCTATTAAAAGTGCCTGAGTGATAAATGCAAACCCAAATAGTGGAAAACAACCTGCATCCTCTGTAGTAGTGTACAGTACATATAGAGCTTTGGAAGCTTGGAGTTGGAACGCAGTAAGCCACAGGACAGAGGGCGCCACCACGGCACCGGCTGAGGTAGTAGTGTGACTGAATGTGAACTTCCCAGGGACTCACGGAGGCAGCTTGAAGAGAGGTGTAGCTACCGGTAAACCTGAGTCACTGGGCTGGCGGAGTGGACCAGAAAGGAGGGGGCTGTGGCTACAAAGTCCCAACTCCTGTCACTGAAGGTCCATGTGCAAAAGATTTTTCTCCTCAAAGGAAGTATAACTGCTCCTACTTGAATGAACTGTGTTACATCTGCTAGCCCACTGACGAACAGATAAATCTCTTTACAACATGCTTTTATGTCATCATCCATACAATATGAAACATACTCAACCCTGTTCTTAAGGTTCTGTAGACTGTAATAAATTAGGAATTGAAGTAGTTTTTGTTGTATTTAACAAAGCAGTTTGTGTGTGAAGCTGTGTGAAGCACCCTGGGAGCTGGGAGTAAACCAGCTGGGTATGCTTCACCATGGCAGCCTGATGGTGGAGTGTGGAGGTTAATGATGCTGCTAGAGGCCAGTTGGTTTCCTCCCCAGCGACCAGGTCTTTATGGCAGCTTCATGAACAGACCGTTATCAATAGAAGGGACAGGCATGGGGCAGGGGAACTGAAAGAGACTCATGTCTGCTGTGAGGGCGGCCATAGCGGCGGGGTCATGCTCTATCTGCGTCCTCAGAGCAGGGTCGATCTTCTCGAGTCGCCGCTTGATCCTCTTGGCCTCCCTTTCGCGGATCAGCCTGGCCTGCCTCTTGTCAGGCGTCTCGTTGGCCCTCTTTAAACGCATGGCCTCCCTGTCCCTCTGCAGTCTGCGTGCTCGCTGCTCCTCTGATTCCTGCATCCTCTGCATGCGCTTGGCCTCTCGGTCCCGCAGCCTCCTGATCTCCCTTTCCTCCTCCGTCTCACACGCACGCTTATTCTTCTTTGCTGTGCGCTCGCGTTCCAGTCGCTGCATGCGGGCCTCCAAGGGTTCGTTCTTCCGGCGCAGAGCCCATTTTCGCATCGGGGACTGGGCCTCCACCAACTGCTGATAGGCCATGCAGCTGTTGCACACAAGCAGCACCCCGGCAGGATACACGGGCATAGGGCTGAGGATGTCTGGGATAGGAGGAAGGCCAGAGGAAGAGGAGTTAAGAGCATCGGGGATAGACGCAAGCGATGGCCCTTCAGAGAGGAGACTGTCGGGCAGTGAGGGGAAAGAGGGCCCTTGCTCGGAGCCTGTGCACAGTCCCGGGCCATGACATGGTCTGGGGCCTTGACATTGGCTGGATAAGTGGCCTGGTCCCTGGCAAGAACGATGGGCTTGACATAGGTTGGTGTTGGGGTCAGGAGCTTGACATGACTGAGGGCCCTGACATGAACTGGGGCTGGGGCCTGGTCCGTGACAGGAGCGAGTGCCTGGGCCCGGGCTGGACATGGGGCTGCTGGACAGCGACTGGGACACAGAACATGAGTCCCTCTCATCGGTGACATCCATCCTGGTTGTGTCGAGAACATCTTTAAGCTTCTCCCTGAGAAAAAGAGAGAGCGTTAACCTTCACTGGTGAACCGGTAGCTGAGCAAGGCACCATTTTAAATTTAAACTGAAGGTGCTAATGAATGATATAAATTCATTCAACACGCTGCTATAGTGACATGATTTGAAACCGTTTTGTCTGGTGGGGAAAAGATGACATCTCATCTTACTCATTTCTCAGACCACTCGTTTCAGTGGTGAGTAAGACACTGTGTCATGTGACCTGTGATTAACTAAAAAAAACAGTTCGGTATTATTATTACCATTCTGAGACTTATCAGAAACCCTGGGTGAGCAAATAAATGTATGTCAGATATGCCTTATCGTCTGCCTCACTATTGACAGTCAAGTTGTTACTTTAAGACATAATCCATTTATAACGGTTATCTAAAAATTCAGCATTTTGCAGGTTTATGGGGCATTTTATTGTAATTGGCAGTGTTTAACATCCGTATCATCTCTACAGTGACATACAAGATATATATTTATGTACATATAGGTCTTCTAAACTAATTACTTCATTAAGAGTTCATCATTGCTGGCTATAACAAAGAGCTGTTCCACACACCATTAAGACGCAGCTTTTCAAGGTCTCTGCTTTATTAGAACACACAGTACTGTGCAAAAGAAAACGGCTTCTATTGGCTAAAGTATTTAGACTTCCCCGTACACTTGCGCAATAGCAGGAACCTGGATCTCTTAAACCTAAATGGAATTGAGCCTATTATATTTAATAATTAATGTTAAATTTCGTGTACATATTTCCTTTATTTTCAGTTTGTATGTAGTGGCCTAAGACTTTTGCACAGTACTGTACATATGCAGGTTTTTCTGAGGATAAACTAACACTTGCCTGTAATAGCACATGCATTTTCCCCCTCCAGTCAGAAATACAGTACATTACAGCTTGTATGTTTCTCCTGACCTTGCCAGTGCTGCTTAAATTTGAAACATTATAGCAGTTGCTAAGCAACATGCAAGTTTATTTCCATTAAATCTGTCATTCCAGTACTAATTTTATTCATCCCTCATGTTCTGCATCCTGCCTAATATCACACGTTTGTACTAACTTTTTAACAAAAACCTTGACTAGAAATTAGTCATTTGAATACTTTGTGACCAACAGTTTTAAAATAAAAACTTAGCTGTGCTGCAGCAACAATCATTATTCATCTGTACTATTTAAAATTAGTTTCTCCTGTTGAATCAAGTGACTGTCTGCTGAACGTAACTGAACCCTCAGATCTGGTTTTAGTGTTTAAAGATTAATGAAATTATCAGGAATATGATCGGCCAGGAAGATAGAAACCGACTATGAGGTGCATAATGTATTGTATATTATTTATAAAAAAAATCCGTGGAGACACTTGACTTAGCATTTTACTTAAAAAAAGTTAAATACAAAATATAACTTGTCTGATATCAAATTCATCTACATAATTATTTGGAGAAAAAAAAGCACTGTGCTTTCACGATCTAGTGTAAGATAATAGCTACACTAGAAGGGGCCCAACCTGTTAAAGTTGTTGGTGTCTGTAAAGTGTGCACCACAGACAGCGCAGTTGGAGAGGCGGTCCTCTGAGTGGATGAGAAGATGCCGTCCAAGCGAGCCAGGCGAACTCAGGGCTCGCCCACACACTGGGCACACATAGCTCTTGGTGTTGCTCATCATAGTCGTGTGCTATTAAAGACAGAAAAACAAAATAAGAACAAGAAGCTGTGGTAAAAAAAAGAGATGTTTTAAGTATACCGCCGACAGCAAGGGAGGAAACTTTATTAATGTAGTTAGTTGCTCTGAACAGGAAGAAATCAGTACACATTTTAAAAAAAGGTTAATTACAGGGAGTTGAAGAAGAAGTGACACTTTTCTTGTGGTATAATTTACCAATTATACAGAAGAAAACAATAATATTGAACATATTTTTAAACTCAAAGCAATTCAGGTTTTAGAAAACCCAAATATTAAAAAAAATATTCTTAACTTTAATAGTATCATAATGGACATTAATCATCTTTTCCTGTAAAGTGCTTTTGTGCCATAAGCAAGTGATGTTAGTATATATTATTTTGATGTTAGTATTATATATAGTATATAAATGCTCTAAATCATCTTAAAGTAACATTTTAAATGACGCTTTGTTAGTTAAAAACTTGTGTAACAAAAGTTATGACACAACTTTGAAAATTAAGTCTGTAGGTTAAAATCATATTAAATATTACTAATTCAATTTAAAAGCATTTAAAAGGTTTGATATGGTGCTCAGAGTGCTCAAGACTTGATCACTTCAATGGAATTTTAACCAACTCAAAAATGTATTATATTGTAAACTAACTTCAGCTGGTTCACAGTGATTATTTTAATTCACTATATGACAAATTAAGCACCAGATTGGATCATACCAGTCGATACCTTCTCTGTCCACCTGCATTTCATTGAAGTACTGATTCTAAAAGCTGCTTAGGGGCTTTAAAGGTGATGACCCACAACCAGCTTATTTGAAACAGACTGCAAATAAAGCTGCTTTGTTTACATGGTTCTGTGCTCGATTAAGACAGGCGAGACCAGTCTTGTTCTCACCTGGTAGACATGAGAGATGAGCTTCTCAGGGCTGCTGAAATCCAGCGGGCAGAGAGGACACACAAAGTTGTTGCTGTGGTCTGACCCTTCCTCGCTCTCCTGAGGGAAACCAAGCACCATTACAACACATTTCAGGAAAAAAAACACAAGTTCTACAAGCCAAGCATATTTACATCCCCTACACTTTCATATCCATGCTCATATTTCAGCCCAACATTTAAGTTAAAGCAGATGAAAATATCTTTGAGTTACTATTTAAAATCAATGTTGCTCTCATTAGTGAGGATGTTTTTTTACTATGTAAGGTTCATTGCACCAGTTATATGATTGGTACATAGAGAATAAGTCTACCAGCACTACATATTTATTTTAATCTCTCGCTGGGTCTTTGTGGACAGACTAGCTGTTTCACATGCTTCCAGCTGAAGCATCTCTGCATGTGTTATATGGTGTGCTGAGTGTGTGAATGAGCAGAATTCTCACAACACCCCAATGACTCACTAACAGTGACATGATGCCGTGTACTGTCACAGATGTGACTCATGCACAAGCTGAAATACAGAACGTTTTCTAAACAGAAGGTCCAGACACAAAACATATTGGCTAATGCCAGTGGTGTACCAAATTGAAGTGCTTGTGATTTTTCCTTTCCATTTTTGTTTAATGAGTAAGGGGATACTGATTATTCAAGCACTGTTGCACCCTGCACAACTGCTTTAAGATCCTTTAATATTCTCAAACATTTTGCTGGAAAACAAAAAGATGCTTTCACTTACCAATTTTGATCATTACACATGATGATGGTGAACACGATTGGTTATTAAGTTGAACAAATTAACAATTTTAAAATTTCATACATGACAAAGACAAACCAAAGAGGGTATCACATGAGTGTTAGATATACATCAGTGCACAGCAACTGAATGAAACCCAGTTTGAGTTTTACACTTCTAACATGTGATCTAATGAGAATGAAACACTGAAAAATAACAGATATAACACATAACACTACTTCCTGTACCTGTTAACCCCCAACAGAATTGCAGTCGCATAGGTTACTTTAACACACATTACATAATGATCTTTATCCAAATTAGTATTCATAACACATGGGGTTTCATTCACAGCTAGAGGATAAGAGATTTTAAAAAACCTGCAGCTATAAGGTTTAGCATTTTTCACAGCCCACAGAAGTCTTGCCACAACCATAACTGCTTTCAAACCCTGCGAATCTATGAACCACATGAGTTGTGCAATATATCTCAAAATGGAACTGGGCACCTCTATGGTGAGGCTGCACAGCTTCTGCTAAATAGTTCAACCCTGTGCATGTTTCTTAATGAGACATGTTAAATGTAATTGTACCGCACCTGAAATGTTATGTTAAAGATATATCGACCATTTTACACATTTTCCTTCGTTATACTTCTTCAGCCACTTTTACTGGTTAATGTGGGTGGTGGCCCTCTCACCTCTTTGACTCCCGCTCCTTGTAGGCGGCACTGCGTTCTTTTGGTGGTCATGTGGTCGTCGGCTGAGGCGTTGGAGGACGAGTCTTCACCGTGGTTGTCAAGGTCACTATCGCTGTCTTCTATGGAGGCAAACACAGCCCTATCAATACAGACAGACAACAGAACACAGAGCAGGGCTTACTCTCACTAACACCCCTCAGTCCAAGGATGTCCTACAGAGTCCATCCAGTCCTTCCCTGTCACATCCCTCCATCCTGTACCTGAGATGCTATCCTGTCCAAGGACCTCCTGGGAGTTGTTGCTGCAGCATTCACTGTCCTCAGTGAATTCGTCCCTGCCATCCATGTTAATAGTGTGCTGAAGTCCTGTGATGCCTGAAGTGTGGAATGGCCCTGGAGATAAAAATAAATAACAGTCAGTCATGGAGCTCTGTGACTGGGGAGATAAGTGAGGAGTGCAGCAGTTATTAGAATATTTGTATACTGTACGTTAAACCACATGAAAATATACACTTAACACCACAGGTGGGTAATATGCCATTGTATGTGAGATTATATAAACATGTCTATTGTCAGAGATTGTGCCATTCTGTTCATTGCTTTATGGAAAAGTTGGATTTTTATGATTGTTGCATCAATGCAATAAAGTACTATATGTCAAGTATTTAATTTGCTGTATTTGCCAAAAACGTTCCTGTCTCATTATTCCAATGTATCATGTCAGGATGTATATCTATATTGTTTTATATAAAATCACACATACCATGACAGAAGATTTCATTTGTATTGTGTGCTGTTAAATTTGACATTGTATTTTAAAGTAATGTGATAATGTCACAATAGAGTTTCATACTGCAAAACCAGTTATTGTTTAAGAAAAGCTCTAATAGTGTTTGTTCATTTAACAATGAATCAATAGTTGAATCAATGTCAAGAACAACAATTGAAGTCTGCAGGTGAGGCCAGTGTGACAGGTTAAAGGAAATTATTTTTATGGTTGCCTTTACATAAAAAAATTACAAGACATACAAGTAGAAGAATAAACCACTCATCTCAGGTTTCATAAAATAGTGAGACTTTTTTCATATGACAGCATAATTTCCTGTATACCATGAACCAGAGAGGCAGAACTACAGACAGACATCGTGGTGGTGGCCCTCCTTACTTGTATAGAGCATTTATTTCACAGTAACAGGGGCCATTTTAAAATAAGTTCATAATATATATAGCATTGCGTTAAACATGTCAGTAAATTAAGGCTGTTTGAATACAGACATTTTTATCCATACACTGCATCACGCATTGGAGTGCCTTATCTCCATGGCAACATAGAAATCTACAGTCATAGCATACAGCAAGAAGGTATGAATTTCCAACACTGATCCATTCATTCATAGCTGTGTGTCTTCTTTTGTCCATGGTAATACACACTTTAAATTTTATGGAAGATGTGTCCAGGCTTCTGATGTCAGAACATTTTGCCATTTGATTAGGCAGAGAGGCAGAGACGATTCATGCATAAAGGCAACAAAAGTGATCAGAAAGCCTCCAAAAACGCATCAACTACAAAATTATTTATATACATTTTAAATTTTTCTCAAGAACTTAGGATAGAAGATATATTCCACTGGAACTGTGGAACCTCTTTGCAGATGAGACTGCTTTCATATGAACCAGTCACAGGAAACATAATGAATGCTACGCCAGAAAAATGGTAAGGCGAGCCCGCTGACATGTATGTGCACACACACACACATCAACTTCATTTGCATCCCAACCCCCACTTTTTCACACACATATACACTCGGAGATACATGCTAGCTCTGTTCGACAGCCATGCTGCAGTCCCACAGGAGAAGCAGCCTGTACTATTTTCCTCTAGCTAACTGCCTTGCTACTCAGTGTGTTCCTCTCTCTCTCAGTACCACCCACACACTGAACAGCCTGGCTTGCCCTCTGTCCTCCCTGCTTGTATGTAGCTCTGACTACTTCCATATCTATACCATCAGCTCTGAGGGGGAGGATAAACCTTCATAGCATGAAAGCCCATAAGTGGCTCATTTAACTCCTTGAGATGCCACTCTTTTGTTTTATCGCTGCTCTGTTGGGTTGCGGGATCGGGTGAAAAAAAACCTTCACTTTTCTGATTATCACACTTGACCCTGCACAACCGTATTTAACTGCCAACGCTGCTTAACTGGAGACAGTTTCGTTGAACGCTCCTGTGGCATTCGCACACACAGAACATCTCACTTCAGATGGCTGAAATTAATGACAGCTTAAAATTCAATTTTCTACCATCTTCTCTCCTTCCAATAACACAGATCAGAGATGGGAGAGAGATCCTGACTTCAGTTACCTGAGACTGACAGAAGTAATTACAGCCTTCGTCACAATCCTGAGGTATTGCGCGCGCGTACACACACACACACACACACACACACACACACACACACACACACACACACACACACACACACACACACACACACACACACACACACACACACACACTCACTGTGTTAGAGGAAAACAGAGGTGTAATGTTGATCAGGTTTGTCATTCTGCTGTTTTGCCACTGGTGAGAAGTTGGTATGTGAACACAGTTTGGGCACTTTTCCCATAGCAATGCAAGCATTCATTAGCATTGGAAGAGTGGTTAAGAGTATTGAACTATGAACTACTACAACGAGCTGGCTTCACGGCACATAGCCAATGATTGATGTGTGAGAGATACCCATCCCCCCTCTGCTAGGCTCTGTCTGTACATCTGTCTCTCCTCGCTCCCTCTCCCCCCCTCCTGCCTCAGTCTCTGCCACTGTGATGTTATCTCTGAGTCTGTGTGTCTGTAGGCAGGAGGTGACGCAGTGTCTGACTGAATCCAGACAAAGAGACAAACTCATCAGCCAACAGACACAGAAGAGGGAGAGAGGAGGAGGAGGATGGGGGTGTGTGTGTGTATGTGTGTGTGTGTGTGTGTGTGTGGAAGGGGTGGGGGGGGGGGCGCGCAAAACAAAACAGACAAAAGATAGAATGCCAAAACTCTACTCAAACACCAAGCAATGGGGGTCCTGTTGAATTCAAAGCCCCCTCCTTCTCCTTTTCAGCCACCATCCCCTCCAAAACACACACACACACACACACACACACACACACACACACACACACACACACACACACACACACACACACACACACACACACACACACACACACACACACACACACACACACACAGAGCACCGTCTGAATCTGCAGGAAGTGCTGGGGCCCCTGTCTTCCATCCATGAGACCAAGGATGGTGGGCCAGACGTCTGATCAATTTTTACTTTGACCTTATATATCACAGAGAACAAGGTGAAGTCATTAAAACATTTTTCTTTGAACGTGGAGTCTTTCTTTTTCTTAATGAAAGACTTTGTCTGGTTATGGTTACACCTGAAATGAAAACAAACTCCTCTTCTGGATAAATCCCACAAAAAATGTCACTTTCATATACAAACAAGAGCTTTCGACCAGGCCACAAGACTACACTGTCATCCTTAGGACACATAATCAGGGAGGATTTGTGCTGAACATCTCTTGAGTTTTTAAAAAGCTGAGTTGCTTGGCACAAACATGTCAACTCTAATAAACTGTACTCTTCACAGTAGATGAAATTTACGTCAAAGTACTAAAAATTGTGGCTTCTGTATGCACACATACACTTACTCAAAAAACTGAATGTTTTAAGATGTTGGTTAATCTCTCTCCTTTTCAGTGCTATACTGCAACCTCATCAGTACCTATACTGTTGACAAACTGTCATGTATTTACTGCCAACATGAAGGACACATCCACTTTTCTCCAGAAAGCACACACCACCTCCAGTCCCAATGAACTTTTATACAAGAGTGTTTTTTCATCAAACTCAAGGAGGAACACAAATAGCCAGACAGACAGCACTGTTGTATTATTGTCTGGAATTCCCTGTGTGTGTGCGTGTGTTTGTGTTTGTGTGTGAGTGTGTGTCTTTATGCGTGTCAGCCCGCCTGCCTGTCAGACTGTCTCCCTGCCTGTCTGGTCTGTCAGTCTGTCTGGCTTGACCCTCTCTGGAGGAACAGCTCCGTGCATACAATTCATATCTCACAAGAAAAGACAGGTAAAACAATCAAAAGGCAAAAACAGAGAAAAGTCACACTGAGGCCTCAATTCACACACCGGTTAAGCTGCGGGAGGTGCGGTTTGTCTGTCTAGAAAAATGTTTTGGCATTTGTCACAGCATGAAGTGCACATTAACACATGCCACCATTAAATTGTATAAAGCCCTCCTCAGCGTGTTCAGCCTCCACGCCGGGCTCTCGCAGAACTGTTCCAGAGCAGCAAATGATCTCATTAGCTTGTGGGGATTAACTGCGGTCGCAAGTGCAAGATGTATTTCAACTACAGGTTAAACAAACTATGTTTAGAAAAGAGCATACATAACTTCAGTAGATTACACTGGGCAATCTACTTTCTGTGGGCTGAGGTGTCTTAAGTGGTCAGTGTACTATCCACCAACCAGGGGATGCAGGCAGCAGAGGGCACCACACACTCAGGGAAACTGTCAATATACCCACACCAGGGGTCAATGCTGCTTCAGTATAGTATGTCAATATTTCATACATTTCCTTAGGATATTAAATGGAAGGAAATTATGGTGCTACAGTACGTAAATGTGCAGTGGCATTGATGAGATGCAGGAGAGCCCTGTATGTTCAAGGACAAAGTGCCTCTCAGTTCATCAGAAGTTTATCAATATGAGAAAAAGTGTTGGAATGATCTTAGTGTATTAAGAAATGCTGTTGATAATTATTTCTAAAAAATAAAAAAAGAGGAAGGAAAAAAAGAGAAATGACTGAATTTTCATCAAAAGTCAATGTTCTTTTAAAAATAGCTGTAGCTTCATTTAGTTTTTACTGATTGGGTGTTCTCTGGTGCTTTCATTTCATCTTGTGCAAACTGAACTGACACCATGCAGATCAACAGGGTGTAAAAAATGAGACGCATGTCCCCATCAGATCATAATCTAACAATATAATAACTGTGGTGAGACTCTAGGTCTGCTTCTTCTTAACACTTAAGAGGCGTTTCGATTTGTCATCTACAGAAATTACGCCTTAAAACTAGAAATGTGGTGAGCCCTCAGCCTACGAGCCCTCACATACGGATGGAAACAACCATCACAAAACTTCCTGTGAAGCTCACATATAAAATGATATGAATGATCAGACACGCCACTGAAGGTAGCACACACTCTTTAAACCTCAAAGGAAAGTTATTTGCAGGATTATGCTCCAAGAAATCGTAGTTCATGTTGGACAGGAGATCAAGGTGATGGAATCCATTAGATATTAGCAATGACCCAATATTCCTGCAGTTGTCTAGTATAAATCTACTTTTAAGTAACTACTGAATATTTACCAGAGATCACTGCATCATCACTGTTGCATCTATTTAGCCATTTACAGATCATTTACTTCTTTGTTGTCTAGTACTTGTCCAGAGCTTGATTTTAATTACTGGGTAATGAGTGTCTATGCATCTATAACTATGTCCACCTACCACTTATGAGGTCATTATTAAATAAATAAAAGGAAGAAAGATCAATTACACATCAGCCAAAAATATCTTGTGCTGTATTCTCACACAAACAACAAGCTAAAATGGAAATGAGATATACCTCACTGCAGTTTGTTTGTTAATGCTCACAGGAAACCTGCTGACATAATATGGTTTGAATATAATATAGAGTATGTGATGTGTATGTGAAGAGGAAGCCTGTCTTTGGCTTTATACATCTTATCTATATGACAGTATTACAAGGTACAGCGGACATTAAACAGAGCAACTGAAACAGTGTTTATGTAGAAATGATTAAACACATTCCTGTCAAACAACCAGATAAAAGCGCAGATAACCAGTGTGACATGTTTAACTAAGTCGTGAAACAGTATCAGATAATACCTGGAATACCTACAGTCAACTTTGAAGGGGTTGGTCTGTTTTCGCCTGGACATATTATTGCCCACTCCCGGTGAAAAAAAATCAAAAGGGATCTCCTCCTAACCCCGTACAGTTACCCCGAGACCAGTCCAGGTGTATTCCGCACTGAGGGTGCAGATGATCAACAAAATAATAAATCAAATTAAAAAATTAAAAAAAAGATCAAATCGTTTACTCGATGAGCGCCAATGCAAAAAGGTTTCAAAAAGAAAAAGCGGACACATAAAATAGTCACATTTCTGCAGCTGCTTGAAAAATAAACCCTCGATCAGGGTTTTTTTTTTTCTTTAAATGATGTCCAAACCCGAGCAGAGACACACCGAGCAGCCACGGCCAGCTCCGATCCCCGAGCCGCTGGCAGCCGTGCGCTCACTGCAGCGCTGCAGGAGCTCAGCTGATCTGGAGCCACGCCGCACAGAATTGTGGGATGCACAGGAGCGATGGGGAGTTCACGCGAAAAGATAAAGATAGTATGATGCGTTCACGTCACACGGCGAGGAAAAAATAATACCGGCTATGTAAAGTAACCTTGCAAGAAAAAGGAAATGCTTCGTGCCTCAGTATTTTTAAGACATAACATATATCTGAGTGCTACTTTGATGTATCGTTTTGTTTCACTTAGACTGAAAATGATGGGGAAATAGGGTCCAGGTTGAAATAAAAACGGAATTTCCCGTGATGGAGTTTGCGAGTGAGGGGAATCACTCTTTTTGTGTCTGAGTTGTGTTTTGTCAAAATACTATTCTTAAAAAAATGAAGAATGAACTTTAAAGCCTTCAAGTATTATTACATTCACACCCACAATTTAGGTTTTCTTGAGAAACTGGTATATTATAAATAAGGCTTAAAGCGTTAAAGAAAAACAAAAACACCCAACTTTCTCTTATAAATAGAAATACTTATTTCATTATATAATTTCTAGATCACTTTTATACTAAGTATTGAATTTACTACAATAACTGTCCAGTGTAAGTCAGACTCTGACATATACTAGATATTTGTATCAGATAAGTCTGATTATACTGGTAGGTATTAGTTTTCAATATGAATGTGTAACACTTTGATAATGACTTTTTATAATGATTTCTTAAATTTGATTATGAATGAACTGTGACCAATCTATATCGTGAGCAGGACATTTAACAGTTGAAACATAAACTTGTCAGTGCTCTCTGGTGGTTAAACTATGTAATGGCAATACTGTTTCTTAATTACTTCAAAGATATCTGTTTGGCATTTTGGCTGCAGTTTCTTGTTCCTTATGTCACTAAACAGAAGTTTTTTTTTGGGTTAGTTCACCCAAAATACAAAAACATGTCTGTTGTCACAATGGAAACTACTGAAAGGATGTTCTGTGGATTATCCAGAGTAACCAGAACATTGTATTTTTTGTGCAATTTTTCAATGCTGTGAACATTTTATTTACCTATGCTGTAGTTTGATGGTGGTAGATATCTCAAAACCAAAACTCTCTGCATAGCTATGTGCCACAATGGATAATTGTGAGCCTTTAAACTAAAGTCCATGTTCCATATTTGAGGAAGTTTGGAGTTTTACTCAGCAACATAATCAAGGTAGCTTTCTATTATTGTTGTGTGAGAGAGGGGGAGGCCCATAGAGTGGATCAGTGTTGATAAGAGTTGTTCACACAGCTGATAAGCCTCTGGGCTGGCAATTCAGAAATACGTGACTTGATGGGTGTGGACTTGTATTAACAGTGCCACAGATACATACTCAAAGGTGTAATCAAGACTGACAATACTGCTGTGTACAATTCAGAAAAACTCTTGAGGCTATTCGAAATATAGCATTTGCCACCAGGAAAAGCAACACTAAATTAACAGCATTGTGCATAAAAATAGCATTTTATTATCTGCATACATTATTTAATTTGCTAAGTTTTGCTAAATTACCATTTCTTTAATGCTGCTCAAACCAGACCTGCTCTATGTGAAAAGTGAGATAACTTCTGTTGTGGTTTGACACTATATGAAGAAAACTGACTTAGGCTGTTTTAACATTCATCTGCTGAAAGTACAAAGATTCTCTGTGCGCATTGGAAATCTTACTTTAATGCTCAGATCATACGTAGGCTACGAACACGATTTGTGACATCACAAATAGTTTGTAAGCCAATCCTGATCCGATATTCAACTTAAACAAATGTGATGTAAAAACTTGAAGCCTCCAGTGTACAAACAGTGAGGACTTTACAGTGAAGTAAGAGACATCTTGTCTCCAGCTGTTAAACTTGATATATATATATGTATATATGTTTGCATAACTCTGGAATTTTCAATGATGGGGATGGATCAGATGTCATTTTATGAACTTTAACAAGATGATTTAACCTCTTTTGTGGGAAAACTATATCAGACACAAATTATTATTCAAAGTGGAGTATTCTATATACCTTAAAATATGTCTTAAGGGGCTCTTTAAACATTCTTAGAAAGACAGTATCCGAAGTCTTTTTTCAGCATTCCTATAAACCATAAATACATACTGTGATGTAAGTATGAAGGTCCCAGCTTCACTGTATTTGGATCTTATTAATACCTCTCTAAATATGATCGTTAGCCATGCAGCTGTGAGGAAAAACCACCAAACTGCTTGAGCTATTTTACAGACCACACCTGGGCAAGTCCCTACTGTTTGGTAAACCATTGATCCATCCCAGACAACACAGTACCAACACTGGGTGGCGCCCAAACCACTGACCAGCTAATGTCATAACATCACATGTAGTCGTCATCACTGACTGCCACGAGTAAACGGACCGCAGCACGACATTGACAGGGTAAAAAACGTGTTCTTCCGCAGCATTAAGAGGAAAATATGCCATCTCAACAAAATAATCTCGCCGTGTCATGAAATTCGCGGCATTTGTGCGGCAAGTGAGAGATGACACGCATAAGTGCGCAAACTAAAAGCCACATTACGTGTTATTATTTAGAGTCAATCATCCAGTGAGATCAATGTATTAATGTTAGCTAGCTGGCTAAGCCCACCGTTAGCCCTTTATAGGCAATACGAGAACGAACGATGGAAGAGAGCAAGACGGCAACAAGCACACCATAACCGGGATTAACAGTACAGTTGGCTAGCTGCAGTTCTCATCATCATTACAACATAATTAAACAGTTACCCATGTTGTCCAGTGAGCACTGGCATATCAGGCGGGAGTGTCGGGCAGAGGAGAAGACTATTACAAGCTAACGTCACTGTGCGCTGATCATCAACTGTCCGCGCTTCTTTCCCAGCCTGTGGGACATGTCAGTGTAACCCTCCGCCTGCGGTAGTGCTGAGGCTGGAGTAGCCACCATTTTGCATGTCTAGTGTGTTCCTCCCTCCATTGCTAATAGAGACGATTCCAGTCATTTTCTGGCATCATTACGGCTAGTAAGTATATCCTAAGAATACTATGTCGGCAGAGATAAATGAAAATGGCGTGACGTTTGAATAATCGTCAGTGGTTTGTGTTGTATCTGCGTTGACAAGTGTCACTGTGGTAGGAAGTCGCAGCCCTCAGCACCGGGGTTGTGCCTGTCAGCAGCTAAGGTAGCATAGCTTCATATATGGCTAGCTACCTGCTGGGCTAGGGATGTGAAGCTCAGTAGCTATGTATTGTCCTCTAACTCGTTATCATCGTGACACCTTAAAACTCAAAGCTACATTCGTGTTTTCGTCTATCTAACATTCACCTTGTAGTGATGATAGTATTAGGATTAGGCAGCGTTAACAGGGAAACATACGAGCTACAGAGGACTTGCTAGCTTGATAATCCAAATGCTTTAAGAAGGCCTAAACTGCATCATGTCCTGATCAATCGGCGAGCAGGTTCAGGTGTCATGCCCGAGCCTGTAATGGCCTCTCGTTTCAGTTCGACAGTATCCTTCTCTAATGCTGTTTATATAAACCACTCATTTAATGAAATATAATATCAGCCAGCTGCTGCTGTGTTGGCATCTTAATATGTTGCCCTTTCTATGCAAATACTAGTGTGTAGTAGTGTTAGCTCGCTGTTAGCTGACTTTTGCTAGGTGAAATTCGCCTTAGTAAGTAACATTAGACATTTGACGTTTGGCTCCAAGTTTAGTAATGATGTCAGACTTTCCTCACATGTGACAGGTTGTGTATATTTCAGTTGCAAATTAAGGTTATATTTGGATAACCAAGGGAGCTAACGATAGCTAGCTCAGTGTGTTAGTGTTAAGGACGTGGACTTTTTTTTGTTCCAGTTGCTGAAGTTAATTATGTGGTGTTGACAGCGTGAAATTAAAAGGAATTGACATTATATTATTATTGACATAATAGTGCGCTATGTGGGCAAAAGCGGTCATCAGATAACAAATTGTGGGTTAATGTTAAAGAAGTCAGAAGTAGGAAGTGGCAAATAAGTGTGACGTACAGTATGGGTGACTCCCGTATAAACCTTTTTCAGATTCCTTTTTTGTAGCTGCAGGTACATGTGTAAAATTAAAGAACTGCCATTTCTTAATCCCACGTTGGGTGTGTGCACTTCCCACTGTCAAGGTTCCCTCTGTTATGAAATAATGCAGTTTGATAACTTCAAGATTGCATGATGTTAAGCTTTAAACAAGACAGC
The DNA here is from genome assembly GCF_963691925.1 of Scomber scombrus. NCBI lineage: Eukaryota > Metazoa > Chordata > Actinopteri > Scombriformes > Scombridae > Scomber > Scomber scombrus. The sequence goes on from NC_084970.1 coordinate 19,420,704, forward strand.
AATGACCTTAATGAAACCACTCAACCTTTAGCTTCTTGCTGGCAGTGAAGCAGTGACTTACTTTATGGCTTACTTAAGCATGAAGTAGAGCTTTATTTTTAAGTAGGGTGAGTTGTTATTAATCACACAGTATAGCAACCCACTCCACTGTGTCTACAGCTCAGTCTCCCATACATTGTAAACTGAAACCCCTCCAGGGTTTGTCTGAAGCACAGCAAAAACAATAAACCTGTTCTCACGTAAACCGAGCTATCAGAAGAGTAGCAAGATACCTCAATGATATGGAATATCTGTGGTTTAATTCTCTGCATTATTATAGATTGTTGCACTCTATATAGACAATTCGCTTAGTAGTATGTAGAGAGCATCGCCACTGTCTTGGTAACACATCTTTCTGGCACAGTGGCTCCTAAATTTTTTATTTATTCATTACTACCTCACAGTAGCAGCTGGGTCACGAAAGTCAGGGGCAGAGAAAGTACTGTAGTAACGAGCCTTGCCTGTTACAAAATTAGGATTGGTTGCCCTGCGAGCTTTGCCTGCTGGCTGGTTTGCATCCTAGCAAAGTAAAATAAATAACTATTTGACTAAGTTAACCTACACAACGCATTGGAAGCAACAACTGTGGCCTAGGAGCAAAGAAAAGTTGAAGATTGCTTGGGATAAGGTATTAACACTTGTCTACAAACACTCAGTTCATCATTGGACCTCCTTGAAGGCAACTTCAATTGTTGGTTTGACATCTGTTTAGCTGGCTCGGCTATTAATTAAGATCATTGCCAGTTAGTTAGAATTTAGCTCTGTATTGGCTCTTTGCAGACTCTGTTGACCGCTACACTTTGAACATGTAATAAAGTAAACATTTCAAGTAATTTCATATGCATTTATAGTGTCCCACAGATTGAGATTTATATGTAGTAACGGACCTTTGTGGGAGGTGGAATGGCTGCAAACCGTGTTGTTTTCACAAGCTGACTAACATTTGCACATGAACGTAACAGTCTGACAGACACTTCAATCTGTAGTAGTAGTCTGCAGCCCAACATAGACGTGTGAAAAGAAGACATTGTGAATTCAAAGATCTGTTAAACTGTAAAAGTGCAGGCAACTCTATTTAAAATTGTGTGTGTGTATATATATATATATATATATATATATATATATATATATATATATATATATATATATATATATATGAGACACTGGTCATAATATTTTGAATGTCAAATAAGTTTCATGTTGTCTACTAAAATACGGAATTCAACATTTGACTGTGTCCGTAGGAGGCAGCCAAGCAGGATATAAATGTAAAACATGAACTATCTAACAACAGTGATTTTGTTTTATTTGTACTCTTGCGTATTTGCACTTCCTTGTAGTGTAATTTGGTGATACTGTCACTTATTTGTAGCAATGCAAAGCTGATCTCTTAGAGTCTGTGATACAAGAAGGAAAGGGTGTTCTGCTTGGACAGTATTTCATTTATAACCTGTGAGTGCTTAGCTGCGCAGACAGAAAATAAAGAGACAAAGTGCAGGTTACAACATCCTGGCAAATTGAGTAGGGAAAATGCTTCTCCCCAGTGGTGACTCTGTATATTTGTCATCTGGGAGCTGTATAACAATCTTTATGTCTAATTTAGCTGTGCAGCCTTTCCCCAGAAAAGAAGGTAGCAGTGAATTTCACATTTCTACTTTCAATCATCTAATGTAAAACCATTTAGATCTGTGTTTTATCTCTTTATGCTTCCAGTATGATGTCTCAGTCTCGACAGGTTGACTGCTCCCTGTGGTAAAAGGGAGGTGTGGCGAGTTTTTTGCTTGTTGCTGGTTGTCAGGCTCTGAAAGCTAATCTAGGTTGCCAGTCCAAATCTCATGAGATGAAAAGCTTGTTATGAACATTTAAGAATACATGTAAAGTACTCCCATATTGAAAAGGTGTGTCAATGATATTAAATATTACATAATCTTAATCAAAACATCAGTCTAGCTCATCATTTTGTATCAAAATATCTTTTGAGGGAGGGAATTTGTTTTTGCGTGATTCCTCATTCATGTTAGTGATGGTTGGATGATGCTCGCTTAGTTGTGTCAGATTACATGATTTTTTCCAAATGACCCACAGTCACATTTTTAGGGGTTTGGAGATATTTGAAGGTGCATCATGAAACCCGCAATTCTACATCAGTGGAAAACTCTTAACTTTGACTACAGAGCAAAACTTTCCCTTTTTCCTTTTTCTAGTAATGCTCAGTAAAGCTAACCTTGGAGAGTTCACATTGACTGTTGCTGCCCAACTAGGTTTAGCAGTGAAAATATTGGTAATAGTGAGGGGCGTAGCAGCACGCAGAATTCACAGTTCAGTATTTCCTTCGGTTTTGCTCTTTTTTATTGAAAAATGTAAACATCCAACAGTGGACCATTGGCCAAAACTATTACTGAAACAGTTGAGTTGTGCTACAGTGGAGAAAAAAAACCCTTTTAGTTTCCTGCTAGGAGTCAGTACAGCTGCCGACAGCAGTTTTATGTTTTATGTATCTAACTGTCTAGTAGTAGTTGAAACTAGCTCCACCTCCAGCAGGTACAACAGTAACATGCTGCTTGTTCACAGATGCTTCAATATTAATAATCTAATGATGTCATATACTATTTATATATTATATGAGTTTAAAGCCACGCTAAAAGTCCATGTCTTGTGTGTTTGATTGTGTTTGGTCTCTGTTGTGTTTTATTTAAGCTTAAACTGTAACTGGTATGCTGTCTTGGCCAGGTCTGACTCAGAAGAGAGATTTCAATCTCAAGGGACTTCCTGGTTAAATAAAATAAAAAAAATTACTGACACTGACCAAACCAGTACTTTTACTGTCATACTTTTTAACTGCATTTTTATCTCTCAGAACTGGTTCTTACGAAATGCCGCCTGACACCATCAAAAATCACGTTTTCATCGTTATCTTCACTCAAAGGTGGAATGAATAGCCGACCGTCATAGAGCGGGGATGACAGTCACATAGGGGAGGGGGATGGGGAGACACAGTATTGTTTCACTACGGAGATAACGGACTGCAGTGACACTACAGGTTAACCGGACTACCTCGGCTAAGATGGCTAGCATAAACCATGGCTGTATGATAAGGGCTAGATATCAAACTGCAATAAGAATTGCTGGGCTGATACGTTCCCCTAAATTTTTTTTACCAGCTTCTGTGTTGTGCTGCCCACTGAATACGCCCCACCCACGAGCTCCCACTTGGACCATACACTTTACATTGTGATGATGTCATGGATATTTAAATTGCTTTTCTTGGCATGAGGAAGGTCTTACGAATACAAAACCGCCATGGATCAAATATTAATAATAAGAAGAGTCTTAATTGACCTTGTTTGCAGTTTGAGGGGTCATGTCAAAAGTTTTACAGACCGCTCTTTTGCAGTGGTGGTCTATGGGGTATTTTTCGTATATTTCATAATATCTGTACTGCAATGGTTTGGGATGAATGCACAAACCGTTACACCCATAGTACCAGTAGTAACAGTAATGAAGAGTAAAAAATCAAGTTTTCTTTGACTGTAAGAACGTTCTGCTGTTCTGTAAGAATGAGGAAATGTAATTAAATCAGCTCTCAGTAGAGGCTGAATTTACCTTATTTTAATGTGTACTCTGCATATTTGATTATAAGCACAGCTTTAAGGTATAATGCCCAGGTGAGGGAGCACCATTTCACAATGCTGTACTGTACCAAACCAAGTTGCTGCCAGTAATTATCTGCTCAACACTAGGTCCATTCAGCTCAGGTAATATAAATGGTGTTAAGACGGACAGTAGATCTTTTGCTTTATTAAAGTGACGCCTTGACTGACCACCCTTCCTATTCCACTTTAGTTACAGTCAATTCTTATATTCTCTACAAATCAACACCTTATGCAACAAAGGTTGTCTTCATTCCCTCTGTGTCTAGATCCTTATTTCCCTCAGCAGACTGGCATAGTTTCAAAGAATTTCATTTGATCTTGTCAGCAATAGTCAATGATAAAAGAAAGGGAGTTTTTCCTCTGAAGCCATTTAGATAAAAGATATTACATCCATAGGTCAGTTATGCCCAAGAGAGAGTTAACGTTTATGTTAATTTAAAGCTCATTCAGCACCAGTCTCTTTAATCTATGAATGCTCAGGCAATTTTCAGAGTTGGAGTGGATCTGGAGTTGGTTTTCCATGTAAGGCACTCTGGCAATAATCCAGCTCAGGATCTTGTAAGATTTCCATAAGTCTTAATGCAGGGCTGTAGTGAAAAATAGTAGCAACATTACTGGATAAGTCAAATGCTTACTACATTTCTTGAGGCATGACAGCTTAACAGAGTCACGAGACGATGCTGTGTCTGGGGATGCATACATATAGTCTCACCTTAGTTACTGCCATAGAAAACCATAGTGGAAAAGAGCAAAAACCTAATAAAGCTTGTTTATGACAGAAATATAGCCAGATGGGATCAATCCATCCCACTCATCTATTAAAATACATTTAAAAATCCATTACTCAGGCAGCTTGTGTCAAAATTCACAGCACATCTTCTGTGTTGTAATTATTGTCTAGGAAAAATGCATAATCTACCGTGTAGTGTGATAACCTAAATCCTCTACCTTGCTTGGATAACAAAACCGAGCAGTGCTACTGGTTCCATTTGTGAAAGGGCCTTTAGGATAAAGTGTGACTTCTAACTGTCTTTCTGAAACCAGCCAGCAGCTGCCTTTGTAGACAAGCTTTTATAAAGTACTCATCAATGCAGTCTCACATTAAGAAGAATTACATTATTCATGAGATTCGTTGTGTATCAGGACAATGTCATCTACTAGTTTTTCACATCAGACAATTTTTTTTTTTTAAGGTTTCTGCTCTGTCCAAATGCACTGTAATTCTGTCTCCCAAACATCCACTTTAGCACTAGGTAGTTAGATGGAGAAAATGGATTTGCTCTGCAAGTAATTACCATACTTTCTGTTGCTTTAGCAGCTAAATTATGTACTACATGCTACTAGATAAAAGACAGAATTTACCTCTTTCTTAGTAGAGGAGCCATCATTAATAACTTTGCAGTTTGTTTTTAGAAGTGAAAGTGGGATGATGGATTGTGTAGATATGTGTGGTCAGTATTGAAGTGAAACAGCCACATGCCAGAATCTACATTCACATTACATTTTCATCATACAACTGTGACTATCTTGTTCTTCCCCATAAAGTGTGCTATATCGCCTCCTACTTTTCATGAGATCTTAATTATAGCTGTGGTTTGTCAAAACTAGTTTGGCTTCTTAACCGATCATTTTCATTTTATAGAAGAGTTTGTTCATCTTAAATTCTGTGAATCACCTCGCCTGTCTTGCCTATTTTGAAGAGACAAACACAATAACGGTTGGCTCTGTTTGGGGTTTTTTGGTAAATGGTAATATTTTGGGTGTTGGCGCATATAAACACAGGAGAATTTATGCTCACAACTAAGCATGCACTCCTTATAAATATTTAAACCTCTTCCTGTGGCTTAAAGCTTGTGTGCTCAGACGCTTCTCCACAAGGGAATGAAATTTCACCTGCCATTCTCCTTTCCCTCTGCACTTCTAATACTCTTAAAGAAATGCAAATGTTATAGTCATCTATTTGCAGCAGCCTCTTTCAGTCAAACATTCAATAGTCTGTTTACCTCCACATAGCCTGAGTGCAGTCTTTCTTTCTGGATGATTTCAGTATGTTTACATGCACACATGAAACCAGGTTAATGGGAGAAACTGGGTTAAGGCTGGAGATCAGAGGTTGTGTTTACAGGCTGACATATGTGAAGGTTATGTGTATATGTTATGTAAGATGCTGTAGCGTGAAGAGCTTTTTATTTCTTCCCTCAACTGTAATTTCATTACAAGTGTACACTACACATCTGTTTTAGGGTGGTCTAGTACCAACCTGTTTGTATTTTTTTGTTTTCCAGAGAATGCCAGCTCCGATTAGACTGCGGGAGCTGATCCGGACTATCCGGACAGCACGGACCCAGGCAGAGGAGCGTGAGATGATCCAGAAAGAGTGTGCTGCTATCCGCTCGTCCTTCAGAGAGGAAGACAATACATACCGTTGCAGAAATGTGGCAAAGCTACTTTATATGCACATGTTGGGCTACCCAGCACATTTTGGGCAGGTAAGTTGTGTGCGGGCTGTTAGAGGATGATTGTGACGGCAAAATGAACAGAGGCTTTTCAGATTCCCAATAATGTTATTAGTACAAATCTCATACCCTCAGACAGCTTTTTAACATGATGACTTGTTTTGCAGCTGGAGTGCCTGAAGTTGATTGCGTCCCAGAAATTCACTGATAAACGAATAGGTTATTTGGGAGCTATGCTGCTGTTGGACGAGAGGCAGGACGTCCACCTACTAATGACAAATTGCATTAAGAAGTAAGTCGGGGGGACAGAGCCTCACTGTATATATTTGATATTCTGTTGTAAAATCTTATTTTGCATTAACTTTTCTCATCAATGCTCCTTACTAAAAGTTTCCTCTTCATACTATAACTGTTTCTCATTCCCATATGTATTGTTACATATAAAGTTCTGTCTTGTTTGTATACTTGTTTTTCTGTGGCTAACTCATCTGTATTGTCCCACCACAGTGACTTGAATCACAGCACACAGTACGTCCAGGGGCTGGCATTGTGCACTTTGGGCTGCATGGGTTCCTCAGAAATGTGCCGTGACCTGGCTGGAGAGGTAGAGAAGCTGCTCAAAACATCCAACTCCTACTTGAGGAAAAAAGTAAGTGTTATTGTTGCAACGTTTATATAAACCTTATGATATTTATATGACAATTGTTCCAGTTGAACAGCTATTGTTATAATTAACCTTTTAAATTTAAACAATCAAATAAATTCTAAGAATATTTGAAAGAACAAATGTTTTTGGTTGAATGAAATGCATCCTAAAGTGAAGAACTGTGTTAAACATTGGACCGTTTGTTCACTGTGTGTATCATATCTAAATATTTGTTGACAGGCGGCGTTGTGTGCAGTTCATGTCATCAGGAAGGTCCCAGAACTTATGGAAATGTTCCTTCCAGCCACAAAAAACCTGCTGAGCGAGAAGAACCATGGTGAGTGTAAACGGTTTATCAGGATGCAGTTTCTGGCTTGTGAGGAAGGGTGCTTGTCCTAAACAAATGCAGACTTTGTCCTATATCCTTCCACTCAGTGTGCTTTGCTCAGAACAGCTGGGCAGCTCGTGTCCTCTAAGTGGTGTCCTCTGCAGAGGAGAGTTGAATTAATGAGGCTGTCATAAACTCTGTGGCGTGTGTGTCCCCCCCTAAAAGAAATGTCACAGGCAAACATTTGATTTTGATAGTTTGGCACTGAATAATCTATACTGTGTATGGAGAATGGCAATAAGATCCATAAATATGCAAACTTGAAGATGCAAATTGATAGTAAAAAATCTTGAGTTTTATCTTTTACCAAAAAACAATACAATATCAAATGCACTGTGTTGACAAGTCAAATGGATGCAAGCTCATATTCCTGTCAGAATACTTAATAATGTGATAGGTAACTACTACGACTGTTTGCCTCACAATGGTTGATACAGAGTTGTAAAATCCTCTCTGGTGGTTATAAACCGCTGTACAGTGTTTTGGCCATGGTATGCCTTCAAACTCATGGATTTATTAATCAGACTGGCTCTCCTGAATTGTATTTCACTGAATCATCTGCACCTTAAGAAATAGCGCTCACCAACAATTGTCCCTTGCATGTTTTCTTATCTTATCTTACACTAACCCTCTTCTTTTTTTTTTTTTTCTTTTCATGCTGTGTGATGATAAAATGAGTGATCCATCGTCTGAAAGACTATGCTGACACCATTTATTTTCTGACAGCATTTGTGTCCTGGTTGTATTGAATTCAGACAACTTTACATTGTTGCTCTTTTTTTTTTTTATTAACACAGCACTGGTTTAGGTGTCTGAATGCCCTGTAACAAAGTACACAAACATCTGTCAATCTATTACTTCAAAACAAATAACCCTCACCTGGTCTGTTCCCTCAGGCGTTCTCCATACATCAGTTGTCCTCCTCACTGAGATGTGTGAAAGAAGTCCTGACATGCTGGCCCACTTCAGAAAGGTAAAAACACACTCTTACCTCAAGGACCTTTTGAAGAAATTTGCATTTGTCTTGAGCTCATGTCACATTTCATTCTCCCTTTGCGCACACATTTCCTTTTGGTACAGCTAAGCTAGACAAACACATTAAACTTTATGAGGCTTGGATTTGGATTGTGCTACAAGTTTGCTGTACATTCAAAGAATGTCTGTCTTTTATCTCCTACCGCTGTCTGTTTCTCTTGTATTTCACCTGCTGCTGTACCTCTCCTCCTCTAGGTGTAACAAAAGTGTGCCAGAGGCACCACCCATCATGTTCATGATCTAAACATTATTTTGAGCTTTCTGAAAGTGAATGATTTCCAGTTTCCCCTCCCTAACATCTACCTCATATTTTTTCTGTCATTTGTCTTTGTTACAATTCCTGCATTGTGTTAGAATGAGAAGGTAAGAGTACATTCTGATATCATAGCTGGTGCATGCTGTAAATAGTAATCACTCCTCACAGTCACCTCAGATGTAACCAAATTTGTGTCAAGTAACGTCATGTTGTTTTGTTTTTTAAATATATAATTTTAATTTATTTAACTTGTATGGTGATCATTACTATGTCAGTGTTTTGAATATTGCAAAAATGGTTTTGCTCCATTTGTCAGACTCATTTCTCACGATTCCTTTTGAATATCATTATTTACCTAACTCATTTGATCACGGTTTATTTACATGCAGTCGGGTGGGTATATTTTCACATGATTGCCACAGGTGTTGTCACCAGGAACAGATGATTCCCACTGTTTATGTGTCATTGTTAGAGGGTAGCTTATTTTCTATGTCAGTAACTGTCTGTGGAGATGTGGTTTTCCATCTTCAACAAAAGTTAAAAGACCCATTTGGCAAAAATAATGCTACGATGTCACGTTAAGACAAAGAGAAGATCAAAGGTTTATATTTCTTTTTGTTTCTTCGAGGAACACTCTGGCATTGTGGGTTAGTTGTTTGTCGTCATACCCACAGTTAGAAGACAAGATTTATATCAATTTGATCCCTACTGTGCGTTCTGTAAAATGATAGGTCTGGAATGAGTTTAGTCTTGCCAGAAAGAGCAGGAAGGAAACAGAAACAAAAGTGAAAAAATACACCTTCTAACAACTCCAAAGCTGTTCTTTTTTTTTTTTTTTTTACATGTCGTATCTTGTAAGTCAGCATGCTGGTCACTAATACATCCTGAGAGTTTCCAAGAACTTTGCTATCAGTTTTCTCTGCTGCTAGTCTTTGTGCGAAGGTAGCCTGAACTTCCCAGACCTATATCCATACTGACTGCAAGAAATTAAAATTGTGCCAATTTTCCCTTTTAACTCTGGAAAGACGGCAAACTGTTTCCCAAAACTCTTAACTGTTTTAGAAGAAAGGGAGAGATTGGGAGATTGAAATGATAAATTGTAAATTGTTGTATAAATGAATTAACTTCTAGAATTGAATCAAACTCTAGTCTTGAATGGACATCTGATTATTTTGCCATTTGTTCACCAAAGTGTGTATGACGATTCTATAATTCTCTCAAAGCCAAATGTTTGTAATCAAATATTTTTGTAAAAAAAAAAAAAAGATAATTCAATCACCTAAGTTTTAACCATATTACTCTACCTGAATAATAATGTGTTAATCCTTATCATTTTACTCTCGTCATGAATTTGACTGGCTGGCTACCAATATAAATGAGAAATGATGAGATTTAAAAGTGAATGAAATATGTAAGAAAAAGAATGTTTGACGGATCAACTCAAAATATTGTGACACCTCTTTTTTCTTGTCTTTTATTGTTGGTCTTTTTGTAGCTGGTTCCACAGTTGGTGAGAATCCTGAAGAACCTAATCATGTCTGGATACTCTCCTGAGCATGATGTGTCAGGCATAAGCGACCCGTTCCTGCAGGTGAATCTCCCCCTCGCTTATATAAAGTGCCCTGTAACTGTGGATTTTCATTTGGCATGATGATTATGCTGTTCGACAACTGTTACCAGAACTTAAAATATAGGCATCAGTTTCACTTTAACAGAAATGGCATGGGGAACAGGAGATATGTAAAAGTGCTGTGCTGAATATACAGTATCAGTCAAAAGTCTGGACATGTTTTCTCATTCAAGGGAATGGGAAGGTGTGTTTAAACCTTTAACTGGTACTGTAGTTGTTGCAAAATTTTAATTGAGCAGGGATTTAGAGGCTGGGATTACAAACGAATGAAACACGGAAAGGCGCACCTACAGCTAGAGCAGACTTTGTTGTTGCTGTGGAAAATGAATGACAGTTGATACCAGAATTCACCTGCAGGTATCAATTAAGCACATCACATTTATTATGTAGATTTACAGGACTGTTTCTTTCTATTTATTAGGTGCGGATATTGAGACTACTGCGAATTTTAGGAAAGAGTGATGATGACTCCAGTGAAGCGATGAATGACATTCTTGCACAGGTTGGAATTAAGCATTAATACTAACTTCACCCAGAGACTTTTAGATTGAGTGGTATTTTGGCTAATGTGTGGCATTCGTACTTGCAGGTTGCAACAAACACAGAGACAAGTAAAAACGTAGGCAATGCAATCCTGTACGAGACTGTACTGACTATAATGGACATCAAGTCTGAGAGTGGACTGAGGGTGAGCGAATTAATTTTAAAGAAATACATTGTAAGAGTGATGTTGTTGGGTTTTTTTCCATCCTAAATGCATTTTCTGTTATAGGTCTTGGCCATCAACATACTAGGTCGCTTCCTCCTTAACAATGACAAAAATATAAGGTCATTTAATAATTTACAGTTCTAAAGATCTCAAACACTTTTGGCAGATTAAAAATGTACTCATTAATGTTTTTATTAAACTCACCATATTAAACCATTCCAGATATGTGGCATTGACATCTCTACTAAAGACAGTACAGACAGACCACAATGCAGTGCAGAGGCATCGGAGCACCATTGTGGACTGTTTAAAAGACCTGGATGTGTCCATCAAGAGGTGAGAGACAGGGATTTATAGTGCTTTTTGCATACATTGCATTCAATTTGAATATAAGTTTCCTTTTATATAGTCTGGTTCTTTCAGTTGTTTATCTGCTTCTGATTGCTGTGTAGACGTGCAATGGAGCTAAGCTTCGCCCTGGTGAACGGCAACAACATTAGAGGAATGATGAAAGAGCTGCTCTACTTCCTGGACTCCTGTGACCCGGAATTTAAAGCAGACTGCGCATCTGGAGTCTTCCTAGCTGCAGAGAAGTATGACACTGACACACAGACTTTCCTACATATTACAACTGTACTCAGCTGTACTCGATTGTCAGTTTTGATCCTGTGGTCCTTCACATCATAACCTTATTATGGTCAAGAGTATAAAACCAACCTTCTCCTTTTCATTTTCTTTTGATGTGCTTCAGAAAAAGAACAGAAAAATAAAGGTTGATAGAGCTTGTTAGAATGAATGTAATTGAGTATAACTTAGGTAAGATATGTGTAGACTGAATGTCAGTAATGTCTGAAGAGGGAAGAAAATCAATTTGTGTTAAAGAATACAGTATACAAGAGACTGAAATTCATCCAATCAAGCCAGGATGGCTAACATTATAAGAGATGCTGTGTGATGATAAAATGAGTGATCCATCGTCTGAAAGACACCATTATGACACCATTTATTTTCTGACAGCATTTGTGTCCTGGTTGTATTGAATTCAGACAACTTTACATGTTCTTCCTCCTCCAGTCCTCAATCAGTAACATCAATATATAATCTGTTACAGGTATGCTCCTTCGAAAAGATGGCATATAGACACCGTCATGAGAGTCCTGACAACAGTATGTATATTACAAAACACTCCAGTGCCTCTAATTTCTGATTATTGGTTGTTTTTATTCTCAGAGGTCTCAGAGACCATGATAATAGCAGAAGTACTTCCTGGTGTGTTATAAATGATAAACTCATCAATTCTGGTAACAGACTTTTCCAGCCAACTAGTTAGTTTTACTGTTAACCTACTCACTGACATCTGTGCTCATCCTTACAGGCAGGGAGTTATGTGCGAGACGATTCTGTTCCCAACCTCATCCAGCTCATCACCAACAGTGTGGAGATGCATGCCTACACAGTACAGAGACTTTACAAAGCCCTGCTGGATGACATCTCACAGGTCAGAGCAGTTCCAGTTTGGTCATGATTACATCTCTGAATCATGACGACATAGATTTCATTATTGAATGTACTTGTATTGAATGATTTGTGTTTCTCTGTGTTCCGTAGCAACCTCTGGTCCAGGTGGCGTCCTGGTGCATAGGAGAGTATGGAGACCTGCTTGTATCTGGACAGTGTGAGGAGGAGGAGCCCATCCAGGTACACCTGGAAGAAACCCAAGCACACACAATAGTGAAAGCCATGCAGTGCACAAATCTCAAACTTGAAGGAAATGCCTGGTCATCAGAGGTTGATGTGCCTTTCATTCATTCTTTCTGAATTAAGGTGACTGAAGATGAAGTTCTGGATGTGCTGGAAGGCCTTCTGGTGTCCAATCTGTCCGCCCCTGTAACTCGGGGTTACTCTCTGACTGCCATCATGAAGCTGTCTACTCGCTTCAGCAGCGTTAAGTGAGTAATGGCCTTTTACACCCAGGATTTTAAACTTTGTTTAAAACATTATAAGAGATGCTGTGTGATGATAAAATGAGTGATCCATCGTCTGAAAGACTATGCTGACACCATTTATTTTCTGACAGCATTTGTGTCCTGGTTGTATTTAATTCAGACAACTTTACATGTTCTTCCTCCTCCAGTTTGTTTAAGCTTTGCAAACATGTGCATGCCAAGATGATGATCATTAAACATAAATTCTTCTTTTCCTTTGTTTTAGCCGAATCAAGAAGGTGGTTTCGATATATGGCAGCAGCATCGATGTGGAGCTGCAGCAGAGAGCTGTGGAGTACAATGCGCTTTTCAAGAAATACGACCACATGAGGTGAGTCAACATCTTCCAGAATTTGCCATCACATCCATCACGACTACATTGTACCAGTGAGTAAAGCAGAAAAAATGCTTCAGTGTTTGAGTTTGGCCTGTCTTGTGTGCCCCTCTTTATCCTTTGCTTGTTCCCCCACTTTAGGCCAGCTCTCCTGGAGCGAATGCCTATTATGGAGAAAACCGCCACCAATGGTCCCACAGAGATTGTGCAGACCAATGGAGAGACAGAACCCTCTGTTGTGGAACCCAAACATCCACCCCCTGTCACCCAGCCAGCCAATCAGGTGAGGGCAGTTTTAATGATTTAATTAAGAAGGAATTAAAGGACATACAGTCTTTGAATTCATTAACTACTTAACCACCCTCTCCGACGCCGAATTATGTTGTCTTGGATGATATAGGGCCCTATTTTAACAATGTATAGCGTGTGGCGCAAGTGCCTATGGGGTGTGTCCAAATCCACTTTTGCTATTTTAACGGCGTAAAAATGGTCAATGCGCCAGGCGCATGGTCCAAAAGGGTTGGACTTAAGTCCCCTCATTATTCATAAGTGTGTTTTGGGCGTAACACGCAGTAAAACAATCAGAGGGTCATCTTCCATTCCCTTTTAAAAGCCAGGAGCGCTGTCACTTTGGTGGATTGCTATCATAACGGCGCATTTGCCAAACAATGCGTTTCAAGAATAAAACCTGAGTTACTTTTGCTGAAAATAAAGTTATAACTGACCAGTCTAATGAGTGTAGGTGTGTGTGGTTATACTGTAGCAGCCTGGTGTCATCAGCTGATTTAATAAACAGTGAGCGGCTGTGCGTAATGGCACTGTGCTCTGTGCAGCATTTCAGAGGCTGCACATTTATCAGTCCTACAGTATAAACAGCTGTGGATAACACACTGTAAGAATCACCCACATTCATTCTCATTGAATCTGTTATTTTTACAATTAATTAAATCTGATAAATATTATGACTAACCAATATGACATATTTTTTAATATGTTGATGTAATACTTTTATTTCTATTTGTTTGTATGTTTGTGTCCTGCTGCCTGTCCCTGTGTGTGTAACAGGCAGAGTGTACATTCATTGTGTACCCGCCTATTAAAATCTTGATTATGCGCCCCTTAAAATAACAGTGAAATATGTGCCAGTGACTTCAGACCGGGGTTTTTTTGTCAGTGGCGCAGTTGCTTTCCTCTGCCTCAAAATAGCAACACGCCACCAATGCACCTGACCACACCCAATTTTGAGACCAAAACGCCTATGGGCGCACACACCGGTGCAAGTGCATTTGTTATTTAGACAACGCGGGTGCAGGGCGACAAAAATAACAACTGTGTCGTCTGAAACTAACAAATACACATGCATCGCGCCCGCCATACCGCTGTGCGCCGACCGCAAGATGGAACCCATAGACATATTGTAATGATTTTAAAGGGAGGTGGCTGAATTTTTTAAATATAGTATTATTGCTATTTTAATCTGGTGTACATATAGATTTTTATCGTTTTTGTGTTGTCCTTGTCCTCTAGGCCAATTGTTTATTAGACCTGCTGGGTGGTAATGATGTGGTACCAGTAATCCAGACCACAATGCCCACCAAGCCAGCCTCAGCTGGAGGAGAGCTGCTGGATCTGCTGGGTGACCTCTCACTAAGCGGTAGGATGTTTTGTATGAAGCTCATAACTCCCTCTAGAGCAAAGCAAGGACCTGATATGAATCTGCCTTTGCCACCATAATGAGAATGTGTTGTCCAATCTGTGTCTGCTCCTGTTCAGCAGTAAAATAGTGCTCACACTGCCTGCTTTTATGTTAAAAAAAAGAAGAAAAGTAATCATGTGTTACCATTACTTTCATTTGGTAGATATTGGTAGTGTCCTCTTGCCAGTTGCACCAGAAACTGTATTTTAATCAATTGTAGCAATAGTTTAATGTTACAGTAGAATCTTGTAAAGGTACTCCATTTTGTTCATCCTGTTGAATCTCCAGTATCAACATTGTAGCAACCACTTTTAATAAGGTGAAAGTATTTACTATCATGTTTATCCCATAGAATGATACAAGGTTTGGAACATGGTTTTGCTGACAAAGACAAGATGTGCTAAGTTGGTAGCAGTTTGTCAGGAATGCTGCAGTATCAACCCAAGCTCGCCATAAATGACAAATCAACTTGTCTGTCATAACACACATATGGACAAGGACACATATGGAAGCCATTTACAATATTTTATAATGCTGTGTCTGTGTCCTCCTAAACCCTGGTGTGTTGCTTTCCCCTTCCCAGGCGGTCCAGCCCCTGCTCCTGCTCCCTCTGTGCCCACTTCCCAACCCTCTTTCCTCCTGGATGGCCTCTCCTCACAGCCCTTGTTTAATGACATTGCATCTGCAGGTGAGAGGGTGTTGTTCCTGTTGACCATCCACTCCCAAATGTAGTTTGTGGTATCATCCTTATGTCTTAAAGTACTTGGTTGTTACCAAGAGGCATTCCATGAAATGGTAGTTATCCTATGTCTAAATCTTGTGCCCTGATATCTCCGCATAGGTATTCCTCCTATGACGGCATACAACAAGAACGGTCTGAAAATCGACTTCACATTTGAGAGAGCTAACCCCAATCCAAACGTTGCAGTCATCACCATCCATGCTTCCAACTCAACAGAGGCAGATATGACAGACTTTGTTTTTCAGGCTGCAGTACCAAAGGTAAGAAAGTACAATCTAGCACCAGCTGTTAGTGACCAATCCCAAAACACTCAGTGGATAATGGTTTTCATTACTGGTTGAGTTAGCTGTGTAATGAGTGGGCTAAATTTTGCACATCTTAAAAATGATTTTCTTCCTATCATTATCTAATAATGGTAACAGCTAGCACTGTACACTGAACATTTAATCTAGAATGCCATCATATGTGTGAGATGTACATTTTGGATCTGTAGCTTGAAAACACTACAAATATGTCAGCCAGACTGTACTGTTTATGATCTTATTTGAATACATTAGCTTAAATAAGACAAAAATATAAATATATTATTTCACCTGGTTGCTTTGCAAGTCCCACCTTTGTCAATGGCGCCACCTTGAGTCAATGTTTGACTAGACAAGAATATATATATGAGTCATAGATTTGAGTGTTGTAGAGACTCAATTGCCCTGATTGATCAAGCAACAAAAATCATGTTTGAATGACATTCATTATATACATTTGTCTAAAAGTGCAACTGAGTTGTTTGAACATTCATCAGTTTTAGTTTGCACCCAATCGATGAAAGCATCCCTATTTTTATACTTCTGTAATGACCCCGTTTCTCCATTTATCATTTACATTTTTCATCTAATGGAGTGTCTTTTTTATCTGTTTATTAGACATTCCAGCTGCAGCTCCTCTCCCCTAGCAGTAATGTTGTCCCAGCACTCAACCAGGGAACGGTCACACAGGTAATCAGAGTCCTCAACCCACAGAAGGTGAGTTTGTCCACCACAAATTGTTTGATCACCTTTTTTGCTCAAAGTTTGCCCTGTGCAGACTTAAATCACTTACTCTTTTATAAACCTAATAATCCTCACAACATTTCAGCAACAGCTACGAATGAGGATCAAGCTGACGTACACCCTCAAAGGCTCACCTGTGCAAGACCTGGCTGAGGTCAATAACTTCCCCCCTCAGTCCTGGCAGTGATGAGCTGCTTCTGTTGCTCTTAAAAAGCCCCACCAATGGAACTATGAAAACGATTTTTCTTTCGCCTCCCTCCTTTCTTCCAACGGATCCCCCTGTGACGTCACTGCAGACCGCTGCCCTCGAGTTGCATGGGAAACAGCAGAGCATCTAACACAGGAGAAAATACAGATGTTAAGAAGACCCTACTGACTATTGACATCACCAGAATAATTGGGAAAACATATCAATCAATGAACTTTGTCTTTTCGTTCTTAATTGGTTTCATGATCTCTTTTCTTAGTTCTACTATTTTTCCACACACCCTCCGCCCAGCACCATCACCGCCCACAGAAGCACATACGCACAGCAGTCACTGTGGCACACTCCACCTCTTAAGTCACTGTAGAGAAAAAAAGTGTTGCCCACTATGAGCACTGCGGTAAACTATAGTTTTATTTTAATTTCTAATTAAACTAACACACTTTGCTCAGTTGATATTTATGATTGGCTTTGCATTACATTTTTATATGAAGGCCTGGGCGTTCAGTCCTGTGATGGCAGCAGAAAAAGCTTTGAAAGGTCTATTTAGTGCATTCATAAACTTCTCCTAGAATACCTATTTGTGACCCTCCACATCATGAGTGATATGACTTGTCAGAGTTGTATTCATTTTGAATTACATTAATTTGCTTAAAGCATGTTTGAGCATTGCAAGGATCACAATCACATCTTGACTCAAGTTCACAGGGGATTTTCTGGCTCTGGTAGTAGGCCTATGTATCCTATGTTTCTATGGGAAGAAAAAGAAGATTCAAGCATCAACAGATCCACAATGCCCAGTTTGATAACACGTGGCTAGTTTCAAAGAATGTCCTCAGATTTTTCCCCTCACAGCTCTCCTAAAATTATCTCATCTGTAGCTTTAGTTTTTGATCTGTATAATAAATTCAACAGTAAATTGCTTTGAGTAGTTTGAGGATGTTCATAGATTCACTAGGATGGATATAATCCAGGCCTGAAATTTATCTGAAGCCAACTTGATTGCATTTGTGTTGGAGATCTGCGTTTAAACCTTTCCTGCATCTGTGTCTTCACAGTCTAGCTTGCAATCTAGATACATTTGAGATTTGTTTAACCTGGTTGAACCTAGTCACCATGCACATACATGTAAATGAAGCTTGTTATGAATGTAGTTACATGCACTGAATGCTTTTTTTTGTTTGTTTCTTCCCTCAAGTCTTCTTTTTTCATGGCTATCTTCTTTGGTGGAGATGACCATCTTATTGGCACTATTTTTTGTGAAAGTATGTTTTATTTCTGCAGTAAATTGACTTAATTATTTATGCCTGATATCAAAGTGATGTGCCTTTCTGACTTAGCTAGATAAAATCCCCTGAACTATTGAGTTCTGTATGAGCTTCGTTTGTCAGTCTGCTTGTGTGCTGATCGAGTTTTAAATCTGAGAGAAACGGTCCTGATGGATTTGAAATGGTATATCACTTCTTTTGATTAGTTTTAAATTTTCACTTCTGTATTTCATAACGAGTTCATAATCAATCACCAACTTGTACCGGCTTTCCTGGATGTCCACAGCAAAGTCTTTTGTTATTTTTGACAAAAACACAAATTATAGCTACATGATCCTGATTGTCTCGTTCCCTATGTTGTGTTACAGACTTTCCTTTATTACAAAAATGCCCTGAAATGCTTGTTACTCATAACAGGTCCTAAAACGAAGCAAATCTCAAAGATTATGGCAGCTAATATGTGTAACCTTTCCATAAGCTGGCATCAAGGTTTAATGTGTTTTTAAAGAGTATAAATGTTCTACGAAAGTGAAGTATCATTAAGATTTCCCCCCTGTCAACAAACATTGAAGTGTGAGTGTGGATCACGTGGTGAGGTACTGGGACGGGCTGCTCTGTGGTGACTGTTGGTATGATTTCTCGGCTCTCGCCTTCTCTAAATCAGAAGTCTGACCATGCTGTCGGGGACAGTAACCTTAATACCTCACAATATTCTCTCTTTCTGTTAACTTTCAGTGGCAGTAGATCGACAGCTTGATTTAGTCACAAATTGCAATCAAGGGGAGCATCTGCATGAACGAAACTAATGCTAGTTTGTACATCTCATTACTTACCAAGCTTAGCAGCCCTGCAATGCTGTGTTGAGATCCTCAGATGTTCAATCAGGCTGTATACTTCTTTTCACTATGCTTCACTATCTAACTTCTGTGACCAAATCAGAGTGACTATTAGCTTTGGAAATATTTTTGAGCTATGATATGTGTATATGGAGAAGATTATTTCAGTTTAATGTTTTTTCTGTTGTTGACAAATGCTATATTGGCTTTTTTTCTGTACATATTGAGGGCTTTTACAATTTTGTCTCTTGTACTATCTTTCATCCTTTTTTTAGATACCATTTTCTAAAAAAATCCAATTATTCACAATGTATATTGTCTAAATAGATCTAGTCAGCATCAGTCTTTAAAGACTTCCCTGTATCACCACTCATTGTAAAAGTATATGATCTGCTGCCTGTACATTGTATATAGTTGTAAAACAAACAAAAGCTGATCAAATTAAATAAAACCCACATGAAGACTTAAAAGATTAGCTAGGACGTTTAATTGTATGCATATATGTACAAAAAAAAACAATCTTAAAAAGGATGCAATTGAGCTGCATTTGATTTACTATTCATACTTCATTCATGATTGGATGTGTCATCTATTACTTCTTTTACAAAGATAGTTGGTAAGTCAGCAGGCTACTCGTTGGGGTTCCTTTTAGATGTTGAAATAAGGGTTGAATCGGTCTTAAAACATCTGAATGATGTACTTTACTACTGAGAAACCTAAGCACAGCGCTGCACAGCGGCAGAAGTGGCACCTTGCTTCACCTGCTTTCTTGCCCCTCAAACGCCTCGTGTCATGCCCCCCCCCCCCCCCCCCCCCCCGCCGAGCAGAGCAAGTTTATTGTCAAGATGTAACCCTTCCCTCTGGCCTTATGTGTGGTTTAGTGTCCTGCACTCTTGATTATTGACTATATTAAATTCTGTTCAACCTACAAATCAATTTGTGAAATGATGCCCCTTGATATTGGTGTGTTTGCTGATTTTTGTCTGCCATGTATCTTGTTGCTTAAGAGGAATCATATCTTAACAAAACAAGGCTAACACTAATACTCCATCAAGGAAGCTTGTTAACTTTCCCCATTATGGCCAGTTGGTAAAAATCAGAATAGATTTGTATCAGGATAAGAGCTGATACATGTTTTTATCGGAGCAGTTGTGTCCTTCATTGGGTGTGAACAATACAGGGCATTCTTTTGCCTGCCTCTCCTTACTTTCTTTGCCCTTATTGCTGATGCTATTTGCCCATGCATGGCACACCTTCCGGCTTTCTTGTTTGGTTCAGGTCCTCTTCTGTTTGGGGTTCCTAAGTGAAAGATGGGGCTGTAACTCATCATGTCATACTGATCTGAGCCCTCACTCTTTAAAATTGAACTTCACATGGCAGTTAATCATTGCAGGATATGATGGATAGCAATGGATAGCTTATATGACTTTGCGTGCATACAAGTGCTGCTTTACCAATCCAAACACAAACCTGGGACGAGTGTGTGCTACAAGCTAATAACCACATGGGGGAGCTGTGCAAAGCGGAAGGCTGACGGGATGGGAAAGGAAGTGTCATACATCTATTCCTGAATGTTTTCGTTGATGTTGTTTGTAATGTCTTATTCAACCAGTATGTACCCTTGTTAATCACATTTGATCAGTTCTTTCGATGATACCGTAATTCATGCAGTTTTAAATGTACAAAATGGAAATGAACCCAACATAAGTGCTTTGGACACTGTAACTTAAAAAGAAAGAAAAGAAACAGCGGTGTGATCAGCGTTTGAAGTGATAGTATGTGTGTGTGTGTGTGTGTGAGAGAGAGAGAGAGAGAGAGAGAGAGAGAGAGACTGATAGAGAGAGAAAATATTAATGCTTGAGAGAGTGATGGTGTGCAACATGTCTTTTATTTAGATAGGACATGATTTTTGGCTGCAATTTCAACTTTCAGCTTCTGAGCTGCATGTGAAAGCCAGTGTAAATAATGTCATTTCTACTCTTGACCTGAGACTTTTTTGAAATGCAAGCAAAATACAAATTATAAATCTGTCACACCACCTTCATGGGTCAGTACTAACATATACAATAGGAATTTGTTCGGATAGTGCTCACAATACAGTTAATGTTTTTAAGAGGTTGATGAAAGTGCACATCAGTCATTTGGATTAATTGGATATTTGATTTATCTTTTCTTTTTTTTAACTATGTCGAAGTGAATTCAGTGTGGAAAATGCTTGGCAAAAATAGCTTCTGGATTACCGCCATGTTCACTTTCCCTGTTGAATTAAAGAAAAAAGAAAAAAAACACCCATTGTTTTCTAAAAACAAACTTTATTTGTAACTCCCCCAGGCCAGTCCTGACTGTAAAACAATGTGGTATCTGATTTTTGGGGGGAGGGTGGAGGCATGAGGTTCACTTTTTCCAGTCATGTTTGTCATGTCGAACTGAATCCAGTTCCATGGCTTCAAGGTGAGTGTGAATATCAGACTGAAAGTATAAAATGATGATTAAAGATGAGAAGTTGTAAACTATTAAATGGGATATTTTCAATTCATGCTGTGTATTCTTGTCTTTGGGTTGGAGAAAATGATCAAGCGAATAAAAAGTCAAATAAAAATCTAGTTGAACTATGGTAGTTTCTTTTTTTTCTTTTGGTTTGAGGTGTGATGCAACAGTCTGACCTATTGGAAAATGATAGGAGATGTGACAACATACACTGAGACAATATCAATTTACCATTTATACCAATATAGTAATAGACCTTTGAGAACAAGGCTGCAAATCAATGAACAGGACATATTTATGCTCACAATCATGGATTTTTATATGGTTTTTGCAGCATTGTGATGAAGTACCTCGACCTTGCTGGTTTTCAATTTCCTGCATTAATCACAAAGTTACAGATACAGACATAAATTGTATCTGTTGACTACCAAAAGCTCAATTCCGTGAAAGACTATCACACAAATTTGGTTTAGGAAAACAGTCACTTCCAATGCTTTAATCTGTTTTCAGTTTATCATCGATTGATCATGAAATGTTAGTCCATCAGGGAGTAAATTCAAACATGAACAACAACAAATGAACAACTTGCAACCAGGCAGCTGCTTTTATTCAGCATCCAATAATGTCACTAGAGTGTAGAAGACCCCTTTAGCAATCAATCCTTATTCACTTTATTGTGTAATCTATACAGAGGATGAGTGGGACCCTATGAAGAGTTATTAAGTGAGTTAAAATAGACCTTTTTCACAGTCATCCTGTCATGTCACAGGAGGAAAAGCATAGGCTAAATTCCATTTAGCTGCTTGAGTTTCAGGGTCCTGGTCTTTCACATGGTGGTTCACTGTTAGACTGTCTTGGCTTACTGTTTTTCCTACAGTGACAAGTCAAGACATTTGCTGTTAAAGGGCCCATTCTTTAAAGGCTGAAGATTCATAAAGAAGGTGAATTATGAGCAGGTGCGTAGTTGAAATTCCTTGGCACTCAATTTATACTACATTGTTTATACTACTACTTCACTACTTTGTGGACCTTTTCCAGTTACAGTACACATTACATACAGTGACAGTCAAAAACTCCCCACCAGGAGGCCTTGGAGCAAATGAGCTGTGGTGCCATTATTCAGCCCATCCCAGCCCCTGTAGTTTGAGATTATTTGTTTACACACAAATTATTTTAGAAATATACACAAACATAAGCATATGAACTGAAATGTTAACGGTAGCTAGATTTTGACAAAGAGCCCCTCTACAAAACAAGGTATGTGCAGGGGTCACCTTCGGACTCCTACCACTTGAGTTTATTTTGTGTTTTTTGGGCCAAGGACAGTTAGTGCTTGAATCAGTTGTTAGTCCACCTTTGATGCTCCCCTGATATACTCTCTACAGATCCACTGCATTTCTTTTGGATGTCTTCAGTAGATGTTCCTCCTAAACTATTAACTCTTAGAGCTCAACAGGAAAATGAACTCTCAATAGCAATCGCCCAACATAATTTGGGCTGGTTTGTACCCATACTGATTATAATTTACTTTATGGACCCAGGTGTGTATGTGCTCCAAAGGTACATTTCATTCCTAATTAGAATCATTATAAATCTATATTTCTGTTTATTTGAGCTGAAGAATTAAAAAATTGCCAAAAAATATGGTTTAATTTTAGCTCCAACATTTCACCTTAAGTAGCCTACATTTATAAGCTACATTTTCAAAACTCTAAACCACAACATTAAATATTAGGGAAATATTATATTCCAATAAACTTTATTCATTAGGCTATATTTAAGATGTAAAAAAAAAAAAAAGGCTTTATAGATGGCGAATAAAACATATAGTAGCTTAAGCTTAATAGATCAGCTAAAGCAGCCATTAATAATAATAACTTTTATTTTGCCAGGTTGTGAAAATCTGGTCATAAAATCATAAATAAAGTGCCACAAGTTTTTGACTTTCTAATAAGCCACCAAGTTTGCAATAATCATTTATAGGCAAACTTCCTGATATAGCTACCATGAAATGCTTTTGTTCCAATAAAGTCATCAATAAAGAGTCAGGGGGTTGTCATCTGCAAATGATGGTAAGTCCTTAATAAATGTAGTTGTCTGCTGTTATGCTTCACCTCTCTTTCCAGAAGGTCAAACAGTGGAGTTGACTATCAAAACAAGTCAAATTTCATGCTGGAGGAATTCATTTTTCAAAACTTGGCAAAAAAGTTAATTGCTTATCCATAAAGTAAGTAAATTATTTTAATGCTACCATTAGTTACAGCTGATAAACCCTTTAAAATGGTGATTTATGGAAAGGAGGCAATGAATGTAATGATGTGTTACAGCCACTGATATCATGGAATATTAAAATTAAAACATTTACACCAGTATAAATTCACCTACAAAAACACAGACACGCCCTAAAACCCACACATTTCTTGATTTTCTCGTATTTAACTGCATCAAGTGGCAAAAGATGAGCCTCAGTGGCTGATGAATAATAAATACCTTGAAGCCGCCCATTTAATGTTTATTGATCAGCTGTCCTGCAGGCCTGTCTGACAGGCAGCAGTCACATTCAGTCTGGATATGGCGTCGCTGCACCGACACAGGAGGAATTTTTACCTCTCCGTGGGAATTTCCCAGTTGCGTACCAGGACGGCACTTCTTGGTTTTTGTCGCTGTTAATAGAGAGCATACATGGCGATGGAGGACGAGGATAATAATACAGCGGTCGTGGCGACTAACACCCAAACGGGCATCAAGAAAGGAGATAACGGGGCTTGCATAGACAGGCAGCCGGACACGGTGGTCCACCGAGCGGGGCTGAATCAGACTGCAGGTCGCGGCAGCCGCAGTGGTCCCGGAGCTCATGCTACAACGGGGATACGAGTGCTAAAGGCAGGTCATAACGTGGGGATGTTTTTCTTGTGATGCAGTAGGTGATTCATGCAGGACAAAGTGCCAGAAAATGTCTTAATATTGTGTTACATGCCAAGGTTTTTCTTACATCGCAGTAGGTGATTCAAACAGGGCAAAGTGCATGAGAATGAAAAAACGCATCATTGTAATATTATGTAACGCCTGTGATATTCGATGATTAATATTAGGAGGTTGATGATTGATCTGTGGATTATTCCCATCCAGTGAGGAATGTGCCAGAGCCAATTAACATCCACAACACACATACACACAGTACACACAAACACACGCAAACATACACATAAACACTCCGTAGGTTGTTTTAAGCTTGATATGAAGGTTCACTGCTGAACAGTTTTTCTATGACATTTTAGGGCAAGACACATGATGTGTAACGACATACAGTCCCCGAGGTAGCTGCTCACTAGGCATTACACACGCACTTATACTTATACCACTCATACAGAATTACAGATGTGCTATTCACTTAATGTGTGCATTACTCAGTTAGTTTATTCATTTGATTAAGCTCTATACTATATTTATCAACAGATATTTATTTTAAAACCTTTTTTTAAATTCCTGTTAAAAATGCTGACAACATAAAATTAGTTACGAATGTCACTAAGGTTCTATGAATTTTGGATGACTGCTAGAGATGGTATGAGAGACGGTATGAAATACCTGGATATACATTGCAATAAAGTCACATTTGGGTGACACAAGCAACCTGATAAGGGAGCCTGGCACCCAGCAGTCATCTCCTACAGAATCTTCTCATCAAGACTCCAAGTGACAATGAACTCTGGTGGTCATCTTAGTTACGTCTGTAAGTAAAGTATGAAAGGGAACCCATACCAACAAGGTCACAAAGAATCTCCACTGACCTAGCCTCAGTTGTAGACTGAAGGACCAGACGTCATCACTGGGTGGGCAACAGCCACATTCACTGTGTAGAAGAGGGCAAAGTACAGGAAGAAGCCCAAGCAG
This sequence comes from Scomber scombrus, assembly GCF_963691925.1. Classification (NCBI taxonomy): domain Eukaryota; kingdom Metazoa; phylum Chordata; class Actinopteri; order Scombriformes; family Scombridae; genus Scomber; species Scomber scombrus. The sequence goes on from NC_084970.1 coordinate 19,446,009, forward strand.
CTTCTGCACAGATGTCACTTAGTGGAACACCCTTCAAGGCAGACCAAGAAGTGGAGACGCTCCTGGTTGACTGATATTTCACCAGGGGGACCTGGAGGCCCCTGACCATGTGTACTTGAAGACATGATATTGACAACCCAGCTTAAGAGCCTCTGTTTAGACAAAGCACAACACTTCCTGTGTGCTCCATACCAGTCAAACAGCCCATCAGACTTTCAGAGCCCAGTTAACACACCTGTAGTACCATATCAGAGCCTGAATGGGAGAAAGTAGGATGGCCATTACGAAGCAGTTCTTCTGCCCCTGGCTTTGGGGCAAAAACTGTGAAATTAATCAACTGATTGATTGTGAAAAGCTGAAGGGGCTACTGGAAAAAAATGAGGGGTTGGGCCAGACCCATCTCAATTCCAATGCAAACAGTACTTGGCAACAACAGACCTCTCCGAGATCATCGGAACACCCATCTGGTTCAGATGGGTGTTCTGAAGGACTGAAGGAGCCTCTGAACCTCCTGCAGGGACTGACTGGATCTGGTGCCTCCCTGGTGGTTCATGTGATAAAATGTTGTCTGACTGAACAAGGACGTGCTTTCAGGTGGTGTTCACCCTCTAGGACCTCATTAAACACTGAGTCGATGGCAATACCAATGAACATGATTTACTGACTGGGAACTAAAGTGCTCTTTGTAAAATTCACAGTGAGCCCCTGCTGGATCACATGGGTCAAAGGAGTGGTTGTGTTGCAGATTGCCGGTCGTTGACAGCAGTCATTCTGCAACAGCAGCAGCGGAAGGGCCACCAGGCTGTAAATTAAGAAGAAGGGCCATAATCTGGGCAATTTGTCCACTTTCAGGGCCAATTGTTCATCACATTTCCACCTATTCTTAGCACTGGAGGTGTCATCTTGTTGTCCTCTCTGCTAACTGCATGCAGCTGCAATTAATGCAAGCATTGTCTGCCTCAGGTGTTCAATGCCAAGGCACGAAGGGCATGTGTCAAGGCCATCTTCTAGAAGGACCAAGCAAGAGTTCCAAATGGAGAGCATGACTGTAAGGCTAACAATGTAGCAATAGCGTGAAAAACACTCGCTACAAACCCAGACTCCAGTAGTGTCACTATTCACACAGGTCAACCTGGTAGCTGTAATTGCATGTAATTACCATTAACAACAGTAAGTGAGTAGCTAAGGAGCGAAACAAAACACTCTCTGCTAAAGTTTCCCAAGCGGTGACATAGCTGATATAATGAAAACACCTCAACGACAGCAGTCAGTCAAATATAAAACGCACTAGCTAATACAGCACAAGATAGCAATCCACCTGCCAAGAGGGGAGGTACTAAGTGGGTAAGATAGCAAGGCACACCCACTGGGGAATTAATTTGGCTACATACCTGGAAAAAGTCCAATGCTTTGTGGTTGGAGTTTCAAAAAAACTCTCGGCGGAAATGAGCACTGGCTATGCAGCCTCTGGAGGAATCATAACTCCAACTGGTAATGAGGCTACTGGCATAGGTGTAAAAGCACTGACGCTAGCTAATGCTAACAACATACATGACCTGCCAGACCTTTATCAGGTTGCTTGCTTGACAACATGATTTGCAAACAGCGATGTCACCTTTTAATCGCCAACCTCGTCTTCATACTTGTATCTCGATATCCTGTCCATACATTTTCTGTATAGAAATGAGGTCAAGGAGCATCCTTGACAAACTCCAGCCTACTTACAGAGTCAGAATACAGAACATTTTTGTGATCTGTGGTCTTTGAGCAGCTGATGTTACTGACATTTTATCATTTTAGTGTGACATCAGTCAGCCCAAGTTAAACAGTCTAGCATCCCGTAACTTTCAGGGGAAAACATTAGGCTAACGCCCATCCGGCTAACTTAACCATGATTAGGGCCATAATGATTAGCCACAATGTGATATACTAGTTGCTATCAGTAATGCAGGTACAGAGTCCATCCCCAGTGAAACTGATAACAGAATAAAAAAGGTTTTTTCTTCACAGGATTGTTCATAAATTCCAGTCAGTGTTATTCTTACAGGCAGACAGCTCAGGAAGTGTGATATCAGTTCAGTTGAGGTATCCTTGGCGTTTCAGAATGTTGCTAAGACAAGACATTTCAAACTGTTATCTTAGACTCTCAGAAACTGAGATGGATTTTTTCCATAATTTTTTAACACTTTATAGAATAAATTATTTCTCTGCTAATAAAGAAAATTACGTTTGTTAATAAATAATTATTAGTCATAGCCCTAATTGAAACAACAGATTGAAGTAAGCCCACAGCACCTTTGGGAGCATCAACAAGGTCCTTAGGCTATTAGACATCCTGATCTGTATCTCTGATGTCAGTGTGTGTGTTTGAATGACTCTCTCTGTATCCATAGCGCAACATGAAGCGAAATGGGAGTCGTGGCTGCGTGACAAGAAAGACCAGATTTGGATCACGAGAGCGGGACTGGCTCAAGGGGGATACCCAGCGGGGCTGTGTGTGTCTGTATGGGGGAACGGTAGACCCCCAATTACCTGCCTCTGGCCCCCAGGCTTCTTCCACCCCTCAGACAGACTTGCAGTTGGTGCTCTGCTCCACCAGCACCACAGTTGAAGAGTTGTGTGCCCAGAGGGATGGACAGGGACTCTATGTTCAGCTGCATGGAGACCTAGTCAGGTAAATACGTACTTATACTTTATAAGTTCCCAACATCCAACAGCTGTAGCCCTGCATCACTGTCTCTACTTGATCCAGTCAGTCACAGGATTGTTTTATACTCAGAAGCATCTAACACCTCACAGCCCAGTCCATAATCATGCAATTACTGTACATGGACGTGGCAATAAGTGAAAGAAATAAAAAAGATATATAAAGCATATAAAGATGCTTTGGATTGCAGTTCCACGTGCATAGTGCAAACGAAATGTGAGCCCTTTCGCAGCTTGTTTAGACAGCTGTAGGGTAAAATGAAAGAACATCTCTTCCATCAGACTCACAACAGTACACTAACACTAACTAACATATTCAAATTTAAAGCATTTTAAGCATTATAGTTATTTATCTCATTTCACAAAACTAGACCAGGCCTTTGCTTTAACTTGATATCCTGCCCACGGAAACTGCAAACAGAATGTCACCTTGAACAAGCTGGACTTGATGCAAAGAAGGCAAACACAGCAGTGAGGACCTGCTGCACTTACCCCAACATCCCACAATCCCACAGCACCTCACCCACACACTCAGGGAGCACCACTGTAAGCCTTTCTCAGATCCACAAGACATACTGTATGTAGACAGAAATAGCAAATGACCCTTTGATTATCTGTGAAAGTATAAAATGCTGGCTTGCTGATCCATGACCAGAAAGGAATCTGGGCTGTTACTTTTCTGCTTTCCTGGGAAAGCCTATGTGAGCATATCAGAAATATCCTTACATAGGAAATATAAAATAAGTAATCAGCTGTAGCTTAAAGTGCAGGGGCTTATGGCTTACTGTCTGTTCAGTGTTTCCATGATGATCTTAGAATCTGAAAATGATGTGGGGAACTAGGAGAAATGACAGTTGTTGGGTTTATAGTGGAGCATAATTAATGGGTGTATAGGTGAACATTAATGTCACAAAGATCATGCCATTGATATCATGTATTGTGTTGGAAACATGACTGGAAGTTGTTATTCGCTTTATAGGCTGGTGATCAACTAACTAAGTGTATAAACCAACCTGGTTATATTTATGCTGATGTTGAGCTCTAGGCATTGCAGAATAATTATACTGGTAAAAATGAAAGGATTTTGGTAAGCTGTGGAAAGGCTGTGTACAGCACTTAAATTGCAGTCTGCCAGCCAGTATGATAATCGAATAATAAAGGCTTCATCAGAAAACAGAGTATTACCAACTTCAGGAAACTCTGATTTCTGTTTATACAAAGGAAAATTCCGTTCCTACAGACAGCACATGCAGTGAAGTCAAGGTTAGCATAAATGCATTAAATTATAAAAGTGCATATGTTCATGGAAAATACATGAGCTGGGACTTAAACCTTAAAAAGTCTCCCAAGCCTATAATTTTCTCTCTTTCATGTTAATCAATTTAGATAAACTATACTTTAGTGATTTGATTGATAATACATGTATGTACAGTAGAAAGAACCACCTGAGACATACAAAGCTATTGATAGTAGTGAGAGAAGCACTGAGGAAGGAGAACTAAGTTAGGACATGATGGAAGAGATGTGAGCTTTTTTCCGGTTTCTTTTTATAGCCTGTAGTATTGTCCTGCTTACAGGAAGATGTCTGTATTCTTTTCTGCATTTTTAGTCAGACAAGCTCCCTTTTAAGATACATTTACTGATGCAATGGACTTGATGGAGTACATCCATTCTTACAGGATCACAGTGTCAACTGAGTGAGCAAAGTGGTCCGGTATTCTTTTTCCCACCGACAGGCTCTTCCTGGGGGATCCCTAAGTGCTCCCAGGACAGATGGGATTTGTAATCCCTCCAACATGTCCTGAGTCTGTCCATGGCTTTCCTCCCAGTTGGTAATGCCCAGAACACATCCAAAGGGAGGCTACAAGACAAGTCAGCTTGCTCTTCTCAGAGGAATAGCAGCTTAATACCATCAGCCTCCCAAATCACTGAGGTCCTCACTCTAACATGTAAAATGGGGCCAGCCACGCTGCAGAGAAATCTCATCTCATTTGCTTGTATCTACAATCTGCAAGGTGAAGGACCACACCAATAGCAATTAATGTATACTGCTATGATTGAAAATATCAGATGCAACCTCAACCAGGTGTCAATGCTAAGTTGCAGTCAGATATGGAAGGAAAATTTACAGGTGAATGATCCCAAATTCTGTCCAAAAAAGTGACACAGGAGCAGTATCCTGTGGGCTCAAAAGGTGAAGGGTAGAGGCTGGGTGCAACAGGATCGTTGGATAAGGGGAAGGATTGGAACAGATTAGTAATTGTGAACCTTGGCAACAGGATACAGGTGATGGAGGATGACTTAGGTATCAATGGGCCAGATGCAAGAACCACTCGTACGCACAGATTCGTTCTTAAACCATGCGTACGAGTGATTTACGAGAATTTGCCGCATTCACCAATTTTCTCGTATTTTGGATTTTCTCTAAGGTAAGAACAAAATTTACGAGTAATGCCGACCCGTCGTACCTGTCATGCACAACCAACCTGCAGTCCTCCAAAGCAAAAAAACCTGACTGTTACTGTCTAATTGTCTGTGTGCCAACGATATCATGTCTTTTGGGGGAACTCACATTTTTTCCGGGGAGGGGGGATGACATCATATACTAGATAAGCAAGATATGATAATCACTTAATGAACACATAACACCTCCACACAGGTATCAAGACCAAACAACACTGTATGATACAATACAGCCAAGCACGATACGGTAGCTATACTACAGAGTGATGTAACCTACTGTAGTTTATCAGCACAAAAGACACAAAGAGGTCGAGCTGTTGAACTGTTACCCTCATCTCCAACTTCTTCTGCCAGCTTGCCCTGCGTTGTCATCCCGGGTGTTAGCAGGTCTGTGCTGACAGCAATCCGGCAGCAGGTGTAACATCAGCAGTTGAGCTTCAGAATCAACTGACTTGGATTTTCTTTTTAACATCACTGTATGCTGACTACCACTTAACAGAGAAATGAATAATGTCGATCCGCAGGCTGAGCGATTATTATATTGTCAGTATTTTAGAGACCCCTGAGTAATGGGTGTGAACTACAGGGGATGTAGAGAAGGGGGGGAAAGTCTACGTCCCGTTCATTAAATTGCAATTCTGAATCCATAATCATGATGACATTACTCTGTTTGTAAAATAATTAGGCTATTCAGTATAAAGAAGTAGGCTATTTAACAATTTAGGTAGATATATCAGTCATTTAAATTGACAATTGAAACTATGATATAATGCAAGCGTACAATATAAATATTAGCGGCCGAAACTACAAAGTGACTTGTCCACAGTTACTGTTCCACAGTTACTTTTCCACAATATAAACTGACTATTTATTAATAACTGTTATCATTTAATTGAAATATTGCTTATCGAAGTAATAGTTTAACTCCCTGGCTGATGACATCCCCTGGAATAAATCATGTTCAGTCATTTTTGTTTTTATTTCTGTGACAGTGTGCGCAACAGCTGAGACAGCGTTCACAGCACGGGTCATTTTTCCTCATTCTTTGTCTTTCTCAGGACCTTTAATTCCACCACTAACACTAAATAATAATATGTGTTTCTGTTGATCTATTTCTGAGAGCGGGACCTCAGTCTGAGAGCTCGTAAAGTTTTTATTATTAGTCTTTAGTGCTATTTTCATGAATAGAGCTTCTGCACAACCTGCCGGTCGTCTGACCATATATGGTATTTTGGGGGCGTCATTCATGTTAATTTACTATTCTCGGGAACGCTTGTTCATTTAGAACGGGTGGGATTCATCATGTTTACGAATGTCATTTATGACTGTTTCCTGGTGATACAAGTGTTTGGTGAATCCGACGTGGCTCACTCGTAAATTCCACCTCACGAAAAAAGTACGACAGATTTAAGACGAAAAATACGAACATATTCTTGCATCTGGCCCATTATCTCACATTTTTCTTGTGTTCAAAGCTTTAATTTGCAATAACTACAAGACAATATATTGGCTGAACATATTATACTGCTATGTCCCAAAGCAAAAAACTATAAAGCTTCAAGATTAGTATCAATTAACATTATGCTCAGATTTAGCACACAATTGGCATTACTACAGTAGAAGTAGCAAAGTAAAAAACTATGTCTACCCACAAATATTGTGATTTGTTTCATAAATTGTAAGCTTAGTTATGGTCTGAATATTGATTTTCACTGAAGGTATCCTCCAAGACAGTACAAGGATGACAAATAATGAATAGGTTTACAACCTCCTGCTCCCAGCACTTGGCTTCTATGTTGCTACACGATCTATAATCACAGAGCCATTACATCTCCTGAAAACAAATAATATTTGAAATATGCACCAATGAAATTAAAACACACAATTTAAATATTTTTTGATTAAACCTTTCAGTGTCTGTGTTCAGTGGAACCATGCTGGGAATCACCAGCACAAACTAATAATAATGATAAAGGTGTGAGTAAACTGTCAGTCAATTACCATCTGTGCATGGCCACACCATCCAGAGAAGTCTATTCAACTCAAATAAGTGGAGACACCTGTGTTGGTGCACCATTGTTTGTAGGGTTCCTCTACACACCACCTATCTGTGTAACATGTACTCCTGTGTGTATCTACAGTAAATCCAGAGACACGTTTCCATTTTTTGCATAATTGATCTTCCACCCAGAGTACAAAATAACACATTGCCTGCCTTTGAACAGATATTTAACAGCTTATTTCTGCATTGCCCAAGGTTAGCAGATTTGTGAATAAATGAGGCATATCTGTGCTGAATGTTAGCATCAGTATGAATGGTTAACAGGCACGGTCAGTCATCCCCTTTGCTGCTGGATGGAAGCTGCCTTAATCCCACATTGAGGTGTTTAGGCCACAGCTGTGTGAAATCAAATGACATGATCCTGCAAATCACACATGCTCACAGAGGGACGGTGGCCTGCAGCTGTTGTATCGGGACAGTGATGTTTTGAAATTCAAGCACTGTTTTTGCTTTATTTACTGTAAATGTTCTTTAATTTTTAATAATTTAATACACATAGTGGTCAGTCATACAGATACTGATTAATCCAGTTTTACTTTAAATAAGAATAAAAAACTAATCACTACTAACATCAATTCATTGTCTTCATGGTATAACACTGTATTTGCCTTATTTCTAAATGGCAGATGTGTCTTGCAGGATACAAATTACAAAAAACATCCATAATCCTCATGTATTTACATTAGATTGAGACCTGTTAAAAGAAATTAAAGTCATAAAAATGGAAGGCTCCAGATAACCACTCATAACACTTATTATATTAAACAAAAGTGTGAGTTTCATTTGATTTGCTGTCCTTCATGCAGCATGATGGTGTTAAAAGTAAAGGCCTATTGTATCTGGCTTGGGGTACCAGATTTCAGGGTTGGTATTCCTCCTGCTACATATCATTATGAAGAGCCCTTAAAGATATTAAAACTGAAGTGAGATGATTTCCTTAAGTTACATCCACAGTTTGAGTAAGATTGGCCTTAACATTTATTTGGGTTTTATCAAGAAAATAGATATAGTATGCAGGGTGATAAGTCTGTAACTTGTTTATTTTTATCATAGTTAGCAATTTCAGTTTGTCTGTGAGGTTAAAACTTGTGCAGTATTTTCCTATGATGTGACCCAAAGCAGTGGAGGCATGGAAGCACAGACAAAGATGTTTTGGCGGCGCAAGTGCATTTTCCACGTTTTGGCTTGATAATTTTTTGGCTGAAGTTGATCCATTCTGTGGTCAAACATCTGAGAGCATTTTTTTTCTTTAAACAAAATTCCAAAACACACAAAAAAGGTGGAGCACCCATCAGACCCTGTTAGCAGTGCTTTTGCATTGTTTGTAATGTTTTTGTGATGTGGGTGGAAAGCTGGTGAGGGGTCTAGTTTCTTGCTGCTTTGCATGTGACTTCTGGTTGGTCAGGGTGATTTTGCAGAGACAGGTGAAAGTTTTTCATCAGACTTTTATTTTCTTGTAGTTTAATTGTAATGTAAGTTAGTGTAGTTCGGCGCGCAGGTGGTCAAGTGGTTAAGAGCACGTGCCATGTACGCAGTTCAGGTCCCAGCCGGCGGACCTTTCTGCATGTCACACCCCCCTCTCTCTCCGGTAAACTACTTTCAAATAAAGGTGTCTATGCCACAGACAATCTTAAAAAAAAAAAAAAAAAGTTAGTGTAGTTGAAGTCTAACTGCATTGTTTACAGTTTCTTCTTAGGGGAAAAAAATGTTTTTTCGATCAACTGTCTGCTGCTAGAGATGATAAAGGAACTGTACTCATTTAGTTTAATACTTGAAGTTTTTTGTAATGCTTCTGTGTATGTGTCACTCTTTATAGAGATTGAAAGAAATTGATGTTACACATTCCCACCACCTCGCCTTTGCTTCTCTCCTGCAGGAGGCTGGACCCCACTGAACGACCTCTCCATATGGTATATGACTATCTGGCAGCTATGGGCTATACAGACCCTGTACGAGTACAGCAAGAGGCAGCCAACTCAGACCTCAGCTGCTTGATCCGCTTGTACAGTGGTGAGTACTGACCTACAGAGGCCATCATCCCCATTCTTCATTATCTGCTGCTGATCCTTGGGATCTGGTTGGGGGCCCAGTATCTTCCTCTGAAGAAGGTCTCTGTGTTTGCATGAAAGTGGGCATTCTTCAGTAAGGATTTCCCTCTGGAGAAAGTAAATGCAGTAGGCTAAGGCTCCCTGAACGCAATGCCTTTCTGAAGCTGTGTCTAGCATTCAAGATAGCTGGGGGTACAACAAACACACACCAATCATGATGAGTGACCCACCATCCTTCTTCCTGTGGTGTTCCTTCATCCCCGTGAGGGTTGCCTTTCACCTGCTGCTGTCAACATGGTCCCTTGACCATAGGACAGGAGTGACTAAGTGTTCCTGTGTGAGTGTGATATATTAATGCAGCAGCAGAAGGAATGTGTGTTTATTTCACACCCTGACTCTATAGAGACAAATTTGTATCCCTGTGTGAATCTAAGTACAACTTAGATAATCACAGAAACATCTCTAGTTCTTGTTTTCTGCAGGTCAAATGATACTATCTAGCAATAAAGGAATTTGCCATTAAGGGTAACGTTGTTCTGTAATGCTTTTCTACTTAATGAACTGACTGCTGTTCCTGCTGAGTCAGTGGAACTCCTTGCGTTTGGGGTTATAACTGCTTGCTTGCTGCGGTGCCAGAGAAAGAGGAAGACTGAGCAAACCGCAGCGTCTAAAGGGCTTACATGTCATTCCTCCCACACAGAGCACACACTCCTCCCTACACTGAAATGCAGTGCTGCCACACTGAATAAAAATACAGGCAAAACACAAGTTTTGCATTGAAATGTTCTGTTCGACCAGGGACATGCAAGGAAACTATTCTGATAGTGAAAAGATTTAGGAACAGATATAATGACTTTGTTTATCATCTGAAACAACAAGATTATGCTCAAATTTGACCAATATGATATAACTGTGTACTATAAGATACTATGATGACCTGCTTTATCTCTCATACATACTTCATATCTGTCAATCATCAAATTTGGGGTTATGAGCAGCCTTTATAGTGTAATATGTTATCATGGCTTTTGATAGCATCTAAAGAATAAATACAACTTTCTTTTTTTACCACATTGGTAATAAAATCGATGTTTGTTTGTTTAGTCATCAAATCTCAAGCTCACTGTGGCCTCAGTCTTATTCTTAGTCCTTGTGTCCAGTGGAAGCGTAGCCGTTGTTTGCCCCTTGCCAACATGAGAACTGGCTGGGTCTTGGCTACTATCTGTAGTCAGGCCGCATTGGCTAGACTCTAGCCTGGGCCCCTGGGAGACTTCCTGCCTCCTTTTGTCAGCTCATGGGAAAAGAGGACCAGGGACCAAGCTTCACTGGTACTCTGGCACTATGATATTCAACTAAGGTCAAGAGGACAACTTCATTTGGCTGTTTGCTGCCTGTAGAATTTGCAAGTGAGTAAGAAGTAAGTTGTAGTGTAGTTTGCATGTTATTGTTGCTGTGTTGAATTATCCCATTGTGCTTACCCCTCCAGTCGTACAGTCTCATCAGCATACTTCGTTTTTTGGCTGGCACAAGGTAACCCTGGTGTTTCATTTCCACCCACCATGTTGATGTGGGTGGGCTGTGATGTATTGTTTAAACACACAACAACAGCTTTTTTTTTTTTTTTTTTTTTTTTTCCAAATCTTTTTATTAATTCACAGTTGCAGTGGACAGTACATTCGGAAAAAGTCACATCTTCATTTTTTTCATTTTCTATATAACCCAACACCCACCCTACCCTTCCCGGAGACCTATACATCTGAGCCCAAAAAAAAATATATAATAATAAACAATAGATTAATAATAATAATAATAATAATAATAATAGTAAGATTAGAATAAAAATAAAAAAAATAATAAAAAAAAAATAAAAAAAATAAATAAATTAAGAATTTAAAATAAGTAAATACATTGAAAAGAAAAAAAAATAAAAGAAAAAAAACATTCATTCAACATACATTGTTGTTTGCTGCCTGCGTCTCTGCATGTCAGGTTAGCCAGTTAGCCGGTCGGCCAATCTATGTGTGAGGAGTCATCTCTAAGGGGAGGGGGAGGGTCGATGTATCAGTAAGGTGTGAGTGTAGTCAGGGGTCAAGTCAAGTCAGGGGGACGTTTCAGTGGCAGGGAGTTTGTCGACATACTCAAGTAGAGGTTTCCAGTGTGAATAAAACTTCTCAGGACGGCCTCTAAGACTGAATTTGATTTTCTCCAGTTTCAGTAAAAATAATAAATCTTGTAGCCAGGATTTAAAGGAAGGTGGCTGGGAGGATTTCCATAAGAAAAGAATCTTTCTGCGCGCAATCAAAGACGCAAAGGCTATAACAATATCCTGCAAGGATGTGGTTACAAGTTCATCAGGAGACACTCCAAAAATGGCTATCTGTGGCGATGGACTAACAGATATTCCAAGGACGTCAGAAATAGTTTTAAAGAACAATTTCCAATAGTTAGATAATTTAGAGCATGTCCAGAACATGTGTGTTAAATTGCAGGGCGTCTGAGAACATTTGTCACAAGCTTCAGGAGTCTTGTCTGAGTAAAGTTTGAAGAGTTTGTCTCTGCTATAGTGCAGCCTAAAGAGTACTTTAAATTGGATGACAGAGAGTCTCGCACAACTAGAAGAGGAGTTCACAGCTTCCAACGCTTTTTTCCATAGAGCATCAGAGATACTTATCTGGAGTTCAGTTTCCCAGTCTGCCCTGCACTTATTTACAGATGTATCATTTATTGGTGATAAGAGATTATAGAGAAATGAGACATGGCCCTTAGGCAAAGATTTAGCCTGGAGTACTAAGTCTATACCGCTGCGGGGTGGGGCTTGGGGGAACTGAGGAGAATGAGTTTGTGCGAAGTCGCGGAGTTGGAAGAAGCGAAAAAAGTCTGTGCTACCTAGTCCGAAGGTTGAGCGTAGTTGGTTGAAACTGGCGAACAGTCCATCTATGTACAAGTCTCCCAGACATTTCAGGCCTTTGTTTTCCAGAGCTGCAAAGCGCTGTCAAGCTTGGCTGGTACAAATAAATAATTATTACAAAGAGGTGTAGTTTGGGGGAGGGAGATCCATCCAAACCGCTTCCTGATTTGAATCCAAATTTTTAATGTATGAGTTACAATGGGGTTGGATGTGAAATTTGCAGGAGAGATGGGGAGGGTGCTACATGCTAGAGCCTGGAGGGACGTGGAACAAGAGTTTGCTTCTAACTGGCACCAACTATGTTGAGGTGCGGTGAACCAGAGCAAAATTTTTTGTGCGTTAGCTGCCCAATAATACCATAGGAAGTTGGGCAATCCTAGACCACCCAGTGATCTGCCCCTCTGAAGTAAGGATTTATTCGCTCTGGCCCGTTTACCTGCCCAAATGAAAGTGGATATGATGCTGTTGATAAGATTGAAATATGATCGAGGGAGGTAGATTGGTAAGCATTGGAAGAGATAAAGGTACCTTGGTAAGATGTTCATTTTTACAGTTTGCACTCTACCCGCTAAAGACAGTGGTAAACGGTTCCATTTCTGAAGATCTTGTTTGACTGCTGCCATCAATGCTGAGAAGTTCCGTTCTTTCAGTGTGCGCATAGATCGTGTTACCATTATGTCTAGGTATTTTATGCCCACCGCTGTGGTCTTGAATGGTATAAGGTGAGTTGGGATTTCAGTAGCCAATTGATTTATCGCGAAACACTCACTTTTGGAGATGTTCAATTTATACCCGGAGAATATGCTAAACGAGTCCAGAATTGAGAGAATCGGTGGAAGGCTTGACAGGGGATCGCTTACATACAGGAGTAGGTCATCAGCGTACAGCGAGACCCGATGCTCCTCTCCATGTCTCCTTATTCCTTTGAATCTTCCTTCTGATTTCAATGCTATGGACAACGGCTCAATGGCAAGCGCGAACAACAGTGGAGAAAGGGGGCACCCTTGGCGTGTGCCACGGAAAAGGGGGAAAGAATCAGAGCGCTGTGTGTTCGTACATACTGACGCCTGCGGAGAGGAGTACAACAATTTAATCCAGGAAATAAAACAGGAGCTGAACCCAAATCGCCGCAAGGAAGAAAAGAGGTAGGGCCATTCCACCCTATCGAAGGCCTTCTCGGCGTCAAGAGATATAACCACTTCCGGATCTATAGGGGAGGATGGAGTATGGATGACGCCGAGAAGCCTTCTGACATTGGAAAAGGAGTGTCTCCCACCAATAAACCCTGTTTGATCCTCCGAGATGATTAAAGGGATAATGGGTCCCAAGCGACGAGCTAAAATTTTCGCAAGTATTTTCACGTCGACAGGTAGAAGGGAAATCGGCCTGTACGATGCACAGTTTAAAGGGTCCTTATCTTTTTTATGGATGAGGGAAATAGAGGCTTGCAATAAAGTGGCTGGTAGAGAGCCATGGCTGTGTGAATAGTTTAACATCTCTAGAAGTAAAGGGGCCAACTGATTAGAGGATCGCTTATAAAACTCAACGGGGTACCCGTCAGGGCCCGGTGATTTGCCACTATTCATTGAGCTTATTGCTTCTTTTATCTCAGCAAGTGTTAAAGGAGCATCTAGTGTCTGATTGGCGTTAGGTGAAATAGTTGGTAAGTCTAGTTTTTGAAAGAAGGCGTCCATTTGGGTTTCATCGCCGGGGGATTCAGATTCATACAATTGACGATAAAACAAATTAAATGAGGTATTAATTTTAATTGGGTCGGTCACTACCGTGCCTGATTCGTCTCTGATCTGGACAATTTGGTTGGACGCTTGTCTGGCTTTTAGCTGGTGTGCTAGAAGGCGCCCAGCCTTGTCACCGTGTTCATACAGCGTTCCATGGGAGCGCAAAAGTAGTCTTTCAGCTTCTGTTGAAAGGAGTAAGTCGAGTTCTGTCTTAAGTCTAAGTCTCTCTTTATACAAGTCCGGAGTATATGTTGTTGCTAGCGATCTGTCCAAATCAGCAATTAATTTTTCTAGTTCTTCTTTACGCTTTCTGCGTTGTTTATTAGCATAAGATGCATATGAAATGATCTTGCCTCTGAGAAAAGCCTTCAGGGTATCCCACAGTAAAGATGGGGAGGTCTCCTTATTTTTGTTGGTGTCGCAAAAGACAGTGATGGAATCAGAAATATAATTACAAAACTTTTCTTCTCTAAGTAAGAGAGGGTCAAGACGCCAAAACCTAAAATGTTTGGGTTTTAGGTCAAAACGGAGATCTAGTACTACCGCTGAGTGGTCCGAAACTGTTATGGGTAGATATTGTACAGAGATAAGTGATGAGATAAGATTTTTGTCCACCAGGAAGTAATCAATACGGGAAAAAGAACGATGGGCGTGCGAGAAAAAGGAATATTGATGGGTAGATGGGTACATGAATCTCCAGGGATCAATATAGCCAAATTGGTCCATGAAGGTGGACAAAGTTTGTGACGTCTTTGAGGGCGGGATAATTCGGGAGCTCGATCTATCGAGAACTGGGTCAATGACACAATTCAAATCCCCGCCAAGAATCAAAGTATGGGAGTCCGGGTTGGGGATTAGAGATAATACTGAATTAAAGAAACTATGATCATCCCAATTCGGGGCGTAGATTGATGCCAAGACCACAGGCTTCTGGCATAAAATACCAGAGACAATTGTATAACGTCCCTCTGGGTCTGTGATAATATTACAGGAGGTGAATTGAACGTTTTTTTTAATTAATATGGCAGTACCCCTTGTTTTACAATTAAATTGGGAGTGAAAAATGTGTCCTATCCATGGTCGGCTCAACTTTCCATGTTCAGACTTTAACAGGTGTGTCTCCTGAAGAAGTATCACATCGGCGTTCAGATTTTTGATATGAGTCATAATCTTTGTTCGTTTTAATGCAGCATTCAAGCCCCCCGTGTTCAGAGAGATGAACCTTACCATTTGCCCACCGGCGGTCCCTCCGTCTAATGAACCAGTCATGTTACAGCGAATGGAAGAAAAGGTGTACACAACAACAGCTTTATGCTGAGATCCCTCTCCCAGGTGGTTGCTTGTCTAACAGCTGTTGTCAGGGGTAATGATCTGACTACGCAGATGAGGGGAACTGTGGCCCATCAATAAAGACTACAGTGGCTGATGTGGTGCACCGTATGTGTGAGTTATGCAATTTAATAGGCTGACATCAGTGGTTCCCGACCTGTGTTTTTGAAACTTGAAAGTGGCAATAAAGTAAATCTAAATAGTTAAATAAGACTTGTTCCTAGGAACATGATTTGTGTCATCACAACTAGTCTGGAGCCAATTGTGGTCCAATATTATTTTGCAAGGCAGCTCCATTTGCGATATCACGCAGGCTTGTCAGGCTTCAAGTTATGTGCTTGTGTCTGAATCACTGGTGGTTCAGATTAATCAGTGTATTGTGAGGATTCTTGTATGATGTCTTGATCTCATAAACTTGTGATCTTGCAAATCCAGCGGACTAGCAGGTAAGACAGTGATAAAAAGATGGTTCGTCCAATCACCTGCCAAGTATTTTCTTAGAGTTCCTTTTCCAAAGTTTCCAAGGACAGTTTCTCAGATGGGTCTGTGTAACAAACCATCTGGCAGGTCAGGTTAGGTCCAATATTAACTTACACAAGTGTGATGTGGAAACTTGAAACCTCCAGTGTACATACACTGAGGATAGACTTTTCAGTGAAGGGGGAGTTTTACTTTTGAGATGAAAATATTTACATTTTTATAGATTATGGATTTTTTTTTTTTAAAGGAAAAAGAGGAAGGGAGAAGTATTTTAAAGATATTAATGCAAATAAGTAATTGAGCTTTTTTGGTGGAAAAAACAAATGATTAATGAAAGCAGAGTGTTTTTTATATGACTGGTGGAGATTTTCAGCATCCTCTTATTTGTTCAGGAAATTCATCTCGAACCTTCTCCATCCTCCCACCTCCCACTCACACTCCTGCTGAGGTATACAGATGAGATGAAAACAAACATGGGCACGGGAGTACACATTTCTAAATGCTGACTTAATAAAAATGCTCCAAGTGAAAACAGCTCAGAGGCCTGAGGGCGAGTGGTTCTCTGGGTCGGCCCATGCAGCTGTTGCACAGATAAGGCGTGCTGTAATCTCTGGCACTTGTCCACTGGGCCCTGTTCCACCTCTGCCTGGGTGATCTCCATCTTACATCTTGGAGCTTTGAGACCTAAAGCTGCTGCACACAGTTCATGTCAGGCCTACTGCCAGTTTCAGAGCAGAAGGAAATAAGTCATCTGCGAGCACTGTGAACTTACCTAATAAGTTATTGATTTGGCTGGTGCCAATTTACCAGTGGAAATTAAACCTAAATGAAGAGGTTGAATGTCTGTGATGGCATAGACGGTGAACCTATGTCTGAAACTCTGAGGCCCAGTGATTTATTACCAAGTCGTAATTATCATGTCCTGAAGGGGCAGCATTGAATCACAGTAAATAACCAAGCATATGGTTTCTCTTTCATTTTCTGGTTTACAGGGAGGAAAAAGAAGTTTACAGCGACCAAAAGTAGAGAAGTAGTCTGACTGAGATTTGAAAGAAAAATGAATTTTCTATTCAGATCGTTGTACCCACAGAATTGCCCCGATCAAGAGAGCTCTGCAGAGCGGATTCTTGGTGGTTTCCTGCCAGCTCCTCATTATGTGCTGTTTCTGTGATGGAGCACTATTCCTATCCACTATACTAGAGGATTTCCTCTTTCTCATTTTAAACCTGCAGACTGTCTCTCATTCTAGATTGATGGTCAATTTTCAAATAAGATGGCTTACCATTTGAGAGAAAATGTTAACGGTGTCTGTTATTGGTCTGTTTTAATGTAATCTGTCTTCAGCTGTGCACTTTCCATTTGTCTGCAAGTTATGCTATATTTGATATCAGAACTGAATTCCATGCTCAGAGTTTAAAGAAGAGGTTTTTTTATTTTTTTAAATAACAGGCCACCGAGAGGAGGCATCTGAGTGGTGGGTTGAATTTGAATTTGCTGCTAAAAAGAGCTTGCTGTTCTGAGTGAAATCAGACTGTGTTTCCGCCTCCACTGACCCCCTACTGCATGCTAACGCAATCTATGCATTCTTGAGCAAAACAGAAAAGACCTGTGATACAGGGAGTATTGTGTCCAAATAACTGCTTAACAGTTGCCTTAAAATAATCAAATATGTGATTAAAACAACATAAATGACATTCAAAACAAGATGAGGAGTTACAGACTAAAACTATCTAACACAAAAGAGAAAATTGGCACATGACTGTCTTTTGACTGCTAAGTTTTTCTCAAAACTTACAGAGACATGATTCAAAAAGGGACGATGAATTGGCTGACCTTTTAATTTCTATACATGCTGTTATCCAGTTAATTAACAGCTCTTCTGAATTATACGTTGTTACTTTTGCTTATCATTGTAATCAGGGCTGCAAGGGTTTCATAATCCATTATTTTTCTTGATTAATTGATTAATCATTTGTCATAAAACAGTGAAACATTTTCAAGACAATTTCCTAGAGCTCCAAATGTCTTGTTTAGTCTGATAAATGATCCCAAACTGGAAGGTATTCAGTCTTTAGATAAAGAAAAGCAGCTCATTCTCAAAACTGTTGAATTTTCATTTGAACAATTACTTGATTATCAAAATATTTGCAGAATTATTTTCTGTTGTTTAGCTTATTGAATAATCAACACATTGTTATAGCTATATTTCTAATGTTTAATTTATTAATACTGCCAATTTCAGTTAATAATAACAGATATGACCTTATACATTTTCATATGCCTCTCAGTTCCCCTGTCCTCCCTCCATCTCTGTCACCTCTCTCTACGGGTGCAGAATTTGACCTGCTGCGGCCTCGTTGCTCATCTGGCATGCCATGTGAAGTGAGATGTCAGCGAGTCTGTTGGCGGGTGAAGGCCGCAGCCGCACTTGAGATGAACAGAGGAGAGATAAGAAGACGCACAGTCGACTGATCTGTCACTTGTCACCCCGTCCTTGCACTTTGGCAGCATCTCTCAGGAGGTTGCTTAACACAGGTTGAGGATTAATTTAGTGGAGGCAAAAACATCCTGCAGCAAAAAACAGTGTGACACAACATCTATGGACATGTCACCAAACCCCTCTAGAGCCACTGGGACTGGTCAACACTATTTGTCTTTGGTGAGATGGGATTGATCTTGCCGGCTTTCCACAGAGCAGCCAGTGGTGGCTGTTGAGAACGTAGGGACGTTTACCAGCTCAGATTGGACTTTGATTTTGTGAACAAACCTGTTTCCCTAGCAACTAATAACCCCACAGACCTTGAGGGACAGCATGTGTGTTTGTTTTAGAGAAGTTGGCTCTTTATGGCTAAGACTAGTTTCGTATTGCGTAAATAGGCCAATGATGGGTAGTTAAATTGATAAGAAAGTACAAAATGCAGCATGTTGTGTTGTTGTGAGTGCACAATCATACCGAGAATGTACACTGTGTGCTTATTTCTCACCAAATCTGATCAAAGTATTATTTTATATATATCTGATCAAAGTATTATTTAACCTATTGATTATATAACAATTGCATTGACTATATTAGGACTGTCATTGATAAGGTGTGCAGTCTATGACACATGTCTACACTTCACAATGAGTAGAGCAGCAAACTAACCGCAGATCACTTAAGCTAGTGCCAGGGAGAAGAGAGCACACTTTGCTGCATGGCTCTTTGTCTGTCTTACTATTCATGGACTATCCATCGCCTTTAGTCTTCAGAGATGATGTAAAACACTGAAGGAGGCATGACGGACATAGTTTATTGATGTTCAAATACCTATTTCAACTTCATTTTAAGGTTCACACTTTAGCAGACGTTGTGGCTCAGACTGAACTATTGTTGCAGTTTCATGCCTTTTAAACCCACTGATTATTTTACTCTCATGTTTTCATAATATCTCTTGATCTCCATGTCTCTTGTGTGAGTCTGTGGTGCCGTACTTGTAAGCTGATTGCCACTCATGTTCTGTCTCACATTAGTCTTTTTTAGATGACCAGTGTCATACATATCCAGGAAAGATTACAAGAAAAGTAGCATGATTATAAGGAATGGTGGAGGTCCAGTAGACTGTAGCTGGGAAATATAGATTTTATGATCAAATGGAAGGCTGCAGTATTTTCCGACCAAAACACTTCTGGTATTTAGATGTTTTTAAGGATTCTTTCTCCACCTTTAGCATCGTGTAGGTTCTGCTCTTAAGAATGAAGCCCTCTGACATAAGGTGACATGGACATAATGTCACCTCCCAGTTGTGCAACTCACTGACGCATGCACACATAAAAGAAATGACATCCATGTTAATTCCCGGGTGCTGGACTGACAGCATGAAACAGCAAGGTGAAGAGTGAGTTTGCCTCTGGAGATGTACTATGAAGCCAGTGAAAGCAACCTGTATCAATTCATATCAAGTGGGTGCACGATCATGACTCTGTATTGATGTGTGTGCTGCAGTGGGCGGGTGTTTGGCTTTATTACTTGTTTTAATGAATGTATTATGTTTGGATTATTCTGACGGACTCTTTGGCTGTCAGCTGTATGCCATAAACCTTTGAGGTTGTTGACAAAAACTACTGTTACAAAAAAGACTCAAATGAAATACTAAAAGGTTTTTGGTGTTTGATGTGCAGCATGTCATTTGCTGAATCTCTCTCTTTGTCACTTGGAGAGGGGATGTGTGTGTGGATTCATGCATGGATTTAAGAGTCAGTCCATGATAGTAAATCCTCATCTGCATTTAAATGTTCTCTCAGCACAAGTAGCTGTAGAAATAAAATAGTGTCCTAATGATGGCATTTTATATGTGTGTGTTATATATATGTATGTATGTATTTATGCATGTATGTGTATGTACATATATATACTGTAGAATATATAAAGAAAAGTATGATCGGTGCAACTTGCAATGCCAAATTTCCCAACTTGACAATTTTTGATACTTTGTGTTGTGGACATATTTGTAGCAAAGGAGCATTGAGGTTTCATTTTCCCCCTTTAGATAGGTCCATGTTGCCCATCAGTAACACTGTGAGAGTTTATGTCTCTAATTTTCTCTTTGATTGAGGGGACGCCCAAGGAACGGGCACTGCTATTGATCTGCCAGCCAGTCAATTTGTTGTCAGAGGCATTTGGTTAGTTTGTTATCAGTTTGCCTCATGAAGAAAAGCATGAGCAGGCTTTCATTTCATTTGGATGGCTGTGAAGTGAAAGGGAAGCTGGAAAGAGAGAGAGCGAGTCAGACAAAAGAGGGAGAGGGAAAGCAGATCACCAGTGAGAGCCTCTGAGTGGGAGGCAGCATAAGTTGGTCGGAGGAAATTTAACAACAAAGGACAAGAGGCTCAGGCAGTGTCTACTCTGTGCTTATTTGACCTGCCATTACCCTGAATGTGTACTTTAAACCTGGCAGAGACAGCCGAATTTCTGTCTGATGTGTCCTTCAGCACTGACCAGCTAAGGCTGCCTGCTGTGCAAGTTGGCATATTTTAATTGAAAAGCAGTTAAGTTTAATGTGACTGATTCATTCATTCATTTCACAATCACATATGAGGAGTGATTATTTGTGATCTTATGATGAGAAACCCTGAATCTTTCATTTCAAGGATCAGTTGAGACACTGTAGCTTAGAGTTCTGCAGTGGGATAAAGCTAATACATGAACCCGGCTATAATCACATAATCACATAATCACATAAGCCTGACCCATCCAAACCTGACTGTTACTACTGGTATTGGCATACTGAGATTAAGTGGGACATTTATTAATAAGTTACATTTAATATAATCAAACAAGAACCCAACCTGAGTCTGCACTTTTTGTGCAACTAAACAAATGAGCTGCTATGGTTTTAATTTGATCGGTTAAATAGAGAAACTTTCATCCCCTCCCTGTGTGATCAAATATATTGTTGTGCAGTCAGATTCATCCATATGTACAGAATATGAGATAACAGGGCTGTGTCCATCCTAAGTGCTGATGTAAGATCAGTTCCTAGAAACAATAAGCTAAGGATCTGACTAATCTATAGGTGATATCACACTGACCTGTGACTATCTATGTGACTTCATTTTCTGGAAGCCTCCATCCTACGTATGACTGCAGAACATTTGCTATTAATTAGTTGAATATGTTTATTACACGAGGGGTGGGGCTGCCTGTGCATTAGATAGATGTCTGTAGATCTACAATAACCTCTATGTGTGGCCTTTTTCCTCCAGAGCGTCCAGTGAACGCAGACCAGCAGGAGCGGACCCTGCTGACAGGCGTATTCAGCGTCAGGAAGGGCAAGACACAGCTGCACAAGTGGGCTGAGCGGCAGGTCATTCTATGCGGCACCTGTCTAATCGTGGCCTCTGTCAAAGATAGCCTGACTGGGAAGATGCACATCCTGCCTCTGGTGGGGGGAAAGGTGAGAGATTAGAGTTTGTAGGTCAGACAACCTGAAGGGGTTTCTTTTTTCCCCAGGGAAGAGCTACACTCCAGGCTTAGAGTAGATACTCTACAACAACACAGCTGGGCTGGAGGTCTGGATGGAACTGAGTGCAGTGCTATCAGTTAAAAAGATGACTGTAGATGGATAGTGTGTCATCTAATGCAATGCACCTCATGCATTTAAGGCATTTAAGAACTAAATATAATACAAGAACTTCTTTACCTGTTTACTTTGTCAGAGAACCAATAAAATAAGATGTCTGTTGGGATTCACACCTTTATAATCTGGGCCTGATTTAAAAAAACACAAGAAGGTGCAGATTCCTTTTATACATAACTATATGCAAACTTGAATTAAAGAAGTCAATTTTCAAATATTCAAAGCCTTTTATAAACAAGCTGTATATCAAAGATAATACATCATCACAAAATAAATACTGAAATGCTGATTGATGTAAAACTTTAAGATGACTGAAAATTATTTTACCATTATCATTACAATAAATAGTAATGATAAATACTATTTGCCATTTGTGTTTTCTCTCCCAGTGTTCCTCCTTACCTTATCTATGTTGTTTTTGTATTGAGGTGGAGGAGGTGAAGCGCAGGCAACACTGTCTGATGTTCAGCTCAGCCGGATCACAGGCCCAGACATACTTTGTCAACTTTGACACACTCGCGGACTACCAACGGTGGCATCGGCAGGCATCAAAAGTAAGCAAGAGACACAGAGGGTGTGTTACTGCACATTATGTTTCCCCCCATCTTTTCTCTCAGCAGCAGTTTGTTTGTTCTCAATTTTTTCCTCTGGGCTTGTCCTTAAATCAGGGATTAGATGTTGGGACCACAGTTGCCCTCTGTCCAAGTACTGCTGATTGGCTCCACAGAGGCAAACTCTCAGTGGTGTCTGGCATTGATTGAACAGCATACCTTGAGTCACATAGTTTATGTTTTACTTCTATTAGAGTTCACTTCTATTGAATTTTTTCATTTACGGCAACTCACATCAGTTGAATTTTACATGAGTCAGTGTGGATTAGAGTTAAACGATCCAAACATATTTTTGTATTTGTTATATACTGCATGTGTTTCAGACAATGCTGCCAGGTCTTCACAGCTGTTCTTCAAATAAGTCATTGTTTCAGCTTGTTTTGGCTCTAATATTGTAATTCATGGCTTCTGTGCCGCAGCTCCTTCCTGGAGCCGAACAGCCTTTTTGAGAGCCTCCACTGAGGCAGAGCCAGCCTACAATTAGCCATGGAAGGAGAAAGCCAACTGGAAAAAAAAGAAAATCCAATTAGTTGCAGATTCATGCTAAGTCCAAGATCTCTCTCTACCATGGTGGTATGGATTACTGGGTTAGAGTAGCCTATGAGTGCACTGTATTTAGGCAGAGACTTAGACGAAAGGTTTCTATGGAGACTGGGGATGATGACTGATGAAGGTTTTTGGTGGATTTGGGCCAGTGTTTATGCTACATTGCATAAATTGTAAGAGTATGCGTTTGAGACACAGCAAGTGCATTTGTGCTTGCACAATGAGCATGCAGGATTAGACTGAATACTGAATACAGGTCAGAGATACATTACATTACAGTGCTAGAGCAGCATGTAAGAATTTGAAAGTCAGAATATGTTAAATACACTCCTGTAGATTCATTTTTGTATGTGTTCAACTAATTATGTCACAAATATTTACAACTAATTAGCAACTGGTACACATAATTTTAAATGTGTATAAATAGAAACAGAATGTTTTGATAATAATTTTGCAATAGTCCTCTATTGCTGACATTGGCTATAAAGTTGCCAGAGATATACAAGCATCGATCGTATGTCAATATGTCCTTTCTCAATAATGATTTATGTCATGAATAAATTGTTTACACACAAACTGTATTAAAAGCATAGTCCTGACTACACCTCAGATGTATTTGCAAAAACTGAGTTTGTGGTTAATTAACGTGATTAGGAAATAATATGTATTGTGCTACTCACTATTCAGTAACTATCGCACCAGAACATGAACATCCTGACAGTTTAAAAGAATTCAGAAGCTGCACAGAGAAGGCCGAACTACTGTAGCATCTTAGAGTTTTAGGGGTTAGCAAAGAGGACTGGAGCTATCAATCAAGTGCTACATTAATGCACCAGATATATCTGAGACTAATTGTATGTTTTAATGTTTCCATGTTTTTACTATTATTGGGTTTTATTTTTATTTTCTAAAATTGCATGTTTTTAGGGGTTTTTTAATTTCCAATTTTTACTGTTAAATGTTTGTTTTATGTAAAGCACATTGAGTTGCCATTGTGTATGAAATGCGCTATATAAATAAAGCTGCTTTGCCTTGCCTTGCCTTGCCTTGCCTTGCCTTGCCTTGCCTTGCCTTGCCTTGCCTTGACTTGCCTTGCCTGGCAGACGAGTAGTTTTGTGGGAGATGAGCAGTTTTGTCTTTGTCGTCTCTAAAAAGCGGTGACGTGATGTCACGCTCCGTTGAGCAGCAGTCCCATTTTCTGGCCTGCTGCACAGCGTGCAGCCCTGTAGTTAATGGAGGACGCAAGGCAAGGCAAGGCAAGGCAGTTTTATTTATATAGCGCATTTCATACACAGTGGCAACTCAATGTGCTTTACATAAAAGAAACATTTAACAGAAAAAATTGAAAAAACATGGAATTTGAGAAATAAAAATAAAACCCAATCATCCAACACATACATACCCCCCCCCCCCCCCCCCCCACACACACACTAATAATAAAAACAAAGTACAGAAACATAGAAAGAGAGAATAAAATACTATAATATTGAGTATTAAAAATAAGATTGCAGCATAAAATAATGATTTGCTTTAAAATCATTAAAAGGACATAGAGTGCAAATGAAAGATTAAAATTTAAAGTGCTTTGAAAGAGCTCAATCATAAGCACAGGAGAAAAGAAGTGTTTTTAACCTGGATTTAAAAATATTCACAGTTGGGGCTGATTTCAGTTCTGCCGGTAGTTTGTTCCAGTTGTGTGCAGCATAACAGCTAAAAGCTGCTTCACCATGTTTAGTCTGAACTCTGGGCTCCACTATCTGACCTGAGTCAGTAGATCTCAGAGCTCTACTGGGTTTATATTCTACTAACATGTCATTCATGTATTCTGGACCTAAACCATTCAGTGATTTGTAGACCAGTAGCATAACTTTAAAATCTATTCTATAGCTGACTGGGAGCCAGTGTAAAGACTTTAGAACTGGAGTAATGTGCTCTGATCTCTTTGTTCTGGTTAAAACTCGAGCTGCAGCGTTCTGAATGAGCTGCAGTTGTTTAATGCTTTTTTGTGGGAGTCCAGTCAGAAGACCATTACAGTAGTCGAGTCTACTGGAGATGAAAGCATGAATCAACTTCTCCTGGTCTGTTTGAGACATAAAACCCTTCACTCTGGATATGTTCTTAAGCTGATAGAAGGCTGTTTTGGTGATTGATTTGATATGACTGCTGAAGGTCAGATCTGAGTCTATCAGCACGCCAAGGTTTCGGACTTGGTCGCTAGTTTTTAGAGAGAGTGACTCGAGATGTTTACTGACAGCAATCCTCTTCTCTTTATTGCCAAAAACAATTACCTCAGTTTTGTCCTGATTTAATTGAAGGAAATTTTGGTTCATCCAATTTGTTACTTGCTCTAAACAGTGACACAATGACTGTATTGGACTGTAGTCATCCGGGGACAGTGCTAGGTATATCTGCGTGTCATCTGCATAACTGTGATAGTCTACATTAGAGTTCTGCAGAATTTGACCCAAAGGCAGCATATATAGACTGAACAGAAGGGGTCCAAGAACTGACCCCTGAGGAACTCCACATGTCATAGCAACTCGATCGGATTCATAACTTCCAATGGTCACAAAATAACTCCGCTCCTCCAAGTAGGACCTGAACCATTCTAGGACTGTTCCGCTGAGTCCTGCCCAAGTTTCCAACCTGTTCAACAGTATACTGTGATCCACAGTGTCAAACGCAGCACTGAGATCCAACAGGACCAGAACTGACACCTTGCCTGAGTCAGTGTTTAACCTTATGTCATTTAACACTCTAATAAGAGCTGTTTCTGTACTGTGGTGAGGTCGGAAGCCTGATTGAAATTTGTCAAAAAGGCCACTGGAGTTCAAGAAATTGCTGAGTTGATTAAAAACCACTTTCTCAATGATCTTGGCTATAAAAGGAAGATTTGAGATAGGTCTGTAGTTGGTTAACATGGAAGCATCCAGCGTTCTCTTTTTTAAGAGTGGCTTAATGGCAGCTACTTTAAGGGGTTTAGGAAACGTGCCTGATTGAAGTGAGCTATTTATTATTTGTCGCAAATCTGTTTGGACAGAGTTCACAATAGTTTTAAAAAAGTCTGATGGCATTTTGTCAAGACAGCATGTTGATGGTTTTAGATGCTGAACTGTTTCCTCTATGGTTTTTTGGTCAACTTTTTTAAATTCTGACATCGCAGTTGAGTTATTCCTGGGAGGTCTTAGGGATTGCGTCTTTTTATTGTTTTGTTGATTTGTGTTGATATTTAACATTATGGACTGGATTTTTTCACTGAAAAAGCAAGCAAATTCATTGCATTTATCTGTGGAAAGGAGTTCTGGAGCTATCTGTTTAGGGGGGTTTGTAAGCTTATCAACCATAGCAAACAGAGTGCGAGTGTTGTTGATGTTCTTATTAATAATTTCAGAAAAGTGTCGCTGTCTAGCTTTGAGTAACTCATAGTTAAAATGACGCAGTCCTCAGCCTGGGCTGGACTAGCATTACTGGGGAGCCTGCAGTGATGGCTGGCCTGTAAACAATCATCTTGGACATGACTAAGGGTCTGTTCAGTTGCATTTTCTATGTGAAATGAGATAAATCTGTGTAGCCGCACTGTGACAGCAGAGGAGACTGAGATTCGAAAGCAGCACAGAATCACACATGTAGATGTTATCACACACGTTGGTTTTACTACCTGTGAAGACATTGTGTGTCTCACATTCATTCCCTTGGGGCTTCTATCTTAGCTTAACACAATACAATTCAACAGCACCATAAAACTCTAGCTATCAAAGTGATCATAACATTGAATTAAATCCTCTCTAGAGCAGTTTTTCAAAAATTAACATTATAACCTTCCGAGGATTGAATTTATTGCAGGGCTGTTATAGTAGACTGCAGTAGTTTTAGATAGATGTAACTATTGAACTGGCTCAGTTTACAGTAAGTCCACACATGTTTGCTGAGGCCTGACTGTAACTGGCTCATATTAAGGAGTTACTCTCTTTCTTAATTCATGATGACAGTGCTTCTCTGGAAGATAAGCTTTACTGCTCTGGAAACTGGGGCATTGCCTGTCTGAAGTCACTTCTTGGCAAATAAGCCGGCTGCTTGCATAATCTGAGGCCAATGTATTGTATTTGTTTCCTCTGTCCAAGCTTGCTTTAGGTAAAAACTTTGTCACACTTTAACAATTGAAGCCTGCTGTTGTTCCCTTGGGATTGGATTTCACAACAAGGCACATGGTGTTTGGATGTTTTTATTGCCTGATGATCAACTGCTCCTATATTTCTTATTGAGTAGAGTTCTTGAGCAAGAAGGAAAGAAATTTTATTGGGTCACAGGAGGATGCTGGTTTCTTAGTTGGATTTGTTGATGCCGATAGGAAAGTTATTGGCAAGTGGTTTTATGCTCTAAAAATGGGGATTTAGTCCTACTTCGTAAAACTATTAATGTCACATGAAAATAGGAAGATAGTGTAGCTACTACTTGTTAAATAAAGCAGAAGGTGTTAGCTAAAGTTAGCTAGAGTTTCGTGGCTCTTTTAGATTATCCCATTGAGCACCACCTCTGAAAATTGTTTTATTGCAAAAACTTAGAAACTATACAAGCATACCATTGCATCCACTGGCAGCTCAGAAGATGTTAACAGGGCATGCAATGCAAATACTGTTGAGTTTGGGAACAATGGTCCATCCACTGTATCTGTAGCACTTCAATCAAGCAAGATGGCAGCAACCATAATGGCCATATTTCGGCGTCAACATTGCAATGTTTGATGGTTCTAATATTTTTTTATTATTACAGTTATGTGCTGTGTGAAATGTGAGCATTGTTTGTACAAAGAGCTTTTGTAGACCTGTAACTAGCACAAGAGTCAGATTGAAAATCAGTAAAAAAAAAAATGCAATAAACTGAGCTTCATGTTTGCAACATGATGTGCTGACACCAAAAAATCCTTTCTAGTATCTAGTATTTACAGTTCTTCTAATCTGTGTGTGTGTGTGTGTGTGTGTGTGTGTGTGTGTGTGTGTGTGTGTGTGTGTGTGTGTGTGTGTGTGTGTGTGTGTGTGTGTGTGTGTGTGTGTGTGTGTGTGTGTAAAGGTGGTGTCTCAGACAGTGAGCCTGGTGGACCTGTCATGCTACAGTCTGGAAGCAGTGCCAGAATATCTGTTTTACAGCCAGGATATCACTCACCTCAACCTGCGACACAACTTCATGAGCCTACAGGGGCCTGGAGGCCTGCTCAACCTCCCCAGGTAATCACATGTCCGTTACCTGAACAATTTTAGCTAAACATCTGCTAATAGAAGGATGCAACAAAGGCACACAACCTTCAGCTAGAGATCAAGGGATTACAGTAAAAATGTGTCTTCCTGAAATACGTTTTAGCATGACAGAGAATCCCACCTGAAATTTTTTGGTGCTGTTGTGTAGTTGACCCTGTGCTCCAGCCTCCCAAGGGTGATTAATGAAGCAGCATATTATTGACGTACTTGGGGGTTTTGAAGAAAGCTAAAAAGCTGACAGCAATCAAACTAGTCAAACAGGCCTTTAGCTTCATGTCCAGTCCTGAACCGCTTATTTAAAAAAGTGGAATTTATTAGGAGATATATCACTATTAAATATTAATCATCTGCAAATGTCTCTATTTGTTGTATGCCTCCAGCATTATTACTCGGCTGGCGTTTATGTCTCATATTATATTATATTATATTATATTATATTATATTATATTATATTATATTATATTATATTATATTATATTATATTATATTATATTATATTATATTATATAAGATCCTATTCTGCTAATATGATGAAGATGATCTACACTACAATGTCCTGCACTGCCACAATATATATTACTCCCCCTCTCCCCATTTCTGGTGCACCCTCCTATTTAGAAAGAGGATGCAATAAATGAGGTCTGTACTCTACCCAGCTGTGACTCATAACCGGCACCTCCACTGCTTACAGCACCTGGGGGAACAAGAGGAAGGTTAATGTGGAAGATGTAACTGTGCAGCAACACGGCACCACTTCATTCATCACAGCCCAGTATGTGTTTCTGTTTGAGAATTTAGGAAACACACATCTGTGCAGTATTTTATATCAGCTTCATCAAATCTAGCAGACAGTGTAGGCAACATCACAAACTGGTGATACTAAGGCACCTGTGGGGGGGATATAAATACTTTTCAATGTGAGCACTATTCTGTCTTTCCTGCCAGGGACGCTGGCTGCTTTTTTCAGCTTCTTTCAAAGGCATCTTAATAACCCGGTTCAAGCCCGAAGCACAAATAACAGCACAAAAACTCCCACAGTGGACTTGTGGGGAATGGATATACAGTATCTAATTTCCACAGTGTTCAGCTGGGATTTCAAGCCTTACTGCAATTTACCATATATCCTCTTTTTTATTCACATCCCTTGTCCTCTGCATTCTCCTGAGGCACAGCAAATAGCTACACAGACGAGACAGTGCATTCAGAATGTGGACCACAGTACGAGGTCAGCTACTATGCTGTTGCTCGTGTGTTTCATTGAATCTTCCACAGAGAAATTTTACTTCCGCTCTGAAGCTAATGGACGGTCACCTTAAGTTTCCTGTATTTTTACTTTTTATTCTCAGCACCAAAATGTGCTTGGCAGGTCATGCTCTGTTTCACAAAGTAGAACTAACAGCAAACAAAAACTTGAATGCTTCATATATTTATGGTCTTTTTGAAGAAAAACAAGAACTCTGTATTTGTTTGCATGTTCCTTTTGCAACTTTTTTTGTTTAGTTGTTTTTTGCTGTCCTATACGTGCTTATCATCCTACATGCTGTTCTCTTTGTCTTTAGGTTTTCGCAGCTGAAGAGCTTGAACTTGTCTCACAACCGTCTGGGTGTGTTCCCTGAATGTGTGTGTGAGATCCTCACCCTGACTGAACTCAACCTCTCCTGTAATAGTCTCCACACTGTCCCCGTGCAGATTGGCAATCTTCAAAGGTGCAGTACAGGATACAGTGACACACATATACATGTACATACAATACACACGCTACATAAAGTACATAAATTAATACTTGCCTTAAGATGTAATGTATGCATTTCTTTATGTACATATGTGAGATGCGCATGAACATACAGGACACACAAAATTCAATTAGTGTTAGAACTGAGTGAAGTAGAAAAATAATTTTAGCTGCACAGCTGCACAGGTGCACAAAGCGATTTTACAAGAACTAAATCCCAAATAATCAACAGTCACAAAATACCGCAAACTGTAAACATACTTAAACATGCTGACACACACACACACACAAACACACACACACACACACACACACACACACACACACACACACACACACACACACACACACACACACACACACACACACACACACACACACACACACACACACACCTAGTGTGGTCTGCCTTTGATGAGTAGGATGAGGTCTCTTTGTATCAGCTGCTTGGCTAGCGACTGGTATTTGAGACTAGACGTACTCCGTAATGCAAATAACTTTGGTCTTGTCGATAGAACATCTGGCAGGGCTTTGGAGCTGAATTTGTCGTTTTCTTTGTGTTATGTCTTTGTTTTTGTTATCACTATCCATTTCTGCTTAGTATCCAAAATGTTACTGCTGCATCGCTTCCTTATTTCCAAACCAAAGGCCGGGAC
Organism: Scomber scombrus; assembly: GCF_963691925.1. NCBI lineage: Eukaryota > Metazoa > Chordata > Actinopteri > Scombriformes > Scombridae > Scomber > Scomber scombrus. The sequence goes on from NC_084970.1 coordinate 19,476,657, forward strand.
AAGGGTGCATTAATTGTGCTGTTAAAATGAACTTGTGTTAATGTGTTATTAACAGCACATTCCTCTTTTTATTTTCTATTTATACACATCAGTAATCACCTTTGACCAGGTGCAATGAGATTGATCAATACAATTTTGAGAATATTTACACTTTATCTATCAAGAATAAATCACATTGTCACAATCATTTCATGAGAAGAAGTAAAAAATATTTTATTCCAACTTTATGGGCAACAGTGTATATAGATAGATAGATAGATAGATAGATATATAAATCTATGTAGCCTATTGGTATGTGCCATACAACAAACAAATTGAAAACAAATGAGCAGAACAGAAAACACAATGTGTGTGTGTTAGCCTAATTTGTATTTTACTTTAGCTGAGAACAATTAAAAAAGAATTTAGAAAGATTTATGTTTAGGTTTTGTTTATTTGTTTGTAATATGGTGTTTTCTGTTCTATAATGTTATTGTGTTTTTGCTTTTGTTCATTTGTTCCCTCAAATGTTCAGGCCATTGTCCTCATAATTAATGTTCTCAGAGAATCTGTATTGAGGCTTTCATGGAGTCAGTGAAAAGCATGAAGTTAAAATATTATGTTATGCAACCAGATTAAATCAGGAAGCTAAATCTGTCCAGTTTTCAGCCTGTGTACCTGCTTAATGTAGGATGCTGCTCAGTCCACAGTTAATGACTGTAACTTCAAATAGATTTAAGTAGATATTGTGACCAGTCTTTGAAGTAAAAGAAAGGAAAACATGACATGTTTTGTCCTTTCCTGTAGCCTGCAGACGCTGTCTTTGGATGGAAACCACCTCAGCTCCCTGCCTGAGGAGCTGGGTGGCCTGTCCCAGCTCAACAGTCTGGGGCTCTCCTTCAACAACTTCACTCACATCCCTGCTGTGTTTGAGAGATTGAGTGCAGTGGACAAGCTGGCCATGGCTGGAAACAGAGTAGAGAGTCTGGAGTTGTGTACTTTGGCCAGAATGAGCCACCTGAAAAACATTGACCTCCGGTAAGAAGCCAGTTGGGGATAAACAGCTCTTAGACTCCGCCTCAGTCTTTTCCTTCTTATCCTCTCTCTCTCTCTCTCTCTCTCTCTCTCTCTCTCTCTCTCTCTCTCTCTCTCTCTCTCTCTCTCTCTCTCTCTCTCTCTCTCTCTTCTCTCTCTCTCTCTCTCTCTCTCTCTCTCTCTCTCTCTCTCTCTCTCTCTCTCTCTCTCTCTCTCTCTCTCTCTCTCTCTCTGAATAATGTCAGATCAATATGTAATATTTAACGTAAAGGGAGCCTCCATATCACTGCCAATCATTCAGTGAGTATGAGGGTGGATGGAAAATACCCATGCACTTCCATCTGTCTCAAAAATTTATTTTCTGTATTATTCCAACATTGGCAGTAAGATTAATATACTGACACAAACACAACTCTGAACCCCAGCCATCCCTCCATTCCTCACCTCTCAGCCTTGCCTTTTTTATTGTACATTTATATACAGATGCCAGTTTTGCTGAGCACAAATGCTTTTTTTCAGTCATGTCCTGCTTCACACCTACGTTCACACCTGGAAGCTTCCCACAACTACACTACAACTACAAATGAGTTGGTCTCTCAGCAGCCCCTCAGGAACAGCTGGGGGCTAAATAAGCTTCTTGCACATGAGGGTTCAGTGGTGGTATAATGAGGGATGGGAACGCTCTCCTTTTTTTCATAGCATTTTGGGGATCAAACCAGCAACCGCTGCTCCGCCCACAGCCAACCAATAACTCAGCCTTGAGAGTTAAGTTGTGGTTTGGCAACGGCAGACTTCATTTATAAGGGCAAGGTGCATCTGAGGTGGATTAGAGGGCTGACAGCTCTCATAAAAGAGGAATTGTTGTTTATTAACAGGAAGGATTGGATCAAGGAGAGCCTTGACAGTCATGAACTCAGAATTTCACTGCTATTTGTTGTCTAGCTGGGGACTGTTTTAAGGCATAGTACAAACCAGAATACAAACCAGTCTGTCCTCCAACAAACACAATATCTTGGATGCCACTGATTTTTCATGTAACTTGACAGATGGATGTGTGTTTCAGATTATTATCCGAAGAAGAGTGCTACAGTGTTGGAGCATTCAACTCATGTTGATTTTTCTGCATGCCCCGATTTTCACAACAGTATAGTTCATTGCCCTGTTCTACATAAATGTTAAACTATAAACTACAGCTCCAACTCAGGTGAATACTAGAGTAGAAAGTGTCTATTATTCATCTCTATATTCTTAAAGATTAACATTAGTGTCAATAGCTGTGATGGTCTCACAGTTATGTATACTGATGATCTGTCACTGTAAACTAAAATATCCAATATCTAATAAATACCATACTACGAATTTACTTCCTGTTTAAGGCACTTTATTTGATGTCACTTTAATACATAAAAGTGGTAACTCCATCCCTTATACTCCCATCTAATGCAGGCTGAATGGGCTACGCTGTGTGAAGAGTGAGAGTCTAGAGGCAGTGAACCAGGTGACCCAGCTGGATTTAAGGGACAACTGCTTGGACTCACTAGACCTGAGCTGTGTCTGCAACCTGGAGACTCTTCACTGCCAGCGCAACCAGCTGGGGACACTCACGCTCAGCGGTTTCACACTGCGCATGTTTCATGCCAGCAGCAACCGTGAGTCAAAGAGGGTCAACTAGCTGTTGTTATTGCCTCACTGGCTGTAGATGTCTGTATGTTTAATGATACATTCACTTCATAAACACACATGTGCACAGTTCAAATGTTTAGGTACTGATTGCTTGCTTTTATCTGCCCATAGGCCTTATTACAGTCAACATCTATCCAGTCCCTAACCAGTTGACACACATGGACTTATCACAGTGAGTTCTGTCTGGGAATAAGAGTTGGCCATGGGATCTGTGTTGACAGGTTTTGTTGGGGGGTTTTTTTGTTTTTTTTTACAGGCACAGAGGTCTCATAGTATTTGCAGTGCTCATAATGTCAGTCAGAAACTTTATCAGTTGGGGTGTGCAGATTTAATTGCTATATAGTAAACATTTCTCTTTGTTTTTTCTCATGCTCTTTTTCCTTCTTTTTTTGTCACTATGCACAAAGGAGTGGCTTAGGTTAATTTAGCTCATTTTGCTCAACAGTTTGGTCTTATCACTTTTTTTCATAATGCCCAATGTCACTAATGGCAGCACAAAAACTATCTGCAGTATATGCTTTAATGTTTAAGGCAAATATGTACAAAAGGAGCCCATCAACCTATCTTTTTAATAATGAAAAAAAGGTTGATTAGGCCTAGACCTTTTACCCATGCATACAATTTAAGACCTCTTCATTTTTGGTGTATATGGTTATAACCTCCTGGCCTATAATTAAGCAGTAGATGCGACAATATGTCCGGAATAAAAATATGCTGTTTTGTGTTTCTGATCTAAATCCCAATGTGTAACAATTTGTAAAATTCCTCTTTTTACGTCAACCACCAGGTGTTGACTGTGCAGACTCTGTGTGTTTTATTAAAATAATTATTGACACACTGAAAATTACTACTGTTTATTGCAACCTTAAAACTGTTTACTCATCTGTGCAATTGGAATGAAAATGCCAGCTCTGCTCTCTTTGAGTCTTAGCGTGTGTGTCTCGCTGTGCATATGCGTATGTGTGTTGAGACAGGAACCTTTTGGAGTACCTTCCGGACTGGGTGTGCGACTGCAGAAAGATTGAGATGCTAGACGTGACGCACAACCTCCTGTCTGAGCTTCCTTCCAGGTTACTGGCTCTGTTCCTGAAGCTGTTATGTTCAAAGTCCACCTCTCATGTTGCATCATTTGAATTTGTTTAATTTCTTGTTATAAACAGCCCATTATCCTTTCTAGAGCATCAGGTGTCACATAACACATGGTCATGCTTTTTAAAAGCTCACACTTATGCCAAAATGATTTTCATTATTCCCAAAAATGTTGTAATGATTGTAAGTACAAGGCACAAGTAACAGGTGTTATCATTCCATTTGAGGAAGACAGTATCTGCGTATACAGTATCTGCGTATACAGACAGTATAGCGATCCGACCTATAGTTCTTGGCTTGCAGTTGCCATCATTCACTGGCAGCCCTTAACACTGCATTTGCATTTGAATGAGACATCAGAAAAGCTTTTGCAAATGAGATAATATTCTTCTTCACTGTAGCAACTCATGACCTCTGTGATGGTTTCAGGAGAGAATAAAAAACTGCTGTGGAAGTCTGTTTAGGCAGCCAAGCTGAACAAGTTATTGATGCATTAGTTAGCATGGGTTGCCATGCCTGACAACACCCCTAAAGCTTCACAAGTTGTCAAGTTTGCATGGGGAGACGATGTTTTCTGGTTCTTTGCCTTTTTGTTGGTCTGTTTTTTTTCACATCCTAATCTGTCTCTCTAACGTCTCCCCGGGACTCCAACAGACTGTTCAACAGCTTGAGTTTGAGAAAGCTGCTGGCGGGGAACAATCATTTGCAGAGAGTGCCTGACCTACTTGACCATGTCCCTCTGGAAGCCCTAGACCTCCAGCACAACAAGCTAGTCGAGCTCCCTGAGAGTCTCTTTTACAAGACCTTAAAGTGAGTTTCTCAACCCCTTTTCCTCTTCTGATATGACTATATTTCTGTTTCCATCCTCTCCTTCATACTGTGTATACTGTTACTTGATTTCTTTAAAAGTAAAAGCTGGTCACTCTTCCTGCAGTTCCCTGTTTGGTTGCAGTTGACAATTAACAGTATCATAGCTTATTGTTTTAGGTGATGAAGTAAAGTGTGTATGGAAGGTTTGTGGTTTAGCTCTATAGACCATTCTAGAACGTAAATCGATCTTAACTTACCCTCCTATTTCCTGTGTGGTAAATCACTTAACACCCATTAGGAGGTCAAGCACTCTAATGTACTTTATTGTCTCTGATTCTGAGACGTAATGGTAGGGACTACTTTGTGCATGATGTGTTTCCTGATGTGTTTTCTAAAAGCTGCACAGCTTACAAGGAGAGCAGCAGTTACACTAAAGAATGATGCAAAAGGTGTCAAGTCGATTTTATTTATATAGCCCAATATCTCAAATCACAAATTTGCCTCAAGGGGCTCAATGGTTATCAAAACTATGACGATGGAAACTGCACTGACAGCTAACAGTCGTGCATATTCATATTGGCTGCAAGGCCTGGCCAGTGAAAAGTTGACAGTATTGTAATGTTTGTGGGCTGCAAGATATCAGTGCACTTTAATAATGTCTGACTGTTTTAAAAAAGCAACATGACAAAGGTCACTCCCTCATGGGTCAGAAGGACAGATTTTATCCCGTTCAATATGTGATACCCACAGACAATCAGTTAACAACACCAATTACACAGTAAACCGCTGGAGCTTAAATTACTGCCATTCCTCTCTGTGTAGGTTCAACAGTATGTAAATCAATGCTCCACTTGCAGGGAGGAATTAATGGTCTGTGTTTAGAGGTATCCTCTTCACTGCAGTGAGAATCAGACGAAACCTTGGAAGCCTGCAAAGCCCTCACAAATTTGAACTTACACTTTAACCATCTACATTTGTACCTTCAATTACATTATTACAGTGTATGTCCTCTATTCTGTGCAAAATCTGTGGATTCTTCTTACATACGTAACATATAACATTGTAACACTACTACAAATATTGTAGCTGTAACTATTGCTAGAATCATGTAATGTTAATCATTTTGCCACAGACTACTTTACTGAATGTAATCTTAATTGAAAATAAGTCAAGCACTATGGCATATAAATTGAATATTATAGTTGTTAGGCTCTCTGATATTCAAATGAACACTTGTGGTCTGCACTTAGTCAAAGTCCTGATGTACTTTAAACAAAATTAAAATAATTAAAATGTAAGGGGAAAAATCTCATTTAATTTCAACTTCGAATCCACTGTAAATGAGACAGGGTACATGGGTATATGGGTACACTCCTTAGACGCAATCCTGGCTATGACGCAATAGGCAATCCAGAGATCTACACACACTTTTTGAAAACTAATGCATGTGTTGCTTTTATTTGTCCTCCCTCGCAGCCTGAAATACTTAAACGTATCAGCCAATGCCTTGGAAAGTATTCCTCCCAGCAGCCAATCAGAGGAGAGCCTCAGCACACTGCAGGAGCTCTACCTGACGAGGAACAACCTAAACGAGAACTGTGGTGCTCTGTTGGTGGGACACCAGAGTCTGCGGGTGCTTCACATCGCCTACAACCAGCTGCTCTCCTTCCCTGCCAGGTGTGTTACCTTAGCTTCCAAGTCAGTCTGCATATCTGAGGCTCCAAATATTTGTGAATAATTTACTTCCAATGGTCATTTTGGACTTGTTTGCTTCATCCTGCCTATTTTCTGATTTGTGTTTCTGCTTTTTGTAAAGTACTTTATGTATGTCTGTAGGATTTTACTATACAGATAAAGTTATTATTATCATTAAGAACCATTATCTAAGATGCTACTCATAGTGCCATATGTTTATATCCTATAATTTAATTACATTGTGAATATAAGTGTTCTGCTTGTTAAGCTCACTGGAGTTTTCACTGTCATGTTTGTGTGTCTTCAGTAAGCTGAGTAAGATAGAACTGCTGGAGGAGCTTAATCTAAGTGGCAACAAGCTTAAGACTATCCCCTCCACTGTGTCCAGCTGTAAGAGACTGCATACCCTCATAGCACACTCCAACCACATTACTGTCTTCCCAGAGATCCTCAACCTGCCCGAGATCAAGGTCAGACTTGTTGTGCTTCTATTTGCGACACCTGACAAGTGCATTTGTTTATGATTATATTCAGCGTGTTTCAGCTCAAGTGTGTTTTGTATGTTTTGTAGCTCGTTGATCTAAGCTGTAATGAGCTGACTGAGATCCAGCTGCCAGACTCGCTGCCTGCCACTCTGCAAGAGCTGGACCTGACAGGCAACAGCAGCCTGATGCTGGAACACAAAACCCTTAACCTCTTCAGGTGAATCACAAAACTCAGACCAGTTTAGTTACATACTGAAACCTTGGCTTTGTATTCTGTAGTTGTCTGGACACACATTGGAGGGGCATTGCATCATTCTTACATGTCACATCAAACACCTACTATTATTACTGGTAGTGGTAGAAAAGTATAAATATACTGCCATCTAAAATAGTCTTGACTGTATTTCTTCTCCTTTTTTAGTCACATTACCACCCTTAAATTAGACCAGAAATCCACAACGTCAGCAGGAGACTCCTTGAACACCTCCACTCCATGGAACCATGGTTACTCTGAAATGAGCGGCCAAAGGAACAAGTGAGCAGTGTGTCCTCTTCTGTTTGTGAACATAAAAAGCCTAATTTTTCTCAGCTGCACAAAGAATCTGTCCAAACTGTCATGTAGAAGTAAACAAATGACTACAGACGTACTCATTGTGTAAACAAATCTGTTTTACCTAAAACACTTTAGCTCTCATTCATGTCAAAATGAATCTTCCCTCAGCCAGTCTTTCTAATCTGGCCAAAGTGCCCAGGCTTACCTTTTGTCTTCTGCTGTCTGCAGGCACATAATCACTCTTTAAAAACTTGTTTTGGTGCTTTGGATTAGGGATGTCCCAATCCAGCTTTTTGCACTTCCGATCCGATACCGATATTATAGCTTTTAGCATAGGCCGATACCGATACCGGCCGATCCAAGCATGTATTAAAGATTAAAGATATTTACTTATTTTGTTGTTATACTCATGTTGAAAAGGGTTTTACTCTTAAGAACAACTAGCCAACTTAATTAGGTTAGTTTGAATAATCCACAATGGTTGGTAATGAGAAGCTGACCTGTTTATTCTTAACAGGGTTAAATATAGACAAAATAATAAATATAGTCAATTAACCACACAAACTGAATTGGCATCAGTGCTCTGCTCTTGAACAACAAGAGTGTAAACCAAGGCTTAAAAAGCCATCAGTGCAAACAATATTGTAAATTGTATTAAAAAAGCAAAACATACAAAAAAGCTGAGTAGAAAATAAATAGTGGGATGCTGGACAGGTCGCTAGGTGTGCTGAAAAACGCGGACCGGATTAGGGGGAAAAGCTGAAAAAAACTGGAATGGATTACCTACATCGGTGCGCTGGAAAACACGGACCGGAGCTTTGAAAACAAACTGGATCGGGAGTCCGGATCGGGATTTTCCCGTGCAGGCCGATCCGATATTGATATGCATTTTTTTGCTAATATCGGCGGCCGATCCGATCCAAATATCGGATCGGGACATCCCTACTTTGGATATACTGTTGGGTTGTTGCTATACAAGCACATAGCAGGTGGCTAACACTGAGTCAATTGGCAGGAGCCTAGCAGTTTTATCTGGGCAGTCAGTGGATCTTTTTTAAGAGTTGCTGGTGCAGTGGAGCCTAATAATTCAATTGGATCTAATGCCTGTAACAATGATAAGTGCATTACTGTAGAGACCTCAGTATGCCTGGCTGCTCCTCCAGTGTCATGGCTGCTGTAGGGGCCCATGCAATGTCTTTTATCAGCTGTCACCCCTTGCTGTTTCCTTTGACCTGGAGCTGTGGTGTCACGAGCTGAACTATGTATGAAGTTCACCTCTGTATGGAAGGCGCTGAGTCATCTGTTTTTTAATGCCGTTCCATTATTGGGGGCAGGTTGTGTGTATCTGTGCTGGCCTTAGACCGGTTTGGAGACAGTGTGGAAGCATGTTACGGCATCTTCGATGGAGACCGCAATGAGGAAGTGCCCCGGCTGCTCCAGTGTACCATGGGAGATGTGCTTTGTGAGGAAGTGCAGCACTCCAGTATAGACAGTGTGTATATGAGTAACACTTTCATAACATCACATAGGTAAGACACATTTGTAAATGTCAGTCTTTACAAATACTTTTTTATGCTTGCAAATAACAGATAATTGCCCTCTCATTGAAGTATTTTGGCTACAGTCAGTGAATATAAGGGTTTTACAGCAGTTTTGTTGTCTTTTCTCCTTTGGGACAGGAAACTAGGTATGGCTGGACAGAAACTGGGTGCCTCTGCCTTGCTGTGTTATATCCACCATGAGCCCTCAGAGCCAGGAGGCTACCTGAGCCTCACTGTGGCCAACGTGGGTACCTGCCAGGCAGTGCTGTGCCGGGATGGCCGACCTGTACCTCTCTCTAAGGTTTACAGCTTGGAGAACTGCACTGAGGAGATGGAGAGAGTCAAACTTAGTAAAGCCATTATTACTGAGGTAATGTACAGATGAAATATATGTTTTGTTACTATTCTTACATATAAATCTTTAGAAGTAGTATTAATGCGCAGCTTTATATTCAAACATTGTACAGCCATGCATTATTATTATACTAAGGGCCTTTCTGTTTTATAGGATAACAAAGTAAGCGGAGTGACATGCTGCTCTCGCCTGCTGGGCTGCTCTTATCTGTCTCCCTGGGTGCTTCCAAAGCCCTGGGTGCACACTGAGCCCCTCTGTTCCCAGGATGAGTTCTTGATCTTGGGGAATCGAGCACTGTTTGAACGTGTCTCCTACCAGGAGGCAGTGTGCACTGTGCAGGCTGTGCGGGATCCACGTGCTGCTGCCAAGAAGCTTTGCTCCCTCGCCCAGAGCTATGGCTGCAAGGATAACATCGGGGCTGTTGTGGTGTCCCTGCACATTAGTGAGGATAGCTGTACCTGTGAGCCACCAGTCTCCACCACTGAACCACGGGGTCCTCCCCCAGCACCTTTTCCTGTGTCTGTAATCCCAGGCTCCAATGACACAGTCATGCTGTCATCCAGTAGTGGTATTGTCTCTGAGTTTAACAGTGAGACATCAGCGTCAGAGGTGGGAAGTGAGGCGGGTTCCACTGCCTCTGACGAGCATCCATCATCGGGACCTGCCTCCCGTCCAGAGAGACGGTGTAGCCTGCATCCTGCTAGTACACTGTGTGGTATTATGATGCCAGGCTCAGCTGGGCCAGGAACCCACCCAGGCCTGTTCCAGCGGCAGCCCTCCTGTGCCACCTTCTCAAGCAATCAGTCTGACAATGGCTTGGACAGTGATGATGAAGCTCCTCTCGAGGGTGTGATCTCCAATGGCAGCAAGTTAGAAGTGGAGGTAGACATTCACTGCTGTGCTTTCCAGCTACGGTCAGGAGCCCCTGAGAGCCCCAAAGACCTGGACTTTGAAAAGCGAGGCTCTGACTATCCCAATGGCAAAACACGCAGACAGAACACTGTGGTGGTGTCTGCAACAAACGGCTGCCTGCTGGCTGTTTGTGGGAGAGAGATTGCTGACCTTAAGAAGTCACCTTCCACATCTAGCCTGTTTGGGAAGAAGCTGTCCAATGGCTCTGTGGTGGCCCCTGAGGATAGTCATAATCTCATTGAGGTGGCCCTGGAGGCTCCCAAGAAGAAATCTGGCTACTTCACTGCCCCAGCACAGCAGGACCCAGAGGACCAGCTGATTGTGCCTCCTTGTCTGGAGCAGGAAGTCAGGGAGCAGCTAAGAGGCCATAGCCCTCTAGTCTCAGGCCCCTGCGCACCATCCACACCCCCTTCCTTAAAAGACCCGGTGTGGGATCATCCACACCCTCCTGCCTTTGCCCCCAACCTGGTCCCAGGTCCAGGGCCAACTCCGATCTTACAGCAAGAAGTCTACGATACCGCCCTCTAGAAGGGTAACACAGCACAGTGCCACGTGGTTGCAACGTGGTTGCCACGTGGGATATTCCAATTCAAGTTGCCACTCAGATCTTTTGTGAAGACAAGACAAGCATGTGGGACATTGATGCCATTAATGTGAGGTAAAAAAAGAGGTTATGTGCAACCATTTGGGTATCCAAGAAAAGAAGGCAACCAAGATCCCTGATCATGACATAATGTTGTTAAAAGGAAGGCTGACTATCAAAGACCAAAACAAGCCTGACCTGAAATGGGATACCTCATGTGTTTTAACATGTCAGCAACATTTCCCTTTACTTTGAAAGTCAAGAAATCTAGATGGTGTGTGCGGGATCGTGTTCAGTGAGGTCAAATCTCCTCTCCAGGGGCTTTGTGGTCTCTCATGTCCTGGAGAGAAGCCCTGGGACTGAAACTTGAAAAAGTGCCTACTGCAGACAGCCTGGTGCTCCCGTACACCCTGTCTGTGTTTGAGGATAGAGCTCATTATTTAAATTTGGAGGACAGACAGCGTCTCCAAGAGACCAACACTGGCACAGCTACTGCTACCCTCCTCCTCCTGTGGCTTATTAAAGGAAAATCAAATATAAATGCTAGTGACATAGAACTAGAAAATGTTAAGACAAAATTATTTACATTGCCAGAAAACTCTTGGTTGGGTTTTATTTTATTAACATTTCCCACATAATGTATAGAATCTCCTTTATATAATAAATGAAAGCATAATACACACTCACAACTAGCAGGTGTGCTTGAGCTTATGACATCAAGATTGAAAAATATTGCTATTTAGATCAATGCACTTTGAATAGCTGTCAAAAATAACATCAAAGTCATTAACTGTACAGAGCTGACATGGTGTAGAATTCAAAAATCCACTATAACACTATAATCTGTGACAGTGCATGATCAAACGATCTCCTTACAAACTACATAGGAAAACAAAAGTTTCATTTCTAGTCAGTTTTATGGTCACTGGAGTGTGGACTGGAGATCTCAGGATGTTTGGATATAATTCAATTGTAGTTATCTGGACAAACCAGTCTGTCAAGGCACTAAAAGTGAATTAATACATGGTATTCTGTCAAGACAAGAAAGATAGATGCAGTATTTTATGTACTGTGTGTTATGAAATATCTCCACTAGTACTTAGATTGTACAATTTAATATATCCAAACTTTTGAGGCTGCTACCATTCATTTTAATCCATCCATGCCCTTAAGGCAAATTCAGTTTTTGAAACAAAAGTTAGGGGGCAGAGTCCGCATTTTGACAAGTGAACATGCTATTTTAATGAATAGTAGTTTTCAGAAAATTTGGGACAAAACAACAACGATATGATATAGCTGTCTTTCACTCACACATATTTCATACATTCATGCCTTTTTCTGATCAGGGGGAAATACATCTATAGGATTCAGCTCACTTTGTTTATAGAGAAGTTATTATCAGTGCAGCAGCACTATGAGGTACTGTAATAATAATACACTGTAGCAGGATATGTCCATCCTATAACAGTGTGTCATATATTTTTCCTCTATTTGGTCCCATGCAGTGCTTCAACAGTTGGTGCCATCCATTACCCATCCGTTTTCTCTTGAAATGTGGGGGACCAATCATTCACCAAAAAAACATTATTTGAATTATCAGGTAAATATTATGCAGCCCTGAAAACCTCAGTTGACCCATTCCTTAATCTCCCCACCTTGTGCCAAAAGAGAAAGCAGCTCTGCTAGGACTGCTGTGGTTGTTAGAAGGCCAAAGTTGGGTAATTGCTCATGTCAGTGATTACTATATTTGATGTATATTTTTGTTTGCCACTCCAGAGTCAGAAGTGGTGCAGTTTTGGCATTTCACAGCTGTTGCATAGCTGGACCTTTCAGTGTTCCCTTGTAGCCTTAAAGCATCATCACTCACTATTTTTGAAAGGAAGAACCATTTGTTTAATCCCACTTATGCTCTGTTTGTGACTGAGGTCTTTAGCACTGAGGGGGTAGCTTATTAAAACAGCCCCTCTGTCCTTACTTTGCCCCACAGGAATGAGTGAAAAGTCAGTGATGAAGCCTTAATTGATGTGTGAGTCTGAATCTTCTCGTGTTATTTGCAACTTTTGTTTATTTGGATTTAACACCATTGAAGCACTTTGTACATACAAAGTAATTCTATTCAGAATTATGTATTTTTGAGTTTAATATATGAGATTTTGATCAACATCGTGTGTGCTTGGATTATTGTGGCTCCCCTCAGCTCAACATATCACCTCTTATCTAAGAATACATAGCCAACAGATGTGATGATAATGTAAGTCACATGACGACATAACATAACATTTACTTTTTGGTGTTTATAATATGACAAGCAGTTCTTATTTATGAGGGAGTTTTACTGTCACTTACTTCTGAATTTGTCTCAATTAATAATTCAATTTTCAACATCAACACCACAAACAGCATAATATGCATTCTTAATTCCTAATAACAGTATCTGTTCAACATTGTTCTTGCTATATATATTTATATATAGTCTGATGTACAATGTTGTACATACAGTATATTATATGCCCCCCTTCTGGCTGGAAAAGAGGTTGTCCTTTAAAATATATATATATATATATATATATATATATATATGTATATCCAATATTGTTATTTGTTTGAAACATTGTACTAATTGTATACTGGTATCCAATAATAATGTCATGTGATAAAAAGTCCTTACTTTGCCTATTTAAGATTTAGACAATAATTTCAACTTAAGTATTTGATTTTTTTTCTCTCAAATTAAGAACAGGCAATCTATGATAAGGCTGATAAATTGTTTCCAGTCACATTATTGATTTGACTGTGCAGTGTCTGAGATAGAAAAGGGAAAGCTTCCCACAATCAGATGCCACAAGGTGTGTCAGTCAGACATCCTGATGGATGCCAGTGAAACATCAGTCAGCACTTTATATAAAAGTATGTAAATGCCACAGGAAGAGGTAGAGAAGCTATAAGACAGATTTTGATTGTGAGGGATGTGGTACAAATCTGAAAGACGTTGGGAAAACTGTTTCTCTTCTACAAGTTAGGAGAGGAGAAATTTACTTTTTACAAGTTTTCCTAAGAAATTGTATTCACAACCGAGGCTGGGGAATTCCTTCATTTAAATATGCAAAGTGTCAACTTTATATATCTCTGTACAGTATATCAGAGCATCATTTTCCAACACCTAAAACTACAAGAAGCATTTTTCTCAATATGTCTGAAAATGAATATTGACTGATGTATGTATGTAGGTGAGATGTATGTTATTGAGATTGTGTGCGCAAGTTGCATCACTGTTTCGTTATTTTGTGAGTGTCCTTTCCTTTGGCCCATTTTAAGTGCCGCTTTAAATATTTGGTCCCAGTTTGCCAAGTCAGACTGCATTGCACTGCATGTAGTGCTCTTCAAATCCACCTGGTTCGTTTTATATACGGTTATACACACTGTACATCCATTCGGTCTGTGTCTTGGTCAACAGCATATATTCACCCACTATCCAGTCCACATTTTCAACATGAAATATGTTTGTATAATGATCCGTGTATCAGTAGACTAATGAGTATGCGTGTACATATGCCTTCTGTATGTGTAGATACAGAAAGTGGAAGCACAGGGTACAGTGGAGTACAATGCATTGGATAAGAATATTCCCTTTAATCATTTTGTGGATGGGGTCCAGTGGTGTCATGCGCCAAAACAGAGGGTATGTCCATTTAAGTAGGCTACTGTGTCAGTGTTTTTTTAAGCTGCTGATTCATGTTTTAAGTGCAAGGGATCCTTTCCTCTCGGCACAACTTAACAAGCTCCCTGTACAACTATGTTGCCAAATGTCTGTGTTTGTGTGTATGTAAAAATGAAGCTAAAGTGCACATGTTCAGTAAGTGTATGCATGCCCTTGTGAGTAATGGATCGACTGTAATCCTGCGTGAATACGGTGAATGAACCTGATCAAAGATTCTCCAGTTGTTTAACATGTGACCAAAGTAGCCATTTGTTTAATCTCACGGTTCTTTTCTGTACATTATTTTCTAAAAGTGCTTGAATTTTTTTTTTCTTGACACCAAGAAGCTGATGTTTATTTTTGTACTTGTCATTGTTTCATGCAAATTTCTATTTCCCTCTCCACTATAGAATTTAAAGTGATTGGGATTCTACAGAAAACTGTCACTCAATATGGTACTTTGTTTTAAGGTACACATTATAACTGTATTTAATGTTAAAAGCATGCCCTAAATATAAATCAAGATAAAAGCTTAGGAAACACACAAAATCTGATTTATTTGTACAAAAATTGAGCATATCTAAGATTTTTAGGTTTTTATTTGAGCATGCAGATTGCTGCTAAAATTTAGTTGTGTGTTTAATAATCAGAGAAGAGAGATTATTTAGGAAAAAGACTAACAATGAGCACTTTTGCTGTTTGCCACACAGAATTGTACTCCTGTGAACTTGGAAGATGGACGTTATTTTGTTTAAAATGCTGCTATCATTAGTTTTGAGCAGATGAGCTGTTTTTTAAATTAACTTTAAGCCAAGTAGCAATAAAACTTTTAACTGTGAATTTCTGTCCAGTGTCCATTTTGCTCACAATTTAATGATAATTTCATTCTAATGCATATCAGAATAATTTTTTTGTTCAGCAGATATCTTCAATTTATTTTGCATTTCATTTCAAAGTCCCAAATGATAATGTAATAAGAGGTTATTTATGTGTTTATATTAGTTTTCTTACATTCAATCATCCCACATATACTGATGTAGTACTCTCCAGCTACTGTAGACATTTGTACAAACAAGCTCCATTTGCTGGGGTCTTCATTAATTCCTGAACACAGTTGATCTGCCATCTATTGGTGAAGCCAAGAATGACATCCTAAAGTCAAGTTAAATGGTTTAAAAAAATTAGGACGAAAGAAAAAAACAAATTAAAAGACAAAACTACTAGTGTCAGTGAGACCTTTAGGGAGAAACAAAGTATGTCTCTCGGCTTCTTTCAAATAAAGTCTAAAAAACGGAAAGATATTGTACCTCTAAGGAGAGGAGCCATCATTATCACTTATTCCTTGGGGAATACCGTAGATGTTTTAGGCTTTTATCAGTTTTAAATGTGTATTATGACCAATACGCTTCAGTGATGTCAAAAGGATTTATGCCCAGCCCGATTAGTGAGGATCACTCTGTTGATATGAGGACACAAACAACGTAAAAACTGTTATGTACTAGTCAGACATAATGCTCAGACGGCATTTGACACTGTTAACTGGACATTTTCCTATCAAGTGCTGCTTACATTTGGATTAAAAGAAATGTCGAATCAATCTATCACAACTGCTGTTTGTTTCCAGATCCAAATGTCGGGATTAATTATCAACAGACTGAGCTTCACCCTGACAGAGTCGAGATCTGTGGAGGGTATATACAGTCATGCAGGTGTGGACCACAAATAATTGAAACTTGAAAGAGATCTTCGACTATGAAACCCTTAAAGACTGTACCTGAAAATGTCATTCTTAAAGATATTGTTTGTGGCAAGTTTGATGTTTTTCTCTGCTGCACAACTGTCTCTAGGGTTTTTTTTTCTGGCAATGGAACACATTTACTTCGAGATCAGTACTGTCTGTACAACAAAGAGAACCATAAAATTTAAAATATAGCTGCTTGTACTGTTCTCATTGTTCACTCTTTGCAAAGTTCTCTGAGTTTCACCCTCTAGTTGTTACTTATGCACAGAAGTTGTTAAAATTAGTAATACATCATTTATAAAAAACATTTAAGCAGTTTATTATAACTAAACATTTATATAAAATGTAACAGACAATTTAAAGTGGAAACGTGTAATAAAAGTGGTTAAAATAATAAAAAGTCCTACAAAATACAATTTAGAAACTTATAAAAACTTCAGAGGATACAAAGTGGAATAAAAAAAGCTGATTCACAAATCACATTCAGCCAGAGTACACAAAGTTACACCTGATGGGACAAAAAACCCTCACATGTTCTCTTGTCACTCCATGAACAAATGTGTTCAAATATGTCAAGGAATAAATGGTGCTTAAAAATTATTGTCCTCATTTCTCATCTGCTTCTTCAGCTCCCGCACTGACCTGAAAGCTCTGACAGCTAACACTGTGCCAAAGATGAAAACAAACACACCCAGCACCCCAAATAGACCTCCTGCGATATCAGCGCCGTGAAACTGGCACTCAAAGCCCTGGTGGTTTTTGCTCTTGTAGAGTTTCTCTCTCTCCTTACAGATGGGATTATCGTAGGTGTCCTGTAGCTTTATAAAGTAGAAGGCCAGCGCAGGGATGTAGCCCAAGCCAATGAGGACATTCAGCAGAGCCTCTCCCAGCAGCACAGGGGGCCAGCGGAAAGGGACTCGGAAAATCCCAAGAGCCAACATGGCGCAGGCATAGATCATCAAAACCCCTCCACAGGCCATGGTGAAGACATATGGAGGCCGCTTGAGCTGATGGTACAACCGGTCCAACTCCTTCACCCTGTCTGCATCGGCTCCGGTGAAGGCATTTGCTCCACCAAAATGATAATAGTAGAGTCCACCGAGACTGGCCAGGTCACGGTAACCCCCATTGTTGCTGTATGGCACTCCGGCACAGATGATGATAAGGAGATTCACAAATACCTCCATAATCTGACAAAGACCTGGGAGACACAGGATATAAACATTCTTGATACTAATGTATAGTAAAATGAAGCAATGAAATTAGAGCTGAATTGATTGGTTCATGAATCTGGTAGCGAAATTTTGAATGTTGACAAGCATGAGCTTTGATTGAAACTTATATTTTACTTTCTCACAGAAGAACTATAAAACAAATATGACTTGCCTCTACTGGTTAGGATATATCTGAGATTGTAAAGAGCTTGTCTATGTTGTTGTTCATTATATTCTTCTTCAGAGTGATACACCGAAGTCTCTCTGGACCTGTAAAGAACATGAAATATTTGACATTGAGATGGTATGTCATTTTACATGGCAAACTAATAAAATGAGCTGCATGACTGACACATTAGTCTATGAAAAAGACATGACAGTGAGTGCATGAGGCCATGTACACAAAGTATGTGGTTTCTTACAGTCTCGAGGGTCCTTGAGGATTGTGGCCTCTGTAAGCATGTGACTCCTCATGAAAGTCAGTTGTCATGTCACTCTGTCTGCCTTCTTTGGCCCTCCTGTCACCAGCAGATCCTCTCTTGTCCATGTATATGGGCTTTTGGTTGCGATCTCTGCTGTCGTACATGGAGTGGTCTGCATTGTGTGAGTAGTCTCTGTCCCTGCTCTTGTACTCTGCATAATCATCACTCCTCTGGTGGTGTCTTCCCGTCTCTGGCATCTTTCTCTGCCTACATAAGATGATAATCGACACAAATCCTATTACGGACCCTCATTGACAAAGTTGGCTTGTATCTCTGTAACTGACATTGGTCTACACAGTAAAGCAGCACAAAGGATCATATTATAAAGATTAATAGTTGGATGAGGTAAAGGACCAAAGACTGAAGTTTACTGATACAATGGATAGTGAGCAAGAGGTGGTGATTCCACACAGTGGTCCTACGTCTGGAGAGCAGTGAAGGAAAATAAATAAGTTCATTTACTCAAGTTCTGTTCATAAGTACAATTTTGAAGTACCCCTTCTTGAGTATTTCCATTATGATTCTTTTGACTTCCTCCCTGCTACATTTCAGAGTGAAATATTGCACTTTCTACTCTGCTAAATTTATTTTTAGCTACTTTTTAGATGAATTTTTGACACAATGGATAATATAACAAGCTTAAACCAATGGTTTCCAACCTTTTTGGTTTTTGATGTCATACAAAAAGAGGTGTGCAGTCAGAGCCACCTTTCAGATGTTTATGAACTGTGAACAGCTCCACCAAATTGTGATTTCTTCCCTCTAAGCTTCTCACATGGTATAATTTCAATCTATTTTCAAAGTATCCAATATTTCACCAAAAATCAAAGATTAGAGTAAAAGTGCAACACCTGAAAACAGATTTGCATATCAGACCTTTGTTCCTCTTTCCTCTCTCATTAATCATCTCACAACCCCTAAGATTCATCTGGTGACCCTTTCAGAGGGGCCCCGACACCTACAGGTTGGGAACCACTGGACTAAACCAGCTAACTGTAGGCCTATACAAAGTAGCTCAAACTAGCTCTACTTCCAGCAGCTACAACATCAGTCATCAGTCAGAGGAACCATACCACTACTTGTACTACTTCAACTAGCCTACATTTTGTTGCAAATAGTTATGTGCTTTTACTTCAGTAGGATATTTTCTGCAGGATTTTTACTTATAATGTGGTAGGCTACTTTTACATTGCTGAACTAAAGAGATCTAAGTTCCATCACTGCAGGGTCACGATTTCCTGGTAGGGCCCTATTCAAGAAGTAAACAAACTCACCCGTGTAAACATTAACTGATAACCTATTTTTTCTTGATGTCTGCTCCCTGCCTTCCTCATTCATCCATGTCTCAATTTCATGATTTCAATTAAGGCTAATGGATGTAGGGCTCCTGAATAATTCAGAGATACGCCATTAGTTTCCTACCTTTGGATTATCTAGACAGCGGAGATTGATGGTCCTCTTTCGTTTATGTCGAGAAAAAAAACTCAACCCTTTTTAAACTTCCTGTGTTGAGATTTCCTGCTTCTGCTACTCACCTGTGCCGTGCCACGCCCACTGGTTACGAGGTGGATTTCTGCAAAAATGATTTCTGAAATGTATGCCTAAAATCTAAGCATTTTAGGCATATTTTCAATGTATAGTAGTTCAGTGTGTTTAATGTATTTATTGTGTATAATTGTGCATTGAACAATACGTGTTTTATTAGGCCTGTATTGGGTTTATGACAGAATAAAACCGAACAGCAACATGTAATGCACTCAGTATCAGTTTGGTCTCATATTTCAGAGCACAGGCAGGTTCACTGAAGATCAAGAAAAACCGGAGTGTGAATAAAAATGGCTGGTTTCAGTCGTGCTCTAACTTCCAAAAACAAAAATGTGCGATTCATGCCTCAACCCGGACGTACACACCGCACGCGGTCACGCTGCCATCGTGAAGCACGCGGCTACAGTCCACTACGTCACTTTTACTTTTTCCGCCTAGACATGGATGCATTTCAAAATAAATGTAACGTAAAACTTGTTACCATGTTCCATGTTAATGAAGTCGTGCTAATTGCTAATTGCAGCACTACTGCATTTCTGAATGAAGTCATGGCCATCAGAAGGTTTTTTCCCCAAGTAAACTACTCCTTGCATTTACAGGGAGAAGATCACTCCACCTACTCTGAAGTTGCACTCTGAACTACATTTTCTGGTAGAAGGGTGTCAAGATCTTAGTTTATATTATGCTAACATGGTGCATATTACTAAATCAATTTCAGAATCAGAATCATATTTATTTGCCAAGTATGTTTACACATTTGACTCCGGTTTAGTTGTTCTTAATTTACTTCAGAAAGATACACAAGAAATGACTACAGGTAACACTGTTTATGTGAACTGTAAGCAGGTCACAAACAGCGCAAAGAAGAGGGCAAGGAGTGATAAGATAAATATTAGATGGTAAAAAGTGTCATTACTTTATATACATAGGTGGTTATGTACAATATATACAACCTGTTCAAGTGTCAAGTAATTGCAGTAAATGTGTGTTTAAACGAACTTGAGGGCAACATAGGAGGGATCCCTCCCCTAGAATAGATAAACATGCAACAGACATGTTGTACAGATTAGAGAAAGAAACACAAATTAAAGAAATACAGCATAGACAAACAAGATGACACATTTAACATGACAGCTTTAATATAATTAAGCTATCATGTGTAGTCCTCTGTCTGCAGTTTACTCAAAGGGTACTTGGAGGCAACGTTGCACACACACACACACACACACACACACACACACACACACACACACACACACACACACACACACACACACACACACACACACACAAACACACAATGGGCGTAGGGCAGGAGGTTGTGGTGGGGGATGAATTTGAGGCAAAATATTTGCTTCAGGGTTCCCTGTTAATTCAGTTTTATCATTTGTGAATGTGCGTTAGTGATCATAAAATAACCTGTTTTTTTTCTTTTTGTTGGAAAGGCCCCATATGTACTCCCAGGAGCTTTACAGTACATAAAGTTAGCAGAGCAGTCTACGAGTTTACAAACATGTTCCCACTTTTTATAAATAGCTTTATTCTTGTTTTATTTTGTTTTGTTTTATTATCGTCTCTTCCGTTCATATTAGACATAGGTTTTATAAATAATAATTTAATTTCTTGAACGTGTTTTCTGCCTGGGAGTTTTATGCAACAATATTTCACTTGTATGCAGTGTTGGGGAGTAACTAGTTACATGTAACAGTGTAATTTAATTTTAAAATAAATGTAACTGTAATCTGTTATAGCTACTGAGAAAAAATGTGTAATTAAATTACACTTACTTATGAAAATGATGATTACAGAGGGGGTTACATCTGAAGTCAGACCTTTAAGATGTTGCTCACAAGGATTTTTTCCTCATTTTTTTTACATTTAACATGTTACTGAATACACATATTTCTGTTTTTAATTCTTTGAAAACAATATTTTTTTATATTTTATAAAGAGATCATGACGTGGGCTTATTTGGAACACACATCGGCTTAAATGTTGTCGCAGTACCAATTAAGACCATGCCAGACTTTTGACTTTTTTCATGAAATATGTTTATTTTATATTGCAAAATCTACATGAACTAATAAATACATTTTCAAATGAGAGATAAATCTTGCTTTATAAGAAATTATTTCCCTTATACATCATGCCAGTATCCATGCAAAACACCTAAACCTAGATTTTGGTGGGCTTAATGGGTGCACTTACTCTAACAGCTAACAACATTCGTTAGAAAATTAGAAAAGTAATCAATCAAATGTAATAAGTTAAATGACTGTGATTAAGTAATTGGAATAGTTATGACATAATACATTTTAAATAGTATATTTATATATTCTCACTTTAAACCTGTACAATAACAATCTCAACTCAGATATATTATCACTTAACATCTATATTACTTTTGTAATATTTGTATTTACTTTTGTACATAATATTACTATTATTATTTACTATATATATACAGTATGTGTGTGTGTGTGTGTGTGTGTATATATATATATATATATATATATATACACACACACACAAATATACATATATATATTACCACTATTGTTTTTATTGCTTGTGCACTTATTATTTATTGTTCTTTATTATTTTTATTGACACTTTTTTTACCGTCCACTTTGCTGCTGCAATATTGTAAATGTCCCCATCGTGGGACTGATACAGGAATATCTTACTAAATAGGGTAACTAGTAATCTGTAACCTATTATATTTCCAAAGTAACCTTCCCAAGCCTGCTTGTACGCATAGGTGACATAAAAAATGTCTCCATCTGTCACTACAGGGGATTCATTACATGCACGGGGACTATTACCGTGAAGCCTGAGAGAAAACCGTCACCGGAAGTGTCTGTCGTTATTCCTCGAGCTCACGCTGCCACTTACAACCGACCGCGCGCTGGTTCGGGCTAGCGAGGCGAGGAAGATGCTGGATAGAAATGGCGGTGACGGCAATGCGAGCGGCATGAAGTGCTGATGCATTACACGGATCGAGACGTACGACTGCCAGGACAACATTGGAGAAAATGACAATGGCGTCGAAGTAGGACACCTTCTGTAGCGGTCGTTACAAACCTTACAACACCTTCCCGGTAGAGTTTTCATCTTGTCAGCGGAGGAGAGAAAAATCTCACCGGGAGCATGGCTTCTTACAGCAACCAGGTAGCTAAGCTAGCTCGCTAACGTTAGCCTGCAAAAACAACTCCTGACGTTCTTTATAGACCCACAACCGCCATACATGTATACAACAGTTTGACCTAAAATAGCGGCACGTTGTAGTAGCGGTTTGGTTACGTGTGTGTTGCGATTTGAGACACCTGGGCTAGTCGTGTCATTGAAAATGTGAGTGCTAAAAAAGTGCTTGCTAATGCCCCTCTTTAAGCCTCATTGAAACAGCACCAGCATGGTAGCTAACAGGCCCCGCCGTCCCTTCATTCAAATGAGCCAGAGGCACAATTTGCTGTAGGGTTTTACAATTATTTCTCACAGTATGACAGCCACGTTAAGCAAAATGTCACGAAAGCGTGCTTGAGCCCATGTCAGTGGCACTTTGGTGTGAGATCCCGCAAGTGTCATGAGTTAATTCTCAGAGCAAAGGGACACAGAAAACTGCTGCGTGTATGCATGGCCCACCTGCTCCAGTGTTGCGACGGGCCTTCCCCCGAGCGCACATTTACCATAACTGCTTAAAATTGCACACTAGTAGCAAGGAAGTGTGCTGACGGCTTTGTGAGTTGTTGTGCATGTGATAAGTTGCGTGGTTGTGAGCTAGGGTGTGTTAATTACGTGCCGTTCACTTAGCAGGTAGCCAGCTAGCAGCTTTGCACAGGTGGTGTGGCTCTACTTTGCAGTCAGTTCGCTAGCTCGTGAGCTAGATATATGCGACAGTCTGGGGCCTTGGTTGATAGCAAGGATTGATCTGATATGGAAATACTTATAAACCAGGATTGAGTTTAGCGAATGTTACCACCGCAGGTTTCTGTGTGACATAGATTTTAGGTGGCATGCTGGGTATGATTTCTGAGGAAGTTAGCTATCATGTGGGAAGGCCCATTTTGAAGTCTTAGCTGTGCATGGCAGAGACATGCCAGGTCCGAAGTTTCTTGTAACTTAGTTGATTTGAAGTAGCTTTTAACCCTAGACAGAAGTCCACACAATATAAATAAGATTATCTTAAGATAAATGCTTCAGTGTTCAAACTGGCTGATGAAGCAAGAGTTGAAACATGGCTAACGATCATAGGAAGGGAAACCTCAGTGAGGACCTGACTCTGCATGCTTTTACACTTCTTCCTGGCCCTTAAAATTCAGTGGCTCTATTGGCTTAGTGTTGTGCAAAGTGAAAGCTTAAAGGATAAAACCCGCCCTAGCTTCTTTCAAATACAGATTTCAGCTTTTGTGTGTTTGGTATGATGACCAGGCAAATTATATTTGGCCTATCAAATGAAGGATCATACATGTACTCATTAACATATCAATGATCTTACTATGGTATTGTGTTTGTACTATTATCTAAACTTCAATCAAGTATTGACTAACTTGTTCCTCAGTTTCCTCAGGCAACCAGATTTGGATCACTGTCAACTATTTTGTTTTTTCTGGTTGCTCCTGTTGGCAACCGTTTTTCCAACAGGAAAAAAAAGAATCCCTCTCATGACTTGTCTTATGTGTAAAGTGCTCAGTAAATGAAAGTGCTGCTGTTACATTAATCAACTTTAATAAATTACAAATATGAAAGCGAGTGGAATTAAAACAAGGTAAAAAATCTAAAAGCTAGTAATGTTAACATTTATATTCAGACACTCAAATAAAAGAGAACTTTCGTTAAAACTCCTGAGGCAAGTTAGAGCTGATAAACGGGAGGAGCAACAAAAGAACCAAAGGCAGCAGCACCTCAAGAGACATCATGCTTTTAAAACAGCTTTCCCAAAATCAGTTTCAACATTTCCTCATTTATTGCATCGGCATATAAATAAAGCTTTGATCTGACAACTGTCAAAATACAGCTGCACAGCACTTTTTTTTCTTTTTTCTTTTCTCCTGGTTACAGTTCATCATAAATATCTTCAAAGTGCATTGCCCAAGTGTGTTAAAATGCTTGTTCGTTTAATTTTGCTGAATTAGCAAAGCTGAGCTACTTGTTAGTCATGTTTACTCATGTGTATGTGTACATATGACAAGGGAGAAAGAAAACAAAAAAAAAAACCTAAGTAGTGGTTAACCAGTCTTAATTATAGGGTCATGCGGTATAATTACACAGGGCGATTATTACTGCAATTATAAACATTTAAAATATGGCACATAATTGTCAGCTTTGGCAACCGAATGCTGATGGCCAGTTTCCAACCTTGCAACACCAGTAACCTTATTCGAAATTGCAGTGATAAAAGCTTAGTCAACAATTTTCAGGACATTCAGAAGGCCACTGCATGGTCTACACAGAAAATTTGAATTAATTTATGGTAATGACAATTTAATTATGCATTAAAACTGGCTCGTCTGTGTCACATTTATCCACAAAGCAAACCATGATGATTTTTGGGGCATAAAATTGGGATTATTCTTCAAAAAGGACATTTTTTGATAAATAATTTCATTGCATTCAAGAATTTACCTCAAAAATTAGTCATATCAAGATTTGATGGCTTAAGTTGATACAAGAGATTCATTATGTTTGTTTTTTTAGTTTTGACAGTTCTATAATGTTCATGACACTGACATTATGAAACAGTTCATTAATATGTGGTGAAGTTTTCTGTTAAGGTGTCCATCAACACACACATCCTTTAAAGACTATTAAACACACACAAAATGCATGGGTTGCATTCGGGTGTCATATTTTAATTTTGTAGTGTAGTTTATTCCTCTCAGCTTGTCAAACCAGTAAAGCAGTGTAAACATGGAGCTTCCTTCTAGAAAATGCACAATGATTTCTGAGTAATGTCATCCAGTGAAATTGTATAATCTCATAAGTTGTATTCAAGTGTTTGTGCCATTAAATTAACACAAGTTATCAGCTAGCAGCTGACCTTTTAATATCAAATTCTGATAGTTAACTTGACAGATTATGCCACACAATGTTAGCAGAGAGCTCTTATGTTACCCCATTACCCCACCATATTTATGTCAGTGACTGAGACTACATTTTAGAAACACCTCAAGCCATGCTCAACAATTAAACAGCAGCTTTCAAAATGCTTTAAAGCAGACCAAAACCTTTCTAAGCATTATAGCCTTAATGAAGGTTTTTTTATTTTAATGCATTAGTTTTAGTTAGGTGTACCTAATCAAGTGGCAGATAAGTGTATTAGGCTGTTTTATAAGGAATGGTTGAGGGTTTGATTACAGGGAACAGCAGAAAGTTATTCACCAAGTGAATTTAACTTGTATGCAACACAGCCAATTGTCTTCAGGATGATTAATTAGGTGGTGGGGGAGGAAAGTGTCAGACCAATTCTAAGATTTATCTTCCAAGCCTTGCTGCATGTTGAAATAACTTTTAACAATTCACATTTATTTATAAAAGAGAGACAGGGTTGTTTTGTTGTTGTTTGGTGTAAATGGTGTTGCCACAGGGTTCAAGCAGTTGCTCTTCTCTGGTGGCACCTTTTTAGATGTTTTTTAAGCAGAATAGATGACTCTCCCTTTGTCATACTCCTCTTTATTACTTGTTTGGTGATTATTGTCACTGTATTACTACTTCTAACCAATATGCAGGCACAGGCATGCTCCAGAGATGCATTGAAAACGAGTCTGACCTTATTTGTAGTGGCGCTGCAGCATTTTCATGCTCAGCCAAGTTGTCCATTAATAACTCTGCATTCCAATTTAAGAGAACAATCACATTAGTGCTGGCTGTGTCACCTGTTATGGTTTGAGTACACAGATTGTTTGTGTAGAAGTCAGTTTTGGGGGGTTTTACATTGCTACTTTGTGACTCATAATTGTGTAAAAGCTAATTTAATGTTTAAGAATCTGTACATATTCATGTAGTTGTGCCTTTTAATGATTGCTTATAGTACACATTTCAAATATATTATCCCATATTACTAAGAATACTTGGGCTAACTTTAATAGCATTTAGAAATACTGCTCTGGGGTGTTTTGATTGATTGGATTGTAAATGGGATGCACATGAGGAGTTCATCAGGGAGCAACAACAGTGAGGATGTAGTCTTAATTGTGCTGAATGTCAAGATTCATGTTTTTACATTTGGCTATGCAAAGAAGACAATGTAGTCTTTATGTGACTTTAGTCAGTTTTAGGGTTTAATGTGTGCTTTGGACAAAGCACAAATTTATATTTTCAGTGGCACACATCTATGGTGAAGCTGTTATCAGAGGGTTTTGAAAAATCAATGCAGAGAAAGTATCAATAATGATAGCTTAAAAAACACAATCAATCTCTGGTACATCCTGTTCTTCATTGTTACACTTTTAAAGTTGCGTTCACAATTTGACATTATTTCGTCCCTGCTCACTCTGTCATGTGTGGCCTTCCCTATTGCCCTGTTTTGTGTGGTGTCGTCACTAAACTATGTTGAAATCATACAGATGGCTAATTTGTTGTAATCCTCAGTGCAAAAGAACAGCAAAGGAAGCTTAGTATGGTACGTGTGGCACGCCTGCAGAAAGAAGCAAAGGGACATTCTTTCTGTTGTGATTGTTTTAGCCATCCTGAGGCCTTTGGATTACGGCTGGCTGGCTGTCGCTTGTAGTGCCATTTCAGCAATGTGGGCCCTCGCGTGGGGCCTCGTTTGCAAAGAGTTACATATGCTTGAGTTGCACTTTCTTTTCTGTGCGCCTCCCCTTTCACGTTCCACTGTTTATTTCACTGGGAGGATTAACAGCATGGCTAGTGAGTTCATTTCATCTTTTCACAGTTGCATTACTGTTGATAAAAACATAAATAAAACTGTGACAATAATGGCACTAATAGTATTAACAATACTAAAATTGTAAAGTGACAAAGTTAACTTATTTTAATATAGGAGAACACAGTAAGGTGACATTGCATCCAGTTTTTCAGTCATTTTTAATTGAGTGGGAACACACATTTAGGGTGGGTGAAAAATCAATCAACGCAAGGAATAAGGAAACTGACCAGATGTATAGAACACAAAACACAATGTCACACGCTGAAGAGATAAAAACTTTGTTTTACATGCTCATTGAAGGACGCTTAATTTTGTTAAAATTATCTCTGATGAAAACAGGGATTTCCCGGCGTTTGGCCAAGGTCTTGGAAATTCCCATTTTTATCCAAGATTATGTTAAGAGGTAACATAACCTGGTTACTCTCAATAATTGGCTTTAGGCATGGGATGTTATCAATATTATCTTGATAATCTTCAAAATATGGTTAAACCTCTTAAAATGACACTAAAACATACTGTAATCACTAGGGGTGTCACGATCTCGATTGTAAATCGAATATCGGTCAAATGATGACACACGATCTCAACCTTCGAAATCAAAGGAGGAATCGAGGATGTGGCCACCCCTCCAAAGTCACGTCCCGCAGGCGAGTCAATAGGGGAAAAAACACAGACGTGCAGGGAGCTGCTATCAATATGCGGGAGACTCAGAACTTCTGGGAGAGTTGGGATGTCTGCACTAAAGCAATAACTAGCACTATAGGGGTATTTGTAGGGCTGCTTGATTATGGAAAAAATCATGATCACGATTATTTTGGTCAAAATTGAAATCACGATTATTAAAACGATTTATTTTTCTTACTTTAGAAACATGCTGCATTTATTGGACATTTCTTGCCAAAAACACTTTGTAACTGAGGACTTCCTTGTACTTTCCTCTTCCCCATATCGTATGGTGGAGATAAGTACACAAATTATTATTTGACTTATTTGGTATTTATCTTATTCACTAGTGTTTATCTTACTTGGTATTTATTTATTCATGTTTCTATTTTTATTACAACAAAACATTAACATCACAGTTTAATATTGTGGTATGTAAAAACTTTTGTCACCTTTAAACTTTTGAATTCGGCTTAATTAATTTTCTCTCCAAGCATCTGCCGCTTAACGCAACACATAGCAGAACATGTGCAGAGATATTAGTGCTTAGCAGGTTAAGATGATGATAGTTCACACAACACAACCTGGTTTTTAATAATTAGCCAGTAAACTCTGCATTGTCTGACGCAGGCTGGAAACTGTGCACTTTTATTTATAGTTAAAAACATTTCGCTGTGTGTTTCAGCTTCTGTCAAACTAACGGAGCTGCGGCGGCTTCCGGTCTAAGCTTTCAAAATAAAACCTTTGTTATTATACGCTTCTCTTTATTATTAACAAAGTTGGGGCTTGTAAAATTACGGGACATTCCCGGGAGAAAAGACACAACAGGAGAGCGGCAGGAGATGGGTCTAAAATACGGGAGAAACCCGGGAAAAAAGGGAGTGTTGGCAGCTGTACAGTGCACGCTGTGGAGGAGGGACAGAAATACACATGCGCAGCTTTTTGCAGACTGTTTCTATACAACGTTGCACAACGGAAAAAGACAAAAAAACGTTTACACCGATTTTATTAGTTTCGAGATCGTAAATCGTAATCACGATCAAATTTAAATTAAATGAGCAGCCTTAGGTATTTTTAGCAGGTGGTCGAGTGGTTAGAGCGCATGCCACGTACGCAGCCGACCCCGGTTCGAATCCTGGCCGGAGGTCCTTTGCTGCATGTCACACCCCCCTCTCTCTCCCATGTTTCCTGTCTGTCTACTGCTAAATAAAGGCGTCTATGCCGAAAACAATCTTTTTTTTAAAATGGCATAGACATCTGTGCTAAAAGGACCGAGAATCGAATTGTGACCTTAAAATCGAAATAAAATCGAATCGAGGATTTGGAGAATCGTGACACCCCTAGTAATCACTTTACCCTAACAATTTATTAAGATATAAATATTTTTATTGCATCATAGGACACCTTTTTTGTGCGTGTGAAAACAAACAAGGACAAACTCAGACTCACCCTCACCCAGCAGGTAATCACAATGAGAGAAAAAAAAATCCATTAATGAAAAGAATTTACCTGTCAACCTGAAATCCAAGCATTCATATTTAGAGCTTTCATCTATGGTGACAATTGACTGGAAAGATGCTCCCCCTCGTGGCAAATGGCAATTCAACATAAATCAGGAAAGCAATAAGACTGTTAATGAGCTACACAGATTTTTCCAGTCACTCATGGGGATATTCGCAATTATCCCCATAATGGAAATTCACCATAATTAAATTATCTTGTTAATGTACTGATGTTCTCGCTAGTCAGCACAACCTCAGTGTGACAGAAAATTGGCTAGTCCATACTCAAAGAGACCTGCTGGTTCCAGTCTGAGCTGATAATGCATAAAACCATCTAGTTTTGGTGGCCAGTCAATCGGTGCACCCCTAATGAATTGTCTTCAGTTACATACAGTTTTACTCATTTACAGATATACAGTTATTGGCAATCATTCATCAGTTGAGTACTTGAAAAGTGTTTCTGCTTCTAACGAACAAATCCCCCTTCCCCTAGTTCCACCACACCTGGTTCAAGTGTTCAGTGTGTATATACACAGCCTCCAACTCTGTTATATTAAGATATTGATACATTAATTTGTGACAAATTACTACAGAAAATTTCAGGATGATGTTAAAAACAAGTTAGCAGAGACACTCTCCTGCATGGTTCTGTGTGTTTTTTTTTTTTTTTTTTGTTTTTTTTACAAAAGAATTAGTCAAATGTCTTTCTGATGTCTTCAAGAGGCTCAGACTGCATTCTTAGAGTCATTCTGTCAATTTACAAGCACACATCTGGTTTAGCTTGTTTTGGTGGTGAGGGCACTTTGAGTTATTTGTTTCAGCAGCCTCTAAATTCACTATAGTCAAACAGTATCGGAATTAAATCTGAGCTTTTTGTGTTCATGGTTTATGTATAACGCTGCATGACTCATCACTTCATGTAGTACTTTACCATTGCACAAGCTAGTGTTGCAGTCTTGGCTGGGTGACTGACTTTAGAAGGAGCCCTTGTACCTAGATATCATTGACGTTGCCTTTTGAATCAGTTCCAGGTATGAGGTGGAGGACTTACCTGTCCATTTGACATTTACATTAATTTATCCTTGTCTTTATGTTGATGAATAACCTCAAGTTTTGTGATTGTTTTGATGGTTTGTCAAGCCATTCATAATTAGTTTCCTAATTTTTATATTTTTGTTTTAAATACATATTTTTAGAAAAGTGGATTTCACAATATTGCTTCTCTTTTCAGCTAACTGTTGTATTGATTTCTCTCCTCAGTACATCTTTGGGGAATTCAGCCCTGATGAGATCAATCAGTTTTTTGTGACTCCACGATGTTATGTTGAGGTAAGGAACTGGATTACAAAGTAACTATAATGTTAAATATTTTAAAATGTCAGTAAACAATGTGTAATGTGTGTCATATTTACGTTGACAAATCATTATTTTATTGTGATGGACAATCAATGAGACAAAGGTAGCCTATATTGATCAGCAGTATTACTATAAGTGGAAACACGGTTCATTGGACAGGTTCAAAAATGTTATTACAAAGGCATCATCATTAACCGACAATGAGAACGGGAACACGGTTGCATTTACAGAGTTTATATCACAACTTGTTGACTTTGTGCTACATTGCAAATTTCTCAAAGAGCTTCAGTACAAGAGGTTGTGATATTTAGCACAACAAGCTTGCAAAGCTCAGTAAATAGAACCACATTCCTGTCCATACGCAGTGGCCTTACACAGAACTTCTCTCTGGAGACTGAAAATGTGATCGCAGTTGCAGTCAGAGATGGGGATGGATACATGTATTTGTTTTTCCTCACCATTGCTGGGTTTCCGCAACTCTGACACATGTTGTCCCCGAGAGGCTTTTCTTTCACCACATTTCACTCTGCTGTCTATACAGCTTTATTTAAAATGACAATCTGTGTTCTCCTCCGGTGCTCACTTTGTCATGTGAAGTTTAAAAAAACAAAAACAAAACAATTTTGTTGGACCACTTAAAGATATTCAGTTATCTGCTGAAACGTTAATGAATCAGGTTGATTTGAATATTTTAACTTCTGATTTTGCCTTTTGTCTCACAGCTTCCTCCGTTCAATGACAAAGTCCCATGTGTCAGTCAGTCTTCTGGTATGTACATTTCACTTTCACTCAATCATGTATAATTACAATGTAATGAAATAATGTACTTTTCAAATTCATTGGCATCAAGGTACCCTACCTTCTCTTGTAGGAGCTGGCTATATTCATGCAGTTATTTAATATCACTGTAGTTTGTAAAAGCAGGTCTTTTTAAAATGTAACATTGAAGCCCAGGCTGAGCTGACCTGATCTGCCTGGCAGGGAGATATTTTTCATGTTTTTTTCTGTGTATTTATACATACAATATTTATTAAATTACAAATCCCAGTAGATCTCCACCCTCTCATTATTTTAAAGAATACATCAACCATTTTCATCTTTTGATTTTCAAGCCACAAAGTAATAAAAAATGGAATAGCAGCCACCGTTATTTAAAATGGTACCCATGTGCACATGACATTTGCCTTACCCTGATTTGTATTGATTATTTAGGAAGTTACTGCACTCCTGCTGTACCTTATATTATGGAGTCTATGGGACTGCAGGTTTGCGGTGAGTTGAGGAGTCTGACACCCCGTGGCTTGACTAGCTGTTGTACGTTTGCTGTAAACTCAAAATCCAGGTTTCAAAAACTGGTGGCTTTCTAAACCTTGCACCTATATTCTTTCTCTTGCCTGTTGGTAAAATCTGTAGAGCTTTGCATGCTCAAGATACTGTTAAGTATCTTATCCTCTCTTGCATATAATGCATTTTCACCACTGCAGGGCTCCAGGTTGATTTATAATCAGATTGGACTTTCGTATGATTTAACAATCACAACTTATTTACTAAGGGCATAGTGATGGTTTTATGTGGTTGCTAACATGTGTGTTCCTATTTAGCCTTACATGGTTATGGTTTTACTACTAAGTGCATTTTACATTTATGAAGTGTGATTTCAGTAACACTAACAGAGGACTTTTCTAATCCTAGTAGAGGAGGTAACAGCTGTCTTCATACCCTCGTAACCCTTACAGAATATCAGGGTTTTCAGTTTCGGTGACCAGTCTGCTGTGCCATGATAAAAGACACTTGGATGATTTTTCTGATTAGCACCTACTAATGTTTCCTGTTTGTTCACTTTTCCACCTTTTGCGCCTCACACTGCATAATCATTTATTATTTAAGCTGCCATGCAACACATTTTAACTAAACAATGAAGTACAATTGTTTTATAATGGTGACAGACAGGTTTGTGTACATTGTTCTACATTACTGAAACTGTTTTGACAATGTTAATCTAAGAAGTACTCTGTCTTCCAGAAATGATGCACTTTGATGTACATCATTCATGTGCAGTCCATTGTGAAGTATCCAGACCATTTCACTTTTGGCACATCCAAAATATTTAAGTTGTTGAAATGTATTACTTTCATTCCAGCTACATATCAGGGCATATGAATAATAAAACACAACTGAGGATATTTGTGAAAGTATAAAATTGAAATGAAGACTGAGTTTGTTTAAATAGCCAACTAACTTCATTTGGGATAAAATGGCACACCAGCAAACAGCAACATATTTTGAAATAAACTTATTTTAATTAGATGTCTCCACAAGAATATATCATGCAATACATGGTTCATTTACAGTTTGTTAATTTATAGATGACATTTGAGTCTAGGCCTCAAGTCAGAAAATAACAGTTGTCACCTTGCTATACATAAAAAAAAGCTGTTTAAAAATACATAAATCATGAAGAACGGGACTCAGTCATCTATAAAAGAATATTTCTTAAATACTTTTAAATTAATGTTGGAAGGTTTAACCATATAGGAAACGGTAAGGTAGGCATGTTATTTCTTGTAGTTTATCATTTTTTATCATGTTTATCAGGATTATTTTTACACATCACTTTATTCTATGATTTCTGATTATTTTAATCTTTATCAACGTACCTCCTTTTTTATGAAGATCTTATCACGCTTGTCAAGAGACCAGGTCTCATTAACTCTCAGTAACTTTTAAGAAATGATGATTGTTTTGCTTCTGTGGCAGTTTAGCCTCAACTGTGCAAAGTGGTTGGCTTCTAGTGCCAAGCAAAGCTTGGTTCAATTTTATACATTCAAATTTATGTCTATACATAAATAGATTTACAACAAATCATTCAGTCTGGCTATATAATTGCTAGCTAATAGTGTCAGTATGCTGTAGGATATGTAGCCTTTAGACTTCATTGTCTCTTTGTGCCGAATGGGAAATGTTAGATGTTGAATCATCCTACTTCTGGATTTATTAGCAGTATCCTTGGAAGTTGCATAAATAAGGAATGTGGGTTTAGTCAAGCATAGACTCAGCAATAGTTGTTGGAGCTAAAAAAATAGGTCTAGCAGATTTTTTGTTTTGTTTTTATCAGTATGTCAGATTCAGTCAGAGCTCCCACAATCACTTTTGGGTGATGGCTTATTTGTACAGAAATACAGTTTTTATATGAGGACATCTCATAAAGCAGTGTTTTTTCATATTTAGGCTGTATTTGAGGAAAAAAACGTGTCGTTTCTAATTAATTTATGTGTTATGTTACCTGCAGCAGAAGACTATCAGCGCATTGAGTTTGGCGTTGACGAGGTGATGGACTCCAAGCCTGTTGGGGTGAATGATCCCTTATACAAGGTGTCGAGCACCCTCAACCCCCAGGCTCCAGAGTTCATCCTGGGCTGCCAGTCAGCCCAGAAAGCCCAACAGACAGTTCCTCCAGCAGTTGATGTCCCTGATGGAGCCCACTTCAACTCGCTGGATGGCCCTGACACAGAGGCCTCAGCCTTGGACAATCACCAGGCCTGCCAGGACATGGACGGACTCCCTGGCAGCCTTGGACAGCGTGAGAGGAAGAAAAAGAAAAAGCGACCGCCAGGATATTACAACTACCTGGACCCGGCAACTGGCAACAACAACAGCAGCAGTGCAGCAGATGGGACGCCTGTGACAGCACTGGTGAACGGACATGCACTCGGCGCCCCACACCACAGTGCTGAGGATGTGGACGGTAAGGCATTGTCAGGGGCTGAACTTTCCACCCCTGGTCTTGTCTCCACGGCAACGGCCGCAGTGACAGCAGCCAAGTTTGCCCCCACATCCGCTGCCGATCAGAGGACTTGTGATAGCCCTGATGACTCTTCTTTGGACTTAACAAGTGGAGCTGCCTCTTTATCAGATGGCAACAATGCAACTTCCTCCTCTTCATCCTCCTCTCAAAGCAGAGGGATGACAGAGGGACCGAGGACTGCAGATCAGCAGCCAGATCATTTGGCTCCACAGAGCCCTGAACTTTCAGATACTCCACAAAGCCCCCGCTCCAAATCACCTCTTCCTCCTTCAGATGCTGTGGCTACCCCCTCTGTTGCCGCATCCATTACTACTACTGAACTGGAGGGAAGGGAGGTAGCAGACAGTGGGGTGGCCAATGGGCTAGCAGAGCCTGATACTCCTGTCAGTGCAGATGGACACAAAGAAGACTGTGAGAGTGGGGAGCAGGCTCAGCAAGTCTCCCCAGACTCTGCTGCCCAGCCAGTAGTGACAGAGCAGGCTCAATCGCCTGTGATTCCTGCTGCACCTACTGCCAACCTCCCCAAATCCTGGGCTAGCCTCTTCCACAACTCCAAGCCTCTGCCTGGGGGCCCTCAGGCCTTTGTGGAGGTAAAGAATGTTGTGGAAGTCGTGGCTCCCTCCCTTGCTACGCCAGAGCAGCCTGAGAAAGTTGTGGAGGTCAAAGATGGCCCTGTCCACGTATCAGAGGATCCTATGGCCCCTAAACTTGCAGGTATTACATGAAGATGTTTCAAAAAACAGCCTGTTCTACCTGTTTTGTAGTGCTTTGCTGTAAGAAATGTGCATCACTGCTTAATTCCCTCTCTGTCCACTTGGTGGCAATGTTGAGACAACTGTACTGTTTTGCCTCTTATATTAAGTGATTGTAAACTTTTAAACAATTTAGCAGGAGAGATAAGTGACCAGTTTTATTTTGCAGCCTATGGTCATTTTCATGAAAATCTAAGCTGAATTTGTTCATTAACACATTAACCCAGGGAAATGTTTAGGGCATGTTATATTCATGTTCAAAAAATGAAATGAACACTAGATGGTGGTATTACATCCAGAATAGCTGCCATATACTGAGTCATTAGTCACATTTGTGTAATCCACTTTGTCTCATTCCCCATTTCCAGTATAACACCAATATATGTAGGCCAGGAATGCCTTGGCATGCCTGCCTCCTTCCCCTCACACAGCTGTATCACAGGTGGATGGTCTATATTTTTTTTACATGTCATAAGGATTCGGTTATCTTTTTTGAGGCATCTCAAATCACATGTTCCCTTTTAAGTGTGATAATCAAAGAGGGACATGTGTATTTATCCGGCAAGCTAGAAAATAAACTAAGGCCAAACAATTGTGGTTTGGCTTCAGCAATCGTTGAAGTGACCACAACAACAAGCACAGTTTACTGGTATTTTAGAGGACTTTGGGTTTCAGTCATTTGAGGACTTGCAATGAGATACGGGATGCAAAGTATTTTGCTCTGCTATGTTTAAGACTAAGGATGTGCACTGTCAGTCAGTGGGTTAGTCTAGACTAGAATATCTCAACTATTTGATTTCCATGAACCTTTGGAAAGACATAAATAGTTGCATGGGGAAATAGTTACAAGATGAATTCTACTGACTGCTATCATCTGACTTTTCCTCGAGTGCCACCAGAATGTTCCCATTTTGGGCTTTTAGTAAAATATCTCAACATTGACTGGATGGATTGCCATGAGATTTGGTTGATATATCTGTGGTGACTAGAAGATGAATCCCAATGACTTTCATGATTCCCATGTCTTTTCTCCTAGTGCCTTCATCAATCTAAATTTGTAATTTGGCCAGTTCTTTGGGTATAACCAAAAGCCTTTAAAACCGATGACCTAGCAGCCTCAGCTGAACTTTGTGTTTAGTGCTAACTAGATGGCAAACTAACTAACATGCTAAACTAAGATGGTCATCATGTAGATGGTGTGATAGTGTTCAGCTCAGAGCACTGCTGTGTCTTGTTACAGCCTCACAGACCTGTTAGCACACCTGTAGACCATGTTCTGGTTGGTCTACAGTTGTCTCTCAAAAGACCTAATTTGTTTCTATGTCTCCAGTTAACTTTAAACAAAAAACAGTTAAATCAAATGGGAGCATTTACAGCACACGTTCTCTTAAACTGCCAACTACTTATTGTGTATAAATTAATGCAACGTTTTTACATTACAGCAATAGTATGTTCTCTATTAACATTTAAAAATGGTCTATTTTTTTACGTAGAAAACCTTGGGGCTGTATTAATGTTTTGCAGAAAAGGGTTTCCTTATCTTCATGGGTGTCAGTCAAAGACTGCTCTAAAGTACCAGTGCTTCATATTGATCTCCACAAGCTATAATGGCTTTTTTCTGTAGGAGAAACATACAACATAACACTTTAGACTGTGTTAGGCAAAGCAAGTATGTACAGAAAGAAATGTCCCCAGTGTTTGGATTATTGTGCACTTTAGTTTCTTAGCGCTTTTACTTGAATGTGTTTGATAGTGTTTAGTCTGCTGTTCCAGTGTTTAGTACCATGGACCTCCATGTGAACAGCATTTTGAAATAGATCAGCACACAAGCCACAGACTACCTGTTTGTACAGTCTATACAACTGATTGGCTTGATTGAAACGGGGGAAAAAATTGTGCAATAAGCCTCAGTATTGTGCCAATGGTTTACTTTTTCCTTAATATGTAAGCTGCTGGAACCATTTGCACAGGACATTGAACATTGGCGCAGTTAGACCAGAGTTGGTCACTGTTGTGT
Organism: Scomber scombrus; assembly: GCF_963691925.1. Classification (NCBI taxonomy): domain Eukaryota; kingdom Metazoa; phylum Chordata; class Actinopteri; order Scombriformes; family Scombridae; genus Scomber; species Scomber scombrus. The sequence continues at coordinate 19,514,036 of NC_084970.1, forward strand.
AAAATTACAAATGAGGACCAGAAGCAGATCTAGTTATTTACTAAAAACTGACCATAGGTTTTGTCTGTGTGTATTTTATATATTGTGTAAATAACACACACAGTCCACATGGGTTTGAAAAAAAAAAAAGTTTTCTTTAAATTCACAAAGTGCTCTTGTGCACAGCATGTTAGATAGTCAATACAGTCTGTAGTCTGAGAATGATGAGCCTTTTTTTGCACATGAAATGATAGTGAAGTCTTTGTGGGTCAATATGGCCCACTGGCACTTTCTGGTATACATTCTTAATACTTTTTTCCCCTTTTGCTCTATAACTGCATTTCCTTAGGTTATGTTCAATGACACTGTTTTACAAGAAGTCACTGGGTTATAATTAACAGAGTTGACTACATTTTTTTAAAAAGAAAAAGAAATACATCAGTTTGTAGCCAGTGCAAAAGTAAAATCAGTTTGGCCTAACAGTGATTGGCTTGTACTCATAATGCAATGTGTTTCTGCAAAGCTAAATGTTAAATCATGTACATACAGGACCAGTGAAAAGTTTGGATGTTCGTTTCCATTCGCTTGATTGAGATGGTGTGTCCAAACGTTTGACTGGTAGTGCATGAGTGCAATCTATGTAAATGTAGGTTAAAGATGCACATCTTGAAAATGCTGTTGATGTATTTGCTCTGTGTGATGTGTATTGTTTTGTAGTCACAGCTACATCGACAAGTTTAATCATTTTACTGAACATCACTGTTTTTAATATCACTTGTGTCTTATATCCACGTTACCATGGGAGCTGTCTTTCTAAATGACTGCCTCCCTTCCTAGGCGTGGTACAGCATATACTTCCTTTTGTTCAGACAGTCTCTTGTGCTGTTGTCACAAGACGCAGGAATGGAAGAAAGAACATTTGTTTTGTTAAAGAAAACTTGCTTGTTTTGTCATATAGAAATGGTCGTCTACTACATATCATATCAAAGTGTTCATGAATGAAAATATGTACTCAAAACATTATATTGATGTGGGTTTTCATTTTTTGTTGCAGTTGTACAGAGCTGTCTATTTAAGAACATTGTGTCTGTTTGAATCCCCAGAACTTATTGAGAATGTGAAGTTGATACATAAACCAGTGTCTTTGCAGCCGAGAGGACTGATCAACAAGGGAAACTGGTGCTATATCAACGCTGTATCCTTTCACTCCGATGTTTTGCTACAGATTTATTTTTAACACTTCAGAGCTGTGCTTACACATTTACCCATTTGGTTGTTTTTAATGTTGGTGGAATAACTTGTTTTTATTTCAGTGCCAAGCCAAGGCACAAAGGATAGGTGTATCGGCAGATTGCGTGATGTCCCAGCCATTGTGAACCTTTGTGTTTTTCAGCTCTGGCTGGAAACTGTGAATGCCAGGAAAATTATGTTTTTCTTTTTAAAGAAAGCACAAAACATGTTAACAGTGATTAATCTTACTGTGTTTTTTGGAAACTGATAGAACATTTGAGACCTTTCCATCCTCAAGTTCGATTGGAAAAACTTGCAAGATGAAAATATGAAATGTCTGAAGATATTTTAATTTTATGAGCTTCTGAATTACACCATGTGTTTCAAAATGTTAGAATTGATCTACCTGTCAGTATATCAAGAATATTACAGTGACTTGTCACATTGCTTTTACTACACACTGCTTTCCTCCCTGACTCTAAACACTCAGACCCTACAGGCCCTGATTGCATGCCCTCCCATGTATCACCTGATGAAGTCCATTCCTCTGCATAATGAAACACAGAGACCATGTACTTCCACACCCATGATAGACAACTTGTGAGTAATGTTTCAGCAAACTGCTATAGAAGTGATTATCAGTATGCTCTGTCAAAATATGTTAAGCTCATCACCTTTGTTTTTCTCTGACAGTGTAAGGCTGGTAAATGAGTTCAACAACATGCCTGTGCCATCTAAAGCCAAACAGCAAGGTACGTTGTTAGAAAGCTTTTACACATTTTGATTTCATTTTCTTTCCACACAACTCGTGTACAATTTTGAAACCCTGTCCACAGCTGTTGGCGATAAGGTCATGAAAGACATTCGACCTGGTGTACCTTTTGAACCGACTTACATCTATAGACTTCTCACTCTCATCAAGTCAAGTCTCTCTGAGAAGGTAGGATCTGCTACCACAGGATCTCATTAATTACACATTTTTTGAATACACTTCCTCTGGAACAGACAGTGCTCGAAGGAAATGTGCTTGTTTTTTCAAAAATGCTTGTTTTTTTTTTAAATTTGTAGAACAGAATTTGATAACTTGCATGAATAATAGTGAGTCAATTATGATTCACAGTTTTAATGAATGAAATTACTTAAACCCTGAATGAGACTGTAATCTTTATCCAATGAGGCCTGTCTGTTTACCTCAATGAATGACTGTGTATGCACATTCATTGTTAGTCATTAGTGTTTTATTTGACTGTCGGCATTTTTAGTGGTGTGTTTTAATTGGTGGCGCTGTCCTCATGCTCTGTTCTCAGGGTCGACAGGAAGATGCGGAGGAGTACCTTGGCTTCACTCTAAATGGATTGCACGAGGAGATGCTGGCATTGAAAAAACTAATCTCGCCTCAGGAAGAGAGTAAGCACTTTTACCACTTATCAAAAGCATATCACAAGATGCATAAAGTCTTTATAGATACTGTCTAATTGAATTAATCTGTTGAATGTTATTGCTCCTGTGTGTAAACCTTAAACTTTCTGCATACTCGAAGTACAACGTAGTAGACAGAGCCTTGAGCTTGTGAAGTTTTTGCACTGTTCTTGTTTTCAATTAAATACAAAGCAAAAATATCTGACCAGCTTTTTATTGTCAACACGGATGTATTATTTACTGAAGTGATAAAGTTAGATGCCGTTTTCAACTGAACAGGTGTAACATTTCTCAGTAGAACAGAGTAGCAACTGTCTACAACTACAGTAACATTTTTAAACTCACATCACCAAAATGAAACTTAAATGTATTTTGAATAACAGGTATGGCTAAATTTGATCCCATGGCAGTGCAAGTATAAAATCAACTTTACTGAGCTCATTTTCCTAGTAGTGATTGGCTGGTTTGGGTTTTTGTCAAGGGAAAATGATTTATGTAAATACATGTTAAAGATTGATGCATTCTTTTTGTCTGATGTGGATTATAAAGTCACAGCTGCACCAAGTTTAATGATTTTTAAAAAAATCATATTTTAATTTATATCCACGTTACCATGGGAGCTGTCTTTCTAAATGATTGCCTCCCTTCCTAGGCGTGGTACAGCATATTCCTGCTCTTGTTCAGACAGTCTCTTGTGCTGTTGTCACAAGAGACAGGAATGGATGAAGGAACATTTGTGTTATTAAAATGAAAACTTGAATGTTTTGTGATGTAGAAATGGTCTACCATTTACCACTGGAGCTGCAATGACTAAATTTGATTATTTCGATAATTGAATAACAGTAATAGTACATTTTTAGCAAAAATGTCTGGACTGTTGGTTGGACAAAATAAGACATTTGAGGAGGTAATCTTCGACTCCAGGATGTTGTAATGTGTGTTAATCAATATTTTTATTGACCAAATGCTTAACCATGAAAATAATCAGCAGATTAATTGATAATACATAATTATTGTTAGCTGCAGCTATTTACCATACCATCATATGAGTGGTAACGACTGAACGTATACACTCCAAATAAAATGCTGACATTGAGTTTTATTTTTTGTTGCAGTTGTTCAGAGTTAACTATTGAGGAACATTGTATCTGTTTGAATCCCCAAAACTTCATGAGAATTGTTTAAAATGAAACTTGTATCTTTTTATCCGTATATCAGTTGAAATACTATTGAATTTCTAGCTAACATTAAACTGAGGTGGGATTCAGGAGAGGAGTTCATTTTCAGTGTATTTCAAGGCAGTTTGAAGACTTTGGTCTCTGGACCTCTAAAATGTTTTTCTTTCATTTTCATTGAGCAGAAGCTCCCACGCCTAATGGACCAGAGTCCCAGCCAGGTGTGGAGGAAGATGTTGCTGATAAGGAGGAAGAGGGTAGTGAGGATGAGTGGGAGCAAGTTGGCCCCCGAAACAAGACTTCCATCACTCGCCAAGCTGACTTTGTCCGCACGCCAATCACTGACATATTCGGCGGACACATCAGGTACATTGTGACTGAAGGACTTCTGGAAGTTTGAGTTTTTGACCTCGGTTCATGGTGGCATCACAAATCGGTTTGCCACCAGCCATCTCCAGCTTTTATGCTACTAACACCATAGTCCTTCAGAATAACAGCCACTGTGGACTGAGTGTGGTAAGAAGTCTCGACAGTAAGATGAGGGGCACACATTCACAAACAAAGGTCTTAACTTTCAGACGAATTTGAAAGTTAAGAATCTGTGCAGGCATAGCCTGCCTAAATAACATGGTCTATGAGGTTCTGGTCTGGCACAGTCCAGGTCTATACTAGTTGTGCAGTGGCTCAGAGGATTATTTTCTCAGAAATGGTTGCAACCAGAGAGAAATGGAATACAGAAGTGTATGTTTACAGAGTGTGGTATGTACACCCACTGAGCTTGGCTATAACCCATCGCTTTTTTTGGAGGCTCTAGCAAAAGTAATTTGTTTGTCTTGGGGAATCACTCAGTGAGTTTACATGCACTTAAGTAACCGGGTTACAGTCGATTTTCTCCAGAAAGCTCTCGGGGTAGGGGATTAAAGAAACCTGGTTTCCCCAGATAGATGTCTCCTATTACTCACCTATGTGACAGTTTTTCAATCGCACTGTGAAGTAAGGTGTCTGACTCTCTCTCTCACTGCATTCTGACAAAGACACACACCAAAACCCCCCACAAAAAGTCCGGAAGTAGCATATTCTATCACTAATGGGTTAAAATCTGTCAGCCTCTCTTCCAAAATTAGGTTGGGGTTGGAGATAAATCTGGTTACTGTTCTGCTGCATGTATACACACATTTACAGTAACCAGGTTGGTTACTATGGTGCATGTGTAATTCTGCAATTACCCACATAACCTGGTTTCTGAGTAACCTGGTTACTTAAGTGCATGTACACAGTAAATGACAATTCAGTCTTTTTTTGTCTTTTTAATGGAATTATAGCAGCCAGGATGTTCGGTGCCTTTTTTCCTTAAAAAATTTGATGTTGCATATATGATTTTATGATTCCAATGTCAATAATCTTGAGGATCTACAGATGTAATTACATTACACTTATAATAATTTAAAGCCACTTCACATATTAAAGACTGTAAAATTCTAAATATGTTGCATAAAGTGTGTGTATACTCAGCAAAGCAAGTTATCAATAAGAACCTGCCCTGATGGGAGAAGGCCAGGTTCTTCATGCGTAACTGGTATTTCCTCTAGATATCTTACCTGGTGTTTTGATTTTCTGTCAGATCGGTGGTGTATCAACAGAACTCTAAGGAGTCAGCCACGCTGCAGCCCTTCTTTACTCTGCAGCTGGACATCCAGTCAGAGAAGATCCGCACTGTCCAGGAGGCTCTAGAAACCTTGGTGGCACGGGAGTCTGTCCAGGGCTACACTTCTAAAACCAAGCAGGAGGTATGAAAAAAGGCTCTTTTAGGTGTCAGTAACACTATCAGTAGCACTCCGGATCACCATCAAATTTTTATATGAAACCCTGCCTCACTGATGAACTGACTTCTCTTATTGCCTTTTATTGTGTTTTTAAAACTGTAAAAACATATATTGTGCTCATTGGATCCCTTAATTTTCTTCACAAAGATTGTAATTATTTCCTTGGGTGGTATCAAATACTTAAAACAGGACAGTCAGTGAACTTTGAGCTTCTATTGTACTGAAATAACTGCTGCAGCTTTATAATGGGCATATTTATAGTTTTTTAGGTTTTTTTTTAATAGATGAAGCTATCATTCTGGTCTTTTTTATTTCAGAGACAGTAAACATTGGTCCACAGCCTGATTCTTGTCCCTTTTTTAAAAAACCCCAAAACAGAGCGATTTATGAGTCATTGCTTTGAAGCTCTAGCGTTTTGCAATGAAATGTAACATCTTGTTTTGTACTTGTTTTGCTCTGTTGTTTTGAAGCATTTTATTGGGTTTAAGTCTATAGCTATAAATAAATGTTTGAGTCTTTTAATGTTTGAAGAAAATGTAACAAAGCTGTCTGGGACAAATCTTATTTCTACCACAATGTGTTCTCTGAATGCACGTCTGTCTTGTCTTTTTGTCCTTCGTTTCAGATTGAGATCAGTCGGAGGGTAACTCTGGAAGAGCTGCCCCCTGTGCTGGTGCTCCATCTTAAGAGATTTATTTTTGAAAAGACTGGAGGCTGCCAGAAACTGACCAAGAACATCGATTACCCCGTTGACCTGGAAATTAGCAAAGGTATGGACCACACCAGGTGTTAATATTGGCCCACACATTCTGGTTTGGGGGGGGCGGGGGCGGGGGCACTGATTACACTGTTCCTCATGATATCGAAAGTTGACCTGTATTGACCAATGGCATCTAACTTTGCATTTAGCTTTGTATTTGTGATCATCACCAAGCATGTGTACATGTTAATGAAGGCCATCCTTTTTATGTAGTTTTGTAAAGTTGATGTCAGCTAATCATGAAAGCGCTATTGTGGCTAAGAAACAAGTTTACAGGACTCCATATTAGTCATAAGAACTCTTAATGTGGGGCAAAAGTTAGTAAATATGCATCTAAAGTCTGACAGATAATTATTTCCATGATTTGGCCAAATGAGATGCTGGTGTCGGAACGATTTATACTCTGTTCCCTAGAGAGAGAAAGAGGAGTCTTTGTTAAATTCAAAAGGAAAGAGTGGTGAGTGATAATCTATCTGCTCAGCTTGGGAGCCACACATGAATATGACACAGTATTCCCCGCACAGCTGTAAAAGAGATCAGGTTCAGAATGAGTCAAAATGACAATGTTAAAGTTTTTAAATACACGTAAATATTTTATTCTCTTTTTTTGTACAGAAAAAATAAATAAAATCATATCTTTCAGACTTAAAGTGAAATTTACATTTCAGTTTTTAACGTTGTCGCCCAACAATAGCTGTTAACATATCACACTACCACAGAACAATGTCCCTGTCTGGCTTCTAAGCTGTTTACAATTGAGAACTCTGTATGAACATAAAGCCAAAACTCCCCCAAACCTGTTCATTTTTCTGCAGTATGAATCACAATTGGTCAGCAGCAGAACATGGTGCAACACATCCTGTATTTTATTATACTTTGAGTGATTCTTTGGAACGTCATTGTCTAATCAGGGTATTTTCTGTTATTTTCTTTCAGATCTCTTATCCTCTGGAGTGCGGAGCAAAGTTGTCAAAGGCCAAAGAACTTACAGGCTTTTTGCAGGTGTGTTTTGTTTTTTTATGTACTACAGTCACATTACATCTGCTGAAGGGGGTTACATATTGTCACTGTAATAATTGTTAGTTAAACATGATATGGATCCTTCATCCATCCAAATAATAATGTTGCCAAGGGTGCTTTAATGTCAGTCCTCTCTGGTGTTGACAGTTGCTCTTATGTTTGACATCAGGGGGGACTTTGGGATCGTAATAAATGAGAGATTCTTTGGAATATCTCAGGGTTTTGCTGAGTTTTCCAAGTAACACTTGATCCAGCTGGAGGAAAAGCAGTTCATAATTAATCAGCCTGTGTTTTCCCTCTGCTTTCATAATTGCTGAATTAACAAATGAGCATCAGAGCTGCCTTGACCAACAGTCGAGGAGTGTGTGCTAAATAAATGAACAAAATGTCAAAACAACTGGCAATAACTATGATTGATTTAGCTTTAGTTCTGTCCCTCTTTTAGTCCCAAGACTACATTAAGCTAAAGTGTTTGAAGATAATAAATCACTCCCTGTGCACAAATTAATAAAATGGACCTGTGCAGTTGAACACAATGTAATCACATCTGGCATCTACTGATTAATGGTTATTTTCAAATGCTGAGTGTCCTGTAGTCATAATTGTGACTCTAAACTAATGCCCGTCCTGTGCACTGTATCAAGTCATTAAATCTCTGGACTGTGTTGTCAAGCTAAACTCACAACATGCCTCCTTTTAAAAACAATTAGTTTTTTATTGGTGTTTTGTATGCATTATTGCAGTTACATTGCACAGCATTGTGGTTCAGACTTCAGGTTGAAGTCAACACAATTTCCCACTCGTTGTTTATTTCTTTTTTTCCCCCTGTCACTTAACTCTTCTAGTGGTCTATCACCATGGGAACAGTGCGACAGGCGGTCATTACACCACGGATGTCTTCCACATTGGTCTTAACGGCTGGCTGCGCATCGACGACCAGACGGTGAAGGTCATCAACCAGTACCAGGTGGTGAAGCAGACTGCAGAGCGCACCGCTTACCTGCTGTACTACCGCCGTGTCGATCTGCTGTAGACACGCACATCACACACATCACACACATCCTGTCATATACGCAAGCATCCCCGAATATAATCACAAACACACAAAACATACATGCTCAAAATGCACTCGTTGACAATACATGTACACGTGATACAAACACACACCAAACAAATGAACAGGAACACTGCCCAACTTGTTCTCTTGCAAGATTTTCCTCTTCTTCCCTCCTATCCCTGCTTCCCTGAGAACCAGCTTTTCCAACACCCTTTTCCTTGTCTCTTGGAAGAAGAGAAACAAGCTGCATTCACGAAGATTTCCCTGTGACTGCTCTCTTCTCTGTGCACCACTGCTGTGTTTTGTTTTTGTTTTGTTTTTCTTTTACTTTTAAAGCAGCAAGGAAGGACTGTTGAATAGACGGTGAGTTTCGGTCACAGTTATGGACCCAAGATTCACCTCTGGCTGAGCTGAGCCCACAGCTCGACTCAGTGGACTCTCACACAGGAAGAACTATCCACCACAGGCTGCAAATGGACTGCTGGGGTAACGTCTCTTGTTTGGATTACCTTTTTTTTTTTTTTTTTTTTTTTTAATAAAGGAAAATGACATAGAAATATCAGTGTTTGCCTTTTAGTAAGGATAACTGTTGGCCTAATGAATTTGCAGCAGTCTAAAAGCATATTTGAATTTGCCCTAGTGCATTGAAAAGACCCAGCACCAGCATTTACAAGTCTCTCTTCCCAAGACCAGATTGTCTTTTCTGCCACCAACACCAACTCCTCTTCCTCCATTTCCTCACTTTTATGATGCTTTTAAACCTTACTTGAGCCATCAAAGGCAGGAGATGTGGTACATTAAATGAGAACTGAGCAGCTTTCTTGTTTGAGAGAATCTTGTTATGGTATCTGGGTTTAGATTTAGAAAGACTATCTTAAAAAAAAAAAAAAAAGCGCTTTAGAATTTAAGTGATAACAAATAAGCTTCTGTGCACAAAATATAAACTGATTGATTACGATATGACAGGCAAATACGTATTTTGCAAATATTTAGACTAAAATGTAAAAAAAAAAAAAAAAAAGATATAAAAAATTAAAATCTAGCTGACTGGAAACTTGTTTGGGTCCTAAAGGACTTTGCTAGTTTTTAGACTCAGTTCTTGCACTGGAGAGATGGCAACCAATCAAGACAGATTCCACTGCAAAACCCGCCCTTGTTTACGTTGTACATTTCCTTTTCTTTTCCATTCTTTTATTTTTATTTTTGTCTTTACTTGTCTAAAGGTTCCACCTGTGTATAGGTGGCTTATCAGTGTAGTTTTGAGCCACACCTCCCATCTAACCCCCCAAGTCAGCAGAAAGTGGGGGCTGCCTTAGGTTCAATCTGTGATGTTATTCCACTCAGTGTACGTTTCTAACCTTAATCAGGCAAATTAAATGTCTGTGAAGTGTTAGGGGAATGTACCTGACACCTGTATTACTCTTTTGTGGCTCAGCATTGCCTCCCAGTTGAGGAAAACTGAGTGTTATGGGGAAGTAGGACTACATCTGTGCTTAAGCTGTGCATAATGACCCCAGAAATGCGCACAAAAGGAGAGTGTTTGCTTTTGTCAAAGACATTGATTTTTGGATCATTCATTCATTGTGACAATTTTTGTTTGTTTGAGCTACTAAAGGATGTTAGTTTTTTTTTTTTTTTTTTTCTTTTCTTTTTGTCATTGATCATTTATTGGATGTCCCCATGCTCTTGCTCCCTTCTGGAATATGCTTGCATTTGAATTGGTGTTTTGAAAAGAAATTACACAGGCTAAAGCACAACAATTAATAAAATTGAACTAGTTCTTTGCTTGATATTTATTTCTATTTTGTCATTTTCTCTTTTGTCATGTTTTTCGACCCATTTCATTCCAAACTACAGTGTCAGAATCGCAGTATTAACACGTAACAAAAAGTTATCCGCTCAAGTATTTCTACATGATTGTAGACGTACACTTGGACTTCTATCTCCCTAAGTCTTCTTTTTCTGTGAGACTGTCCATCAATTAAAACAATGTACACAAGTGAGAGCAGGTCCCTGTCTGAAGGTGGTTGTCCCACATTTTCATGCTTCAGATCAAAGAGATGGTGCAGAGTGAAAATGTCTATTTTAATAGAAGGGCAGATATTTAACAAGTCCCTTATTTGATTGTAAATTCACTGACACTGATTTGTTTCAGTCCCTTCAATTTGAAAATAATGTTAGATATTTTCCAAAGTGACTCATTACTTTTAATTTATTTTTACCCGTATGTGATATAACATCTTTATGTGGTGCGTAGTCTCAATTGACTTTTCTTGTGGGGTTTCTAAGTCAGAAACCTTTCCCAGGTAAACCAAAGGACAGCGTTATATTGGCCCTACTGCCTCTCCTTCAATTTATTTTCAAACTTTATTTTGCCTTCTCCATTTGAGGTCTTGTTGCCATTTCTTGTCACAGTCCACGACTCATTCCACACAGAAAAAGGAGGCATGCTGTTTAGACTGTCATTACATCTTCTAACTTTTAACAATAGTTCAGTTGTGCTGCTGGCTTTGTAATCATTACTGCACAAATTGTGACACTGTTGTTTTTTTGTTGTTGTTGGTTTTTTTTTGTTTTCCCCCCCCCCCCTTTTGAAGAATGTTTGGATGTTGGGACATTGAAACGGACACCTTGAGCTTTCTGTTGTACAGTTTTATCTCAGTCTCTCATGGCTGGTCAGGAAATGTGCTGGTGAAATGCTTCAATAATATCTCTTTTCAGTATGTGCTCCTAACACTATTGTCTGCTGGGATTTGTTGGGATATTGATCTAAAAACAAAATCTATACTGTCTTTTAATTTTAAGCCTCCAGCATTCTATTTTGTTTATTGTTCAAATAAAGGATTGTGCAAAAAGCCGTTTGCTAATGAAGTTTAGTCAGAAGACTACTTGGCTTTCTTATGATACTGAAAACATCTGCAGTCTCTACACCTTGGACTGGCCTACAAAACAATGTGCACAATAAACCAAAACAAAAAAACGATCCGCAGAGTCTTGGTCTACCACACACGCTGCTAATTGGTCTCATGTTCGTGCATGTCAACATATACTATGTGTAGTGTGTTATATCTCCCCTCCTGTGGTCTTACTGGATGCTTCAGTGCCCAGAGTGATCTTTAAGGCCATGGCTGAGCTCGCCTCTGTTTGGTTTAATTGGAAGCAGACCCATCATTGAAAAATCTGCCATGTCAGGTTTTTTCTGCTCTTTGGTATTCCTTACTATTTATTCCTTCTTTACTATAGCTCAGCTGTCCACTGAAATGTGGCTTTGCTCTCAAACTTACAATCAAGCGGAGTATTTTTCCATGTTAATGTCAAAAGGCAACTACAAGAACTCTTTCTTCACAGGCCCACAGCATGAAGAGAAAATTACATGTTTGGACACCCACTGATAGACCACCTTTACTCGGAATTGTCTCCTTTAGCCATGCTGTAGTAATGTTTCAAGGCTTTGACTGTTGTTTTTTTTTTCAAACTGCATATTTTTCAACACAAGCAAGTCTTTTTTTTATGGTCGCAGTATTGCAGCAATCACAAGAAGTGGGCTCGTACAACATGATGCTTTCCTGTAATACCATGTTATTGTGGCATTTTGGGTAATAAAAGTACCAGGGATCAGAATAATTATTCAATGTGGAGATGAGAGATCCAAAATTGAGAGCTGTCTTGCAGCAACAAAGTCAAACCACATGTAGCATCGGGATGAGAACAATAGGGACCTGTCGCATCTACTCCAACTCAACCTCTTATGACCGAGTTACCCTGTTCTGAGTCATGTGACGGCCATTAATGCCACCATTGCTCAATATTGAAACAGTGCAAATAGTAGTGCCTTAGTCCAAGGGCACAGTTCACCAAACTGGCAATGTGAGATTGCAGTATTTCCTCACTCATTTTGACAGGTTTTACTGGTCAAACCAAGCCATACTTGCTACTCACTGCCAGTTTGCCAAATCTGGATTTTTCCATCTGCAGCATCCGGTAAAGGTGCCGTTGAGCAGTAAAAAGCCTAAAAACATCCATTACTAAACCAAATGGTGAAAACAGATGCTATGTCCATGTGTTTCCACTGCGTAATGGATATATAGTACCTATTATTGATATGTTGTGGGCACTTTCTACCTATCAACATGCCAGTTACCTCTATCATGATTGTTGGCTATAACATATCTTCCATTCAGGATGTCATAAACCACAAAGCGGCAGTACAAATTCCTCTATACAGCATCCTTATGCTGATCACTTCTCCTATTGTGTGCTGGCTTTGAACTTATCTGGCCTCCCATCACATGTTTATACTTGTGGGAGTGATTTTTGTGCATTTCCTGTTCCATTTCAATACACCCACTGGTTTGTTTTTATAATCAGCCTTGTACACCATATGGTCTCTTCATTCAGTCTCCCCCAGTTTTTCCCTCCACTGCATCTCATTTTCATGTGTCTTGTTTAGAGTTTCTGTAGCACTCCACAGTTCCTATAAGGAAAATAAGCATGGCAGGCAGTTTCAAGGACCTCCAGAAGCCACTGTCCAAATCAACCAGTTCTGTGTTGTATTTGGAAAGCGGTATGTGTGTGTATGCACAGTGGATGTAGGGTCCCCTCGAAAAAAACTACTAGGCCCCAACCCACTCATGATTATATAATGTCAAAACGTAAAGAACCAAAAAAAGTTGGAGTTATATAATCCTTCTGTCAACTGAGACTAATGCAGATTTGTGAGTTTCCAGTTTCCATTTGTACCGATATGAATTATGTATCAGGGTTGATGCGGCCGAGTAATGAATAATGGTTCTGAGAAGGAAACCATCCCATGGACTTTTGAATACAGTCATCATATCTGACTTACATAATGATTACTAACCGTTATCATTCGCACAGCTCAGGACCAGGAAATGCAGATTGAGGTTTTCTCATCAGGACATATACAATAAATTATAATCCTGACAATCCACTCATCCAGAATCCAGCAATATGGACCACGTTCACAGAAGTAAAGATGTCCTCATACTTATGATTTACAGTGTGTTTGAAAAAAAAAAAAAAAACACCAGCAAGACAGGACGTTAAGCCATAAAGTTGAAGGTCAAATTTGTGTTCTTGAAAACTCAGCATTGCTTAAGGAGTTTTGAAAGTAACATGGTGCTTTAATGGTTTGACAGAGCACATATAATTGCTGACTGGTATTTGTGAACTGTTTTACATCACCCACAGAGACAAAAAAATGTTCAAAGAGGTTCTACAATTTTAAAAGATCAAGGCAACATACCATAAATGTGCAAACTGCTACTACAGATCTAAAAGAGGCACTTAGTTTTTTCTCTTCCATAAAGTTGGGGGACTCACTAGGGACATATTGAAAATGATCAAAATGGAAAACAGCTGAGGCAAAAATATCCTGACTTTTAGTTCCTAGTATGGGGGACACTCCAAAATACTTGATCCTACAACTGCAAAATGATGTCTTTCATAAGACCTTACTTTCTAGATGCCCTTCTCTTTCAAATCCCATGGGGTTTACTGACACTGGCTTCCAGTAAAAGTCAGGGATGATGATGATAATGATGATGATGATAAAACTTTGACATCATCTGGGTTGTTTCTCAGACTTTACAATGTTCATCCAGAGCTGTTTTTACAGGCGCAGTTGTTGTGACTAGTAAACTTCATGTTTAAATCTGTGGAGTACCCCTTTAAAATCAGAAGAGACCCGTAACACTGTAAAGATTCACAAAGCTGGTATTTGTGGATGCTGCTCTCATTGTCAATGCACAAAAAATAAAAACAAAACTTCTACAAAGAGTCAAATAATCTGTAATGTGGTGTAATATTTCAAATGTGTTTTCTTCATGTGGATGAATTTATGATTGGATAACTGATCTGTAACAGTAGCTGCAGCCAACTCAAAAACCATTAGGATTTGATTACATCATTGTGTAATAGCTAAGGAGAATGGCTTCATATAAGTTCTACATGATGCACCTGGAGGAGAAAACACTTCCCTCATAAGGCCTGAGGCAGACTACAGACATCAGGACAGATCTAAATGTCATTCTTAAGATTTAAAATCTCCATTTAGGGAATCTCTGGATTGTACTATTACAATCCCAGATGTTACTAAATTATTAGTCTGATATCCCACGATTTGCAAACTGTAAATCACAATTGATGGGTTGTTTGTCAGATGGGTGAGTTTCTCTGACAGGGATGAATGAGGGCAAACTGTAGATTAGACAGATGAGCTTGATCTTCTAGCTTTTCTTTCCCTCTCTCTAAGAAACATAATTTTACAGTAAACATCTCACAAAAGCTACCCACTACAGCATCTTTGCGGGACACTGAAGAAAGAAAACAGATGCATGATGGGCCAGACTTCCTGTTAAACATGTATTTTGACTGAGTGCAGAACCCAAACTGGCAGACTCTTTGTGGGAAGACAATCTGTCTGTGGGTTCAGTTGCTGGCATCCCTTCTGAGTGGCTGTATTCTTGTAAATATCTGAGATGTTTCAGACAGAAATCAAGCTCATGATGGAATAAGATGTGAACTATTTGGGTCACAACACAGCTAGCTCTCTGCAAGTTCAGTAAGGAGATACAATACAACAGTAACACGTGATGAACCTTGATTTTAGATCAGATGAGCCTCAATACCTCTCTTCCCCACTTTAACCTCTCCAGGACAAAATCTGAAGTGTTTTCAGGCTGCATTTACTGATAACACTTTCATGCTGTGGAGATATTAATGAAGGTAATGTGTTGGGTTTTTTTCTGTAGTTTGTCTTAACTAGGGATGTAAACCCTGAGTGATGTTGTTCCAGCCAAACTACAGAAGCTGATTTCACTCAATTATCCTTACAATTAGTGAAATTCAATTCTTAGTTGCGATGGTTCCCTGCTCAAACGTTGTGCTAAAACAGAACTTTTACAATAATATGTAATGTGGAGTAATATTTTGCACTTATTTCCTACATTTGGATGGATTTATTATTGAATTATTAATCTATAATGGTATGCGTATGGTTGTTTGACCTTTGACATCCCTGTTGGGTCTTGAGCAGCGATGAAAAAGTGATTCAGCTGTTATCTGTAAGAGTTATTGTCCTACAGTGTTTTTAAAGGGATTCTCTCACAACTTGTCAAGTTGCACTTCAAGATCAATTGACTTACATGAAACTGATGAAAAAAGAATAGTTTAAATTGAAGCAGCAGGAGCTGAAATATCCTGATTTAAACACCAAAAACTGGATGCTACATTTTCCATAATTCAGGTCATACAGGAATAAAATACAGGTAGCATCCTTTATACCACAGAGGGCATCATGGAAATGTTTCCACAGGCTTTATCTGTAGTAGACTACTCCTTAGGAGAAGTAATTGAACTTTATGTGTAAAATCTGCACATTTAATATTTGTTTTTTATAAGTGATCCTGAAAATAACACTGGTAGGATTAACAGTGAATAAACGCTATAATAAAAATGACAGAGTAAGAAAAAATGGCTTAAACTAAATATCTGATGATTACTTAAAAAAAGACTGTGTATAAATTTATGACGGAAAAGTTTATGAAATGATCACAGTCTAAAATAATCCTTTTCTCGTGTCCACTGCTGTTCTTGTTAAGTTTGTTTAAATATCTTGTGTATGTGTCTCTGTAATAACTGTCACTCGATCGTGATTCAGAGATGGTGATCCTAACAACCCGGGGACTTACATTATGTGTAGCTTTCCTGCAGACAGTAGGCTGTGCGCCGGTTTTCCTGCATACTTAATGGAGACTGGTGGCGAGTGGGTGGGGGAGGGATTGGAGTGAGGAGAGACTAATTTTTTCCTCTGCTCCCGAGGGGTCCCCCCCTCTATATAAGGCTCTGTGAGCAGCTCAGAAAGTTACACAGTTCCTATGCTCCAGGAACACCGCCAACAAGCAGCAGCGAGTCCCGCGGCAGCCTGGTCCTCTCACAAGGGAATAAAATATAAACTGCTCCGTAAACTACTCCGAAATCAACCAGCTACAAACAAGCAAGGTCAAGGTGAGCAAGATGACACATTACACGCGTTATATTGCATGCAGCTACACTTTGATATGGCAGGGGCTTTATAAAGGCTAATACATCATTTAAATAAATAAATAAAAAATTCTTTTTTAAAAAGAGAAGACTATAAGATGTGTAGATGGTCAGGTTGGCTTTGCAGATGTCTACGCCTTTAGACAGGAATAACTTGCGGTGAATGAATCTGATTTTTTGTTCTTTATTTACAATGATTTTTTAAATTTTAAATACCATGACATTATGAGAGAAACAACCCCCCATGTTTTCAGACTTGGCTACTTTACTTGTAAAATAGGCTGACACTTTACTTTACAGCCATGTCGGTGGGACAGCAGTACCTACTGAGCAAACTAGGGAAATATTTTAATATTTTCAATCCTAAATGTTAAGATATGATGCACATAAAGCCATAGATGTGCTTATGAAAATGCATTTAAATGAGATATTATATATTGTGACATTAGTTGTGTTTACATTCAACATAGTGGTGAGGTGAAGTGGAGGTCAGTCCTTCTTTAGATCACCACCAGTGGCAAAGATTGTTCCAGGATCTAGCAACATGTGGATATGTTCGTGTCTGTCACTCTGGTATAAAATTCAGGAGAGCTGTGAGAAGGGCCCAGACAGAGAAGTTGGTAGAGGTTCAGTGTGAAAAAGGGGCACAAGGAGAGGAGCAGGGTGTGGTGCTTCAGCTGCCCGCTGGCTCCCGGTGTCTTGAGCTGGCACAGCATGTTGACACAGAGCCGGTGCCAGACCTCAAGCTGCCTTTTCAGCTAGAGGGAAAGAGGTGAAAGGATTCAAGGAGAAGAGCAACCAGTGCACTAGCTAGCTTTTTTCAGAATCAGAATCAGAATACTTTATTGCCATTGAACATTAACATTATTTCTTCTCTAATAATACCGACTGACTGCTCCTCTCTCTAAACAAAAGTTTCTGACTTTGTGATATTTGGTCTAGCTCAAATCTTAGAAGTTTTGTTTTCTTCCAAAGGGAGGTCAGCTGCTGGGTCAGTTAGAGAGTATTGCCCCTGGATGTGTCAGGAATGCACTGTTGTGCTCAAATATGCTTCAACAGGGTGAACACTTGTCAACCTGACATGAACTCAGGTTTACCTCCTCAGTGTTACATGCTGCTACTCAGTTTGATTAGAAAATAATGAGAGAGGGTAAGAAGATGATGTAGACAGGGTAGCATTTCTCAGAATCTAACAGTAACAATAACAACTCTAAAGCAAAGTGAATGCCATATTTACTAAGAACAAGGTATCATTATATTCCAGGTTAAGAGTGCTATATTATCACTGATAATATATAATTAAACTGATAGATGTATAAACTTTGCAAATAAGTGGAGTTTTTTTATTCATATTATTTTTTGATCTCATTTGTGTTCAAGTTAAATGTCGCACTCATACACTGGGTCTGGCCAGTGTCACAGTATAGTCTCACAATATGTTACATAAGATAATGATGACATTATGATGTTGGCTATTCAGTAATGTACAATAAAAAGCCAGATCACAGTATCTTTGTAGATAAAGAGGAAAACATACCTTTTAAAAGTACAGAATAACTTTTCAACATACAATAGACACTGAATCACCACTTTACACCTGTATAATCTTGTATAGTCCTATACAACAAGTCTGCTTTATAATGTTCCAACTGGATTGTAATATATTGACTGTTATGTATCTCATACTTGTGGAGGAAAGAATATTTTAAACAGGAGTTGTTAATGCGTCATTATAACCACACTAAACATCCAAAGCATCAGATAGGACTTATTGCTGGTCAATTGTATTAGATTGCATCAGCTTCTATTAGGGTATGTAATACTGGTGACTGTTTCTATGCAACAACCATAAACTGAGTAAAGGCTAAACTGACAGAAAGCAGAACTCATGAGAATAAAAAGCCCAGAGTTGAGTGAGGACTATTGTGAAGTCTCAGTTTACTATGCCAGTCAGTATCACAAGAGAGCTTTTGCAACAGGAGGGAATGTATAAGGATAGACACTGATATTTTGTACTTTATCAAACTTCTAAAACATTGCAAAAAGTCTGTTTGTGCTGACAATTTTATTTGAGGAAGTGGCTCCTACGCAAGTTTAGTAATCTGTACACTTGTATTTTGTAACTGGTACTCAGTACCCAGTATCTTGTTGACTCACACAGAGAGGAAAAACTCATTAAATGTTTCCTCCCTGCAGGTTGTGTCTGGGACCCAGGAGCTGCATTCGCACAAAAAACGCTGTCTTCTGTAGTCTGAAAATTAAACTCAGACATCTGGGTGTCAGAATGACTTGTGCTGTCATGGCCTGGCTCCCTGTTCTCTCCCTCTCCCTTCTGCTGTTGTGCGTCAGGGACTCAGTGTCCCTCTTCCTGCCTGATTCCAAGGAACTCAGACAGCTGTTGAGCCGCTACGAGGAGGAAATGGACCAGAACAGCACCAGCAACACAACTGGCAATAGGAACCGGCGAGCCATCCGCTGGTCAGACCGTGAGGAAATTGTCCTGCTTCACAACAAGCTGAGGGGCAGTGTCTACCCCACTGCCTCCAACATGGAGAACATGGTGAGACATGTCCCATTAACCACATTACCTTCATCTAGCAATCATTCTCAGTCAACAGACAACAAACAACTTTAATCTCTGGCTTTACCTCACAAAGAAGTTCATTTTAATGTGTCAGCAACACTGAACTCTGAAATGAGGCTGGTGATTAGGGGTTTAAAACACTTTCAAAAAGTGGCGTTGCTTTAATAAAAAACAACCTTTTCTCTCTGTTGGAAACATGCAGTCATGATGCTGAACTATTACCAGCCTGCTGTGCTGCTCTTTTACAAGGAGGATAATAATGCTGACTCTGTCCTACCTGCAAACAGCTCAGCACTGGAGAAGAGCGAGGGAGGGCTGGGTCAATAGAGGACAGAGAGAATAAGGGTAGAGAGGGAAAAATCGTGAGACTACGTGGCACATCAATGGGTAAAGTAGATGAGGAATTATTGTTGAGACACACAGAAAGTTATTGAAAACCACAAGGTCCATAAAGTTGAGAGAAGCAGTGGTGGCCTGTGTCTCTGGAGTGCGGTTATAGCCGGGTAGGAAAGTGTCTGAAGATTTACTCTGCCCAGCGCTCTCTCAAATTCCAGCAAACAGGCAGTGTGTGTGTTTGTGTTAGTGTATGGGTGTTTGGGGTTACAGTGGTGTCTGTGTGCGCATGTGTTAGCGACCACCAAAAGGCTGGAAATTTACTGAGGAGATGTGCTTTGAGGGGCCACGCTGTATGCAGTCCTCCCTCCCTTCATAGTGCCCCCTCCATGGTGGGAGTCAGGTGTCCTCTCTGCTTTCCACTCTCCTCTGCACTGCATTAAAGAAACCCACTCAGGAAATGTGGATAATTCAGCTGTGATTGCTGGAGATTTGTAGTGGACTGGGGCCAGGCGCCAGCTCCTCCACTCAAATGTCACTGTCTAAGGTTAATGTTGTACTTGTATCCAGCTCAGTTTCATCTCGCCGAGAAAGAGGGAAGTGCGGGAGGCCTTGAACAGGTTGCGGTTAGATACACAGCTTCACATTGTAGTGGATGCAGCAGGTGAATGTCGCAGGTAGATTTACTGTGAGTAACTGTTTTTACTGAATGCATGCAGGTATGGGACGATGAGCTGGAACGGTCTGCAACTCACTGGGCGGAGGCATGTCATTGGGATCATGGACCTCAGGACCTGCTCATGTCTATTGGACAGAACCTGGCTGTACACTGGGGCAGGTGAGATGCACTGACATTTTTATCTGTGTTTATTTTAATTATTATGGAGTAATAATTATTACGATAAGGTAATAGTGCCGATACAGCATCCAAAACTATACTTTTTACTATCTTACTTTAAGGAATATAAACTTGTGTCTTCTGAGGAAGCTCTCAAATGTGAAACAAAAACAGGTGAAAACAGTTTTCACTGATGTACTAAGTGACAGATATTTGTCATTAGAGTATTGAGGTTTGATACACAGGCCAGAGTCAAATTCACATTAACAGCAGCTCATTTGAACTTTCTATGCACTTCTCCTTTTTTGTAACAGTAGGTATTTCCCAAGTTATCCAAAGTTGTTGAGTGCAGGAAATGCAATGACTGTTGGATGTTGCAAGAACCAAAATCTAGGTCAAAATCAATTCAAACAGATTTGCTTCTTAAAAGAAATCACTGCATTTTTCAAAATCAATGATGCATAAAAATGTGTGAGGTGCAAGCATATGTAACGCTAGTCAGTACGATAGTATTAAGTTTGATGTTCTTAAGTGTGTGTGTGTGTGTTTGCACAGACATCAGACACAGCAGGCCTCTGTGTATAGTACAAGAGCGTATGGCTATCGCAGCAGGTGCCCTTCCAGGAATCTGCTCTCATTCTCACAGCCCCTTCCCTCCCTCCCCACTCCCTTCTTTTCTTCCTGTGCCAAGCAAACCCAGTGTGGAGTCCTATTTTTCCACTCCCCCTCCACTCTCCATTTATAAGCTCAGCACTTTTCAATACCGTAAAAAGAGATGTTTATAATAAGGCCTAAGACTGATTTGTTAGAATGTGGAGCCATGTTTAGGTTTGCTCTGATTCTTTCTTCTTCTTTTTTTTAACCTGATTTGATTTCCCCTGTTATGGAGGGGAACAGACTGCTGTTCTGTGTGCCAGGTCAAATTCAGACTCATCATTTGAGACCTGAAGCAAGGGGAGGAGCAGTGAGGTTCATGCAGTGTTTCTTAAGTCTGGCCAAAGCACCTGGCAGCTCCCTCAGATATTTCCCTTTTGCCCCTGGTACCTGGATGGCCTGTGACTGAGCCTACTGTTTGTCTGTGTGTGTGTGTGTGTGTGTGTGTGTGTGTGTGTGTGTGTGTGTGTGTGTGTGTGTGTGTGTGTGTGTGCGTGTGTGTGTGCGTGTGTGTGTGTGTGTGCCTGTGTGTGTGCCTGTGTGTCTGTGTGTCTGTGTCTGTGTGTACATGGGCCCTACAGATACCGCTCCCCTGCCTTCCACGTCCAGGCCTGGTACGATGAGGTGAAAGACTACACTTATCCCTACCCCCATGAGTGCAGCCCCTGGTGTCCAGAACGCTGCTCTGGGCCCATGTGCACCCATTACACCCAGGTGAGATAAAAAAGAGAGTTCAGGGAAAACTTTTTTTAGACAAAATAGAAGTTAAAGGACTGCTCAGTAGTGAGTTGCTTACTCTCAACTTGACCAGTTATTGCAAAATTCTGTCTTGAGGAAAAGTCTTGCACCTAGTTTGAATATTAGATATATTAGACATTTGACTTCCATTTGAACTATAAACTGTTATCTCTGCCATATTTATGACAGTATTTGTGCTAGTGTTGACCATGTGGCTTCTTTTACCTTTTAAACAAAACACATGTAACATAACAGGTGTTTCTGGGCAATATAAGAAAACAACATGAGGTTTGCACCCTCTCCTTCTGTATGACATATTTCACAGTATTTATGGCCAAAGTTGTTGAAGGAAAGGGGGGTTAAATGACACTCAGGCATATAGTAACTTGTAAGCAGCGAAAACAAAGATGTCACCAGTGGTAAATAATTAAACAGTGCAGAGTGGGAGACAGAGAAGAGAATTTAGGAATGGGTAGGAAAATTAATAAATCAATCTAAAGGAAAAAGAAGTGGAGCTGGCCCCTTCTTCGACTAGACTTTACTTTGTAGCTGCTGGGATGAGTTTACAGAAACATCCAGAATCCTCCCTCTGCCCTCACCCTGAAACCTGATCACTGCCATCTGGTAGTCATTTCCAGACACCAGACATCCCTCACTGCTTGACCTGGATTCTTTTAAAGATGCTGCAGAGAGGGGACAGTGCCAAATCTGAGCATCATCACCTTGTCTCAGTCTTTTTATTTGCTGGAGGTGCTGATGTATCTGCAGTCCTAGCAGTCATACCCCTTAACTACCTCTGCAATGGAAGACCCTCTGAAGCTAGAGATTACACTGGGCTAAACTACTAGCACTCAGCACACATCAGTCTGTGTGCTGACTCACTGCTTCCAGTGGCCTCGAACTATACCAAGAAAAAGATGAACATTCCTGAGGAGAGGGAGAGCGCACATGTTTGAGAGTTGGGAGGAAAGTGAGGAGGAGTTTTGGAACAGGCTGTGTTGAATTCGCCGTCAAATGGCACATCATTCATCTGTAACACCACTGCAGCAGCTTTCCATTTAAAAAGGCATTTTATTTGACCTCAGACAGTTTTGGGTCTACGCTGATTTCTGTTTGTTCTGAGTAAGATATATTTTTTAAAAACTGTCATATTTTCCACTTCTAACTGGATGATGAAAATGATCACAATTGTGTCACAGAGGGCAAAGTGTGTTCACACATGATGAGCATCTGTCTGGGGCAGAATAAAATAACAGACAAGGCGCTGCCCAAAGTCCCAGTGGCCCCATTAATTGTGACTGATGATCTAGTTGCCTCCTCTCGAGTGACCGATTGACCCACGAGCTGTGAGAAGTGACACAGGAAATCTAGGCTGCAAGCTGTATAGTTTACTTCATTATACTTTTCTTTTCATTCATACCACTGGCCATTCTTTTATTTCCCTCTTTACAGCTGGTCTGGGCAACCACTAGCCGTGTTGGCTGTGCTGTGCACGTGTGTCCAAGGATGAACGTGTGGGGAGAAATATGGGAGAACGCTGTTTACCTTGTGTGCAACTATTCCCCAAAGTAAGATCAATATTCCTTCATGTTCCACTTTTCATCATCACCTTTACTCTCTGGACTCTTGTTTAAATTTCCTTAAAGCACTGACAAATGCTACAGTATGTGTTACTGTTAGCTGTAGAGTTGATTTTTCCTGTTTGAATAGTTGTGCAGGGCATTTGTGTGACATATTGGGCCTATTAAAATTCCTCCAGAAGTCAGAATAGAAAAATAATAATGAACACTGGGAAAGAAAAATAAGAGCTGAGCAGACGTTTGTTTTCCAGACAGCCCACAGGATGTAATTGCCTGACAGACAACGAGGAGGGTTTTTATTAGTTTGTGGGACTAATGACTGTTAGGAGTGTTGACCGCAGGCAAAGAGGGCTGAAGTAATTATAAGGCCATGAGCCCAGAGATGCTTGACTGATGATTAATTTCCACCTTAGTCAATCTGTCCACTGTGCCACTTCTCCAGGGGCAACTGGATTGGTGAGGCTCCGTACCAGCATGGCCGCCCTTGTTCCCAGTGCCCTCCCAGCTATGGAGGAGGATGCAGGAATAATCTGTGTTACAAAGGTGAGCAAAGCTGTATGATTTTCATTCAAAGATGTTCAAATTAAACATATTACCAGCCTGAACTCTGTCTGTTTATCCATCATTAGACTCTCAGCGCTCAGAGACAGAGGACATGAATGAGGTGGAGAGGCCTCAGGTCCCACTCCCACCTCGCACCACCGCCAAACCTGCCCCCAAACCCAAACCCT
The DNA here is from genome assembly GCF_963691925.1 of Scomber scombrus. Taxonomy (NCBI): domain Eukaryota; kingdom Metazoa; phylum Chordata; class Actinopteri; order Scombriformes; family Scombridae; genus Scomber; species Scomber scombrus. The sequence goes on from NC_084970.1 coordinate 19,538,021, forward strand.
CTGCTCCAAAGAAACCGGTGTCCAAACTCAACATTCCCAAGACTCCATCTTCAAAGACTCCCAGTAGTACCAACCTGGGTAGCTACAAGAACTATTAAAAATGACCCCACACTTTCATATTCTCACACATTTCTTTACTGATTCTTTCTTCTTTCTGTCTTGCAGTTCAGAACATTAAGTGTGAGACTAGACTGCGAGATAAGTGCAGAGGAGCAACCTGCAACAGGTCAGATTATTTGGATGTACACATATGTCTACTCAGTTTCATTAACCTAACACTTCCTCCAGTTTCATAAAATGTTTTTTGTTTTTTTTAACTCTGCAGATATAATTGTCCTGCTAACTGCCTGAATAAAAAAGGGAAAGTTTGGGGGACTCTCTTTTACGATGTGGTGAGTCTTTTGCATGAAACAAACGTACATCAAGTACCATTTTATAATATAAATGTATATTTATATGTGTCCATTTTTCATTGTTTAAGCAATCAAGTATCTGCCGTGCTGCTATCCATTTTGGCGTGATTGACAACAACGGAGGAGTTGTCGACGTCACAAGACAGGACAAGTTTCCATTTTTTGTCAAAGCCACAAAGAATGGCATTGAGTCTTCCAGGTAGATACCTTTGCTCAGCCTCATTGTTGCCCAAATAGGATGAAATCATACATATCCTTGCTTCTGTGATTCTGTTTAAGCAATAATAAGAACCGGTGTTCTCCTAATTTCTAAACACTATGATGTCTTTTACAGCAAATTTAAACCTGGCAATGCATTTGTGGTAGCCAAAGTGGAAGGTGAGACCCCCTGTCCCAATTGTATGTACATTCACCCAGTAAGCAAACAAATATTTGGTATATCAAGTATTTTCTATTCTCTCTGTATCAGAAATGACCGTTGACTGCTACACCACAGTCGCTGAAATCTGCCCATTCAAGAAGCCTTTATCACACTGCCCAAGGTGCGCTTTCACATCCATTCTTTAAATCATGCGATAATCAGCCATTTTGTCTCATACAATTGCTCTGTTAAATAGTACTGAGAACTGGTACTTATCTATAACATTAAATATCCATGATTTTACACTGAAAAACTAATTTAATCTACTTTGTTGAACAGTAATTAACCCACTTCAAACCAGTAAGAGTAGTGAGTGAAATAAAGAAATACAGAAATCTCGATATAAAAATAATCTAAATAACCAAAAGTGTTGTAGAAAATAGTGAGTTCATGTAGGTTCCCATGACTGAAATTAAGAAACTGACTGAGAAAATGAAAAAAATTTTCAAGGCCTTTAACGCTCTTACTTGTTGTAAAACTTTTGAAATCTAGACACACATCAGGAAAAGAAGCCTTGAAATAATAATTAATGTTAATATTACCCTTTCCTGTTGCTGCAAATTCATACAAATATTTAATATGTTCCTCAGAATCTCCTGTCCGATCAACTGCAAAAATCAGCCTTCCTCTTGGTCACCAGTGATCGGGAACAACATCTATGCAGACGTAAGTAATACGCCATTACAAACACATAGATCAAGAATCACATCGGCGCAGCAGCCATCCAGTGCTGTCCCATTTAAACAAAAAGGTCTCAAATTTTGAGTTAAATTGATTAAGTTAGGCACTTTTTCAGACTTAGTGATGCTTGGTAGCTAAGAAAAGCCATTCACAGTAAGAACATGGCTCATGGGGAATGAGCGTAATGGTGAGGCAAGCCTGAGGTAGCCAGGAATGTGTTACCCTGCATGAGGCTTGATCATTTACAGGCTCACTCAAGTGTTATCTTAGACTATGTGCCTGTGTCTCAGAGGTAGAAGAGAAAAAGGACATGGTTTCAAGAAGGCTAGTTCGTACATCATTACTTTGACGTCACCTAAGACATGTTCAAAGTGTATTAGTCACTGTAAATTACCCTTCATACGAAACGTAACGGACGTACACTGTGCAAGTATTCCCATCACTCTTGTGGCTCATTTTGGAGTTGCCAACTGGCACATGAAGTCTATGAGGGGTTTAATGGGGTTTCACCATGGATGAAATTGACTCTTGATGACGTCCAGCTGGCTACAGATCACAGTTCCAAAGAGATCCTTAACTAACCATACCAACCGGCACAGAATCAGGCAGCAATGTGGGTCATAGCAAATGTGCTTGAGAATGTTTTGCAATCTCAGGCACCCAAATGTATTGTACAGCTTTGTCGTAGTTGGATGTTGGTTAAATATGAGACATGAACCGTCTGGTAAGAATTGTTGGAGGGGAGTATGGACAGTGTGATCTGTGTTTGGACTAAAAAAGAATGATTCTGCTCCAGACTGTTGATAAGAGCTTATGGTCTGTTATGCTGGAGCCAGACTTCTGGCTCAGACTGTGGAACAATTGTGTGAGTGTACCAGTGCATATGTGGAGACGTGTGTCTGGGTGCAATAGATTTTTTACTGCATTTCATAGTAGAAGAATTACAAAGGCATTAATTCAACTCTCTTTCTCTTTACAGCACTCCAGTATTTGTAGAGCAGCCATCCATGCAGGGGTGATCAAAGCAGATGGGGGCTTTGTGGATGTTTTGCCCCTGGACAAGAGAAAGAAGTATATTGGCATCCTGAAAAATGGCATCCAGTCTGAAAGGTACAACTCATCTTTTTTTGGGTTAATTATTTTTTTCTGTGATTATGTTTCCCAGATGAAAACTGTTGCACAATAACAAAAAGTACAAAGAGGGCACCATGTCAAATAGTTGTAGCCTAACATGGTGACATTAAAGATAGCCTGAATTCCAGAAATGTATATTTTTAGATTTGGCTCCTTGCAGTCTCGCTGTAGCATATTTAAAGAGAAGCTATGTCTAAAAATGAAAACAACCATTCATATTTCGACATACTGTGTGATGGCTTCCATTCGCAAGCAATCGTTTGGCAGCTGTGAAACTGCAAAGCGTGCTTAGTTGCAATGTCAGCTATCAGTAAGAAATGAGGGAAAATGTTTCCTAGTAACATATTTTAGTAAAGAGTAACAGCACTCCCCTAACCTGCCATGATGGGCCATTCCCTACACATTATATAAAAAGGTTAAAAACACTGGTGGCATGTTGAGGAGTATAACCTATAATCTGATGAAGTGTTAAAGGAGTGAGATGAGTTTGATGTTCAAAGTTACAAAGTATCATTCTGTGTACTAGATTACTGGATAAAAAGAGAAAATGTGTTTGTTTATTGATTTTTAATACACGAATAGACAAAAATAAAGTGCATGTGAATGACATTATCATATACAAGCAAAAGAGAAAAGAAAAACAGCAACCTGCAACATAAAACAAAAACCCCCCCCAAAAAAACAGTCAGCTCGGCCATATTTCACATATTACAGTAAATGCGGTAACCTCACTTTACAGGTCATAGTAGAAATAAATAAATAAATGACAAAAGGTAAATAAAATAAAGTGGGATCTTATTCGGGCGTATCTGGGAAGGTGATTTTCTCTGCATAAACAAAAGAAGGCCCCCATATTTCTCTAAATTTTCGGATATCGGATTTTTTCAAGCCTCAAATTATTGAAAATCTCCTTTATCCACAGTGTATGGGATGGTGGTATTGGTGATTTCCACCTCATTAGGATTAGAAGTCTTGCCAATAATGTCACAAAAGCTATCAAATGTGCTTGGAGTCTAGGCAAAGGCAGTTGAGAGATGCCAAACAAAGCAGTAATGGGATTAGACTCAATAACTGTCCCAGTAACCTCCTTCAAAGTGTTAAAAATCGCAGTCCAGTAGTTATACAGAGATGTACATGACCAAAACATGTGCACATGATTTGCAGGTGTTTGAGGACATTTTTCAAAAAAGGGATCTACAAAAAGAGAATATTTGTGACACCACTTACAACTTGAGGCAATAAATGGTGCAAAGGCCTTATAAATCTTTACAAGTGTCCCCAGTTATTCTGTCAGTTTAGAAGTATGCTATGATTTACATAAGGTCAACCAACTCAGTGCACTAACAAGCATGACGAAGATGAAATTGAATCCAAGCCAACTAGTCTCATGATACCAGACATGGGAAATATATGCCTACCGAAATCTGGGGATTTGTAAATGCATGTTAGTTGCTTGAATGGCCACTAACAAACCTATGCCACATTTTGTCAAGGACATGCCTTCCCGAAAATTATTGGAGACTGATTTGTGAGTCTACACACTAACAGGTGCAACAAAGCTAATAAGAGAGTGAGGGTGATGTCAGTCAACTAGTGTCTGTACACATCCATGCAGTGAGGAGGTCTAATTGGGCAAAATAATTGAAAACATCTGTGTTGCTGGACAGTTGATGTGAAGGGGCTTTAAAGAGAAATAATTATGAGACTGAGGCTTTTTCCAAAATCATTTCATCATTCACTCATTTACTGCTCCCTGCATAATAGACACTCAATAGTGAGCAGTAAAATGTGATTTCAGACACTCACTAATCTTTGTCATTTTGTGAAATCATTGTCGGCTGCACAGTTGCACAATTGCACAATGGTAATTTTTGTGTTAATAAAATGCAGGGCACAGCATAATGGAATTATTAGCAGACAGTGGTGTACATGTCATTGTGGAACTTTTTATAGTGGATAAATTTACACACTAAGAATTCTAATTGGTAGATAAAGTATAATATTTATCTTCAAAACCATGCATAGCTCAAGCTTTAATATTTGACCAATGGGAGTGTGGTGAAGAAACCTTGAGATACAACTGAAATAGAAAACATGAAACTTGTAGTAAAATTGGATGAGTAAATATAACAGAATATGTTTGAGAAAGGTGCTTTTGTTCACCATACCCTACTTTGATTTATGTCTCCTGTAATACAGTACTGTATGTAGACTAGAGGGTTTCTTGCATGCACACCATGTTTCTCACATCACTCTCATGTCTGTGGCCGGCTCCAGTGGACTAAGCTTAGGCAAGGAAGCCCTTGTGGCCAGTTCTGCTGGCATGTGGGGTTGTAAGAGTAATGGTGTGGTTTGGTGTGTGGACGGGCCACACATGGGATCTCTGCTTACTTTACCCAGGCATTTCAATTGAGTGTGCAAAGTGCTGAATGGCCAAAATAATCGCAGTAGTCGGACTTATATGAAATCTAATGCTGAACTGTGAAGGCCCCCGATCTGGGCATTGGGATAGAAGGTCAGTAAATGCCTGAAAGAGAGTCCGTGCCATGTGCCAACACCATGCCAGGGTGGGCAGTTTGGACAGGAGTCTGATGCCGGGGAATTAATCACAGCCTATCCAATTACTCAAGGATGGAAATGCTGTTGGCCAGTGCTTTCCTATATGGATAATTATTTGTGATCTGATACCAATCGCATAGGCCTATCACGATTATTGATCATGGCAGAGCTTCAAGGTCTCTCCACTAATAAACTAATTACAAAGTCATCAAGTTTAACACGTGTGGTAGCTGGAAATGTCAGAGTCAGTAATACGGCAAAAGTGAGTCATACTGCTGACAGGCCAACATGTTGGTTTTTTTAAAAAGATGTTGTGAGCACCATGATTTTGTACTTTTTGATGGATTTGGCTCCTGGTACTGTAGGACTTTGGCAAGATTGAATAGCCCACTTCCAAGTATCATGAAAACAAACATTTTGTCCAAAAAGATGTGTTTATTTGGGGAACTCCAATAATTTTACACATCACAATACTACTCAGCCTTCTGTGGCGTTGAAGGGAACTTTGTCATGTCTAATGTGATTAGGGTTACTTCAGCACACATGTTTTTTTTGGGTTGTTTTTTTTACAGAAAGCCTGCATTACAAGTGGGAGGGGGGGGGGGTGTTCCAGTTTGAAAGTAGCCATTTAATGGGGCAGGAAGTGTCTAATGAAAGACAGTGTTGGATAATATTGCATGAAGTAAAATGGTAGGATCCAGTGTTTTTAGAGGTTAAAACTAAAAGTCATCAGAAATCAACCTGCTGCTTCAGTTTTGATCAACTGCTTTAACTCAAGTAGCATACTAAAACACTGCAGCACCCCTCCAATACCCACAAATGTAACATGTTCTTGCTATTGTCTGTTTGCAGCCAGAGCAATGTGGATGGAGGCTCTTTCCGTGTCTTCGCTGTGAGGGAGTGAGATTCCAGCTCAGAAGTCCAAACACCAACAGAGTCACCTCAATTGCTCTGGAAGAGCAGGAAGTGCCCGCAGGTTGGATACCATGGCTATTCATCTGTCTCTGTGCCTTCAGTGGGAGCAAAACGTCCTATGTCTTAACAGATTGATAGACACCTTCCCCTCCAGTTAATAAACAGTAGCCACACAGTAAAAGTCATCCAATATTTTGATGGACCTTTATTTTCTCAGCTTTTAACTCCAGATATAAGATATAGATATTTCTTAATCACTCAATCTGTGAATACATAATGTTTTTATATATTTTATGATGCATTGAACAGCTGGTGCTGGATCTTTTGTTTTGACATATGCCAAGTTTTGAGATCAACATGTTTAAAGAAAGTATTATGTTTACATTGATGTTCTTATTACAACGTTTAAATTGGTTTTCATACACAGGAATGTTTACTGATCACACTGTATTTAATCAATATGTACAGAATATATGATATTTTGGTTGATCGTTTTAAAAAGGAGTACAGTATACATTTTTTATGCTCTATTCTATTTGTATTGTATTTTATTGCCTTCTTCTGCTCACTTGGATAATCATTACTTTTCTAGTCTTGAAGATTTAGACTGTGAAACCAAAAGTCTAAATTGTATTTATAAATTTAATGGAGGGATGATAGTGTTTCATTGAGGAGGGATGTTTTGTTGGCTGGGTAGATCAAGACTTGTCAGGCAGATACTACAGGAGAGGAAACAGTGTGGTAACCCTAACCCTAACCCAGCAGGCGCTGCTGTGGGGGAATAATGTTTCCCTTAAAAAGGCTGGTGTCACTTCAGTGCCAGACATGTGGAGGTGATTAAGAGAAGGTGTTACATTGCTCTGTTCGCTGTGGAGTCAGCGATAGTTGGTGAGGATGGGCCTCAAGAATGGCAGCAATATTGTTCGATGTATTCGATGACAATCACAGACAGCAGATATGTTTAAAATAATAAGCAGTCATATGTCATTTCTGTATTTATTGTTGCTTGCTGCTTTCCTCATTTCATTTTTTTGGTCACTGTATTATATATAAAAAAATAATTGCCCCCTTCCCACACCTAAGACAGATGAATGTGTCACATGTTTCAGAGGTTTCAGGTACAGAGAGTTTTTTTGTGTAGAGATTATTTTTAGGTGTGTGAATGTGCTTAAGATTCTCATCATCAAACTGCAGTTTATGCACTTTGGAACAATTTACACTTTGCAGTGCAAGAGGCAGACACCTCTAATGTCCATAACTGTAGTGGATTGAGGCACTGTTGCTATTGGTACAGCCCTGATTTTAAGGATTTTCATTTATCTTTACACTTTTTGTAGTGGCACTTAAATTGACAGAAAAGCATAATTAGCATCCCTCCCGGAAACTGACTTCAGAACTGGTTTGGCAAGTTCTGAATTAATACCATCAAGCCTTGTTGCTGTAACATTTGGTTTCCGCTAGGATACAAACCATGTTAACAGATTGTTTTTTAGAGTAAATACACAAATAACTGGCCAAGAAAAAAATGACTAACTTTAAAATCTCTTCCTTAAAACATATTGCAACTTTATCTCTTTATTCTACCTCAGTCCTATCGCAACGCTAGGCATTTAGGTCTTTCTATATGGGATTTTTTTAATGGGAAATTATAAAAGTTTTGTAAAGTTATGGGAACTGTAAATACTTTTTTGTTCATGGATCGTCCTTTATGCAGCAAGATTATAATTAAAATGTGTGAATTTGTTTTAATTGTCTTTGTTGTATCATTTTTATACAGGTGTAGGATGGGTTCTATATTTTTTGCACAACGTGAAAATAAAGTATGACTTACAAATACTTCAACACATGTTTCTGCTTCATTAAAAGATGGGTTAAGTGAGTACATGGTTTTTATGAAAAGCGTGTTTAGAATGTTTCTCCTAAAAATGCTTTCGGACTCTGTGGCACTGAATTCAAAAATCGACTAACAAACATTTTTTTCAAGATTGTGGGTTTTTGTTGATTTCTTTAACCATGTTTGATGGTTCAATTATGATTAAGTCATTTCACAGGGGGCCAGGCCATGCTCAGCACAGCCTAACCTGACAATCAGCTAGCTGAGTTTGTGACCTCATGGTCCATTAAACCTCAAAAGTCCTTTTTTGTTACACATTCAAAGAAACACAGCTAAAACAACAGTGACCAGAGTGAATTAATTTCTTCCCAAATAAGTATGTGAATTCCGGGTAGTGAGTGGCAAAAGATGATGAAACTATATAACTTCATTAAATGTACTTTGATCCTAAAATCTGTGTATCAAGCAATATGAATGAAATTCAGACCCAGGCCACCCAGGATTTATCCGTCATCCTTGGAAGAATATCACTGACCATGTTCATAACTTGGCTTAGCTTTTTGTGGACATACGCATGCAGAGTGAAGTGGAACAATAAATTGAGGCAATCACTTTTATTCAAGGACCACATGCATAATCTGCCAATTGTGCCGTTAACTTATGGTGGAATGATTTCAGAAGAAAGGAAGAAACTCCATGGCTCAAATTTCATGTTGTCCTTTTGGTTCTTGACCTTGTAATTTCCCATTTCGCACTGCAGGCTGTTTGTTACAGGCTTACTGAGCTGATAAGATCTCTGTATGTATTCCATTAATAAACATCTTATTAAATTAGACCCTGAGAAAAGGGAAATACATGGAAAAAAGAAGGGAGAATGGCGGAGAGAGAGAGATAAGACCAGAGCATCCTTGTGCTCTTATTAGAGGCAGATGTTTGGTTTCAGTTAAGCCCCTACTTAGACAGGGCCCTGGCCACTTTATTGATAAACAGCTGCAACTGGCTTGTGTAATGACTGTTTTACTCCCATTGTCAATGGAGATAAAGATTTGTACTCACCCTGTAAATCCATGAGCTGCACAGAGAAAAAGCTTGAGGACCCAGTCCAAATTTGAGTTTACTTGTCCTTAAATGTGCTTTGCACAGCAGAGTATATTGCTTGTCCAATAACTAAATCACACAGCACTCAAAGGGTAATAGGGTAATGTGGGCAATAAGAAATATATATATAAAGAAATTGGCATCCTTTAAAGACTCTGGAAAATATTAATTTCTTAAACCAACATCTTCTACTGTTGTCAACAATCCATTAAAACAGCTTTTCAGAACATGCTGCTCCACTGATGAACATGAAACATTATCTTAAACAAGGTAATTATGAGATGTTGTGTTGTTGATGTTCCCAACTACCTCTAGGGATCCAGTCAGGAAGGCTGCACAACATGGCCTGTAGGGAAGAAAATTTCCCCTCAGCATCTCTGTTGAACTATTAAACTAACTCTCTTTATTGACCAGCTGTCCCATGTAAAGAGTCTTGAATTCAAAGAAAAGGGTGTTCAAGAAGGAGTCTGGTAAGCAATATGTCTTTCTAATAAGTATTTCTCAAGCTTTTCCTTTTTGGGTGTAACTTAGGAGTATTTTGACTCACCCTTGAATAAATTGCTGACTCTAGCAGAGCTGAGAGACACCAAAATGATGTGTAATGCAGTGTTCCATAACAACTTGATGTGTTAAAATATTTGAAATTAGTTTTAAAAAGTATTTGCATGTATTGGATGAAAGCAGAACAACATACAGCACTCAACGGCACAGTTCAATTTTGAACAATTGTCTGTTCTTTACTACCATGTGCAATTGTACATGGTTATACAGAGGAAGAGCCATGTGTTTGGCTGTGCTAACACTATTATTACCAGAATTCAAAAATTGAGAATTTTACTGATGGGGTTTTGGAAGGTGGGATGGGAGGATATAACGGTATAATCCATATATTCCAGACAGGACAGGACCTCCAGGCAGGATGTTCATCATTATACAGAAATTGATAACAGATTCCAGATTCCCATATTATATAATTGTGATGATATATCTCTGGTCAGAAGTGTTATATAGCACATGGTTTCAAGAGAGTCAGTTGGGAACAGGCCTGTGTGGAGGAATTTTAGATTTAGAGAGGTAGGAGTTAAAGTCACCTTCTTCCAAAAAGAGATGAACTGGAGATGTGGCTGATGATGTTATGAGAGTGTGTCTTGCCTGCTTGTTCATCATAAGAATGTGGTATGATTTGTAGATAGAAAGGAGGATAACAGCTTTACTAAAGAAATTTGTCTACAGGGACCAATTTGGAACATATTTGGTTTTGATAAGTTTACCTCCTCTTCCTCTGTTTTCTGGCTTACAATAAAAAAACCAAAAAAACAAAACAATTTTAGTCATTATTTTTGCTTCATTTAATTTATTCATGTGACTCAAAACCATGAACACATAGTGTGGAGCACAAACAGAACATACAATAATAACAAAATGATAGCACACAGTCTTACTTAAACAAAGGAAGGACATTCTTCAAAAAGGTACCTGATTTACAAATAACTTTTGGCTTATGTGATTGTAATAACAAAGTAATTTAAACATAGACGGTTTCAGTAATTCTTTGGCAAATACCTTTGTCTATAGTTCATTATGCTTACATTCTTACATTCAAACAAAATATGATCCTCATCTCCCAAACGATTATTATCTCTTCAGGTTCCTGACTACTGTTTTTTAGTTGATCTCATAGGACTTGGTTTTACAACTCTGTATTGTAATTGGCAATCATTCCTTGAGTGGGTGTAAGGGGTAAAAGCTTCACTGGGTCATCAGGTGGGCACCCTCTTTCCTTGTTTTGCTCATAGGCCCATTCAGGACTTCAGGAGAATCCATCAAGTCCTGATTTCTTCTGTCCATGATTCAGTCCTGTTCATATGGATTGTAAATCATCAACAAAACTTCAGGAGGATCAGTCGAGTCCAGGTTTCTTCTGTCACTGATTCAGTCCTGTTTATGCTGACAGTACATCATAGCCAGTGGCAACAGAGTTTCAGGAAAATCAGTTAAGTCCAGGTTTCTTCAGTCAATGATTCAGTCTTCATTACGCAGATTGTGAATCATAACCAGCAGTGGAGGTAGGGTTAGAAGCTTCACTGGGGTCATCAGGTGGGCACCCTACTTCCTTGGTGTTTTGTTGATTGACCCATGACAACTCCTGTCTCCTGAGACTCCCAAGTGCATCTGAAAAGTCAGGTGTTGGCAGAGAGAGGGCATGGTTGTTAATCTTCCTTTTTTCTAGCACTGTGTCCTTGTGTGAGGCTGGTCTTGCAGCTGGTGAGTATCTACCCTAGTGTTGCTGGTGTCTGGCAAAGGGGACATGATGCCCAAGCCACTGGTTCAAATTCTTGGGACAGAGGAGAACATTGTAGATGGCTCTCATAATTACGCTAAGTCTGTCTATTCCGTTTTCAAGGTTTTCCAATCTTGTCCATTGGCCCTTTTTTGCCTGTGAGACTGCCTTTGCACATCATTCTGTATCCTCTGGCCACTAGCTCTTTTAACACCAGCCCTCTCTTCTGGGCAGGTTTTTTCTATGTGCCATGTGGGTCATCTGCCTAGCAAGAGCCTACGGTTTTGCCTACTGAACAATACAAATGTGGTGTACTACATGCACAAACTTTTCTCTCCAGTTTCTCGACTTTGATGATAGGAACCTCATAGATTGTAAGTGGCCACATCAGATGGGGGAGCAATCAAACCTGCAAGCAATATAGTTTCAACTTACCTGGAAGAAGGATCATATCTATGTTAGCAAGGCCTTTGAAAGTTTCTTTATTCAGTTGCTTGATCTGGCCTGAGTCCTTAATGCTTACATTGTGCATACTAAATTTGAACAGTTGTATCCAATCAGAGTGTCACGGACTCATGTTTGTGGACCCTTTGTGTTTGTTTTTTCTTATAGTGCACTTAGTCCATTGAGTCATTTGGTTTGCTCTGTGTTTTCCTTGTGTGTTCCTTTCTCCTGTGTTCATGTGCTCCCTCCACACCTGCCCTGCATCAACTTCATTGACACCTGCCTTTGGTCTCTGCATTTGGGTCCACCTGCTCTGCTTTCTGTGACACAGAGAAGCATTTCAATAGTTGCATTGTATCTGCATCTCTTCCTGCAAGAAGGCTCATTGTGATTTTAAAACTGACCAAACTGAATACCAGCCAGCTAGTGGATCATCTGATGCAAGTAACCTGCAGTGATTTATATACCTGTATTCTGTCTGTAAGGAAGAAAACCAAATCAATGTGGACCAAATAAACATATAATGAGAGGAACATGTGCCAAAATAAGTGGAATGTGATACATCAGAGAAGGTTTTCTGAACTCAAAATCTTATAACAAATTCATATCAAATATTTTCAGTAGGAGTACTGGCTAAGGTCTAAGCTGGTTTGTATTGCTAAAGCACTGCTACATCATCTGATTTTTTTCAGTTTCTCAAATAAGAAAAATAAAATATTAGATTAACAAAACAATAAAAATTATTAGGCAAGAAGTATTAAAATGGAATTATGACCTGAAATCGATTGGAATAACAAGTTGAAAAAGTTAAATTTGAACAATTTGTCACACCACTTATATCCATATTTGACTAACTGTAGTGTTGTTGATTCTACATTACCGACATTAAGAAATTCAGTGAGTGATGAATTGAGAAAAATGTGATGTGGTTCTGTCAGCTAAAATCAAAAGTTACTTTAAGTCTTAAAAGCCATAAAACACTGAGTTTCAACATCCTGCATTGATGTCTCCAAACCACTCAGTGATGATGCTTTCCTTAGTAATGTATCCCATTCCCTATTTCATTTGGTTTGCTCTTCTTTGTTTTTTCTTGGCCTGAGAGCTACCGCAGTGAATCCCTGACTCCATTCCCTCTGGACTTGGTTTGTTTCTTCTGGCCCAGAGGGAGGCAACCCCAAATGAGAGAACAAAGGCTGTTTGAGAGAGAGAGATGATGGTGTGTAGACAACCAATATGGACTGGAACAGTTGAACAAAGCTTTGCTGCCCGGGTAAATGTATAGGCTCTATGTATTAGTCCCAAACAATAAGATGTCAGTGATTTCGGTGTTGACAGTCATACAGACAGTTTTTCTTTGTCCCTTGTGACACACTTCCATTCTGGGAAGTGGAGTGTGCAGAAGATTCACAGCCCATTGATCAAACACAAGAATGTTTACTCATTCGCCTCACTCAACAGTCAGTGTTTTGTGGTATAAACCATAATCCATGTTATTTTGAAAACATACTTTTGTCCCCTCCCAAGGATGAACATACATTCATATGGAGGATGATTAAGAAACAGCTGTCTTTTTCTGTCAGAAGTGGAAAAATGCTTAAACTCCTGGTTGTCTACTGGTTAAAATGCATACCACATAACTGAGACTGTAACATCCGCAGACCTTTATACCATGCCATACCCTCTCTTTTCTCGTGTTTCCTGGCTCTCTGCACTTTCAGTCATCCAATAAAGGCAAAAAGCCCCACAACTAATCTATCTTTGGGCACATATGGTTTTTACTGAAAGTTTTCATAAGTGAATCTCTGGTGCTAGACCCATTAGTAATCTGAAGGATTCAGTTTTTCTCTTAGAATTTAATTTTTGTATTTGATAATTTAATTTTGCTTTTACAAGTGTAATTACTTTAATTCAAGCTGCTATCACTGCTAGCTGCAGAGTCAAAACACTGTACCCACCACTCAGTTTTATTTTATTTAATTTCAATTGCTATTCTTGTATTTTTTAACTTTTATTTCAACTTCTTTGTTTACTCATCTCATTGTGTTGGTGACTTGTATCATTAATGTTTATCATTATTAATTATGTTGGTGCATTGTGTAGTGCATTTAGTGCGTTTATTTTTAGTTTTTCATGCCATAAATGCAGTGTATTATAGGTTTATAATGTAGTATATGCAATGTAGTGATAAATGATCTAGCCACCTGTTTTTGTACTTCTACTGCTTTGACACTGGTTTTTCCTGTTGGAGGATCAATAAAGCTTATCCAGTGAACTGATTTTAAGGTTAGGATAAAGAAATACACTCCAAGCTTCAGTTTAAGAATTGTGCCTTTGTTGTCGATGTCAACGTGATAATTATTGATATGTTAACGTCATAATTATGTATACATATTAACGCCATTAAAAAGATCTGAATCATCACTGATTGCACATTTGTTAAAAAATGTAACGCAATTATTGCACAATATGAAGTAATAAGCAGCAGTAACTTTTTATTATGTTTTATTTGTTATTGAACTTAGGGGTTGATATATGTTGAAATAATGTGATGTAAATGCATAAATCTGACTATATAATCATGTAGAATAGAAAAAAACACCAATATATACATTTGAACACTCCTGATTACAAAAAGACTGGAAGCCAACATTTCTTACACCACTGCTTTTCACGATGACAGGTTTATTTAGGTCCTAAATGATGAAGTAGGTTCTCTCCTCCACATGACTTTCCTCAAAGGATCCACATTAATCCAATATTTGGCTAATGATATGTTCATGAAAAACTAGTTACATAACACAGCTTTGAGTAAAGCAGTCTAAATATAGAGAACCTCGTTACAGACAACATAAAGAACACACTCTGTTTTCCAGCATCACACACCAGAGCCGACACATAATCACATGCTGATGATGGTTGGCTGCTTCTTTTGTACTTCCTCTGTTGGTTGTTGTGTTGCTTGGTGAACTTCCAGTCCGATGAGTAGCAGAGGTTGTCACCACTTTGTTCCGAGTGGAGCAGGAGTGGAGCAGGAAGACAAGTGGAAAGTTAAGCTGAAGTAAACATGACTTGATGGCCAGTGATATTGTCTGTTTGGATACAATTAAATCCTCAGAGAGTTTGTGCTGGTATACAACCACTGAACCACTGAAGAAGGAATAAGCTGCTTTGGAAAACCTCTGGTTTGTTGAAGTTATGTCTCAGTCTGAGAGTTACGATGAAATTGAACCCAGCCTTCTATGGGGTTTTAGTTTGTCCAATCAGTCTGATGTCTTGACAGCAAAGAGCAAAACAATGCATAAACATTTACCCTCAGCGGATATAGAGATGAAGCATGGCGGAACAACAGTGAACCACAATTCGAGTGTGACTTCAAATATTTTTTTTCCGTTTATCAAAAGAAATGTAAAGGGGCGTTCAGACCAAAAGCGTCTGATGCGAGAAAATCACTTGAATCGCTTCTATCGCGCCGCTTGATCATAAATATCATTTTTTTGGATCATCGCTACATTTGCTTCATTCGCGCTTGTGACGTCAGGAGAAACTCGCCGCTGATTGGATGTCACGGCGCGATGTCGCCTGAAAAGTTCAATTTTTCCAACTTTATTTGTGCCGCTTCAGACATTTGATTCATTCATTCATTCATTCATTCGCTTCAGACGCTTCATTCGCGCCGCCTGATATAAAATCGCGTGTTATCGTGCCATTTACATTAATTTTCTATGTAGACTTGCTGCTCAATTCGCGTCAGACGCTTTTGGTCTGAACGCAGCAGAAAACTGACTGAAGCTTGGGCATAGGGTTGTGGAGCCTCTCTTTAACAGTTAACTGGTGTTGTTGAAATCTTTATGTCAGACGTGGAGTAGTTAGCGATCTTCTTAATTAACAGCAAATTCAAGAAAAATTTGGAAAAGGTCTAGGGAAACGTACGAAAACACACATTTTAAATGTCTTTTTGAATGTTTGTGTGTCTTTCTTCTTTATTAAAGCTGCTATTGAAAAAAAATGCACAACAAAAGCAACATTAGAATGAGCTTACATGTGTTTTTTTTGTGTGTTCATATAATGAAGAATATGGTATTTGTGCATAGTAATATATTTAACAAATTTAAAATCTGATTTTGTGCAACTGCTCTTGTCAGTGATCATAGATTTGTTATTCCTTTACGTTATATAACCCAACTGTCTCCCAGACACTGTGTCATATACAGCACCACACAATATGTGTTAGATCTTGGAGGAAGTCATAAATCACCCCACTCTTAGCACCCACTGTCTATGTTGGACTGTTTTCAAAATGAAAAACAACCCATTAAAAAGCTACAGTATAGTTCCAGGTATGGAAAACTAATGTCAAACTCATTTGACTTTTCCCAATTCGGAGAAAAATGGATTCCCTACTTGTAACTGCTTACCTCAACTGAATGCAGTGGCCATTAATTATAGGCCACTTAATAGAGCACAGAGCACAGATGTGATGCATCCATCACACTTGGAAAGGAAGGACCCTAAATGATGAAGTTCAGACAGGTTATATAACAGATAGTGTTAAGATGTGTCGGGCTCTCTGTATCTCTTGGAATGTGCATATATGCATACATGTTATTGCGTAAAATCTGGTCATAAATTCAGGTCAGGTTTCCACTCCAGATCTGGCTTCGACTGGGGTATATGAGCTGGTTTTCTCCAAGGGTTGGAAGATTTGATGTTGGCCTGGAATTTGTGGATTTATTGTCTGTTGAGTGTCATTAGAAAATCATGCTTCTTATAGTTAAATCTGTCAACTCAGTGAGGGGCATCTTTTTCATTTGCTCCCTGGATGATTACAGTCACCATCTGTAAGACAGAGATGGTGACAGTCAACATTTGCCACAAACTGGAGCTGGGAGTGCTGAGAGGAGCTAAGCAGAGCTCACACACGTGAATTGTTGACGTAAGTTAGTAAAGCCCAGAAAACTTTTAAGCCCTTTCTTTACAGTGTGTTGTGGATACTCAGAGACCTCCTTGATCAAATGCTTAATGATACCTGACATGAATGCATGTGCCTGCCACACCAGTTGAACATGCTTTTCTCAGGATTTAGAAAGGATTGAAATATTAAATATACAGTTGATATAGCAGATGTTGCCAAAAAAACATGCTTTTCTGCCCTTTTAACAAAGGTTTGATTGACTTTTAACAATAGCACACAGAAGAATATATATAGAATATATGTGACTCAACCAAAGCTTGCCCCCACCCAATGAGTCAGCCAGCACATCACAGTGTATTGTATGACATATAGATAAATGAAAAGTGTAAATTAAAGAAAAAGTATTAAAAAAAGAAAGATACATTAATTAATATGAGCAGGATATGAAAAGTATATATTCAATTGTGCTATAAAATTGTAAGAATTAAGATTACAAGTTACAATGTTTCCCTTCAAACTATTTCAAACTGATGTTTTTCAAATCGCTTTATTGATCACAAACAAGAAGTCTGCACAATGACAGCTTCAAAAAATCTTTATCACAACATGCCCACAAGCAACTGAGTAAGGCATCAGTATGCTGCTCTTCATCAGTCTCAGTTGGAATCTGGGTTTGTGGGTTAGTGTTGTGTCTTATAAATTAGCAGGGTGATGGAAACATTACTCATTTGTTTGTGGTAATAATAAACTTTTAGTGCATTGGGTGCTTTCCGTGTGCCGACTTTATTGCTTCAGTTTTTGTCACTGTTTTCTCTAGCACCTGTTTTATGTTTTTTCTTATTCCAAGTAGGGTAACTATGCATAATTTGGAGCAACTTTTGCCAATGGAATAAGTCAGTTATGATGCAGACGTTGAAGACTAACATTTTGCAGTAATCTTCCGCAATTGCAACAACTTAAATTAGGTCTGTTGCCACTTCTGTGTCATTGATACAGATTCTCATTTAGCCAAATGGAATCAGCATCTGAGTGAATACCCTAAGGTCACTTTTCCCATGTTACTGATGTCAGAGAGCTATCCGCGTTCACATTGGCACTGACTGCTCATGCCAAGACAAATGTCAGTCTGGGCCTCTCAGTCCAAGTCCCAGCTTGCGGTGAGTTTATTATATTAGACTTTGAAAATCTCTTGCATTTTGCACAGTGGTACCGTAGGGTCTCTGGGAAAGGTTTGGTTCCCAGACAGTGCTGAGTGTGAGACAGGTTTTCTACGCTTGTTGGTGGCCTTTTCTCTGGAGGTTAAAGCAGCTGATTGGTTAAGAAAGCGCTCTCTTTTTTATCTCCTTGCACACACTGCTGGTCTCAAGAGTTCAACTTACAAGTATGTGGGCCATTGTCGAATCATTTAAATGCCAGCTTTCCAATTTAAGGCTAATAATGACTTGCATTTACGTTTACACATAAGGTTCAGGCAGCTGTGATGAATGTATGTCATGTTTGCTTTTGTCTGTGTAATTATGCATGATTTTGTATGAGCAGCCTTCATTCTAAAGGAATGTTTCTCTAGCTGTATCTGGACTTTATTTGACATGCACTGTTTCTTGTTAAGAGAGCCAACCAATATGTTATCATGGTATAAAACACAAACCAGAAGAGTTTCTTTTTTCCCTTCTGTAATTTATAGTCACTAATTATGATAGTGGGTGGATGGCTGTACGTGCAGTTATATTTAAAATCAGGTTGAGGCAACCAGACGGAGGGGGGAGATGTTCTTGTCTCTCCAAGAACCATAAATTATGTTTTGGGAGTGGTGGTTGGACTTTGACGTCTGAGCTAACCAACTTACTCACTCATTGTGGCATTGTCTCTTTGGATTGAGTAGTAAGCAATAACAAGAGATCAGACCGCTGACATTATTTTAAAGCAATCCTGACAGGCCTGCTTACGCACATTAGCTTGAAGGGGACCCATGGATGCTGCTTCAGCCAAGATGCTTTCCTGGAACCCATGAAGTGTTTCTGACTGACAAGCAGGCATCATAGTACTGCTGTCACAGCAGAGAGGTCCCTCCACAGTATCCAGAACAAATGTCCCAACATGTCTGTCTTAATGACTATTGAATAATTTAATGAAATAAGTTATATTAACATAACAGTAAACAATAGTTTACATCTCTAATCCTAGGAAATATTTTCTAGTGTATAGGTCATTCTTGATACTTACCTTTAGATAACCCATGCTGTGCATTTCTTTCCTGAATCTTCATGAGCTCTGCATTTAGATACAAAGGATGATTTGCTCTTCTTAGCAAAATGGTTTAACTTCTTTAGAATTTCCTTCAGTTCCAGTTTCAGCTTGCTGATGTCCAAGTCTTGCTTCCTAGGGATGAGGTGGCAAAAGATCAAGGCACAGGCATGGTTTGTAGAAGAGAATAATTTGAATAACATTTTAAAAAACCTGGAGAGCCAACCAATATGTTACCATGGTATGTTTGAGGGTCAGATATGACCGAGTTGAAATACTGAGTTGATAGACTTTAGCAAAACCCTGACATCATCAGGGCCCAAACTGTGCAGTGTGTTGTGGACATTCAGACATTGCCTGACATACAGTATACATGACCTGCCATACCTGCTAAACATGCTCTTTCCAGGTATGACTGTTGACCAGAGTTTATGCAGTAGGAGATAGTGGATACAATGGGTTATGACAGGCTTTTAGACCATAACACACAAAGGGAAAGACACAAAACTGCTTAAGAGCTGCAAAAGATGAGATGTGGACACCAGGCATAAGTCTCATGAGACTTGAACAGACCTTCCCCACAGGATGACAGGACCACTCACCAAGGGAACTGTGACAAATTACTGTTCAAAATCACCCAAGACCAAAGGCACCTCAGGAGAATTGTTAGAAATTAGACTAATCACATCTGGGAGTTCACGCAAAGAGCACCAATCCATTGCTTTTATCTCAGAACTACTTTAGGCTGACCTTCAATTAGCTGTGAGTTAGACAACAGGCACAAAACCTCTCATCTGTTTTCTGTCACTTTCTGTTAGTAAAAAGTTACCTAATAGTTTGTCATGTGTATATAAACCTTGGAGTCTAAATGTAGTGGGGGAAAAATACAGCTTTAAAAAAGGCAAGCAGCTGGTTGCTACACATGCTAGAATGATATACACATTTTTCTGATGTGCAAATGTCATCCCACTATGTCTCTGTTTTTTAATGTCCGTCATCATCTCTGTGCTTTCGTCTTTCTGTTGCGCCACAGCTGTAAGTCCTTCCCAGGAGAAAGAACATAATATATTTAGCACTGGCAGCTCTTGTGCGTTTGTGGATTCTTCTGTCCTCAATGTGCGCAATACTATCAATCATCATCCCCCCTTTAGAATTAATGAGGCTCTTAAGTGATTATGCTCCTCAGTAAATTAAGTAAAGAAGTAAACAATTTAATGTAACTTTGGTGCATCAGGATAACACGTGGCTTTATTTCTCATGAAATGTTGTCTTAATTTTTTCTGCCAAGAATGAATTAAGCAATCCTGCATCTATTCATTTCTTGTCTGTAAACAGCCATTATCAATTTTACAACTGTTATTGCTATAACTTCTACTGCGAGATACAACAGATACCTCTGCTACTATTGGTGCCACTGCCACTTCAGAGACAGTTACAAACAAAAAAAGTTAAAGTGTGATCAATGCTGTAAAAAGGTTGACATTGGAGCGCCTTGGTAGCCGAGTGGTTACAGCGCATACCACGTAAAAAACCTATGCTGCAGGTCACCCCCCTCCCTGTTTCCTGTCAGCCTCTCTGCCACCTACTAACACAATAGAAAGGAAAAAACAAAACAAAATATAACTTTAAAAACGCTGACATGAATTCAAAACAACATTAAAATGTGATAATATATCCAACTCAAATACAGTAGGCTAGTCATAAAACAAAAAAAATGGCTTCATCATATAAAAACATGACTATAAAATCTGTTTGAAGATGAGACTTTAAAAATGACTCATTCCGACAGCGTAAGATCCTGGAAGGTCCCGAGCCTTGAGGCCCACATGGAAAAACATCTGATTGACAATTAGGGCTAGACTTTGTGGAAAGTTTCGTTCAAGTTTTGTTTGTTGAAGACAAAATGTCAAGTCAAGGTTGGCGTATGAAAACTCAGGAAAGGCAGATGATGTGCAGAAAACATTTTCCTTAATCTATACCAAATTGTTAAATCTAACAAAATTACCCCTTTCACTGAAATAGTCTAATCAGCTTTATATTAGCACAAACAGTGTACCAAATGTAGACTATGTCACTTCTTTTGAATTATTTATATGATTAAAGAGCTAATTTGTTTGTAAAAGGTCAGCCATATGCTTCTAGGAATTAGCCTGTTAAGTTGTGATGTGCCAGATGGTATTAAGGTGAAGTGTGCTGCAGCTGATTCATTCATTTGTAAGTGTTGAAAGGAGGTGGGCAGTCAGATGAGGTTGTTCACTGTGTATGTTTATTTAAGAACAAGGTTATCAGAGGTGAGCCAGATCCAGAGCCGAGTCATGTTTTATGCTGAGGCTGAGAAAACTAACACAGTAGAGTGGGGAATCAGAAATCTTTTGACTTTATTTTAATTGTTGCCCAGCTGTTTTGAACACTCTTGAGGATTCCCAGGAGAAAACTGTCCTAAGAAAATGACAATTAGAAAGCCATGCATATGTTGCTTATCTCGTTTTAGATTTGATAATCCTGAGCGTGAGTAAAAGACCAACCACTTCACTCCTTGTGCAACTCAGTGTCTGTTCTCCAGCTGTCTTTGTGATGAGCCCAGACCACAACATTTAAATACTTGCTGTGTCATTTCTGACATTCAGGAAACTCAGTGTCAGTGACCAGATTGGAAGCCCTCTCAAACCATGACGTGTTTATTTAGGGAAACTAATGCGAATACTGGAAGACTTTGCATATAAAACTGGCACATCTCATGAAGAAAAGAGGATCTGTAGTTGTTTTAATTGCTCCATTTATTGTGCAAAAACAATACTTTTCAGACTATGCTTCTCTGCAGTGGAAAAAGCCAAACTGCAAGGGGTTGTGTTGAGGTTTGATCTCATTGGAGTGTCTCTCTGTGTTTTTGTGTGTAACCAGGTGCTTTTGGGACTCCAACATACCACGGTGGGCGACAAGTCTGCTGCCTCTCATCCTACCTCCACTTGTTAAACTTTTGATGAACAACTCATTCACAAGTAGAGCAACAAGTCTGGCATAGGTTCAGCATTGTGGGGCTCTTGGAAGGGAAATAGAGAAGCAGCTCAACACACGTCTCTGCCTTGTCCTAGCAAACACAGCTGTGTCTGCGTCCCCAGAAACCCCTCTCTGTCTGAACTCTTTAGCCCAGAATTCCATTGGCCACAGCAACAGTGGCCAGTTCATGCTTCATGCTGTGCTAAACAAGTATTAGTTTAGAGCTCAGAGGCAACTCTGGTGAGCTTCTACAAACTCAGTGACTGCCATGCTTTTGTCAGGGATATCAGTGTCATGTTATAAAATTCACTGCCTCTGAAAACACTCACAGGAGGAAGCAGGAATGTCTTATTCATTACTTTTGAATCACAGGTAGAT
This sequence comes from Scomber scombrus, assembly GCF_963691925.1. Taxonomy (NCBI): domain Eukaryota; kingdom Metazoa; phylum Chordata; class Actinopteri; order Scombriformes; family Scombridae; genus Scomber; species Scomber scombrus. The sequence continues at coordinate 19,560,332 of NC_084970.1, forward strand.
TTAATCAAAATTATCAATTTTCACCATATGTTTATGCACTTTTGCCAGTATGCAATAAGGTAAGACTGTTTTCCTCCTGTCTTCATTGTAATTGTTTACATAACTGTTTATAGAAGCTTGATTTTGATGACATTGAAGTTGCTCTTTGATAAACACTGCTTCAAAAAGCAAACTGTACACTTACTGGGAGAACTTTCTAAAATGAGTTTAATGTTTTTATTATACATTAGCAACAGTTATGTCAGTTATTATGAGGAGAAAAAAAACAAGGTAAGATTTTAAAGATATATATTCTCTTTTGTTTGTTGCAAAGCTTGTTTGTTGTCACTACCCCTATTGTTATTAGTCATGTTTCTATTATTATTATTTTTTAAATTGTTATTACTGTTGTTGCTATGCTTCTCTGTGTCTCTCCCTCACTCCCTTTTTCTCTCTCAGCACAACTGGTCAAGGCAGATGACCGCCCACCTAGAGCCCTGTTCCGCTTGAGATTTCTTCCCGTTAAAGGAGAGTTTTTTCCTTGCTGCTGTCGCCAAGTGCTTGCTCATGGGGGAATGTTGGGTCTCTAAATTAAAAAGTACCGTCTAGACCTGCTCTATGTGAAAAGTGTCTTAAGATAACTTCTGTTATGATTTGGTGTTATATGAATAAAATTGACTTAACTTGCACGTGCACACACACACACACACACACACACACACACACACACACATACCGGACCTTTACAGGAATACATTGTTGGATATTGTCACATCTACGGTTGCATTTATATTGGGGACATGTAGAACTGTCACAGCAGTCATTGTTTTATTTTAGAGTCAATTAGATTATGTTAACTGAAAAATAACAGCATTTGACTTTTTCAAAGAAAATTCTTTCCCCATATGTTCAGTGAACAGAAATTCAAATATATTTGACATAAAGTGGAAAGTGAGATTATCAATGTAATGTCATCAACTTACTTTCCAGCTTCATTACATGATGATGTCCATGACAAACCATTTGGACCTATCCATTTGTAAATAGGTGACTGATTTTTTCCTTTAGGAACAACTGCAATACTTTCACTTAACCTTTATCTGCAAGAGACAAAAATGTCACAGATTGCAAACTCTGAGATCACGTCAGGACCCTTGCTATCAGTCAGATCTTGTTATCTAAAATGATCCCATTACATAGCATAAATCACACTCATATGATGGTAGTAGTAGTAATAGTAGATGGTAGACTTTGTAGTCTGTGGTGCCATTGTGTGCAGTTTTTTAAATATATTACTACTAGTGGTGCCACTGCTACTCATACCAATAATGGTACAAACGTGTTGGGTCTTCTATCTTCAGACTACAAGATACTGTCGTGTGCAATACCACTGGAACACGAAGACCCTCTTTTGTTAGTTTGATTTGTTATATATTGTGGCAAGTCGTCTACACTTAGAACAGCCTTGTGAAACTTCATACACCCAAACCAGAGACCTGGACATCTAATAAAAAGATCTTTAAAGGTTTGCTTAGGTATTGTATATTCTTTGAGGCCATCTTATAAATTGGATTTGGACTACAGAGTTTAGGCAGTAAGGATCCTTTATAGTTACACTTTATGGTTCATCTGTCTCAGAGAACTGTTTGAAACCTGAATTTGCCTTGGCATCCCAAGTTTTGTCTGTCTCCACCACTTAAGTGGTTTGAAATTTATTGGACAGTAGAGTACACTTATGTTTCTCAGAGAACGAGAAGCAGACGTTCAATTTTGTTCTTGACTTACCTACCATCAAGAACAAAAATGAACAAATTTTCTCTTCAAGGTGATTTATGGGACACTGACAGCAGATCTTATCTTGCCCAACTTTCCTGTCACAGCTGTTGCTCATACTTCAAAAAGTAACTTTTTTTTACCACAATAATTTAACTAATTTGTCCTCAGTTGAACATTAAATTCAAACTTCAAGCACTAACTCTCCCTACAGAGTCCCTGATTGAAATTCAGACCACGGCATGAGCAGCTCTCTGCATGGCTATATTTAGGCAGAGCGGTTTCCAGTCTTAAATCCATAACACAAAGAAGACTGCTGTCTATCTCTGCTACCTGAGAGGCTAGAGAAAACATTTGGATGATGGACTTCACTGGCCTGACTGGACAGAAACACACATACTGTCTCCCCTTACTAGCTAACAGATGTGTTTATCATAGGATGAATATGTATGACCACTGTAAATGCTTACTTCCTCGTCTGTCATAAGATCAAGTGAAAAGATGATGTTCATAGCTTAAAAGTTCCTGGTATAAAAAACCCAACAACACCAAAACAGGAAAAAGCAATGCTACTGCAGTTTGAGAGTTACTGTGCCTGTATTGATGCTACAGTCCAGTGTAACAGTGAGGTGGAAATGGACCAAGTCAGGTGTAGGTACTAGTTTATCAGTATTATTGTATCAGTGGAGGTAATTTCATGCTGTCTTGATAAGAGTCTTACACTCAAAGTAAATGTATTTTGGACTGAAAAGAAAGAAGGGTAACACTTTACTTGAAGGTATCGTCATAAGAGTGACATGACACTGCCATAACTGTTACATGACACAGTCATGAACGTGAACATTATGTCAATGTCATAAATGTTTATGACTGTTGTCATTAAGTGTCATTCGGTTTTTGTAATGACAATTTGACATTGTTTGGGATGTCCTTATTATGACAACTTGACATTGATCAAAGTGACATTAATCTGTTGTGAGGAAACATTTTAGTTTGGTAGGAAAGAGAAGAGTGGAACCAAAGAGCGCAGGTAGTGACAGAGGAAAATTAGGAAGAGAGGTACCTGGTTCATGTCTTCATTCCTCTGAACATGTCACCTGTTTTTCAGGTTAATACTGTCCGCTGCACAGATGACTCAGCCCCGTCCCCGCTGAGACAGAGGAGAGATTAGCAGCTAACGTTAGCCGTTTGCTGTCATTTCTCATTACTGTGGTACTATTGTTGGGGTCCGTAACAATACCACTAGGTTCATTAGTGCTCCTGGCTGTTGTAACAACAATTGTTGGAGTCCCTTGACTCACCAGAGGCGAAGTGCAAACAACAGTTGTAGGAGTTGTCATATAAGGCCAAATGTGAGAGGTTGTTAAATCTCCTGGGAAGAGATGAAAGGACAGGATTGTAGGTAGGGGATATATGATGTTGTTGATCACCTCTCTGTTGAGGGATGGTTTCTCCACTAGTCAGTCACTTCCCACCGGTCAGATAGAAGAAGACCCTTGTGTGAGAGGCAACATATCTTCAAGTGTCTACAACCAAGTCCAGCTGCCCTTGATTCAACCCTCCTTGGATAACCATCATCTTCATGACTGAGAATATTTACAGACATCTACTGAGGAATCAGTAAGACATGGCCAATAAGATGGACTATTTAGAGAGGAAATCACAACTTAACTCAATTGGTAAAAAAAAGGATGTGAGAGAGATGACAGTTGAATTTGTGAAAAGACTTCCACTGGATAAACTGGGAATAGGTCAAGATCAGATAAAGATAACTCAAGCACACCACTGTTCTATTCATGCAAGTAATGCAGAAGGGTAGCCATGCTTGACTGTGGTGAACTTTCTGAGCTGGGACACACAACAACAGATGTTGAAAAGTGCCTGGGGGAAAAAGAAATTATGTTTTAGGAAAACAGACTTCATTTCGACCAAGATTTCACTGCAAAGTTGGCCCTGGGTTACGAGGTTCCAAGGATGTTTGCGAGTGTATTAGAGGAGAAAACTACAGAAAGCAGACTTGTAGAAGAAATTGACAGCCAAGGGAGAGCGGCGGCAGCAAAGGGAAGAGAAGTTGTTCAGTAGATATGAAATAAAGTGACTGCTAACACCTTTATATGGACTACTTTTCCCTCTTTTGATAAGTAACTAGTGTAAGGGATCACTATTAATAAATAAAGAGTAAATAGGTGTACTTAGCTGTTGACTCTGAACTATTTTCCATTGTCTACAGTATGTAAGCAGTGACAATGTGTTTATAAGAGGCTGCTTTGAATTATTCTCAGGATGTTTAGAAAGGTGGTTTTCAAGTAATCTAAACCGTTTACTATTCACTTGCTTCAAGTTCAGTCAGATTTCAAAACTTGAACAGACAAAAGTGTGACTTTAATGATCTCTGATTTGGTGATGTCAGGGTTTCCACACTTTCCACACTGTCTCTACACATAATCAAATAATACTGTAATACTGTGGCATGGCTTCAGCCTTCATGCCCTTCAGTAGAGGTCTGTGGCTAGCTTTTGCCAATTACGCAATATTTATGACATGAGGAAACGGTGAGGTGCATGCGCGGATAAAGTATGCTTCACGCACTGCAAAAAAGTCATATGCAATGAGGCGAAACATGAACAAGAGTAACCATCTAACCATACAACAGAACAAGATACTGTAAAGCAAATGTATTATTTCATTTAGTTTACCTCAGTTCTGTATTGCCTGAATATAGGTTTGTAGTTCCCATATAATTGCGCATTTTACACACATCATCTTGTCTAATTTAACAGAAAACACTAGAAATGATTTCCAGATATTAAAAGTAGTTTAGGGCACAAGGAACAGGTATTAGTGTGACTTAAAATACTCATCAGAGTGAGTATTTTGATAATGAATGAATAATTCTGAATATCTCACATAAGAATAAAATATAGCCTGCATAAGCAAAGAGAGGAAACGTAGTTAATGACTGAGATCTATCTGATCCAAATGTTGCATTTATAATCACTGAAGAACATTTATAGTGTGTGGATTTTTTTTAAATAAAAGAGGATCTTTCATTATTTCCATTGATCATCACACAGTTATTTCATGTTATTCTGAGCTGCAGTGATAAATCTATACTCATCCATAATCAGCTTCACTCTGGGGATAAACTATACTTTGCACAATTAAAATGTAGTTAAAATCATCATTATGTGTTTATTGTAGCTACAGTAATAATGATCTCTGTTTGTTAGAAGCTCTGCTTTAAAACCGGAGTGGAAATAAAAAGCCTCGATGTTTCCTTAAACCTTAAAGCTGCGGGTCATGTGACACACAGTTTCAAGGAAAGAGAAATGTTATTTTTAAGGAGTGTAAATGCTGATTCTCTTATTGTTTTTGATGTGCATTTGTACTTTCAGGTCATATTATTTAAAATGTTAAATAAAGCAACAAGTTTTTAAAAAAAAGGATAACTTTAAAAAAAAAAACTTGTTGCTTTATTGTAAACTCAGGACTTTTGTCGATGTCGGGATCCTGTAGGAATGATGACTTTTTTTTTCGGTGATGTGATTGGTCAGAGGACAAGGTTTTGACAGGTTTGGATCTTACTCTGGAACTTAACCTGCTCCGGAGCAGGTTAGCAGTTCAGCATAAATTACCGTGGTGATTTACCCCGGTAAGAAGTGAACCAGCGTCGTAGGACGGAAAACCCAGGGTTAACCCTGAAGTTACCTCGATAAGAGAAAATCCAGCTTCATAGTACAGGCCTCTGGTCTGTGTTGGGGAAAGGGGGACTTATGGAGTTTGCATATTGTTGTGTAAAAAAACAAACGCCAGTACAGACAGATCCTTCTCTTTGGACTCCTTCCACACAGGGTGACTTTGACAGCTGAGAGCTGTGTGTTCAGCCTTTTAACACCAATCAATGTGCTCTCTGCTGAGCTTGTCAGATCAATAGACTGCCGGCACAGCAGGCCCCTGGGAAGGAAACCAACATCACAGCAGTGTCACAGTTGAACCTCTTAACAGCGACAAACAGTGAAACCCGAGTATGACAAGAAGCCCATTTTCAACTATCTCATGTCCCTATTTAAAGGCCTAATTAACTGTTTTGAGGGGATATGAGAGTGGGCTGTGGGTGAGTAAGCACGTTCATTCTGTGATTTGAGGAAAGTGTAGTTAGGTAGAAAGCAATCACATCTTTGATGCAGCACTTTTTCTTCTTTTTTTTTTTTCTTCAATTGTCTTTTTTATTGTTATCCGCACATAATACATTACACAGTTGGTATTGCAAAAAAACTAAACTAAACTAAATAATGAAAGACATAAGGTGGGATAACGAAAAAACAATGATGAACCAAAACGGGATGTATGGGCTTGTAACAATGGTCATATTCACTTATAGGGAAACTAAACAGCAGTATTGTCTGAGTGTTGATAAGTGTGTATACCAGGCAGTCCTTCAAACCAGCAGGGAGATGGACAAAGAGAGTAAGTGAGCGCATTTAGAAGTGATTTAGTTTCTAGGATGTGGCTGTGACATTTGTACATAGGAGACCCATTTTGACCATGATTTTGTGAATTTATCCATTTGTAGGAAAAGTGAGAAAGTAATCTTTTCCATTATATAAATTTCATTAACAATATCAGTCCATTCCTCTATTGTGGGGAAGTCAGGATGCAGCCAGTGTCATGTGATGGTTTTCTTGCCAGCAGAGATCAGAACACCAAATAGGTATTTGTTGAGATGCCCTGTGAGAAAGTTGATTTCTCCCAGAATAAAAGTTTTGAAATGATATGGTATTTTCATATGGAACATGTTTTCTAATATTTTGTGCATCTCTGACCAGAAATGTATAGTTACTGGACATTCCCAAAATATATGCCAGTGGTTTGCATCCCGGCTCCCACACATCCTCCAGCACTGTGAATCCTCTCCAGCAAAGTGTGCTTTCTGTTTAGGGGTTACAAAGAATCTGATCCCAGTTATCTTTAATGTAGTCTGTGGAGTAGGTTTTTTTAATCATGAAGCCCATATATAATCTAGATATAGTACCCTTGGCTCGCTCTGATGAATGAGCACGTAATATCTCTCTCAGTATTGGGTCTTCTGGATCCACTGTATAGTTTCTAATAACCTTATTAAAGTAGTTACGTAGTTGTAGATACCTATAGAAGTCCTGCTTTTCTAAAGAATGCTCTCTTTTCAGAGTTTGAAAACTTTTAAGTTGTCCCTTATCCATTATTGAATAAAATGTTGTTATTCCCTTAGTTATCCAGCTCTTAAATCTAAGGTCCAATTGATTCGGTTTAAAGTCTGGGTCGTAGGCGCACCACCTAATTATTCCTAATTTGTCATGCAATTTATATGTGTCTTTAATTGAGTTCCAAGTTTTAATTTGGAATTTTGTCCATGGATTCTGCGGCTTGTTTAAAACATTTTCCAGATCCTTATTGCCCAGTACTGTCAGAAGTGGAGGGTCCTTAATGAGTGATAGCTCGATGTCTTTCCACCTGGCATGGTAGTCTTGGTTACACAGATTTAACAATGGCCTAACTTGAGCTGAGAGGAAGTAATCCTTTGGTACAGCCATACCTCCTCTCTCTTTCGATAATTGTAATGTTTTAAACCGTACCCTGGGTTTTTTTCCCTGCCATATGAACCTGGAAAAAATGTTATCCCACTCAGAGAATTGTTTTGTGGGTATTTCCACTGGAAGAGCCTGGAACAAAAAGAGAAGTCTCGGAAGTACATTCATTTGTATGGTCTCCACCCTTTGAGTAAAGCTCATAAAAGGGTTTGAGTTCCATCTTTGTATATCCAGTTTTATTCTGGTAAGGAGGGGGTCATAGTTGATCTTTGCTAATGTAGAAATGTCTTTAGGAAACAGTACACCTAGATATTTCATTGCTCAGATGATATCTATCCTGAAGCTTTTTAGATGGAGTATAATTTTGTGTTAAGATTTGGGTTTTCTGTTTTTAGTTTATATCCCGCATATTTACCAAAACTATCCAAAAGTTTAAATAATTCAGGAAATGAATAAGCGGGGTCTTTGAGGTATAATAATACATCATCTGCGTACAATGCAATTTTGTGTTGTTCCCCATTTATAGTAATACCTTTAATATTGTCAGATTGCCTAATCCAGCGAGCGGTTCGATATAATGTGCGAAAAGGAGTGGTGATAATCCGCATCCTTGTATAGTGCCCCGTTCTAATTTAATATTGTCTGAAATGTACCCGTTTATTTTAATGAGGGCAAGTTGGATTATTGTATAGAGCATTAATTCCCTTTATGAATCCTTTATGAAACCCAAATCTCTCAAGAGTCTTATATAGGAACTTCCAACTCACCGAATCAAACATCTTCTCTGCATCTAGGCTCACCAATAAGGCCTGTAACTTATGTTTTTGTATATGGCTCAAGATATGTAATGAGCGTCTAATATTATCATGAGTTTGTCTCTGGGAAATGAAGCCTGTTTGGTCTGTGTGGATAAGGTGGGGTAGGACCTCCTCAACTCTCTTAGCAAGGATTGATGTATACAGTTTATAGTCAGTATTCAGGACAGAGATTGGTCTATATGATCCACAATCCAGTCTGTCTTTTCCCTCCTTTGGTATAACCGAGATTATAGCTTCTCTCCAAGTTGGCGGGGTTTTTCCTTCTTTTAAAGCTGTATTAAATATGTTAAGAAGACTTGGTATTAACTTGGTCCTGAAGGTCTTGTACCATTCAGGAGAAAACCCATCTGGCCCTGGCGATTTATTTGTTTTTAACCTTGAAATTGCACTAATCAGCTCCTCCCTTTTTATTTTAGCCGTTAATTTTCTGTTTCTATCTTCTGATAGGGTGGGTAAATTAAGGGATGATAAAAACTGCTAAATCTGTTGTTCATCTAATAATTGTGGTTGGGAGTATAGTTGTTTATAGTAATTTTGAAACGCCATTTGTATTTCATGTTGCTTATGTAGCAAGGCTTTGGAGTGTGGATCCCTAATTTTGTAGATTGAGTTATCTGACTGTTGTTTTTGCAATTTCCTTGCCAGTAGCTTAGCAAATTTTGAACCAGATTCATAATACTTTTGTTTTGTATAAATCATCTTTTTTTGTATTTCTTGTGAGTATAGAACCTTAATTTCCTTCCTAATTTCTTTTAATTTTGAGTTGAGGTTTGGGTTTGGTCCCTTCTTGTGTTTTGTCTCGAGTTCTTTTAATTCTTTATTTAGTTCTGATAATCTTAATTGTCTTTGGTTTTTTTGGTAAGCACAAAAGGATATTATTTTCCCTCTGGTAACGGCTTTTAGTGCATCCCATACAATTTCTGGGCCAACCTCCCCATTATTGTTTTCTTCCATGTAATGTTTGATTTCTTCTTTAATTTTTGTTTTGAATTGTTCATTATTAAGAACACTTGAATTTAAACTCCATAGTGTATTTCCAGGATTATTATTTATTTGCAGCATCAATGAGAGAGGTGCGTGATCCGATAAGTCGACATTACCTATCTTGCAGTGATGAATTCTATGGCGATCTCTTTTGGAGATAAAGAAATAATCGATTCTGGAATAGACGGCATGTGGATGAGAGTAATGTGTGTAATCTCGGCTTCTGTATGAGCCTCTGAGGGGCTTGAGATGTCAGAGCGCCTATGAAGGGATGTCCAGCTCTTAGTAAAGAGTTGGGCCCTTTGAGATGACTGCATAGCTCTTACAGTCATAGCTGAAGAATTTCTGTGTCCCGACCATTTTACACTGTTTTTTAAATAAAAAAATAAAAAAAGAAGTAGGAGTGTTAAAACTTAAAATTAAATAAGAGAGAATCATATATGGCTTCAGACATCAATGCAATCAAAATCAGCCTAACCCTTAGAGATTTTGAATCTCAAATGATAGGAAATTAGATCAGCTGGTCCATATGTAGCCGATGCTTTTCTGCGTTGTGTTATACAGTTTGCAAGTGAGACGCACACTGGGGTTGAGCCTATATAGGAGTTTATTCTTCAGAAATAAAGAAACAAAAACAGGCGTCACACACACAGAGCCACACTGCAACGCTCCACCGCTCAGCTCAGAGCACACATAGCTCTATCTCTTTGTATATTACACAAAATATGCAGCATAACTCATACTGTATTAAAATGAATGTGAAAATACAATGCACCATGTAAAACAAAATCAAACATATTTAAAACCAGGATTCAAAGTACAATGAAATTATTTCCCACATTTTCCAGTCTAAAATAATTAAATTAATTCACCCACATTAGCTCATTTTTCTCAAGTGCAAAAATATCAAAAAATGAACTGAATTAGACAAATAGCATACCTTCAGAAATAAAGAGACAAAAACAGGCGTCACACACACAGAACCACACTGCAACTCTCCACCGCTCTACAGGAAAAAATTGTAAATTAAAATTCACATAACCACAATAAATAGTCACGTCACATATGAAATAATACAGTTATTACACAGCCATAGCATGCAGAGCACAACCTCATGACATCAGTATGACAAAGAGAGAAACAGAGGAAAACCTGGTTCAGCTAGCATAAGGCTAAGTTAACTAACTCTGCATGAATAACTCAGTTTAAGATTCAATTTACAAATTATTAATCAATGGAGGCTTGACTAAAAGTTTCATTAGCATGTTGCATTACAGCATATATCAACATATTGTGGTTATGAACAAAAAAATATATATAATAAACAAGACAATGGAGAGAGCGCTTCATAAAGTGACTCACCAGCTCAGAGCACACATAGCTCTATGACGCTAGGTGGTGCAACGCCAAAACAACACCCCAGTGGAACGAGGGTATACAATTGAAAATCAATGTAGGAACCTTTCTTTTTTCTTTTTCTATTCTTTTACAGGGGGAAAAAATCATTTTGGGGAAGTTCACAACACAAAAGAAAGATTTTAGGGAAAATAAATAAACAAAACATAATAAGACATTTTGACTTGGCTACACATACACATAATAAAATTAAAGCTGCGAGCAGCGTTGGGCGGGACCTCGCCCCCTTGCGCACGTTGGGCCGCGGCGAAGCGGCAAGGTTTCCGTCAGGTGTATTTAGACGCATTCAGACCCGGGCTTTTATTGGACACTGCAATAAGTAGATATACGTTACAAACACTCTCTCTCTCTCTCTCTGCTTCTGTATGTCTGTGTAGACATTTAGACTGAACAACTGAAATGAACTGCCACTTTGATGAGTCAAACAGGAGAGGAACTTATTTCCAGTGAAACCTGTAGATATGTTTGTAGTTAATGTTCATGTAATTCGTGTTTGATGTAGACTTTGACAGCAATGTCAGTGAAATAGTTGACAGACTGCACAGATATCTAAAATCATAATAATACAGTCAATAAACTTGAACAAGGATCAGAAAACTTCCTTATCAGGTATCATGACAAGTTTTCTCCACTGGGTGGCACACTAAGACCACAAATGAACCTGGCTGAGCCAGCTGCATACACACACACACAGTTGTTGCCATGGTAGTTAACAACTGCAGAGCATGACAACAGAGCATGCACAGACAGAATGGAGATTCGGGATTGAATGGAGAGGAACAGGGTGCATATGTGTGTCCGCAGATCAAAAAGTATTAAACATAGCCAGACCAAATTACACACATCTATAGATGAGACTTGTGGCTACATTTTGACGTTTGAATGGAGTCTGTAACTGAAAGTATGCAGGAATAATATATATATTTTGAAAAGCCTGGCAATCTGTGCACTTCCTGTTGGATTTAGGCCAGTGGTGTCAGCACGTGATTTGTAGGTCTTGATAAGACAAACAATTGAGTTTTGGTTTGATCTTTCTACGACATTCCTATCAGGCGTAGTGGCCGTTTTACTGTTTCTAGGTGGCGCTAGAGAGTTCGACGTTGTTTGTTTTTCCATTTTATTGAACTTATGGCCAGACCTGATGTGCGTTCCGAATTTGGTGAGTTTTGGAGCAGGTTTATGGGGTCAAATTAAGGCGCAAAGAGGCGGTTGAAGAAACATAATAATAAATGGCACACTAAGACCACAAATGAACCTGGCTGAGCCAGCTGCATACACACACACAGTCGTTGCCATGGTAGTTAACGACTGGAGAGCATGACAACAGAGCATGGGCAGACAGCAGGCAGAGTAAGGATTGAATGGGAGAGGAACAGGGTGCACATGTGGGGCCGCAGATCAAAAAGTATAAAACATAGCCAGACCAAATTACACACATCTATAGATGAGACTTGTGGCTACATTTTGACATTTGAATGGAGTCTGTAACTGAAAGTATGCAGGAATAATATATATATTTTGAAAAGCCTGAAAAATCGTCGAAGATCCCACATGTAACGGCAAACTGTGCACTTCCTGTTGGATTTAGGTCAGGGGTGTCAGCACGTGATTTGTAGGTCTTGATAAGACAAACAATTGAGTTTTGGTTTGATCTTTCTATGACATTCCTATCAGGCGTAGTGGCCGTTTTACTGTTTCTAGGTGGCGCTAGAGAGCCAATTTTGGCATTTTTGGGGTTAATGTTTTCCATTTTATCAAATTTATGGCCAGACCTGATGTGCGTGTTGAATTTGGTCTGTCCTTTTCCGGTTTAGCAAATGAGTGGATAGACGTTAAATCAGGAGCTCCCGGTGTATGAAGCGATAAAACATCAAAAAGCCCAAATGGAGACGACAGGTCAGGTGCAGCTAACGACGACATGCTAGCTAGCATGAAGGCTGGCTTTGACAACGTGTCTAAGCAGATTGTGACTTATAGCGAGGAAAACCGAAAAGAAATGAAAGACATTAGAGAGAGTATTCAAAATCTGGGAAGTATTTTGAGACAAGAACTAGCCACTTTTAATGAGGAGATGGGCAACAGGTTCGAGGCCATCGACAGGAGAATGGAAGCCCAGGGCAGAGATATTGTGGACATTCAAGAGCGTGTGGTGGAGACCGAGGAGTGGAATGCAGATTTGAAGGAAATTCTCGCCTCTTCCCTCAAGCAGCAAAGGAGGCTACAGGAGAAGGTAACCGACTTAGAATGGAGATCGAGAAGGAACAATATTCGAGTTTGGGGAGTACCAGAGGGCACAGAGAAGGATTCTACACCGGAGTTTATAGAACGTCTGATCCGCGAGGAGCTTAAACTCGATGAAGGTGCTAGTCTACAAATACAACGCGCCCATAGAGCGTTGGCACAGAGACCGACCCCAGACAAGAACCCGAGAGCGATCATCGTCAACTTTCTGCAGTACCAAACCAAAGAGGACATCCTCAAAAAGGCCTGGCAGACGAAAATCGAGATTGAGGGAAAGAGAGTGACGTTTGACCACGACTACCCAGCGGAGGTGGCTGCAAAGCGCCGTAGCTATGCGGGTCTGAAGAGGGTTCTGAGGGGAGAGGGGATACGGTTCCAGTCACCGCTAACGGCATTGAGAATCCACTGGCAAGGAGGCGTCCAGTCATACGGTAGTCCACAAGAAGCTGCGCGGGCGATGAAGGAGAAGGGAATGAAGGTGGATGGACTGATAGAGGAACAACCGACGCTGGAGCAGCAGCTCGAGACCGCTTTCAAGTGGCGCAGAGTTGGAGACCAGGAGAACGACGTCGCGGGGAGAGCGAGGGAGGAACTGAAGCGGTTTTCCAGGAAGAAGTGAGTTGGTATTTTGATAGAAATTACTAACTTTGGTACTTTCTAATTTCGTGAAAATTTTGAAAATCCTACTTTTCTCAGACGCTATTTGGCTGTTTTCTTAAAGTTACGTAAGTAGCCTGTAGGTAGGCCTATATTTTATTTGGACGAAGGTTGAGGGGAAACTATAGGCTACACATGCCCACCCATGTATAGAGATTTTGTACTTTTTCTTTAAGGGTTATCTGTGATATTTCATTCCTCATTATATGGGATGGTTTGGGTAAAGATATATCCCTATTTTTTGTTGGCTTTAAAAGAATCACAAGGTCAAGGCCGGGAGTGATGGTTATAGAGTATGTTGGACATTTTTAGCGTGTATGGAGGACTTCAGTTTGGAGAGTTTTTCAGCGCTAAGGGGGGCCCTCTTACGAGAGGATTTCCCCTCTCCCCACCAACAGGGGAAATGGGGAGAGATAAAGAACCCCAGTTTATCATGGGAGATCACCTTTTTGTTTACTGTTATACGGTTAGAACAGCTGTTGCTGATGTTTTTTTTGTGTCCATGTTTAGCTTATGGGTAATGAAAGTGCATTGGGGAACTGATGTATAATGGATAAAGGAACATGTTTAGGTGGTCAAATTTAGGGTCAAAGTCGCATTAGACTCTCCTCCCATTCATTGTTTATGGGAGCGTTTTGGCGAGGGTTTTTGGGCACTTGACCTTTGAGGGCTTCTAAAATTCAAACCGGACGAGTAATGAAAAAGTTGTTCAGAACGTTTGTGCAGCAGGGTGTGCTCAGTCAGCCATTTAAGTCTGAATCCGCCACAATGAACGCCCTAGGACAAGATAACGTTTGTAGCAGGCCAAGAATCGTCGAAAATCCCACATGTAACAGCAAATTGTGCACTTGTTGGATTTAGGTCAGGGGTGTCGGCGCGTGAATTGGTTTGATCTTTCTACGACATTCCTATCAGGCGTAGTGGCCGTTTTAGTGTTTCTAGGTGGCGCTAGAGAGTTCGACGTTGTTTGTTTTTCCATTTTATCGAATTTTTCGCCAGACCTGATATACGTTCCGAATTTGGTGAGTTTTGGAGCAGGTTTAGGGGGTCAAATTAAGGCGCAAAGAGGCGGTAGAATAATAATATAAAGAAACGATACAAATTCAATAGGGTCCTTGCCTCCAGGCAAGGGCAGGACTCCCTTCTGGAGTCCTCACCCTCTTGCCTTTCGGCTCGGTCCCCAATAAAGTGTAAACCGGGACAGACTTATCTGCATCCTTTACTCGGTCAGGTGAATGATTGTCCCTCACTCTGGAGGAGGAATCCGTCTGTACTCCTGGAGTTTCTTTTTAAACTGCGTCTTTAAAAAGCTTTTTTCTTTTGTGGTGCTCTATCAGGGGTGTTCATGGCTCCAACCCCACGGCGCCCTGCCACTTGCCACGCAGATAAGAGTTCAGTCTCTTGTTGATCCGGGCTGTCTGGAGCAGGTATGATGGTAACGGGGAATCCACGCAAAGCCATGTCCTCCGTCGCCTCAGTTGCGCTCTGATACAGGCGGGTGCGGTCGTTGTAAAAGACTCGCAGTCTCGATGGGTAGGGAGTCTGGAACTTAATTTTCCTTTCTTTTAGTATTTTCTTTGCTTCCGTGTATTCCACACGTCTCTTAAGGACCGCTGATGGGTAATTGTGATCTACGTAGAAGCGGGTGTTGTTGTAGAAAACCTCTCTTTTTTGCCAGGCTTTCCGGATAACCTCTTCTTTTACTCTGTAACTCGCGAACTTGGCAATGATAGACCGGGGCTTTGCTTGGGAGTCAGTGGGTTTAGGAACTGGAGCCCTGTGTGCTCTCTCAATTTTAAGCTCCGTGCCTGGCAGAAAACCCAGCGACTCTTTCAGTAAATTTTCCAGGAAAAAAGAGACGTTGTCCCCCTCCGCGTCTTCGGGTATGCCGTATATTCTGATATTGACTCTGCGAGCCCGTCCTTCTTGGTCTATCAGTTTAGCCTCCATGTTAGCCTGGCGCCGTGAGAGCCGTTTCACAAGCGTTGACATCGATTATAATGCTGTTTCTGTTTCGTTGATCCGGGTCTCAGCTTCCACCAGTCTGTCGTTCGTCTTGTGCAGTTCTTGTTTTTTTATCTCTGTGAGGTGGTTTATTATCTCACCTGAAGTCTCGCAGTTCGTTCAGTTTGCCCCGTAGGCTAGCATCGTCTTCCCCGTCCTCGCTCATCGCACATGTCGGGGAGCTACTTTGGCTATCAACATTTTGTGGCATACATTCACCAATATTTCTTGTGGTCATATTTTTCCAACTTCTTGTGCTAACCCTGTTCATCATCTCGTTTATAAAACACTCACATTTGAGTTATCCCAGGGGTTATCAGGGTTAATTCGTGAAACCGTCAGGGAGCACAGAGATTAGGCTGCCATCTTCGTTGCGACCCGGAAGCCGAATCCGCAGCACTTACTTTTCAATAACACTTGTTCAAAACCAAACCTTTAGTCAATAATAAGCAGTCCAAGATTATTACTTTGACAGTTCAGATATTCAAAGTATCACCTTTCAGCAGTATTACAAATACAAAATGTTGATCCCTGCACAGATTCAGAGAGGTAGAGTTATCAGTGTTATAAATATTTTTTCAAAGGAACCTGCTGAAAATCGCATATCATGTGTTTTTTGTCAAAGGTCAATCACAAGGGTGAGACAAGAAGACGATTCTTGCAAATTTATATGTGTACACTATTCAGAATCTCTTTTTAGGCCTGAATTGTACATTTTATATTCATGTAGGATTATAGACGTAATGAATGAATGAAAGTATGTGTTTGTATGATATATTTTCTGATTTTAAGCCAATCTGCTGCAAGTTGTCCTCCACAGTGTCCCTTCACAGTCCCACAGTTTTATGTCTTTGCAATTAAGGGCAATCTGCCTGGTCCATATGAGCTAATGCACAGTGTGCGGCTGAGAAGAGTGCAAACCAAGCACATGTTGTATATGCTGTCAATGAAATGTAAACTTTGACAAGATTTCCACCATCTGTAGAGACGTTACAGTGAACCACTTAGGTTAATGGGATTATATAATGTTACATAACTTCTTTAAATGTCACAGATAACACTGCTGATTGGGCTTGTCAAATAGGAAGAGAATGTGTAATCATTTAGCTAACCTGATATCTGTGATGCGTCACATTCATCAGTGTTTTTGTAGAAAGCATGAATGCTCAATCTTTAGAACAGAAGGATTAAAACATGACCTGAAGTCTGTCACTTCTGAACTCTTTTCATATGCAGAAGATTCTGCAGCACTGGCTCTCAACAAAGATCAAAGCATAGTTTAAAGTACGCTGAATGCATAACGTCTTAATGTCAGCAGCTGGATGACTGAAAACAAACTGTCACTCCATATAAGAAAAACAGAATCCATACTGTTTGGGTCAGATAAGATAAAATTTAAATGGTCCCCTGTGGTGTTGTTCTTGGCGACACTGTACTTAGAGCTAAGGAGTCAGTTTATTTTTCTTGTCTGCGTGCTCGATAGCCATATGTCAGCAGTGGGCCAGGCTGAAACGGTGCTTACCAAAATGTCTGGACAATAAAGCAATGGTGACCCTGGAAAGAACTCTTGTCCAGGCTTATTTTGACTATGCCTACTCTTCATGGCACAAACTCATCTTGACCCTTCCCATTTTTTGAGCCTTTGGGTGGTTGAAGCCTCTTAGCCAATTCTTGGTTTAGAGGTTTTTTACAGTAGGATATTATGTCTGATCATAGGGTGTCTTTCTTTAATTTATTTTCTTTGTTTTGTATTGATGTAGCTTATTTATTTTAAATATTATGTATAGGCACATAAATGTATATAATTTGCTGAGGGGTGTGTAAGGTAATATTGATATACTGATGTATTTATTTCTGATTCACAGAATGTGAGTTATTCTTAATAAAAGTGTGGTGTGTAGGGTCAGGCATTGTCCAACAAAGCACTAATGTAGAGGCTGATGTTTCTAATACCATGAATATGTTGCTGGGTGACAATGTAGGCACCAGTGATAATGGTATTGCATTGTATTGTAATAGTATTTTGATTCATAATTTTGTGTCACTCTTGCCATATCAAATCTGCTTTCTTGATCCCTCCCCTCCATACCCCCCAACCGTAAAAAGGGACCACAACAGCTTTATTGTGTTATCCTGACTATATCACATCAGGATCAATTCTCGTCAAGGTGGACGCACTCCTCACCAGGTGCTCTTGTATTGAAGTAACAGTATGGCGATCTGGCAGGTGCTAATTGTCTTTATTAACATGGGTTCATCAAATTGTTCTAAGAGAACATTCACTGCTTATGCTGATCAATGCAACATAAATCTATAATCTATAAACCAACATTTCTTGACCAACATTTCTTAAATCCTACAAATTATTAATTGACTCTTTGAGAGGCCCCATGTGTAAATGGAGAATATAACCATTTCTCCATTTACATTTACATGACAAATCTTTGACCACAAAATAACATTAGTGAAGGTTGTTACTTACAAAGAAAAGCTTACCTTACATCAGTATCAATGAATGAATTTCTGAGCAGGCTTTGAGCTCCCTCTACTGATAAACATTGGGCCTTGCAATTGCAATGTGCTGAATGTTGCAGGTGTGAGCGTTCCTGCAAACATTTTTTATTTATTTCACATCTCAGACAAATGATTAACAGACTAAGACTTTGACCCACAGAATTGCTCTTGTGGGTCAAAGTAAAGAAAAAAAACAAACCCATTTTGTTTGCAAAATGGTGCGTGCATGCATAATTGCATATCTGTGCAGTATGTATGTGGCCCTTGGTTGTGTTGTTGCTTCTTAAGGGGAGCGTTTCTTGGTGTGGACAGGTGCCACTGGTATGCCGTGGGCACTTAGACATCACCATGTCTGTACACCTCAGTGCCAGTCTGTGTGGGCAGCAGGGAATCCATTTGGAAGAGCTGTGTGAGACAGACAGACATCAGCATTGGCATTTAGCACATAAGGATTCAGTGTCTACCAATAAAAACACACATAATAACCCATGTCAATATTGAACAGTAAAGATTTTAAAAGAAAATCCTCTTAAATAATAGTAAATCAGGTAATTTACAACAAACATCAGGTGAGACCCATTGAACACTACAGTGATTTCATCCCAGTGAAAAGGCATTATTTTTAGGCTCATAAGATCAATGTTCTATAAGTTTCTACTTGGATGTTTAAAACTGTCTTCATAGATTGGTGTATGATGGCTCACAAGTGGAAATGTGAGAGGTGACTGAGATGAAGTCAGTGGGTGAAGCTCTATGCTCATTTCGCTGGTCTTGAGTCTGTCCATGGACTTCTTTGGCTCCTTCTCCCAGCAGCATCTCCAGCAGCAGGCTGTCCATTCTAGCTTCCCCTAACAGCTGTGCTAAGTGGAGAGTCTCCACCATCTGCCAGGCCACACTCTGCAGGGGAGGTAGTACCAACAGCAGCTCCCCAAACCTTCCCCGCTGCTCACAGGTTGCTTCTTCTAGCAACAGATGGGCCTGAAAACGCAGATGGCGTACCACCTGAGAACTCTCCAGTCCTGGACAGTCTGTGAGACAAACGTAAGGAGATATACAGTATACTGAACAAAAGAAAATGTAAAGAAAATTGCACTTAAGTATGGAGGTTTTATTGGAAAATTATCAGTAAGTTGAAAGAGATATATGCAGTTGCCAGCAAGCCACTTTAAGGCACCTTTTCCTTCATAAAGAAGATATTTGACAGATTATTTACTCTAGTAATGAGATGGACAGAAATTTAGAAATTCTTTTACAGATCCAGTCTACACTGTCCTCACATCCAGCATTCAATAGTAACAATAGAAAGACATTTTAAGGGCGGATCGAAAAGATGCTTGCATAGTCTTTTATAATATAATAATTTATAAAATAATAATCCAAAGATCATGTTATAGTGACTATTTTTGCACAGGTTTAGAGCAGAGTTAAATCAATTCAGTCCTCAGGTCCACTGCCCCCCAGCCTGCCTCTCCTGCTACTGCAGGTAAATGGACCATTACTTCCAGCAGGCAGCCACCTCTGCCTGACTGCCAAGGATTTCACCACATCCTGATATTATTAGAAAGGCTCCCCAAAATATGCTGAAACCATACAGTCTAGACTAAATTACATATACAAAGAGGCAAGAAAATAAATGGATTCAAGAAAGAACACAAAAAAGAGTTATTCTTTTGTGTGGTGCATTGGATGAAAGTGGCAGAGCAGAAAATACTATCTACTGTCACTCTCTTTCAGACTGACCTGGGGCAAAGAAGACAATGGTTCTGAGGCAAGCAAACTCTTTGTCAGTGATGTCCAGGTCTCTGAGGGGTTTGACCAGCTCCTCTTGGATTCGGAAAGCCACTCTGGAAACCTCTACCTCTGCACCTCTCAGTGGGATCACAAAGTTGTTACCTGCTCAATACACATTAATATATCAATTCATATAAAAGATATTTAAACTCCAAGTCTTTAAGTTTAGAGCTACGTGTATTTCTATATTGTATATTCCCTTTACAAAAAATTAAAACATTTGATCAATGCAATTATTAAAATGTTATTGTTCTCCAATGCACATAACTGAATAATAAAATAAAAAAGGACAAAACTGGTAGGAGGTTTTACCTAAAAGAATGAGATTGTTGTAAGGTAGAGAGCGTCTTGCTGCCCCCAGGATAAGATGTTCTGCAGAGTGGGTTCGTAACAGGGCTACCTGCACACAGACATACACAACTTTTATTTCATATACAACTGTAAAATGCAAATCAACCAAAATATCTCTCTGAACTGAGGAATGTAAACACTCAGTCAAACAAGGAAAAAAGGCAACAGCTGTTACTTTATTCTACATTAACAAGCACACTGTATGTCTGCTGTCTATATAAGAAGAGCTTTAGGTATTCAGCTCTCTTCATACCCTGTCATTTATTGGGAGACTACAAAACTCAGGGATGTGTTTTGCCCATTTCACCAGCAGGAGGAGTTGCTGCTTCATGGACCCAAACACGTCTTCAACACAGGCTGGCTTCTTGGTGTTGATGTCGTGACTTCTAGGTAAGACCACCGCTGGAAACTGTGAGCAGCAAATGGCATAATGTGAGTTCACACTGGGCTCAGGTGATCCTGCAATGTGAGAATGAGCATTAGAGAAGGTGTGCGAGTGTGTATGTGGGGAGGGAGATAAACGGGGGGATGAAGGTGATGTGTCTGCAAGGTGTATTGGCACTTAGAGAGCTGTGATGGTTTAAAGCAAGACAAGGCAGGTAGATGAGGTTTTGTGTGGAATATGGAATCTGTTTTATTGCTATGTATTTCTTTCAAACAACATTTTTTTTTATATTTGGTTGTTATTGTGCATTAAGGTAACTGAACATCACCACATAATCTCAGACTGAGTGGTGCAATTAAATTGGCTATGATTACATGGGGTCCCTGGGCAATTTTGTCCTTTTTAAGGAGTAACTGAATCCAGCCTACAGCTACAACGTCCACATAATTTAATGGCTGCCTGTCTAAAATATAACCTTCATCTTCCCCGTCTCTGGTCTTCCAGAAATAGAGGGGCGATCTCTTGACTGGCCTGTATGAACAAGTTCATTTGAGTCACAGAACTTTGTATGTGAGTTATTAAGTGATGGCGGGATACCTGGTGCACACTGGCCTCTGCTTGCATCAGCACACTGATGGACAGAGTGCCCACTGTCTGTCCCTTGGCTCTGTGGCTACTGATGCAGTCTCTCTCATTCTGAACAGCTGGGGGTTAAAGAGAGGAAAGAACCATCAGAGACGTTTCTTGGCTACTTCAGACATCACTCCTGCACTCCACTTTTTTGCACCTCAGCTGCAAACATCATTGGAAAGAAAATACCTACTCTTTGCCTCCACAAGGTCCTTCTATCCTCTGTTACACAGGGGTTGCTGATGTCAACATTTGCCATGCCAAAATGTGCCTGCTTTGTGAATGCGGCAGAAATTAGAGAAAATCCTGTTTGTTCAGGTTTCATTCTGTTTGGAGACTATTCTACTGATGGGAATTTGTGAGTTTTTAAAATGATTTTTTATCTTATGTCTTTTTCATTTACTTGTCTAATCAAAGATGCTTCCTGATTAGAAAAGAGTAGCAGTGAAGAAGAAGGAAAGCGAACAGGAAATCCAGCTTTCCATTGTTCTATACTTAACATGAATTCAAAGTATGTAGTATATGGAAATTGAGTTGAAGAGGATCATAAATTCTCTTGCATAGACATCTTAACGTGATATATCTTGAGTTGATATTCTGATGACGACAACTCCTTCCATGCAGACTGACAATAAAAATTGGGAGTGGGTGATAGGATGTTTGATGGTGCAGATTATATTAAGTGAGATGTCATCACTTAATGAGGACCCCTCTATGTGAGTCATTACAAGCAAACCAATCTGGATGGCCTCACACCGATTCCAATATGGCTCCACAAAGTCACACAACAAGACCTAGTATCCAAGTAATCAGTCATCGGAGCTGTCCTCTCAGCAACCAATCAGGAGCATATTAATCAAACTAGGAGGGGGCTTTATCTGTGCTTTACTTGCATGGTCCTGCATGACAATGTCACAAATCTATCTTCTGTGGAACATCAGTTAAGTCAGGATTTGGAGTAAACAGTTACAGGGAGCCTGGGCAGAGGTCGTGTCTAAAAGGACTGGCTGTCTGAGGAGTCTTGTTTCATGCTTTACTTGTCTGTTTCTACCACAGCTGTACTTCTGGCTTAATATGAAAGTGATACTACAGCATGTTATGCAAACCAGACAAATTAGTGAAGTAAACATTTAAATTAGTAGCCCTGGCCTTCACTTCAGGGGGTTGTAACATCTTTCCAGTAAAGCTGCAGAGCAAATATTTGTTCATGCTCCACCATGTTAATTATTCATGCGAAGAGACTATTTCTGGCTCCTCTGATCACATCCCTTTCTCCCTGATTATCTGTGAGTGTCGATGTAAGATAGGACAATGATCATATATTAGGTGCACAAACATATATATAGTATGCATGTTTGAAAATATATAGCTGCCTGAAAATACAGAAACTTTTCTGACCTTCTTTTCTCATTCCAGCTTTGAAACACTTTTGTAGTCTGCAGTAACGACACTGGTTCCTTTTATCTTTGTCCACAATACATTGCCTGTTGAACCTGAAAAGATTGTACAGTATACAGTATAAGCAAAGATGCAGATATTGTCAATCCTTTTAAAACAGCTCTGACATTATACACACATTTGTCAGAGGAAGACACAATTATATATCCATGTTGAACATTCTGAGGTTTAGGAACTGATGATATTTTGTTCTTGAGCATTTCCAGAAGGGCCACTCATTATACACTCTGGGAATTGTTCTCGGCAAAACATGACAGAATCAGTTGACTGCAAAGCATGGCTCAATCAACTGCTCACATGGGAAAGGAAAGCTATATATACATACAGCTATATCTCACCATTGATTTGAGTCCTCAGTCATTATATATGGTATTGTTTCCATGCCTGGACTGGTCCCAGTGACAATGAGAAGTCTCACCTTATAATAGGTGATAACTTTACAACACAGAATAACTTCTCACTTTAACTTGAAAATTCCCAATGTCATCGTCAATGCCTTTGTCCACCATAAAGAGTTTGATGTGATATGTTGAAGGACATTGAGATACAAATGAATAAAATGTATTAAGGAGGATCTTTAATGGAACATACCTACAATTGTAAGTGTGGTTGTTGCGAATGCTTCTTCTGAAGAAGCCCTTGCAGCCGTCACAGCTGGACGCACCATAATGTTTACCGGTGGCCCTGTCGGCACATATGGAGCAGAGAGTCCTACTTCCATCAGGCTGTGGCGGTGACGAGGTGGGTGCAGACACTGTTGAATCTGTTAATTAAGACAGTAGACACTGCAAAATCCAGACATCTGATAAAATACAGTATGAAATGAAATTGCCTGAGGAAAAGTTTGGATATGAGACAAGTGATTGATAGATATTAGCATTGTAAGGTGGAGACATACTGTATGACCTTTAAGACATGAGCCCTTTTTATTTGGTTGCTAATGAATAAATAAATATCTCTGAGGCTAATCTAACAAGCCCCACAAGCATCTCAACCAGATCACATAGCTGAAAGAACATCAGCTTTGTTAGGAGCAGACAGCCACCTTGACAGAGACCATCATTCACGACCCCTTTCATCAACCAAGGCACATAATGAATCATTCCACCTCAGTGAACAGAAATAACCTTGTGCACAAAACTTTGCAGCAAACGGCTCATTGTGAACTCATGGCCCCATAAGAATGGAGATAATAATAAAAACAGGATTATAGGCAGAGATATCATTGGTCTGTGTGACTGCTAGTGTCATAGGCATCCGAGGAGCACTGCTAGTTATTACACGAAGAGGAAGAGGAAACTCCCCATTCAATTAAACCATTTAGAGGTCAGCAGCAAGCCAAAATCCACCTTTCTCCTTTGGCTTATTTTACACTAGGCACTCTGTTTAAATCCAGTCTCCATCTAGGTTGCTCTAAACTGCATCCTGCCAATGTTTGATTGCAGGATTGTCTCTCTTAAAAGCACTGACCGTCAAATGCACGTTCCTGGTGCAGTGTTCCTGCACTGATGCTCCTACTGAATTAATAGATTAGAATACATTTGCCTCACAGTTATCTGGATTTGAAGAGTGGTCTGTTGATAAAGCTTTTTGATTTGGTAATGAAGTGGACAGAGAATACAATAGAAATTCAAACCACAGAAAATGTAATGGCATCTATTTTGTAAATTGATTTATCATTTAAATAGTTTTAAGCAAGAATGCCAAAGCCTCCTAATTGTAATAGTTTGCTACTTTTCCAAGTTGAACACTGAAAAGTTTCTTCCGGTTTTTTGACTGTTGGTCATTTTAAAACCTTGGACTTGGAAAATTGTGAAGAGCCGCACGTGGATTTTTTTTTTTGTTGATCAAATGATTCATTGAGGAATAAAACATTAGATCACTGTACTCTTTTTCTGACAATAATCCCTGTTCCAGTTTCAGCATTTTGTAGATGGGAAGTTGTTTTCAATCTTACCTGTTGTTTTTGTTTGCACTGGTATCACCATCATGTTGGTTAGGACTTCAGTGTCCATGCTGCCATTAGTGTATTCTAGTTTAGAGATTGTCCCAGTAAGCTTCATGATCTTGATGAAGTTGTATGGTTAGCAGAGTTTCTAAATTGGTTGATTTGCAAATCTCAAAAAAAAAAAAAAAAGTACTGTAACGTCTAGATTATTCATCCAGGTCTATTCCTCTTCAAGTCAGCTCTCCCAAGTATAAGACAAATCCTTTTCCTTCTCCAGAGTTGTTGCTTCTTTGTCTTTTGTCTTCTTGATCAGCTCTCTGGGTGTTTATCTTCTTTAAAACATCACCTCTAACATTTTTCTGGTGGTTTGAAAAGCAGCTCTGCAATGGTGTGCCCCAGTGACTTCCCTGTGCTGAAATCTGGCTCACTGTCTGTTTGCTTGTTTCTTATCAGTAAAGTATATAAAGGGGAGAGTTCAGGTAAACATGACTCACTTTTAGGACCAAAAGCAGATAACAGTTTGAAATACCAGCACCTCTCAATATGTCACAATTAAAATGTATTAGGAAAATAAATGTCATCAACAGAAATCAAAGACAAGTCCAAAGGTTACATGTTAGGAAGTCTTATCATATTTTATATGATATTTCATTATCTTGAACAATCAATATGTCACAGAAAGTAAGTGATATTGCTCAATAATGTGTCTCATTGCAGGGGGCACTGGTGACGTCTGCATGCACTATATCTGTTTTTGTCTCCATGGTATTGATAAAGAGTAGGCATGTTACTTTTATGATGGAGACAGACTACATTGCTTTATTCTTTGAACATATAGTGAATGTGCCACCAGCTGTCTGCTAAAATTGATCAGAACTAGAGTCCTACTTTTACATTACATGGTTTAGCACATTTTTTAACATTTTCTTTCCTTAAAATGTACAATTCACCATTTCTGTCTATACAATCTCAAATACAAATACCAGACAGATGTACAGTGTTCCAGATCTTAGGCATAAGAGTCGATATGTGTAAAAGGGACAGAGTTTTGAAAAAGTGAAAGACAGGGATAAAGGTGAACGTGGCCATACCATTTTTTACAAATTATAACAAATTATATGTCAGACCACATATGAGCTTTTCCAGTACTGATATCCATCATACTTTGGTGTAATGGGATTTCCTGGGTGAGTAGCACTCCTTCCTTGAATGTCACGCTAGGCCGCAGGTCAGACCTCCCCTGGCAGTAGCTCGCACACTCAAGCTTTGTTTAGGTGATTGATAGATCATAAAAACCTTAAAGTCATAAGAGAACTGCAGAATCGCCTTCTCTGCTCTGTAAGATTTAGTCAGGTAAGGGTTAAAAACAACCTATGAATATGGATTGTCCTGTGAATCTATGAACAAGTTTCATTAAAAGCACCAATAATAAATAAGCTATTTTATATGGTCAACCATATACAATAACTATGGACCAACAAGTGAAAACTGTTGTTACACAATTTAATTTCCTTGTTTAAATTATTTGCATTCACTTCTGATTGGATGTAATATCAAGAAATAACAACAACAAAACATGCTTAATTTTATTCTGTTCATCTGTGTTATTTGGATCCCTGTAGAGGAAAGCTGACATACAGATTGTATGTTTCCACTAGGGGGAGACAGAGTACATCATATCTGGCCAAACATGATTATAATACATGTATAATACAACGGATCCAGACATTACTAAAGTACTGCATCATTGAGGTAGTTATGAAACATTTTAAATATCTGCCTGATATCTATTTTTTGGACACACTGTATTGCTTTTAATGCATTACTACTTCATAACCAGAAATCACCAGAATCCATACAACTACTTAATTTAAAAAATGTGTTGGCATTATTGTTTCTTTGAACTCAGAAAACATTGTTAGCTTATAAGCATACTCCCAAAAAAGCAACTTAATTTGGATGAAAACTCTCCAGTAACCCTCCATTCATTTATTTGATGTAGTCAAACAAATGATGATTGGCAGTACATACCAACATCTTGTGAGTGATACATTTTTTTTCTACAGGACAAATGAAATGAAAACAATCTTTATCACAATTGAAATTAGTATCCACTGTGATCTAGACACCTTTACTGAAGCTCTCATTAATCTTTGGAAATTCTTAAATTTATACCTAATACATTTTTATGAGTTTACTCAAAATTATTTATCATATTCACCCTGCTTTAAAATGTCAGAGTCAAGGTGTCTTGGTGGGTTAAGGTTATAAAAGGGTTTAAGACACTGACCATTTACTCATCAGTGTCCCTGGTTCAATCTGACTAGGGACCTCTGCTGCATGTCATTCATCCCTACATTTACAACCAGTTCTCCTTTGTACTGCTTGCCATCAAATAAAGAAGAAAAAAGCCCTACCAAAAATACATTAAAGCATGTTTTGAGTAATTTTGTATGAGTTGCAGAAAGCCTTATCGCTTAGACTGGAGACCAGCACAAGTAGAAGCCAAAATATCATTATACATTTTAATTTTGCTTTAGTAAAAATGAAACATCACTGATTTTTCCTGATTGATGTTTCAATTATATTTGTGTTTTTTTACACAACATTTACACAAACCAAATTTCACCATGAGATGTCTTGGGGATTCATGACAGAATGCTGCTTCATTCAAGCACAATATGTGAAAACCTTATTTATTCAAAACTGTTGGCTGATTTTTCACCAACACATAAACTACAAGCTGCGAGGTAAAACCTATCAATTTATAATGTTGCTTTAATGTGCTCAGTGGCACGCAAACAAGTAAAAGAAAGAAGCAGGTGCACATTAAGACTACAAACTCTATTGTCTAGTAATTTATTATACCTAAGGAGAAAAAAACTGTCTCGCAGACAGTCTCCCCTGCCCTGACATACTGTCTGCCTGTCAATCTCTCTGACCAAGCTCCAAGTGTGACCCTCACTCACATAAATAATTTATTTCTTTTTCAGAATTACAATGGACACATCCCTACCTGCTTCTCAAGTTATTACTCAGTGGGTAAAAGTGTGCTGAATAACAGATGCAGGTTAGAATAAACTAAATAAATGAAATGAAATATTCTCGAAATAGTTTTTAGATAAGAGCATCTGTGGAGCGTTTCTCCAGTCCAAACAAGGTCTGACACATTTGTCTCAGTGAATTTGATTAATATGGCTAGATCCCAAATTTCCACCTGAATACCAATGCAATGATAAACTCTCAAAGATTAATATGATGTGCAATACAAAAATGAAGCCGCTGCCTTTTGGAGTTTCATTCAAAAAATGGGAAGGGGAAGTCAAACAAAGCAGCAAAAATTGGTCATAAAAGCATGGTAAGCGCATGATTTAGTGGGGCGATAAAGAGTGGAAAGGTGGTCATTCATCATGCGGCTAGCTCACCAGGAGAGGGCCTGTCACAGACACCACCAGGTCTGGGAGGCATTTCAAGAGAGAGAGAGAGCCTCCAGCTGCCCCTATAACCTGTTTGTTCCAATGTCTTTTCCAGATGGACACATACAGACCTTAGATGGGTGACGAGTGATTTGTCTTGGCTGCTCTGCAACTCAATTGTCACAGCAGTATTGAGGGACGGATGTTGTTAACTGCAAAGCAGTTAGACTTAGGGGGGCTTAAAGCTGCACGAACAGATGAGGAGAACAGAAAAAGCTTTATTGTGGTAACTTCAGACAATACTGTAACAATACAATTGCTCATGCAATGATGGAAACATTAACCCATTTCACAGATATGCAAATGTTTCTGCAAAAGCTCTTAAATTTGACTTGCACTTCCATTACATAAAATAATAAGACTTAAGTGAGGAAACAGCAAAAGGGCATAACCTTCAACAATAAAGTCACTTTAGTCAATACAGTTTTATTCATGAAACAGTTACCTTTTGTTTTTCAGGATAAACTTACCTAAGTAATATCTTCTGTCAACTCCTTGAAGCATCACTTCTGTAGGTCAAACATAACTTTGTGCTCGCCTTAATGTGTCGTTGTGTATTTACTTTATGTCTCATAAATCTCTTATCTCTCTTGCTCCACTTAGGTATTCTAAAAGCCAGTGTGACTATTAAGATAGGGTTCCTGAAAAAATCCACATAGACCACACATATTTTGTACTGATTATACTAAGTTCCATTGGAACACATTTATGCATCTTATCCACATGTTCAAATTTAAAATATTGGAAAAAACCCCAACATTTTAACATTTAGTAACAACATGTGGATTTTGGTGCTGTTTTGAAAGGCTAAGAAACTCATATCCCTTTGATTCAATGCTTCATACAAACAAAATTGTAATATGTTTATATACTTATATATACTCATAGTAAACATAACTATAGGTCATTTTTGTTGGCCTGAACTCATAGAGAGATTGCAGCTTAGAAAGTGCAGCTCTGTCTCGACTTGGTCTTCATCGCACAAGCAGCAGAAGTGCTCGTCTTTGGGGAGCCATGATTTTCTTTGTAGTGGCCTGTCCCAATGGCCAGGCTGTGCTCACTGAGTCTGTACTTTGACAAGGCAGTTCTTTGTTTAATGTCAGTCACTGTGGTCAGGTAATCTGCCACACTGCACTGTCTTTTAAGGCCAGTTGGCACTGCATTTTGCATTTTACTTTTGTTTGGGCGTTCCACTTAGAAGTATATAGTTTTGTTTCTGGTGTGATATAATTTTGGTCGACTCTAACTGATTTGTTATTATTATTGTTATTGTTAGACCTGAGGCAGAACAGGGTTAGAAAGTGAACTAAGCGTCAGGACCAGTTGAGTGGGGGGACTCTTCTCTTTGGTCATCTCTTGGCATTACAGGGCTTTGTACTGACAGTTATTGTTTTTCTGTTTTTTTTTTTTTAGATAAAGCCAATATCTGATCTACTCTTTTTTAAATGTTCATGAATGATGGGAATTGGCCTAATTCAGCTCGGCAGGTGTTGTTTGTGGGTCTTCTGTGCATCTGCAATATGCACAAAATTTGAAGAACTCTAAATGCATAATTATGATTGGGTATTTGTCCAATTGGGCTGAATTCTGGTAAGAAAGAAGACCCCACACCTCAGTACCACAGAGTAGAATTGGCTCTGTGACAGATTTGAATAATTTGAGACAGACTTTAATTGGAATTTGAATGTAAATGTGAGGTTTTAATGCATAATAATGCCCTACGTGCTTTCTCTCTCAGTTCATTTACTGCTAGGTTAAAACTTGTGGCACTTATTTTCAGCCCTACATTATTATAGTCTGTACATTTGTCTACTTTGTGCGTTCCTAATGTGAAGCTATATGTGTTTCCCTGAGATCTGAATTTTGTTTTTGTCGCTTTCATGTTTAATTCCAGGAACCAGGTCTGGCAGAACTGCTCTAGCAGGTCCAGGTTCTGCTGTAACCCTTGTTTTGTAGGAGACACGAGACAAGGTCTTCTGCGTAGAGCAGGAATTTGATCTCTGAGTCGTCTAGAGTGAGAACAGGTGCTGCTGATTTCTCTAGGATGGTGGCCAATTCATTAATATAGATGTTGAATAGAGTTGTATCATTCAGCAGCCCTGTCTCATTCCACACTTCTGAGAGAAAAATGTCAGTATGTTGCCAATTTTTATTCTGCAGTTATTGTTTATGTAGATTGATTTAATGATGTAATATATTTTACCCCCAGATTCAGATTCAAAAACTTAAAAAAATAATTCTGTTGAATAAATACAATTATTAATTAATTCACCAAAGACATTGTGTCTGGTAAGGAAATGTATGAATGTCAAATGTATGATTCTACAGAAAACCTTCCCCAGATTACTGCTCATACAGATGCCTCTGTAAATATTCGGGTCAAATTTTTCTCCGGTTTTGAAAATTGGTGTGATGTGACCATTACTCCAGATATCAGGGAAGTAACCTACAGTCAGAATCATATTGAAGAGTTTCAGTATGGTCAATTGAAATTTTTGGCTTGTGTATTTCAGCTTCTCATGCATGATGCCATCAAACCCTCTGACTCAGTAATGGCGGAGTCCAAGGGTTTCTGATTTTCTTTTATTGCTAGTTCTAGTTTATATAATTTTGTTATTATTTGTTTTTGATTTGGGCCTGGATTGCTTGGTAAAATCCCATGAAGTGGAAATGACTGCCCCGTATGTATCCATTCTGAATTGCCAATTATTATTCCACTTTTCTAAAAATTGGCTTGGGTTTCTGGACTCCTCATTTAATGTCAGCTGATGCGTGTATATTGTGCCTTTTTGATTCTGAGTGTATGTAGTGTTCAAGTCTATCATAAAGCAGGCACAAGTCCACATTTCCTCTGTATTTTTGATTGGATACTCTGCTAAACATTGTCTCATTTCTTTACACGCTTTAGCAAACTAATTGTCATCTTTGGGATTCTTACGTTTATTTTTGGATTTTTTCATTGTAATTTTTTGCAGTCTGCATGATGATGTGATTGACATGTCTAACTGCATAATCTATGTGTTCTTTATTATTAATGTTTGTGGTGCCCAGAAAGTTATCTAATAGTGTTTTAATTTCAGGGGTGCTCTACTGTGCTGTTTGACACATGTGCATCTGCACGATTTCTTGATATTAAAAAGCTTACTTGGCTGTGGAGGTGTGGTGTTGTATATGAATGGTACAAAGCTCTGTACCATAGTCAGGTAAAGAGCCATTGTGTGTGTTCAGGTCTCCACAGATTAGCACCCTTCCCTGGACCTTAAAGCTGCAGATCTGCTCATGGAGAAGGGGAAAGATATCTTCATCATAGTATGGTGAGTCAATAGGAACAAGAAAGCACATAGGAATATGTCTAGGGTTAATGATGTTTTGTTTTATTTTAAGCCATATGTGCTAGCGCTCATATTTTATAGGGGTAATGTAATTTGACATTTCTTCTTTGTACCAGATAATCTTGAATCCCTCCCTCTTTTAACGATAGGGAGTTTGACTGATGACAGAATTATGTCTTTGTAGTTTGGGGGACAGTAAGTGACAGAGCCTGATCTACACCAGGTCTCTTGGAGGATGATAATGTCTGTGTCTTTGGTATATTCTCTGAATTCGGGGCATGCATTCTTACATCCTAACAGTGAAGAATTAAGACCTTGAATATTCCACAGGGAAACAGAAGAAAAAGGCTTATTTTTTCTATTGGCAAATACAAATATAAACAGTTTAAATACCTACAGTATTGAATGCAGATGAATACAGCCATACAGGAAACTTCTTTATATCCAGTATTTATAAAAGGCCAAAACAGCTTATGAGTATTACTGTGTTGCCAGGGATGTACTTTTAATTTTTCAGTAATGATGACCAATAACAAATAGGCTAAATGATTCTGCATAGGACAGCATAGCCAAACGAAGAGAAGAGGGTTAGGGCTAGGATAGTAGTTTAAGTTTTAGTTAAGATACTAAGTTGTCTATTATGCACAGTACAAATAATGAACTTTCTGTAAACATTAGTGGCCTTTACGAACTTGAGCACTTGACTACTCAGTCTGGTACATATGAGACTGAGCAGGTGTTTGATTTCTCCCAGGTTCCAGGTCTGCGGTGGCTTCCAGTGCTTTTTGGTGTCATCAGTGACTCATTGTAGCTTCTCTGGTCTGGGTGTTGAGCATGGTGTTAGGATAGACTAGCAAAATGCGGTGCATGATGAGGCTTGGTGAATATTGGCAGGGTGGATCTCTGTTGTGCTGGTGCTGGTCTGTTCCTGGGATGGCTGCCTTGTGGATAACATGGTAGAAGGGGGCAGGGGTTGGTGGTGACAGCCCCTACTTCATGAAGGCTGGGTTGTCTGCTTGAGGAGGTGGACATAGTTGTAGAGACAATAAATGTTGAGGGTAGGGTGGTATCAGCATTTATCCTCTGGATGGTGTCAGGATGGAAGTCTGTTTGTGGGACGATGATGAAGATAATATTCTTGGAGGACGGGAAGGTCTATGTATCTCTCTGTGCTACTCTCCTCACAGACGATACCCTCTCCTGCTGTAGTCTCAGGTCATCACTACCTGTGTGTTTTATAATGTGGCAAGGCTGACCCAAGGTGAGCGCTGTGAACAGCTGGAGGGCATTGTCAGTCCTGGGGCACCAGTTTATACTAACTTTGTGTCCAGGGGAAAGATAGTCTTCATTAACAAATTTCCCAGTTGAGTCTATTAGGATAACAATGTCAGATTCACTGTCTATCTTTCCTAGATGTCTTTGTATACTTGCTGGTAGTGGCCTCCCAGTGTGAGTCAGTGGTAGAGGGGGTTGTGGTGGATGTTACTGCAGGTTGTTGTGATGGCTTGGTGTCAGTCAAGTTGGAGGTGGAGGGCTGTTGTTCAGAGTGAAGGGGGCTGTTGGAGGTGATGGAGGGTTGTTGTTGGCTGGCTCTGGCCCTGGAGCTGCTCCTTTAGGCTGAGGATGGTTTGCTCTCTCAGCTGCAGTTCCTCTCTCAGTGAGTTCCCTTCCCATATCCTGTCTGTCCCACTGCAGCTCCTGAAGCGAGGCCTTCAACTCATTCCTAACCTGCCTGTACTGGTCTCTCAGCCGCTGTGTCGAGTCAGTGAATGTCTGGTTGGAGAGCAGCAGCTCCTTCAGTTCCACCAGCTTTACCTCCTGCAGGGACAGACTCTCTCTCATCTGAGACACTCTGCTCTCTAAATGACTGCTGTGCGCTCAACAGTCTCCTGAGGCTACTTCTCTTCACGCCCCTCCCTTGATGGCTGCTCTGTGTTGTTGGTGCTGCTTCTCTCCTCACTTCTGTCCTTGTCCTGTCTCTGTTTCTCAGTTTCTGCAAGGGTTTTTGATAGCATTAAAGTCCTCCTGGACAGAGCTGAAACTGGCCTCATTGCCTTGAAACATGATGGTCACACTGTGATAAACATTTACAGTGAAAGGTCGGCTGTCCCTCATTTTTGATGGCTATGTGCCTCCCACTGCATACTGTAAGCTCTCTTTTTATGATGGTCATAGTGGGCACAGATAGTTTTATGCCAGGCATCAGTACTGTCTGTGTACAGTAATAGATCAGTTATAACCAGTCTCTCTCCTGTGTGGCAGAAATCTGCAGTCAGAGCCTCTGGGGTTTCTCTCAGTATTTTGTGTTTATAAGCGTTCTTTGCCTGTGCACTTTTCACTTCTGTTGTTAATGACAATGGGGAAGAGATTTCCCAGAGTATTTAGCAACATTGTATCATTCATGATGGCTCCTTAAGGGCCCTCTATTGCTACTTAGCAGGCTATTTTAAGTTAGTGCAGGGCTAGGCTTTGTATATCTTGAAGTAAGACCTTTGTGGATATGAAGGGGCTTACTTTACTACTCTACAGCTTCACATGAGTGAGAGAAAGACTGCTAAAGTTTGGTGTCATTAATCCTTTTGTTTTGAGTATTTTTGTCCCTAGTTTAACAAAGCCTTCCTTCTACTCTTCTGTGTCAGTTGTGACGTTAGCCAATTTGGCTTCTCTGTGTCTCTTTACTTTCCTTGTCTTCTATAATCTTTTTCTTTATGTCCCCCCCCCCCCCCCAACAGATTGTTCTATCACTCATTTGCTCTCTTTTAGGTGTGATTTTTTTCAAAATGTAATAGCTTTATCTCAGTTTAAAATAAAGCCTGACAAATAGGCCTACTTGATTTTTGGGGCCGATATAGATATAAGGGAGTAAAATAATTCTGATATCAATATAAGATTGAGCTTAAGATATATATCTTATATATAGAAAAATATATATATATAAACACATTTTTTTGCAATGATCCCTCAGATATGGTTATCAAACACTTGTGACAAAAAAAAGTTATGGAGGCATGATATTTTACCGTTTAACAATACATTTTATTGTATTCAGTGCGATGAAACAGTAAGCCTTACTGGGAATTTAATAATTACAAATAACTATAAATAAATAAAAAACACAGAGCAAACAACTAAAAAACAACAACATACAAAACAACACATCTTTATATTACACTTTAATTATAAATATAGGCCTACATAAAATAATGCCCAACATTTACCCCATGTATCAGTGATAGGCCAATATCAGCAATAATGGATGACCATATCAGTCTAGTTTAAATCTATTTCATTTGCCATTCTGTTAGAGCTTCAGTCACACATAACTTCTCCCCCTTTTCTATCAATTGACATCTTTCATGGAGGTTGTGCAGCAGACGGCCCATTTCACGTCCCAGCTGGAAAGCAGAGTCTTTGGGAAAAATGTGTTTCAAACAGGCGGGGAGTTCCGGTGTCGTGCCAAAAAGTGATCGTCTGCCAGAATCTGATTTGTGGCCGCGGGAGCGCGCACAGCAGCCCGTTGAGCGGTAGCGCTATAAAACGTCTAATTTAATTTAACGTCCTCTGAAACGATGCCAACGCGGAAGTAACTTAAAACTGCATTATATCAAAAGGCCACCAGGGGGCGACGTCGTGATTGACAGGTTGATTGGTTCATAGGTTCAGGAGGGCGCCTCTTGCTCCTCCTGATGCCCATATAAGTAGAATCCGTGTTTTTTTTAACCCGGCATGCACCGGAAATTTTCAAGATGGCGCTGACCAGATCCGAAACTATTCGCTTCCAAGCAGCAGTCCGCAAACCAATGGGTGACGTCACGGATGTTACGTCCATTTTATATACAGTCTATGGTTTCAAACAGCGGTAAGTGCTGTCAAACGCCCTGGAAGTGTTTTAAAAAAAGTTGAATAAAAATCCCATTGAGACAGGATTAATATTACAAGTGAGGTAAGTAAAACTTATTTTGTCATGCTGCTCAGGGAAAGTGTGGACTGTGTGTGTGTGTTTTGTTTTTTTTTTAACTTGAAATTTAAGAAACGTGTGTACCATCACAAATGTTGCTTCTTAGCTACTGGCAATGACTTCTTGAAGCCTTGTCCAAAAAGTAAAGTTGCCAGGTAAGTCACTGCACCTGTCCAAGAAATAGTTTGGCATATAACAGCACTTTAAACCACAAATTGTTATTTTTTACGCAGGCTTTCTTAAGTTGCTAACTCAAGGGGTAGCTATGCATGACCCTGCTCTCACCAGAGATTTTTAAATTAATCCCTCTTCCAAATACTTTATTTATAGTCTTCGCATATTATACACTTTCTTGCGTAAATATAATAATAATAATAATAATAATGATAATAATGATACCTTTTATTTACAAAGCACTTTACATTTGCAAAGCCAAACTCACAAATGTGCAGTATATGAATGAATAATAACCTCACAAAAAATACTAGCTTAAATAGCTTTTTGTCACTCCTTCATACTGATGGAACAAATTAGAGCCCCGTGTTTTTGTCTAGCTGCTTTTAAAGTCAGTTGTTACGGTGATTATGCCCTTACGTAATATTCTCCAAAGTCTCAAAGTCATGGTCACCATGACCTTGAGACTTTGAATTTATCCAAGTGCTGTTGGTTAAGTAAGTTGAGATGTGGGTTGAACAGTTGACTGCTAACAGAAGTTCAACAATGGCTCAAGTGTAGAGCCCCTTCTGCCTCTGTTCTTGTCAGAATTAATAAAGCAAAATCTTCATGTGACCCACTCAAGATTCTTTCATATGCCACCCATCTGTTTTAAGTAAGTCTCTTTTGTTATGTCAACAGGAAGCTCAACATCCTAAGAACTATTGGGGCTTTGTGTGTCAGGGTGAAAAACAGTTTGAAGCTGTATCTATTTGCTTCCAAAGTGGAGAAAATCTGATTTGAATACTAACTGTGCATGATTCTGTGTCTTTTTCTTTTCTTTCTGCTTGTAAAAATGTTTTTTTCTCCATTTGTGGTCTGAGTCTACCCATGACTGCAAATAAAAGAAAAAAGATACAGGGCACTGAAGAATGATTAAAAAAAACTCCCTTTTTGAAGGTCCTCAGTGAACCAGGATTTTAATTAAAACCACTTGTTCCCAAACCTGTACTTAATGTTTCCCATTAGTCATGTTTGAGGGATTACAGACAGCACCAATGAAAGTCAGAGATTAAATGGAAAATGCAGATATGTGAACAATGTGGCTTGTTTTATAGCTATCACAGCTTTTTAGTAATTTAAAAAAATTAAGTGGCTTTGACAAGGTTCCCTAATTTCACTTGCAAATAAAGATGACATTTTCTGGGGTAAAAAACAAAAAAGATTTTCTTGGTTGCAGGTCAGTGGGAGAGTGCTTCAAGGAATTGACAGGATTCTCAGAACTAAAATTGGAAACAGATTAAGACTATTAACTAAAATGATTTTGAATTCACTTTTTCTTAATGAAGGATGTTTTTTCCTAATAGAGGATGATCTTCTTTTGTAACCATTTATTCTAAAATATTTCATGTTGATACAGAATGCACACAAAATGTCACCTTAAATGAAAAGACACCATGATTACATTGGTGCAGAAGCTTTAATTTCATCATCTGGATAGTGAATGACTTCATTCTTTCTCATGAGATGCAAACACAATAATAGACCTGCTATC
This sequence comes from Scomber scombrus, assembly GCF_963691925.1. NCBI lineage: Eukaryota > Metazoa > Chordata > Actinopteri > Scombriformes > Scombridae > Scomber > Scomber scombrus. The sequence goes on from NC_084970.1 coordinate 19,597,322, forward strand.
AGGTTTAATCTTCTGCAGCTTGTCTATTTGCATTGTGAATAGTCAGTGACCTGTGGTCAAGGGTTTGTGCCCCTGTCATTCAAGCCGCTTCTTCTCCCTTGCATGTTCTTTAATGTGTCAGGACAGACAAAAGTGCAGACTGCCCCTTCCTCATTTCTTAATGCCCTCTGTTGAAATATACACGCACAAGCTGAACCTAGTGGGGGTTTAGTGTTTTTGAAAAGCATGGCTTAATTAGTTAGTGTATGTTTAAAAAAAAACAAAAAAAAGTGCTCCATATTTGATCTTTCAGAAATGTTTCTTTTTTTAAACCTACCACCCACAGTGGTGTATCAGCAATGTGATTGAGCATTAAAAATGTGATGAAAAATATTATTTGACTTAGGCAGACGATCAAACATTTTTCTTGCTTGTGTCTTTATGAAAGAGTGTGGAAGAAGTGAGGGATGCAACAGCAGTTCATTTTTATCCTGTATCCATCTCCAGAGGAAGGGAAGGCAATGATCAGTAATGAGTTTGGCTGTTAGCCCAGTATGATTATTAAGAATTGCTACTGATAACAACACACACTGTATGAATTATATCATGACATTGGCATTTGTAATCACATCTTTGCTCCCCCCCTCTCTTACTGTTTGTGAATTAGCACCCTGTCAGCTCTGCAGCACATTTTCAGAAGAGAAATGACTGTGCGAGGGTTTCAAAACCAGGTATGAAAATACGTTTTTTTGCTTTTCAAGATTTTGGCATATTTATGGGGCATTACTGTAGGAGCTGGCCCTTTAATCTTATTTGCAGAAAGCACACATTGTTCACATCAAGCTTACAAAAGCTGAAGGCACAGCTTTTGTAAGACACATGACCTTGCAGCTGAAGGACCGAGCTGCATGAGGCAAATGGGTTTCAGCATTTGTGAGAGCTCCACACAATTACTAATAGAACCAGGTTATGAACATAGAACGGCTTGTCCTACAACTTTGTGTTAAGCTGCCTAAGGCACCCACACAATGCTGAACTGGAGAAGCAGGATATGATGCAATAGCCTATCAAAGCAGATGTTCAATAGTAGAGAGAAAGAATGGACCTGAGTAACTTGTGTGTGTGTGTGTAGGAATTATCAAAATTTTGACTTGGATCCTGCTGGGCTCCCTAAAGATGTTTTCCACATGGTTGTGAATGAATAATAGTACCTGCATCATCACATTATCTTCACATTTTAGTCAATAGTGTTGCACTTTTTCTTCCTATGGGATTAAAATACTCTACTGCAAGTGTTTAAATGCTGAAATAATCATTAAAGATTTGCTGGACCTATGTAGAGTACAAACACACTTGCTTTTGGTCTTTTTTTAATATTTAAAGCTAAATTGATAAACATAAATAGTTTCCATATAAAAATAAAGTAATATTTAATTTCACAGATAAGGATTGTAATTCCAAGCTCATGCCATACTTTATAATATCTGAGTGCTAAAATGGAAAGCTAGAGGCCTACTGTCCTTATTACAGAAGTGTAACCGCTGACTCTTGGGGCTGAGTCAGACGAAAATGTGGTGTGCTTTTACTCTGCTCGGCCAAATGTGAAATAAATAAAAAGAGAGGAAAATGGCTGCTCTCTTGGCTGTACCCTTGGTCCCTTGCTCTTTGTTAAAACCATATCTCTGCTGCTCCATTGCCCCCAGCTACATTAAATCCCATTAAATTCACCTTCATTAAAGCAGTCCTCTTTACTCCTTGCAGCAGCCCTGGTGCGGGCCTCTCAAGGACAGAGCAGTAATGAGGGTGGACTGGATTTAACCTTGAAGAGTACAGGTTTACATTTCCAAATCAATAACTTATGGTTCAAAACTGCCACTAGATCCAGGCTATAATTTTCAAGCATTAATTGTGTGGATTATGTTTCTCCAGCAGTGAGAAGGTATTTAACTTTAAGCTGCAGTGTAGATATCGCATTTATCATTTAGTTTCATTTTTTTTCCTTTTTTTTCTTTTTACAATGGGAATTGACAGCTTGCACATTTTCTATATCAGTGAGTTGTACATGCAAGTATGTGTACACGTTGCTACACAGATGGGATAACTTAGGGAGATCATATTTCAAAGAGTCTGTATGGGTATAAGTAATTAGGCTGTTGGTGCAATTACAGTGAAACCAAGCAGAGGGCAGTAGGCTAGAATTTCTCCGTCTCTTCAGTTCAGTGTTGCAGAACAGTGTCATCATTCACTCTAAAGATCTAGAAATATAAGACATCGCCTTCATAGCTATGTAAGGTAAGATTTGGCAGTTACCTGCTGTCAGAAGAGGGAAAATATGAATTATGAATGAAAAAATTAACACGTGGATGAAAGACAGCAGGGACGAAGGGGAAAAGAAAAGACCTACAGTAAAGCAGTGACATTTTTTCAAACTCCTGTCAGTCTCCACATTTTAGTTGAAAGTTCTCTGTAGTGGGGTTTGCAGTCATTGACATATGATTGTATGGAAAGCATTAACTTGTCCTGCGGTAATAATTTCTGCTCAACATGTTCATAATATGAAATATTGGATCTTTTCATGAAATGGGGAGGGCTGAGGCTGTGGTGATCACTGGAGCTTAATTTTTTAATCAACTTCTCTCTTAAATGAAGCTTTATTAAATTACAAAGCTCACACAGTGGGAGTAGGACACAAGCAGAGATGGCCCAGTGTAAAAAACAGCTTTGTGGGATAATTAAATAAAATTAATAAAAAAACCCTCCACTAGCACATACTGAGGAGAATGGGAAGAAGAGGAAACCCAGTAGCCATTTTCATGCTCTGCTTTTCTTTCATTCTTTTTCATTTGGGTCTCAGGAAATTTACCATGTGGAAATATGAAAAAGAAGAATGGGATACAATGACTTCATATTGATGGATAGTAAATGGAGACACAGTTATATTCATTTTTTTCACAGAATACACAAAGATTAAATGTATCTATTGTTGTTGCTATGCCATAGAAAGAAGATCTGATTACATTCGGTAACGTATGCAGCTTTGATTAGAGTTCACTTCTGAGAACACATCAGGGCACTGCATATAGGCGGTTTGAGAAGCTCTGACATCTGAAATTTTAACAAATGGTTGCTGCCAAACATTGCATTCAAACAAAGACTTGTACGTAATGTAATTTTATGTTTTACCATATTTTGGACATTCATTTTCACAACTTGAGTGTGTGAAGGGATATTTGTTTTTGGCATTTACCAGAATTATATAGCAGAAGTAGGCTTTGGCTAAGTCAACAAAATAAGACTGTGTGGCGGGGCAGAACCTAACTTAACAGTCTTCCCATGGCCTTGTCAGTTAACAGCACTTGACCTGGGTAAACTGTAGGTCCTGGAAATGATGGACTGTCTGGAGCACTTGACTTGATTGACATGTGACAAGAGTAAGGGACTTTCAGGGAATATGGACTCTGAACTGTTTAGAAAAGTAGGAGTCTTTTACAGAATAAATAACTAGAAAACTAGGTAAGCTAGGTAAGAAATGTTGATAGAGCAAAAAAGTCTGAGATAAAAACTATAGGAACCCAACCCTAGCACTGCTACATACAACGCAGAAAATAAATTGCCAAATGCAAAACGCCAATATATTCTGCAAAAATGTGCATGCTGCACAAAAATGCATACAAGGGCATACCTTTTCTACAGCTTTTCCAACTTATATACAGTATCTGTCAGTTTCGGTCCCACAAAGAAACATTTTTAAACTCTTATCTAACTTTGGGTCCATCAGACTTAAAGGAACTTTCTCTGGAAATAAATATCTGGCAGTTTTCTCAAGAAATCTCTTGGGAAAAGATGCAAGTGGGTTGTTTTTGGCTTCAATCTGACAATACCAGTCTGTGAAAATGCGTAGTCCACCAGAAATCCTAGTTTACCAGATGTCCAATCCACAATTCCATGACATGGGCCATATGTATCTTATCTAATAAATTAACTTGACTCAGTTTCATTAATATGGTGTTCAAGACTATGGAGTATGCTAGTTGCATTATTGTGTTGAGAGAGTGTTCATGTACATGTGCATCATCTAGTAAAAGCATCTTTCAGAATTGTTTTATTAGTAGAAGAGTGGTTGTGAGACCTTATTTTTCTCCTTTTGTTCTTTGCTAATAATTAAACAAAGTGGCAAGATGAATTTTTCTTCAGTCATCATAAGATTTTAGGAATGTTTTGCAGTTAAGTAGCTCAAATGTGATCATCCTGCCAGGTTAGCATTGCAGCTAAAGAGCTCCTCCTTCAACATGTATGCAGCCAATAGGAACGGTAATGTACCATCATTGTCTCCTGTGGCAGAACATGAGATGGACATTTCCTCTTTGTGTTGACAGCTTTTGTCTCATGCTTCCCCTGAAGTAGGATTTATTGTATCCTGCTCTTTGAAGCACAGTGTTTTGTGTTTTATCCACCACAGAAAATGTCTTTGGCCTACTTGCCTTGTTTTACTATTGCCTTTAACATTTCACACAGCTGTCCTTGACATTTTGCAAGGCCTTATGATTATGTATAGTCTCTAAAGAGGTCCTGCATTGTGCTGTGGGCTATTGCTATAATGTGGTCTCTCATTTAGAATGCTGGGTTTTCTCTGTCGCTGTTTTTAATTCTCAGAGATTCATGTGCATGCTGAAAGTTTCAGAAAAAAAATTGCATTGACCTTCTTGTATTAGTAGATATCCCTAACAACTCTCCTTTTAAGTGGTTTATATGTGGAGAAAACTCCTTAATGTACTCTGAGCTGCTGTTCTGATGAATATTCCTTTTTGAGCTGCATCTGTATCCGGGTCACTGTGTGGCTAGATTAGTTTGCTTTATAAAGGTGCTTGTGATTAGCCGTCCCGATACTTAGCTCTGTGTGGTTCTGTAACTATCTTCAAATTAATCTCAGGCATGACTGAAAAACACCATGTCAGGTGGAGGAACATATTATTAAAATTAGAAAGCATGTACATGATAAAATCCTCTTTTGAATTACAGTAGTTTTCAATGGTCAAACACCTTACTGGGATTAAAAAATACATTAATCCTGCCTGTCTGTTGGTGGCTGATACTCTAATCCTAGCATCTGCGCTCTAACTTTATCTGTGTGGGGTTCGGCCATGCTTCCAAGTTTGAATAGGTGATCTAATTTCGTTCCACAGTCATCCTAAACAACATCCTAATCAGGTGAGCTGGAGATGGAATTGCCCACATAGTGTGAGTAATTGTCTGCCTATTTGTGTCAGAGGCAGTGTGTGTACCTGTTGTCTGCACAATGCATTGTGGGATAGACTCTAGTCCTTGGGATCCTGTGAATAGAGCTACTGAAGTAAAAACAATGAGAGAGTGTATTTTGACAGGAATGCTTTCGAAAATAGATGTAAAATAGATTTTCTGAGAAATGTATTGATTGTAATTGACTGCAGCAGATCTTCAAAACCAATCTCTCAACTTGATCCTTAGAATGAATTGTCACGTTGTGCATTTCTGTATTGGTTTGTAATTGTGCCTTTAGACAAAATGCCAAAACTGGAATGTGAACCGGAAACCCGATACTTAGCAATGCTTTTTAAAGAAAATAAAAACACCTTTGGTGCATGAAATTCACCCACTTCACTCATCCTTCCATAGCAAGATATATCTAATGTCATTCACAAAATCTTTGGCTGGACTTCAAAGCTGAAAATACGGTAAATCATATTTCAGCACTTAATGTTGTGCTTATGGTCACCATGGAGCGTGTAGTTGGGCTAATTCAGTTAGCCCAAACCTCTTACAGCCAAGGCTCTGAAGTTTTACACTCGTGCCCAGTATGTTGTGAAACTGCAAACACTTATGTCTGTCTATCAAACTTTATAATGCTCTGATTTCTACCCCACTGGCAATGTCTTTTAATTAGATTATACTGGAGGAATAACCAGAGTACAGAATGCCAATTTGTGTCCTAGACGGTGTAAAATTTGCTGTTACACTGCCGCCAAACAGAGCAGGTGAGAGCAGACTATGCCCTCGGGCAAATAACAGCTGAAGTGTTACTTAAAAATGTCTCCCTTCCTTTCTTTCTCTCTTTCTTTTACCTCTCTCTTCACTTTTTGCAGTCAGACATTAGAGGCATGAGAGGATAAATAAAGATGTTATTCAAGAGACCTACAATCAAAGTTAAATACAAAAGTTGTTGTGTAGATTATGTCTCCAGGGTAGAATTATCTGTACTATAGAGAACAGTGATGTTGGCAAGCAATGAAAGCATGTGTAGTGTATGTGCTGTATATCGAAATTGACAGTGTGTAAGCTCACTCAATCATTTTTCTGATTTCTGACTGAGCACGAGGTCAAGCAAGTGTCTACAGCTGGGTGCAAAAGCAAACCGTAGGATCACAGGATTTATTTCACCCAATATTTTGACATTTGTGGATGTATGCCAAGAAAGCGGTAATTACCACAAAATAATATGAAAGTATCATGGCAAGATTTATGTTGCACTTGAATGCTTGTAACAATCAGACTTTTTTATTCAGCGTGTTAGAAATATATAATTTACATTGAAAATGTTAAGCCTGTGTTTGAAGAATACAGCCAATGAAAGCAGCAAAGTGAACAGCTGCAGGTAATTAGAGCTGGCCCAGGAATGGCCAGGGATTCAAAGTAAACATGGATGGTTTCCACAATCAACAACATTTACAAATGCAGAAGAAGGAAGCTACTGAATTTGTGAAGAATGTGCAGTGGGAATGGAAAGCATAGAAGCATGAAGCCAGCAGATGTTGAAAATTAAATACATGCGGCATGTGGCTAACAGGACTGTGGGCTTATTCTTCTGATGGTGGACCCTGGAGTTCTTGAGGGCTAGAGGACAGCTGTTCCGGGTTAATGCTTACAGGTTTACATCCAGCCAGCCATAGCTAAGATTTCTTAAAATGGATTTCCTTTCGGTGAAACTGACTTTAGTTTTGGTGCATATCTACTGGCTTGCTACTGTTGTTTGCAACAGTACACATATCAAGTCTGATTCCTTAAATTGGTCAGGAGTTTGCAACCGGGTACAATTGATTGACTTTAAATGGTTGGATGAAACCAAATTCATATAGACTCATGGCACCTGGGGACCCCAGATTCTTTTGGGCAATCCCTGAAATAGTAAAGTCTACAAGTGCCAAATGTTTCTACTTTAAATCTCTGAAAAGGCTTTACTTGTAGATGATTGGCAGAAGGAATTTGATGCTCACTTACGGCTTTGTGTGTGGTGATGCTTGTTGAGTTCTCAGCAACACAAAACGACAGCACGACTGTAGGTAGATTTCTTTCTGTTCTGTGAAAACAAACAAACCAACAACAATAACACAGCAATCATGTAAAAGGTCAGTGTTTAGGAAAGAATTACGAGACACATACTGCCTTTGTGGGCTGCAAATATTAGGTGGGTTTTTAATGGAAATACAAAAGAACTTACAGAATAGAATTTAAATGTTAAAATGTGATGAAACCTGGTAGTAGTTTGCCAGCTTTACTTTGTACTGGAAAACCAAAAGCTTTTTCCTCTTGGGTTACAGATGTTAAAAATGTACAAATGTTTTAAAACTGGACATTTTCTCATGTATTTATATTTGTGGGTTTTGCAAGGAGTGCAGCGAAAGCATCGGTAAGAAATGGCTGGGAGTTACCCAGTGGAATGCATTTTGTTAAGTCTGTCTCTGTGTGGCATCGCTTAACTAAATATTAGTGCACTGGCTGGGCAGGCGGTGTGGTTCTTCCTTCACCAGCTTCCATTGAAAACTGTGCTGTGTTTATTCAAAATAGCTGCCTGAAATTTTACTGTCAGACATTCGCCCTCTCTTTGCTCTTTGGCTCTTGCAACAAAAATATGTCAGTTGTGTTTAAAATAGTAGTGTCATAAATTATTTGCACTAATCTGTGTTGGTATTTGTTCTGACTCATGAAGCAATGGGTGATTCCAGGCTGGAGAGTATAGGTTTTGTTTTTCAAAGCCAGGCACAGCTTCACAGAAATGAAGTTTAACATTTGCTTTTTGTGTAGCCTCACAGCCTGTAGAAACAAAATATGGCTTTTCACTGGGAAGGAAAGCACTTCATTAGAAAAAACACTCTGCCGAGCATACGGTGCTCATTTGTTTCACTGTTAATATTTCAAAATGTCACTTATGTGCTTAAGTTATTCTTTACAGCAATGCTTCAGTTTTCCTGTGTTGGTACTATACAGCATTACATGTTCTTGGAATCCAAAAAAAAAATCTTCACGTTAGCAAAGTCTTGTGTTTTAAATTTTGAGAAACATGAGAAGATGTGGGAAACTATTCCATGGCTGGAACCATTCTACTAAATAAAAGATGTTTTGCTTGTGTTTTTCATTCCATTTCAGAAATTAATTATCATAGATTACTATAATGACTGATTTAGAACTGCAAACTTGCCTGTGATAAAGTGCTGCTGTTTAATTTGGTGGCTTCATGTTGAGTTAAGTGTCCACCCCTGCAGTACATGTATGTATGTATGTATGTATGTATGTATGTATGTATGTCACAAGGCACTATGTCAAGTTTGCTTTTGCTACTTCTTGCTCCTTTCAACTCTGTTACCCCTCATATCTCTGCTGCATCTGACCAGGTGTGCCTGTTCATTCACCCCACTCATGACTGCAGGTTGGGTAGTTTATTATTACTTAATCGCTGCCGTCGGCTCCCATCAGGCTTTAAAATGAATGTTGCCAGCTGTTTCTCTGCTCTCCTTTATTTCTCTCCTAGTCTGACTGTGTCTTTTTCTCTGTCTCTCTCTTCTTGTCAGATTTGCTCCACATGCAGTAGCCTCATGGTGGTGATGAAGCTCCTTCAATGGTGAGTACTTTACTGTAGACCCAGACTGTGGATCCAGCAAACAATTTCTTAAATTCTTTGAAGATGTAGTCACAAAGTTTGAGCATACTACAGTGCAGATTCACTTGGAAAAGAGGAAATTCTGCAAAGTCTTTCATTGAGGTCTTCTATTGTTCATTTTTATTTTGCAAAAACAGAACTGGATGTGTCAGATAAGATGGTACATATTCACCCCAACTGCCCCCCCTGTGGATTCAGAGATAGGGAGATATGCATTATGTATCTCATGTTAAATCACTTCTAAATGCAGTAGTAGTAAGGTTGGGGGAATGGTCAAATCTCCATTTAAAGGAGTGATGTTTTTTGCCAGGGGGATGTTGGACAAAGTTGAAGCCCTCCTTCTCCCTGGAGGTGTGCTAGGATCATTAGTTTTAGTTTTTGAAGTGTTTGGCCTTTTGATGTTCCAGTGTTCTCTTTAGGCAGCCTGGCCTGAAGGATATTTAATATCACTCCTACAAATTTCCAGTGAGGAATAATTTGAACTGAGCATCTGTCAAAGAAACAGCCATTTAAATACATTGGTCATGGTTAAGGAGGCATAAAATGAGGCCAGATTAGACAGAGCACCTTTCTCTGAAGGCTGGGTCTGGTCGAGTTGCGGCCAACCTAGAGCACAGGGACCCAGCCAAACTGCTCCTGCTTCTGATTCATTAAGTGTAACTATCTAACACCACAGGGTTTCAAACTCTCTCCTGCCTGCCCTTCTCATGACCAGCCATGCTTGCGCCTCCTGCCACTGTGTCAGGGTTGGGATTGTCTTAGGGTCTCAGTTACTTGATATTTTATTTATGAATGTTCAGGAGAGCTGGTACTAGATTATATTTCTCTCTTTCTCTGATGCTCTGAGTAACAGGGGACTGCTGTATCCCCGATGTCTTCACTTCAAACAACCCCCTTGTGCTTCCACTAGGGTGTGCAGGAGGACCTTTATCAGCGTATGCAATCTTAGATTATGTCTTATCACCAAGAGAATCATGAAAGAGCATGCATTACATCTTATGAAAGAAGCTGTCTGTGCTTTAAGCAACTGACTGGGCCTGTCTCAAAAATCTGGAGCTTTTCTTCTCTCTCTAAAACAAAGGCACAGCCACTCTGAACCACAACAACATGCAGCAAATTATACTAAAGATTTTTTAATTGATATAATGGAATTGTCTCTATACTCTATTTAAAATTTTGTTCGAACAAGATTTATGTTGGGTTGTGGAGTGCTACACTTTTGTAACACCTGAAAGAATATAAGTTGCAGTAGACATTGCATTACAAATCTCAGTTCTTAGTTAGTTCAGTCTACTGGAAGTACAACATCTTTGATTTACTTATATAAATGTGTAGTTGCTTTTGAGGTCAGAATGAAGAATGTAATATTTGAAAATAACAAAAAACAATTTCTTTGATATTATGCCAGCAGTACTCATGTTTTAATGTCATATTATATACATATAATAATGAAAGACACTATAACTGTTGGTAGAACATTTCATATTGGTGGATCAAAACAGAGCAAATATTGTGAAACACAGTTTCGTAGCCCTAGCCCTAGCCCTATGCAGTCCTGTCTCCTACCAGTTTTGGGTTGAAGTGTCTACAAATGAAGATGGGTTACGTGAGAAAAACACCCCAGACACTTCTGTATCTTTGGGGTGAAATAAACAACACATTTGTTCCACATTGCCTTGTAACAGAAACAAAAGAAGTAGGAAGAATCGAGGTTATAGGAAGTCCACTGCAGGAGGGAAGCTTGGAAGTATTGGTAGGCAGGGACATATTCAATGTGCTCAAGCATCTCTCTTTCTGTCATCCAAAGTTTTTTTTCTTCTACTTTTTTCCCCCTCTCCCTCACCATGTGCTATAGATTAACTGCACATCATACTGTACCGCCCTCCCTTCTGTCTTGTCCTTACCCCTCTGGCATTATTCTATGCAAACTACAAAGGCTGGATAATATATTTTAATGTCAGACCCACAAACATTTAAACTTCTTTGATGGTCACTCTCTAAAAGAAAGGTCAACATGATGTATGGTAATGACACAGGCCTTTTCCAGTTTCTTAAAATCAAATTTGCTGTAGTAGTTACGGCCATTTAAATTTAGCAATTTATGACCTGAATTAATAGCATTTCCACAAAGTTAATAGTTGTAATTTTAAACAAACAGGAGTGTTGAAGGGCATAATCCATCTGAGTTTTCATTTAAATTATCACCCATTTGTGTAGAAAAATTTAGAATGTTTTTACCATTATTGTTTCTTTGGAGTACCTGGGGTCTGCAGTCTGAGCTTGCCTGTAAGAGGAATATCATGTGTTGAACACACTGAACATTTGGTGTCTTTTCCTGACACTGATTTTACTGCATGGTGATGTCACCATACTTAATCTATATCCTAAGGCAATTATCAGAATGTTAAATCACATGGTGCAAGTACAGTTTGTCATTAGTTGAGCTAGTAAATATTATTATGTAACTTAGTGAAGAAAATCACTTTCTCATTTTGGTGTCAGAAAGAACCAGTGAACGGATGTTCATAAATCAAACATTTTAGCGGTCAACATTTTCATCTTTAGGTAGTAATCAGGTCGGGTGATGTGTTTTGCGACATTCACAGAACAAACTGCCAAAATGCCTCATCCAAACTTTGTCAAAGTCAGACTACTTTTGACCAAAATATTTTAACAAAGTTGATAGTAGCTGAATATATAGCTCCAGGTAATCCATAGTCCCCTTAACCTACAAATGCATTGAACAAAACCTAAGGTTCATTTCAGGATCTGTGAGTCTTTTAATTCTTTGACATGGCTGCCCTTATTCTATCACATGTCGCTCCGATGCAATTAACCCTAAAAATGTTCATTAAAAAATAGGTAAGCCTTAAGTGTTAATTGTCTAAAAATAGTTATCTCTACGGTAAATAGATCACCTAAGGTCTGAACGTATCGCTAATGAATAGAAATTCTAATCTAGTTGCAGAAGGACTTTACTGTGAAAGTGATCATATATGCATAGTGCAAGATTTTCCATTTTTTCCCCCCCTGATACTGATTCTGATACCTAAACTCAGAGAATTGGCTGATACAGAGCATTTGTTGCCATTGCTGTTTTTCTTTTTAAACTTAAAATATAGCTTGTTACATAAATCTGCATTTGGCAAAATGTTGCCCTTTTGTACACAGGTCTGCAAGAAAGACAGTTGTTAGTAGTGTAAGAACCCCTGCTACACAGGATGGGTAGACTATGGTGATATTAGCATTCATTAACTTAAAAGTCACTAGAATTTTGGCACAACCAACATGCTTTTGACATATGGTGCTGCCGTTAATGTGAAGTGCAGGTTATCTTTTGTTAAAAGTAAAACCTTGTTATTTGTGAAGAATGAGGATTGGTAGTGCATCTGGTGTGAGAGGGGCCATGTTGCCACTGCACACTTTCAAGTTCGTTTGTGTGTTAAATAACTAGATATCAGGGAGTAGTTAATCGGTGTAAAGTTGTAACTTTATCCTCTCTACCTTGACTTGACCTGGTGGTGGGAGGAGATGGTGTTGGAGGTGAATGTGCTGTAAGTGTGGAACCACTGTGGAATAGGCTGTCAGGGTTCATTAGCCCAAGCCATCTCTATCTCAGGAGGAATGTGGCCAGTGGTTTAAAACCAATTTTCATTACCTGCCTTCATTTTATTAACTTCCGTACCATTACCAAGGCGCTTCCCTTTGACAGTTGTTCCTTCACACTGTCTTGTACTTTTAAGAGCCCCCTGCGGGATCAAGGTTGTGAAACCTTACTTATCCTGTACTCTGTGTTCCCTTTAATCGCCAAGCACTGTGCCTCAGCCCTCTCCAGCCTTGTGCCAAAAGTGTGTGGTGTGTGTCAGCCTCAGAATTCAAATGTGACGGCCCTTACATGAACCTCTGTGGCATCAGACAAGAGCTGACATGAGTATCCAGTCAAAACTATATATAGACCTGTTGTACAGAGAAATTCTGCAGTAACATCAGTTCTTCTTAAAAGTTCAGAACAGGTCTCTCAGCCTAGTTTGAATTGTCACTAGCTGCTGACTTTTAAGCCACACATATTGTGCTAGGATAATCTTGTGGGTACCAGAGCTGTGTGGTAAATAGTAACTGTGATATCTATCTACTTCATGACCCCAGTGCACCACCACTGATTAGATCTGTTGGGAGCGTTTGTCCATGAATAAGATTGGCTTTTTCTGTAGCCTGGATGAAGAAGAGGAGTATGAAGCTTATGAGACGCTCCTCTTCGTGACTGCCACTTGGGAGCACAGGGAAATGGAGGAGGAGGTGAAAGGCCAGGTGTCTGCCACAGAATTTAATTAGAAAGACTGGATGCTTTGTCCTCTGTAAAGTTGCTTCAGGCATTCTTTAATTGCCCCACTCCCCAATTCTTCCAGCAGTCCCTTGTCTAAAGTTCATTAGTATTCATCTTGCTCGAACATTTGAATGTTGATTTCAAGGATATTCTACTTTACTTCAAACTGTTTCCTTAACTCTTTGCCAAATATTATTAGTGCTTAAATGTACACATTGAAAAAAACATCTAATGGATTCTTTGCAAAATTTGGCCTCCAATTCTAAATATTGAAGTTTAAGCCACTCTAGCTTAGCTGATGGGATCAGTAATTGACTGTACTGATTAATGTTGTAATTATTCAAGTTCTCTCAGCTGATCGTTTGAGAGTAACAAGATATATTAAGATATGGAGAGATGGAGATATAATATGTGAGGTCAAGACCTGATAAAACATGATGATAAGGATGTGCACACTTTGAAATCTTTTAGAGATTCTCTCTCGCTTTGAAATTGAAAAAAATAAAGCAGAGGGACTTGAATGTGTAGGACAATTTTGGCAGTTACTGTTAATATGACTCCTTTTATCCAAGAATTAACTGTCTTAGAAGGACACACAATTAAATGGACAGTGTGCCATTTGACAAGAACTTAGTTAGATCACATGCTTGCAACTTTACAAAATGAAGCAAGCAATCTTCAGAGAGAAATCAGAGAGGTAGTTTGATCAAGCACAGTCTTAGGTTTTGTACTGGTTGTTTATTAACTGACAGTTTTGAGCAGTAGACTTAACAAGAGTAATTTTGAGATCAATCATGAATTGATTTAACATGTAGTGAAATCCATCAGGGGGATTTGATCTGACGTTTAGATAAATCGGAGCATGTACTAAGCAGTTAACGTTTAAATGTTCATATGATTCAGTGATTCATATGATTGCATTACCAAATATGTTAATAATGTAAGAATGCTTTTAAGAGAAAGCAAATTGCTTTTTTTGTTGGCTTTTCTCAATCACAAGTCTTGAGCTTTATCAGCAGCCCTGTTGCCAGCATTTAAGAAGAGAAAGCTGAGATTAATCCAGCAATAACACTGACCATCATTCATTAAAACTGTAATCATGCGTAAAACGAGATTGATAGAAATTTCTCTAAAAGGTTGAGCATAGGGAATAGAAAATGAATTATATATCCTGATATGGGAGTTAATAGACGGAAAGTTAATTGAGCTCCTTTCAAAATATTTTAAGCCTCAAAAAATCCTCCTGGGCAAATTACAGACCTCTTCACCATCATCACAGCATTTGTGACAGGAGACAGGGGTTATGCCCTGTGCAGTGCACACATACATACCTGTATTGCAAACTGCACACACTCATACACCAACACATATTCTGCTCTGCAATATAATATCTGGTTTATCTACTTGCTGGGAATTGTTAAATCCTTCACAGGGGAAGCACTCTGTTGGTAGGATTACCTCAGCATTTGCCCACCATTTCTCTTATTTTCCCTTATTATCACATTTTTTTTCTCAACAGTCAAGGTTTAAGGCCAGTGTTTTAATGTTCAGCTCTATTCAATCCCTAGCTTTTACACTGGATAAAATATTTATTTTGGTTAATCACTAATGTATCACGCTGGGCTCAATAGCTTCAGTAGTCAGTAACAGGATTATGTGTATGATGGTTGAAAGTCAGGGCACAAACACTTTTTATATATACTGCATTAAAAAGTTTCCAAAGTAATGTTTTTACTTTCAGTGACAGTTGTAGTCTGTCCATTTCTGCAGCTCTGTCTGGCATAAATTGTGAATACATCTTTTGCACTTGGCTTCATAAATGAAATGGAAATTTGCTTGCCTTTTTGCCTTTCTTTCTGTCTTCAAAGCATTACATCTACCTCACTGTATGTGTGTGTCAGAAAAGGCACACTCTTAAAAAATAAGATTAATGTTATATATCATCTTTGCTGTGCAGGTTTTTCCTGTGCTTCTTTTTTTATTTGCCTCTTCCACAGCTTGAGTCCCCCCTGCATAGTTCACTTGGAGTGGACTCTTTACCTGCTGTTTTAAAGGTTCATTTTGAACTTACAAAACAGGCTGACACCTGCCTTTGATTGATTGTTGAGACCATTGATCTAATTTTGAAACCTTTGAATTCCTTCTCTGCATTCTTCCTTTTTTGTATGGGATGGAATAAACCTAATTTCCTTGTGCCTCATGCAGGGGCTCGCTCTCCAAGGTGGGAAAATAGAGTGAATAAATAAATAAAGAAACCCAAGAAACAGTTCTTTCACAGCGGCACAGAGATTTTTATAGACTGGATCAATTAAATTTGTGTTATTTGGAACGATGGGGCTCCGTAACTCAATAAGAGGTAATGTAGTTGAAAACGTCTCTCACTGTGTGCCATTAGGTGAGAGAATGTTACCATGGGAGTATTAACATGCAGGGCTTACAGAGGCATAAGACTGGTCTGAGCCAATTAGAATCAAGACCAGCCTAGAAAGCGGAGATGTGGGTGGGCATCCTCGGCTACCAAGTCCTGCTGCGAGGGCAAGAGAGAAAGAGGACATCACAGCCGGGGTTTGATGGAAACCACTGTTGCTCCGGAGAGGAGAGACATGGCTTTTAGTTTTAACAAGTCAGAACACCAACCCACGAGTAACCAGCGCCATCCTGCTTTACTTTGCAAACTTATTGCATTAATACTTTGGAACTGTCTATATTGTAGACCCAGGAAAAATATTCGTGAATTGATTTGAAATACTGTCCATAATTACCATATGAAACAGTCCAGGACAGCTATGAAAGTTGGGTTTTTTTTCAATGAAAAATGGCTGTTGTGTCATCAAGGGAATTTCAAGAATGATGAATAATTAATTAACAATATAATTGCATTGGAGCATAATTTGCTTACTCACCGGTTTTGTCAATTTCCTGGCCAATATAGATGTCTGGTGTTGTAGTGTTGTGTTTTGTAGTTTGTACTGTAGAAATATTTGTGTTGTGTTTTATTCTACTAGTGCAATGCCCGTGCAAAATCAGTTTTTGCGTGTGTTTTTACTACAAAATCAGACCTCCAAACTCTCCCACATATTGATAGCGGCTCCTTGAAGCCCGCAAATGAGATCCAATCTCCCGGAATCTGGAGCGTGCAAACAAGAGCGCGCGCTACAGAGTGACTGCTTTGGTGTGAGTATATATATATATATATATATATATATTGTGTGTGTGTGTGTGTGTGTGTGTGTGCGACTATTAATGCAGCACGTGTGAGAACAAAGCGTCCTGATAGCTCTGTGTTGCCACTTATCAGAGCAACACCCCCCCGATTATCAATAGATATATAGATTCTATACCCATTATCTCTATTTATCTAATTTTCTTTCTCTATAAACCCTTGAAAAGACTTGGAAGGTGGCTGTAAAAGTTTAGTCCTTCATAGATCACAGTGGCTGTGGTCAGAATGGATTGACAACAGTAACTGTAGATTCCAGTATTCACTCAAGCACCCTTTTGACTTTGTAAGCAGGTTAGTGCATTTGTTTGCATAATAGTGCCTGCTTTACGAGCTTTCATTTGGCAGTGCATATGATGGCCTGAATCCCTGTTTTATATTACTGATTGGCTCCCAGGCACACCCTAACAGCTTGTTCCACAATAAACCAAACACTCAAGACAGACATTTCTTGCCATTTGTAAAGCAGAAGGCAGGTGTACTGGACATAAAACAAGGCACACAGTGACTAACAGCAGCAGGGTTGTGTATTTAACTATATTCTGGTGAAAATTTTCTGAGTGTTTGGAACACAGCTACCACTTAGATCAAGTGGAGAGAGGTGGATTTTTTTTGAGTAGTTTGAGAAGTTTCTTTTTGAAATCCACCACGTAAACTGACTTATTTTTGGAGTCCATTCCGTCTATTGTCAATTCAAGCTGACTGCAGCCTCTGTGCTCTGAGAGAGATGACACTACAAACTTTTTACAGACACGGTTCAGGCCCAGAGTGGATGAGGGCTTAAACAAACCACTTTAAGTTAAGTTCTTATTATCATTATTGCCAATCAACTATTGGACAAATAGTAAATGCATGCAATTATATGATGATTATAATGGCTTTATTTATTAAGTGACACTATCACACTCTGTTTTCTTTTTCATAGATGGATATCCAAACTCCTATTGCAAAAAAACTTCAAATGTTGGCTTATTGCCAGCCTGTCTGCTGAATTTTCTCCTGTAAATAGTCTATTCTCTAAACAGCTAAATAGGGGAGGGGGGGGGGGGTGAGTGTGAGAGAGAGGGAGAGGGACAGAGAGCACTTCCCTATCAGTGAACTCAGATGTGTCACTTGCTATGTCGGCAAAGGATGGAAACACAAAGTGCCTCAGGACATTGTAACAAAGTCCCTTGTGCCACCAGCCCCCCTGACACAATTACCCACTCATGTCTAATTGGCATTTGAGGCTTCTCTGCTTGATCGACCATGGCCACATCAGCATGAAGTGGCAGGGCAGCGCTTGCCAAGCTGTGACTTAACTGGTATCACGCTTTGTTACTCTTCTAGCTGCTTACATCATTTGCTGATGTAAATTTACTCTGCCTAATTAACATCGTCAGCCTCTCATTTAATCTGAACAGACATGGGATGCATCCGGTCGCTGGTGCTACTGTCCGTTTTGCTGACTTCTGAGCGGCATCGCGTAGGCCTGTCTGTGGGATGCGGTGCCGGAGTCTGTGACTTGATTGAACAAATCTAATGCTGGGTATACACAACTTGGCATGTGGAGTCGAGAGGAGGGGTTAGGGATGAAGCTAACTTTCCAGAACTGTCCTGAATTAAAAAATTAAGTTTGTCTCAGTTGTTGGTTGACTGAAACTGAGCGCTTAACTTGAGAATGGTTTCGACAGTGGTGCATGGACACAAATCTGGCTGACAGGCCTCGCTTTGGAGAAGAGCTTTGTGATATTTGAGGTGACTGTGCTACAGACAAATAATCATACTCTCAATTAGAGTCCCTTTCTCTACTTTATGGTGTCTGCAATGCTTAATGGTCTGTTCCCACAGAAATGTCTCTGGATGCCTGCACAGTCATCATTATCCAACCAGATCTCCTGTGTTAATAAATGATATGTGTCTGGAATATTGATTTGTTAACCTTTTAAAGTGGCGCCATCCAGTGCAGACAGCAGAATTATGGCAATCAAACAGAAGTAGAGGAATGAGCGCGAGTGTGTGCATAGAGTGTGTTGTCATGTTTGTCCACATGTTAGGATTGATATGAAGTTGTGAGTTTTTAGCTGAACTTCTTTTACAGTTCTTTCAAACCTAGTTAATGTAGAGACATCAACCTCTTCTAGCCACATTAGTAGTAGTTGTTGTTCTGTGGTAGATGCCCAATGATTGGGTTGAGTTGGGTGGTTGATGCTGAACAAGGGCTTCAGCTTGGCAGTGTTGGCCTGATATGTACCAAGCTACCCACTCATTCAGCCAGTCGGGATATTAGATCAGACTAGTGGTTTGTGATGGTGGCAGGGTCAGTGAGCATCTCATTCGCACAACCCCACCCCACCCCCTCCTATTGCTGCTTACCCATTCGCTTCTCTGCCGCACTGCAGGGTAATCTGGACAGTGACACTTTATGAGAGAGGGGACGACAAAAGGATTTACACGCAAAGCCTGGCAGAGGAATGTATCTCATTTGTCTCCAGAGTTTGAGCCTGAATGCAAAAGGACAAAAGTTAAAGGAAATTAAGTTTGTTTACATTAATTTGCATCCGATGATTCAGATGGTGACACACTCATGAATTAGACTGTTTTTCATTTGCTGCCATAAACATTGTAGAGAAATGGCATGGCTTTTGATAAAATATTTTCAAATAACACTTAACTTTCTTGAGTACTTATATAAATCATATGTGCCCTTTTTTAGTTTAGCTTTTTGCACAAAGTATTGATTCTCCTGAAATACATGTACTGTATTACCCCATGTAACCCAGAAGAAAGGGAAAATCCTTTTAAGTTAAGTTCCAGTGACACAACAACACAATCCTGTGTTGCATGGAGTGTTTCTTTTTAAATGTGTTCATTTGAGCTTTGTGTATGTGCGTGATCTACCCATTGCTAAGTAGAAAAGGTTCAGAATTTGTGTTGGGATATCAATGGCAATCTGGGAGAGTGAGTCTGAAATTAGAGGTGAAAGTATTAAAATATTGATAACACCTCTCTGTGTCCATTGCTAGCCTATTAATTATTCATTCTACCTTGAAGGTAGCATGCAAGATGACCCCTTTTCATTCAGGGCCCTGCCTGCTAACTCCTACTCTCATAAGTTGTGATTACTTGTGGCCCCACTGACATTTTGCTGTAGTTCAGCTGTGGTGAACATATGGTTTACTTTTTTCCTTTTGTGTTTTTCTTCTCTTCTTGTCTTTGGAATAAGCTTTCATACAGCCTAGCTATGTATCTTTGCCTCTTCGCTACTTTCAGCTATATGTAGATTATCATGTTAATCATTTCTTTGTGATTGAGCTGCAGTGGGTCAAATGTATTGTTATTTAATGCGAGAAACTTGTGGAGGAGGGGGTGGATAGACCTTGTTTGATCCTTTAACAATGTGAAAAATAATAGATACATTTCAGAACATTATGACAGAAATGTATTAATATTCCAGCTCCAGGTAGTCCACTTCCTGAAGCAAGTGTTTTGAATTCGCACAACAGCTGGCTCCAGCCAAATAAAGGAGAGACACTTATGTCACTTGGATGCTTACTTTGATGTTAATATTTAAGAAAAACAACAACTAATTTTAGAAGACCCAAATGTTGAATGATTTGAAATTAATTGCATGTCTTAAAACATCTGTCAGGAACCAAGAGGCCTAATTTGTCTGTAAAAGTTGATTTTCTTCACTGTGTCAGCCCTTTGCCAATCAGTCTTATTTTTATTTAAAATACATATTTATACAGTACACTGACATAACACATGGATGTTGAAGGGTTAAAAAAAATAAGCTTGAGAGAAATTTGGTTGTTCAGTCTATCAACACAGTTGTATTAAACTGTGTCATTTGTCAGGCTTGAATGTGTATTGTATGAGCTGGGTTTATAGTCCATGGCAGAAGATCAAAGATACATGTTGACTTATCCATACATATTGAATTATTTCAGATTTCCAGAAAGTCTCCCAAATGATTCATATTTCATAGGGTGCATATTTGCCGGTACTTCTTTGAAGGTCTGTGCTGAGCTTCTGCACAGACTTTGGTCAGTAATAAATAGGAATTCCCCTGAGGCTAAGGCTCATAGGTGCTGTTTATGTTGACCAATGGAACCACAGCCTGAAAACTGGAGGAGTAGCGCTGTTGGGATTGAAGCAGGTGGGTTCTGGGCTTCAAAGACCAAAAGATAATCTGCTGAAAAAATCTAAAGCCAGGCTCTGAAATGTGCTGAACATCTACGAGCTTCTGCTCACAAAGACACAAGGCTCATCATGTGGTTCGAGCCAGTCCAGGAATGCTTTGATGCTGCTGATCCCCTAACTTTTGTTAGTTTATTTGACTGAGTTTTTATGTATAATATGTATTCCAAATGCTAGCTCTTCTTTATAGAACTTAGAGGAAATCCTGAAGAAATAACCTTGGAGTTGAGGGCTTGTGCTAAAGCATCAGTTGATTCAAAGGCTCAGCTGCAAAGTCTTCCATAACACAGAGTGAAAAGTGCCAGGTCAATCGCTGGATAAATTGCTGCAAAAATGGTACCACATAAGCACAGGAGATTTTTTTCTTTATCAGGCTTATATCTTTTTAATTTTCTGAGCAGAATAATAATATAGAAATATTGATCGGTTTATTTTGTAGCCTTTTAAAATTATTTAATATCATACATTGACCAAATCTATAGTTTTTAAAGTTTTACTCTTAAACAACTTTTGAGAACAGTGGATGAAATTAGGCACTGCTGTCCAATGTGTAGTACAGATATTAAAGATGCACAATTATTATTAGAAATAAACAGTTAAGTGATACATTTAATTGTCATCTGGACTGAATATCATTTTGACATTCAGTGTAAAAGTAAAAAAAAGCAGAGATTCTCTTGTGATTGATATTTATGCTGAAACACTCCACAAATCTGAGACTTGTAGAGCCATCCAGCCATCCATTCTTCTCCTTATTATTTCTAACCTTCTCTACTTTTTTGCAGCATTGATGTGAACATGTGCTACATTTCTCAAGCTTATTTGAATCGAAGCCACATACATCCAAATTTGATCATGTACAAGCTGAAAATATGGAAGTACATGTACGTTCAGTTCTACTGTATTCACATCTGCTGGAGCGCCAGCAATATTAAAAAGTACAGCAAATTTACTATTCTGACCGAACATTTTGAATTTGGTTTATATGTGACCCATTAAATTTTGTGAAATCACCAGTATTTTTCAGATGCATGCTGGGTTAAAATCTGCTGATAGATCTTGCTGGGGCAATATAGGAGGACATAGCACTGGTTATATGCAGGTGTTTTGTTAAGGTGATTTCAACAGGAAATTGCTTTGCTCACATGATTATAAGGACAGAATGGATAGAACTAAGGCTGAACCAGGAAATGGAGGAAATAAGTTGATGTTATTTTCTCCCTCCAATTCAACAACATTTAAGAAGCAGTTCCTTCACCTGCGTAAGCACTGTTGACTGAAGTTTGCTGCATGTGTACACCTCTTGTGTCATCTATACCCTTGATCACATTATTGACTTTCCTTTTTTTGTGCAAGCTGCATCTTTCTGTCTTTTTAAGTGGGCTATCTTACGTGGTCTTCAAATGAAAAAAAGAATAACATGAAATAGATTGAAAGTAGTGAAGGAAATGGCCTACAAGGCTCCATCTTAGTTTATGCAGCAGGTTTTTTGAGAGAGTGATTGTGTTCTCTTTGCCTGCAGAGGGGGATGTTGCCCTGGACATGAGCTCATGTCCTCTGTTTTAAGGCAGTTGTATGCTCACTACCTGCACTGGCGTTCCCCCTCTCATCTACCTAATGTTTTTGTATGCAGGTCTAAAGCATTTTGTTATATTATAAAAAAAACTAAAACAACCCCCCCCCAAAAAAACCTTATTTTAATGCTGTTTCTGACTGCTCTTTCCTTAAGTTTACACATTTAGCAGCATATACAGGCTGAGCATCACACAATAATACAGAACAACAAGCATTTGCCAGCTTTGCAGCCAAATAGACACATTATAGTTAATTATAATTTTAAAATTTACCAGAACATTAAACTGAGCTGTAAAAAAATAAGAATGATTTAACAGATTTCATTTGGTGTAAAAATGTACAGGTAAAAAGCCACTCAACAGAGTGTTGTATGAAACCAGCCCATAAATAAGAGAAATAGTTGAGGTTGAAGAATAGGCTACAGAGGTGGGAGATGAGATAGCGGTGGTTCAGATGGCCCCCCTCCTGGTGCCGGCTGTCAAAAGGAACGAAGTAGCCATTTTGTGGCGAGTGTGGTGGTGCGGTAGAGATGAGATGGTTAACACCCTTCTGCAGTATAACCACCCTCCTCTCTCTCCCTCTAATTTTCTCTCTCTTTCTTTTCCTCGCTCGTTCGCTCAGTCGACTATGAAGACACTTCATCTTCCCTGACAGTATGACCACTGCTGCATGTTCTGATGCGTTCAGCATACCTTCACTGCATCATAAATAAATCAGAGAAATGACTTTTTCTTTCTCTTTCTCTCACATGTTCCTTTATCTCTCCCTCTTCTGCGTCTGTTATCTCGAGGAGTAGCTGGAAAAGGGGAAATGGTGTGCCGGGTGGATTTCCTGTGTGCTCCTCCTCCTCCACTGTTCTTACTGCATGTGCAGGATCATCACCCTCCAATCCCCTTTTACATTATCTCAAAGGAAAGAAATAATTTTTGCTCCATAATGATATTCAGTGCTTGTTTTGACATTATCTGATTTCATTTTAATTTAAATGTCATGGATGTGAGGGATTTTCTTAATTAACGTGCACACGGGATGCAAAATACAAACTTATAATAGAAGTATAATAGTATAATAGAAACAAAGCACTGTCATTTTTCCCTTTTTTTGAAAGGGGATTTGGGGCTGGCTTTGTGACATAGGGGCTATACGAATAAACTTGACATGCTTTGTTGATCGCGCTGGAACTGAAAAACACACCATACACAAGCATGCATGTATATGTGTGGGGCTGCTGATTACATGAGCAGGCGGGGTAGGGATGGGTGGATTGAGAAGAACGGGGATATGGAGAAAGATTGTCAAGAACCACTCCCTCCCTCCCCCTCCACGTCCCCACCCCTACTGACTCCCAGTTACCCAGTCCCTCCACCCCTTCCTGTAATCTCCACTCCTCCATGGGTAGTCTCAAACCTTGTGTTCGTCCACCACCAACCAATTACCTGGCAACCCTGCCCTTATCCCCAGCACAGGCGTGATGCTGCTGCATGATGGGGTTTTTTGTATATTGAATTCCATCTCCTGGTGAGATAAAGGGTGTAGGAACAGGGCCCTGCCGCTGTGCTAGATAAGTGTTTCTCACAAACCGTTCCTCGCCGCTTCTTCTGACACTGATTGTAGAGAAAAGAGACATTGGGGATGGCAGGGGGGAAAAGACGTGTTGGTGGAGGGTTCTTGCAGTGAGATTGGACCCAATTTCAGTATGATTTTCCTCTTGTTTTTAATTTGTTATAAAGCAGCTCACAGAGAGAAGTTGGATCCAGCTACTACCACATGTTTTCCTGTTTCATGTTCATGGAGTCTACATGTCACTACTGTGATCAGTATTCAAATAGCAAGAGAATATTTTCTCTCTCTTCTTCTTCTTATTGTAGACTTACCAAACAGCAGATATTACTCTGTGGATCAATAGTTTATCTTCATTTAGGATGGCTGTACAATCTGCAGAGGTGACAGTTATGGGTCGAGCAGCTCTGTGGAGTATCAGCTTTTATTCAGCTTCATCCCTTCCCTCTCAGTCCTATTTGTAAGCTGTCCTGAGAAGTGTCCCTTGGTACCTATGGCCTGAGCCAAGCCCATCTATCTGTCTTTGTCTGGCCCACTGCAGGGAACCACACACTCATTGGTTGTCCTGGGGAACAATGTAAGTGATGGACCACCGTTCATACATCAAACCTGCAAGGCGTTTGACAGTGCAGGACAGAAACATTGAAAATAATGACCACAGCAATATGTATCAGAGGTTAAAAATAGAGCTCCGCAGAGAAGTGCTTGTAAAGTTGAATCTGAGGGCTTTTCTGTGTGACCCACCCAACCCAGGCCCTCCCACTGTTTTAGAGGTTAATGGAAGCTGCCTTGAGTGCAGAAGAAAAGATGTTTCCAGTTAGCCAGAATGAGTGATATTCAACTGCTTGGACACTAATATGCTCCAATTGAATTTCTGCCTTTGTCAGAGGGGAGTCTGTCCTGCCGTGGACCCTCCCTCACAGCTGTGCCCTTGCCTCTCTCCGTTCAACCAGCACTGAGCCAAGTCCCAAAGGTCAAGTGTGAGGGGTCAAGTTTAACCTGAAACCAGACAGAGTGAGAGAGAGGGGGGAGGAGCTGGGGGTCATTTCTGTGCAGAATATTGCTCAGCACCAGTGTGCATGTATGTATATGTCTGGCAAGTACATATGTTAGTTTTTGCGCATGAACAGTACCAATTGAAAGTTTTACCACACCTTCTCACTCACTTGAATAAGAAAGTGTGACCCAACTTTTGACTAATACTGTACATGTGCTGTGATCTGTTATTTCTTTAGTTATTATTTGATTACATTTCACTGAAGAGAATGTACTGTAAGTGAACAGTTAGTGTGGTTCAATTTAACACATCTCTAACATTTAAATTAAAAAAAAAAAACATTAACAAAATTTCTGAATCTGTCCTCGAAGTGATGCAGTCTTCTGTTTCAGCGATATGACTATATTTTTTATTCTGTCACAGATGAAATCATGTGGGAGCCATACAGGAAGCACAATCTGATCGTAAGTGGTCATCTGAGATGTATTTGAGACACATTCTGATGCGTGCAATGCTACATGTGAAACAGTCTGACTTAACACTGTGTAGACATACACAGTCTTCATCTGGATACATGATACTAAATCTGAGCAGCGCTTGTGTGCAAGACTATCCTATTGCTTTCACATGTTAGAAGCTTAATGCAGTGTTTGGATTGCTCTCCTGTTTTAGTTTGGTAAATTACTTGTGAATCTTGAATCTGTTCATGTACATAAACATCTGTATCTCTCGCACTTACTTTCTCTCTGACATACACACTCACAGCGTGAGTCATCCCACACCTGGAACAGATAAAGGGTCTTTCATGTTTGCAGGGCTATCCTGAGGTCAGTGCTGGAGTGCTGGTGTTGAGAGCTAGTTTTACTAGGAGTGAGTGGAGCTTGAGAAGAAATGAAAAAATAAAAAAAAATATATATGCAGGTGTTGCAGAGTTAAGGAGGTATTATTAGTCTACCATTCCTTCCTTGATTCCTTCCTCCACAACTGTAGAGATACCCCCCCATGGTGTTATTTCTTGCCCACATATTGCACAGTTGTCTTTTGAGCAAGAAGATGGGTAAAAGTCTGCTTGGTGCCTCTTGAATTATCAACAGTACGGTTAGTTAAAATTCCACTGAGTTTTAACTTCCACCATATTCCTCTATCCTTAATGCTTTTTTCTGTCAGTAACTTTGATGTGATACGGACCATCATGAATGATGTTTCTGAGCTATGAACTCACTTACACCATAAACGTACACAGACAAATGTACACATGCATAACAAACAGGCATTTATAAAGAACTACACCCCCAGCTTAAGCCTCAGCTCACATCCAATACACATTTGGTAACACTACAATTGTAATCCTGTTTTCTCTTAAATGTCAATTCCTGTTTTCACTGATATTTATCCAACACACATTGGTAAAGAAGACTGTGATTCCAGTGACATGCTTTTGAATTTGGTAATTATTGTGTAAATTAAACCCATTCTTATGATATCAATTTTGCCATTTTCTCCATCATTCCTGTTTTTCATATATTTTTTGTTGTAATGAAGCTCAAAATATTTAACAGAAATCTAAAATGAAACAGTCCTGGAGGAGCAGCTGTCAAACTGCATGTTGTATTGATAAAATGCCATTATACCAAATCTTGCCGGGGATTTATAGCATATTAATCTCCCTTGTTTTTTTTTTTATTTTTAATTGTTTTATACAGTTACAGTGCTTTGTGTCACTGTACTGCCAACAGTTCAATTAAGGTAAAATGCCATATAAATAATCTCTGAAATGTGTCTTATAGAGCTGTATTCCCTTGAATGTCACAGTAGTAGGTTTATGCATTTCTTTTGTGCAGGGAGAAACCACTGTTTATGTGATTGTGGGAGTGCATGCTTTAATGTGTGTGTTTGAAAGGACTGAATAAAGCCCCCCATGTCCAGTTTCCCACAGTAGTCGGCGGAAGAGCGTGAGAGTGGTTTGTGACTCCCGTATCCCTGTAAAGTTTCTGATGCAGGTGTAATTCCCTGTAAAACGCCCTATAATTTACTGCCCTTTGGGAGCACACTGTCTCTGGGTGTGAAAATCAATAGGATGGCGGAGAGGGATTGGTCACTGTGTCTATGCTCAGCCACACTATGGCAGCAGTTAGGGTAATTCTGTAATGGCAGGGGATGAAGTTCAACCTATCTAACGCTCTATCTGAAGCAGATAAATGTTTTACAACACCATCGTTTAACCCTTACTACCCACTCCACCCTGCCCCCAATGTCTCTGAAGGCTTTACCTAGGGACTGCCTCTAGAGCTGGCGTCCAGACTGTTGTGGTTGTGGTGGTAGTGTGTGAGTGTATGTGTGTGTGTGTGTGTGTGTGTGTGTGTGTGTGGGCTTCACCCCCTCACATCCCTGGTCGTGCATTCCGACTCTTAATGCTCTATAACCTTGTAAAGATAGCCTGAGGCATTTTAGCATATAGCTGATCTTCAAAACCCCCCAGTTGTTTCGGAGGGAAGCCATGCGGAAAACATGCATTGAATCTTACAAGATGCTGCATGTATAATGTAGCATACAGCTGAGCGCATCATATAGACTGCTGCATAATATAACTCTAATACAGTGCACCTCTATGCATGCAGCCTGGGTACTTTTACTGTGAACCAATGAGATTGATAAGGAAGATCATAGAGGATATTAGCTAATAAGGAAGTAGTGGAATGATGGAGGATAACTCTAAGAATCAGTCAGAATGTAGTGCCATTGCCTTTACTTTGTTTCAAATAAAAGGAGGAGTGAAGCCTTTGTTTGTGTGCGATCATATGAGAGTCAGAGTGAGTGTGTTGGTGAGGAAATGGCTGAAGAGGGAGATCCCACACAGACTTACAACCCAGTCTGCATGACGTTTCTCAGCTTCAGCAGAGACACGCAATTCATTCTGTCAGAACGGAACGGAGAGATCTCATTGTGCCTGCCTGGATTGGCACCAACAGCAATCACTTGTTTCTGATTTATTAGATAGCCAAGGAAATTAATTTTGTTCCAAAATGCATGGTCGGAAATTAGATGGTGAAATTGTGTGAAAGAATCAGTGATTGTTTTCACCCCCCCCCTCGCTATCCCTCTGGTGGTACTGATAACTGCTGATCTCTGTGACACCATTAATGAAAAACTTATTCAGATTCAGGAAAAAAACTGTCTTCAGCAATGTTGTAATTAACTTGGCTATCTCTCCAGTCCATAACGTGATTTGGACCCCCCAGGCCATCGCTGGCAGCTGACCTTAGGAAGTTCTACCCTCCACCCTTCTTCCTGTTCACATGTCTGGACATCCGGCCCATCACAGAGGCAAAACTGATATGCACAGGATTAGTTCTGAGAGTGGTTTGATCAGATTCACTGTAAGCAAAAATACACATACAAAAAGAACATTAAATGAGTAACCATTCCTCTGCACATTGTGATTGAAGTTATCAATAGGCAGCATCATAGCTGATATTACTGTAAATAATAGATGAGTACACAGTATAACCTATTTGATTGTACCCATGCATTGTACTTTTAGTAATAGTTTCACATTATTTGCCTTAGTGGTCACACTTAATCATTACCGTGTCATTATCTGCCACAGTCTGTATCAGCAGCTAATAGCTAATGCAATCTCAATGTGGAATGATTGACTGTGGAGAATACCTGAGTCACAGAGGTATTTCCACCTGGTCACCTTTTTTTTGGACCATGAATATTGTACATATAAATGTGAAAGATGTGCAGAAGGAGCCCTGTTGACTTATACATAGACATACTGTAGTTCAAAGTGTTTTTTGTTTGTTTGTTTTTTTTGAGTGCCAGATATAGGTAGTTTATGATGAATCCCTAAGTATTAAGTTCGTTCAGGAATAATTCTCTTGCTTTGTTAAATTTAAGGTTGCATATTCAAAGCCATTTTTGCACCTTAAATGACTTGCTGAAATTGTTTTGCACAGTTTGCCTGTGTATTGTATCTGTCTTCATTTGTTCAGTAGCATATCATTTGTGATTATGTGTTTTTGTTGCCCTGCGCAAAGGTAAAATGTCTGAAGCATATGTTTCCTACTTATTTTTTTAAATTCAGTGGAAGCTTTCTGTGTAGTCATAAAAAAATAAGTGCTATCCATCCTCCTTACATGTCAGCTTTCTCAGCATGGTGGTATATTCACATTGTTACCCATCTACTTTAGCACTTAGCTAGGTTTTGTAGCTTAATATAAATAAGCATAAAAGGCCAGTCAAGCTTTTTTATTTTTACCATTTATCCATGAAAACAGTGACCGACAGCAGTAAACACGTAACACACGCAACCATACAACATTTACAACAACGCACTGCTATACATTCACACTAATCCCTGCTGGATATTTGATAATTCACTCTTATTTCCCTTTGCTTCTCTCTACCCTTTCCCCAGCATTTTCTCCTCCACCAAGGCTGTTCCACCATTTTCTCAGAATTGAATGCAAATTGGTTAAAACACTGATCAGAACTTATTACAAAATGGAGACTTGCTTAGAGAAAGAAATGATGCATCACTATGAGAGAGAGCTGGGGGGAGCCTGAATGTGGGCTGGAAGCAGTGGTAGGTGGGGCTATGGGGGTTGAATGTGTGTGCGTGTCTGTGTGTGTGTGTGTTTGGGGGGGGGGGGTTGTCTGTGGCAGGGATGGTAAAATTAGATTTTTTTTTCATGGGGTGAAGAGAGGGAGGATGGAGGGGGGGTTGTGGGGTTTAGTAATGGCTCCTCACTGTACTTTATGTATGTAGAGATGGAAGAAAATGAAAATGTCTTCTGAATAGGTTTTTGTGTGTATTTCTGTCTGCACCTCTCTGTCTGTCTGCATTTCACCCACCCCTCCTCCTGCTCCCCTTTTTGCTGGCAGATCCCCAAGGTTATGGCATGTCTGGACATCTAATCAGGCCAAGTCCTGATGCTGAATATGTTGTGCCCCTCATACCCAGCCTATACAGTTTATCCCATACCTGTCATTATATATTCAAGCCTTTGTCAAGTCTCCACTACACACCTTGCTGTGATAAATGAACACAACCTTGGAAAATAGAAAGGTAACAATAATTCCACTTTTTTTTATGAATGAATTTTCTCATAATGTAGCCCGTGTTCAGCAGGTACATGGGTAATGCGTAACACACTATCGGCTATGTTTAATAAAGGTATGCGTTTGAGCATTTGAAATTTATTGAAGCAAAATTGAGGCACAGGCTACATATGTGAACCATTATGGGTAATTTAGGCAGTTATGTCTCTTGTCCCTTTGACCCAAAGGGATCATTTTTGCACCTTGTCAGTAGTAATAAAAAGGAACAGCTCCCTTTGGAACGTCACCTCTTCTGTTTTGTGAATGGTTTGATTTTCAGTCACTCTGCATCCGTGCATCTGTATGTCTCTTTGTAGTTTCTCTGCAGTGGGAGTACAAAATAATAGATTTTCTGGCAAATTTGATGAAAACAACTATATTGTAGCATGACAAGTGAAGTCTGAATGAATCAAAATTTTACTTTTTTAATATTTCAGAGGATATTGACAGTTGCATGCTGAAATCAGATTTAGCAGTATACAGATACTATTTTATTGACTTTCTAGTCAGGGGAGCATGCTCTCTCTAACCTTTTCCCTCACAGACAACAGCAGTACCCGAGACTGGCCAGTAGATGGTGTGCCTTGTTCAGGTTTCCTACGTTTCCACTCACTGAACCTTGCTTGCTCACCCGTGACTTGTGAAAGCGCTCTGGGGTAGGCCTCCCTAACCTATCATTCTGCACCCCCCCCTCAACACCGCTCTGAGCACCCCTTCCATCTCTGCCATCTCCTGCTTCACCCCCCATCCACCACCCCCTCCCCACCACCACCATCCAGGGGGCAGAGTCACTGAGGTGGCAGTTCTAACAAGCTGCCGGGGACCGCACCGCTCAAATGAGCCAAATCAAAGAGAAAAGGGGGAGTGGGATAGGTAGCGCCATGAACCCCCTGCAGAGAACAACCATTCTGATGAATATGATATTAATTTGTATTGCTTGACATGATAAGCCCAAGGATAACCCATTGCTCAGTCGACATCTTTACCCTGACATCCTTCAGACATTAAAAGATGCACAAGAAAACATAAACAAGAAATGACTATAACAACAACTGGCCAACTAGCCGTGAACTGTTTTTGAGCTGACTTTTAAACAGGGACATTTGAGAGTCTTTGAATTGCAAATTAACAGAATTTAGATGTCTGTTTGGTTGTGTACAAGGTGAAGTGTTCATGTAACCTTTCATT
Source organism: Scomber scombrus (assembly GCF_963691925.1). Classification (NCBI taxonomy): domain Eukaryota; kingdom Metazoa; phylum Chordata; class Actinopteri; order Scombriformes; family Scombridae; genus Scomber; species Scomber scombrus. The sequence goes on from NC_084970.1 coordinate 19,628,361, forward strand.
GTTGTGTTTGTGTTCATGTCCTTCTTTCTGAAACGGAAAATGGACAGGTGGATGACTAAAGCACTACACCACCATTCAAGTGAGCGCTCCTGTCATTTTCTTTTTCTCTGTCAAGTTCTCGTCCTGTCTTTATTCTTCATTTTCTGATTTCTCATTTCTTTTTGTGGTGTAGTTGCTGTCCTTCTGCATCTTGCATCTCTCTTGGGCTGTCTTCTTAGAGTTCGTGATGAAATGGCGTCGGGTCACTCCAAAAAATATACAGGACCATAGAAAAAAAAAAGGCATATTGTGTCCTCCCCCATCATCAAGGAGCTTTAGTCTTTCACTTACTTAGCACACATTCAAACATGTGTGAGCAAGCATGGACTCACACACATGCAGGCAGACACACACATACATGTAAGTGCACATGCACATACACTCATGGTTGCTGCACACTTCATTTAACACATACAGATGCAGGGCTTTATGGTGTTCTTAAAGCCAGAAAACAAGGAAGTGCACAGAAATTGTAAAAGCCTGTGTTACCGTTTATGTTCACAAATGCTCCTGGCATGGAAGAAGAGCCATTGAAATTGCTCATCCAAGAGAAGGGAATAGGAAACATTGTGTATAATAACGTGAATGGTAATGCTTCAGTTTTATGCCCCTATTTTGTCTATGTGTGCAGGTTCAGAACCCTGAACCTAGATTCCAAAATGATTTCACAATTTACAAGATATAATGCATACAGAAATGACAAGAAATGTCTCTTTCCTTTTCTCCCTCTTGGTGTTTTTAAACTTTCTGTAAGTTTTAAGAATTACACAGTGAATATGGCTTTACCTGCTGTACCCAGCCTTTTATTTTCTGTAAGATGTTTTTTTTGTAGAGTCCCATCTGAGAGAACCCTGCATAGTTATCTAAAAGTTATGGATCATGCTTGCATAAGCAGCACTCGCAGAAAATCAGTAACACCCTGATCCTACTTGGATAAAACCCATTTCTTGGTGCTTTTACTGTTATATGATTACATATATGCCCTTTAGTTTCGTTGGCAGATGTAAAAGGAATAAAGATATATCAGTGTTTATATATGGAAATATGCTTGTAGTGTTTAAATGTTTAAATTTTGGGCATTGTTTTTCCAGACTTAGTGTCTTTATGTTGTGATTTGTTTTTTGTCTTTATATGTGGAAATATTTTTCAAGATGCAGGAAAAACTGAGTAATGTTAATGACATGAGTAATATTTTAGGGTAAAGTCAGAATTTTAAAAACGTCATTTAAAAGGTATTTTGTTCTTGTTCACAGAGCAATTCTATGCAGTCGAAATGTTTAAGTTGTAAGTATCTCTGGTACTTGCACGTTGTGAAGGTACTACTGGGCTTGTGTATTTTAGTAAGGTGCTACTGACTTTCCCAGGTCAGGCCGGCACTGAGGGATACTGCCACTGTGTAGTTTACCGTGGTGTACTTTCACTATATTACCACTGGCCTGGCCCGTGCATCTGTCAGCTTCCAGATCAGCACTGGTACCACAGCTTGTGTTTCCTCTGTGACCTCTCTTGACGACCCATCCAGACACACAGGTTTAGTTTGTCTTCATCTCTATCGAGGCTGTCGGGTTAATCTCTGTGGTCTAAGAAGACTCTACTTCAGAAATGTATAAAAGGGAACATGCAACACGCATTCAGAAAGTTCTCTTTGAAGGAGCAACATGTGGTTAGGTATTCATTAACGGTGAGATGTTATTTAGAACAGCTGAGAAAAACTGTGGCACATTGTTTGTACGTTGATCCCGGTTGGTAAGTCATTTCCTTAGTGCTTTTGTGAGCATTGTCTTCAGAATGAATGCTGGAGGTGTTTTTGCTTTTGGTTTTCCTGAGTGGACACAATAAAAGCAATTTCTCTATAAAGCCACTCAAACATAGAGTGAACGGACAAAAGGGATTGGAGAAAATCTGGGCCACTGCAGAATCCAGCCTGCCCCTCTGCTAACCTCCTCTCAAATAAACACAGCAGCCATTTCCTCCCTCTGTCCCTGGAGCCCCTCGCCCCTTGCTGAAGCACCAGTTCAGCCGGCTACGGCACAGGTGTTGTGACGTGTGCCATTTCTATCCTATCTCACATTGTAATAAAACAGCATGTTATCGCAAGTTTTTCATAGCCTTCGTACAGTACTGTGTGTCCATAAAACACTTTCTCTAAATAGATGTTTGATATTAGTGTGTACAATTAAATTTCAGGTAGTTGCAGCAGATGGAACAGGATTTTTACTTTTTTTTTTAAAACAAAGTTTATTTTGAATGTCATTTTAAAAAAATTGTCAAATTGTTGTGGAATCAATACATGCCAAAAAAAAATAAAAAAAATAAATGCCGAATCATTTTCCAAAACTAGAATTTGTTATGAAAAGAATCATTAAAATGATTGCTGCAAACAATTTACTTATGAATACTTTGATTTAAAATATATATTTTATCTGAGTGTATGTAAAACATCAAAAAAGTATTCTGTTAAATTATGTCATTTTAGCTTTATGCTTTTTTTTTTATTTTGACATACTTTACTGTTTATTTAAACCAAACTGAGGGACTTCCCCTGGCTGGGTCTAATGGTGTATTTTATGTACAGATGCATCTGGTAGGAATCAGTTGACCCCGCTGAGGGAGCTCAAAGTGAAAGAGGCTGTTATGCTTTAGCACTGGCCGAACTGCCAAAGTCACAGCCCGATCGGGCTAAATCCCTGGCGTGTCCACAAAGTCAAGCGTGATGGAATCATTGCTGTGCTGTACCAAACAGTGAAAAACCCCACCAATATAATCCAGCAAAGACAAAATACTCTAGTTCATAAAATGTCATAAATTACTAAAGCATAAATTCTTCTATACATTTTTTAACATGATATTTTTTTATTTATTTTGATTTACATATATAAACCAGCTTGGATATTTTTACATAATTCTTTTATTGTGTGTTAGTTACTTAACATTTACCCTTTATTTTTATAAGAAAAATATAAAAATATTACTTTATTAAAATATTGTAAATTCCTTCATATAACTCAAATTCTTTATTTTCATAATTCATAAATTGTTTTATATCAATTTTAAGTTTTATATTTCCAATTAGTCTCTTGTATGTTTAAATGTAAAATGATTTATTTGAATTGTTTGTCCTATTTTTGGGTTGGTCTCAGTGTTTTTGTCTCTGACATGGGTATTGAGGGTTAGGGGACGGAAGGAGGGGGTGGTGTTTTTATTTATTTTTTATTCTCCCTCTGTCTTCTGACATATCTGTGTTCCTCATCTTTTGTCTTCTCCTTGAATAGAAAATTTAAAAAAAAGTGTTCATTTAAAAAAAATCCTTACCATTTTCATCAGTTGCTCTGATAGCCATGAATCTTGTCACTCATGTTTTTCATCAACTCATGTCCATGGAGTGTGTGGCGAGTCCTGGTGATGGCCGCTGAAGCGAATGCAGTGGTCAGGACACAACCATGCTAGAAAATAATACAAAAACACATACAATACTGTCTCACTGTCTCCATAAAATCAAGCCAGAAACATGTACTAACATGCAAAAGCAACAATGGCAACAAAGTCCTGATATAAACGATTGCAGTAAAATGTCTGAATCACTGTATGTATGCAATGTACATTTTTAGAGGTGAATTGACTGAACAGACAAAATCTGGAACAGTGTGAACACTTTACAAAAACATATTCTTCTATGCACTTTAGTTTTTTAGATGCAACATGTTTTGTGAGATGTGCAAGAATTTGGTAGGAGGAAAACCATGTTCTCTTGTGGCAAAGAGAGCAGAAAACAAGAGAGCTGAGTGTGTACTGTAATGTTTCCTCCTGGTTCGATTCTCAGATGGCAGGAGCCAGTTACTATCACTGGTGTTCCTCTGCATCTGGGCTCTGCTGCTTGTCAGTGTAACTGTAGTTGTTTTCATATGTGAGCCATGTTTCTTTTGGTGCAATTTTTCTGCCTCCTGGATACTTTGTTCTTTCAGTCTGAACTTGACATTGTTTTCCCTGCTTATGTTCAAGGCTGGAATGATTGGCTGTGACAAAAGGGATATCTCCCTCCATCCTCAAAAAAAAGAGTGATGGCCTCTCAGACAGCTGTCATTTACCATTAGTCATGCCCCATTCTCCTCAACTCATTTTATTTCTTATTGCTTTTCAAAAAATGCTGTGTGATGTGATATTTTCCCCTTTTCTAGAGGTAAAGCACATTTAATGGCCTTCCCACTAAATCTACAACTGCCTGTATGGATGAAATATTCACTCATTCTTTGGGCGTTAATTGTGATTTAATTGCCCTAATTACTTCATTATCTTGTACATGATTAAGATAATTAGCTCAGTGTTAAATACTGTGACTTTTTTTCTATAAGACAGGAAGAATTCCCCTTGATTAGCTAATGAGATTAATTATACACAGTTATACACCAGGTATAATTGTGAAAATTCCCACCTGCAATTCCACTTTCACACCATTAATGAACAATCACTGTAAATGAAGACATGCATGTGTCTTTATCCGGTAATTAATTAGAAACGGCGTCTCTCACAGTTTAAATGTGAAATGTGGATAATTTCTGTCTATTACTTCTTCTTATATCATTTAACTGGAGAAAAAGGTGCTATAGTACTGTGCTATGTGTGATTTTCTCATTTAGAAATGGTTCTTTTAGAATGAGGTCAGTCAACTTTTACATGTATCTGCCTTAAGATTTGATAAGAAGAAAATATTTCTTTTTACAAATATTTTTTCAGGTTCATAAGTTTGTCAAATGTTCCTTCTCGGATTGGAATTTGCATCTCATAAATTGTAATTACTGGTTAAGCATGGAACAGAGTTTGAAAAGTGACCTAATATCTTTCTCTGTGATGAGTGTGAAACAGATATTAGGTCTGTTTCACAGAAACTGTAGCTTGAATAAGGTCAGCATGCATTGAATCAAGCTGAATCAATCAGCATGGTTAGCCTTTAGTGGAATTCAACAATGGAGAACATAATAGCCTAAGTTTAATATGGGATGCAGCTGGAAAATATAGCAGTGTGCTAAAAAATCAGAAGATGGCTGGCAGCCTCGTCTGTCTATGTCTGTGTTTCTGTATCTTTCCCTTCTCCACCCTCTGTCTCTTTCTCTCTCTGTGTGTCTGCAGTCAGAGGGTAGAGTCAGTTTTACTGTCACTACCTGTGAAATTGTATTCCACGAAGATGGATGCTTTCTCTTATATTCATGACATCCAGGGAAGCACAGTCACCTCCAAAACTGTTTAATATGGATGCCGTGGAGGCGGACACATACACACACATTCATACACACAAACATGGTACATGCGCGCACACGCAAACACGCGCTCTCCTGCACGCCTGCACACTGCACACTCACAAACACACACTTTTTTTTTGCCCCAAAGACAATGCATGGCTGGTGTTTTGCTCCTGCTGATGATGAAGAGTGGTAGTGACAGTGCTGCTCTCAGTAGGGTTGATGCATTACAACACAGTGCTGCCATGTTGCGTAAATTCTCTGTCTCTCCTCATTGAGAACATGGAGGCTCCTCATCTAGCATGGTACACCAGTGCACTTCAGCTTCTCTACTCCTATTGTTTCATCTCTGGAGTTTCATAACGACATTCACTTTGTGTAGGCTAGTCATCTATTTTGATGGTATTGTGGTTTTGTTTGTCGTGTGTGTGTGTGTGTGTGTGTGTGTGTGTGTGTGTGTGTGTGTGTGTGTGTGTGTGTGTGTGTGTGTGTGTGTGTGTGTGTGTGTGTGTGTGTGTGTGTGTGTGTGTGTGTGTGTGTGTGTGTGTGTGTGTGTGTGTGTGTGTGTGTGTGTGTGTGTGTGTGTGTGTGTGTGTGTTCTCGTGTTCTCTTTTTTGAGGGCAGCGTGGCGGTCCGGTGTCGTATTGTACTCAAAGGTGTTTGCCATGGATCCCTGTGCAGCCACTGAGGAGTACATGTGCTCTGCAGGTGTATCCCACCTTTCTCCCCTCACAGGGGGAAACGATGCTGCGTAATCTGCTCTGGTGGGACTGAAACAGAAAGACCACAAGTAAATTGGTGGGCTCTGTGCATGCAAGATTTGTGTGCGCATGTGCGGTTGCGTGTGTGTGTGTGTGTATTTATTTACACTGACAGAGAGTATGGGGGTGGAGGGGTGTGGTCTGTGGGTCAAGGGGGCAGAGGAGACTGACAGTGGAGGGGTCTGTGGGTTGCAGCTGCTGAAATACACAAGATTAATAAAACAACACAGAGCACAGGACAGGACTCTGAAGGTACCAGAGCCTCTCTCCCCTTCCCTTTCACTCTAACCCTCCCTTTGCTTCTTCCACTCTTACCTTAATATAAACAAGAGATGGATCCCCACGAGTCCTTTGGGGGGTGGGGGGTTTCATTTGGGCTGTGTTTTTTCCCTCTAGGCGCAGTGCTACAGTACTGAGCCAGCACCTTTCTCCTGTCTGCGTGAGGCCAATAGGGCCTCCAAAGAGCACAGGGTTCCTCTTTACCATGTTCTCTCTCTGCTCTGCTCTGCCAGGACCCTCAAGTATCTCCCTCTAACATCATGATACAACAGGACAGTCAAACAGAGCTATCTGCGTGTACAAAAATACAGTGCGTATGTACTCTTTCAGGATATCTCCACGGAGAGACTCCTTGAACAGTTGCAATGTTGCTACATTTCATTCTCTACGTGCTTCTTTGGTAGAGCTCTATTGTAGAACTAAACTTAGGCACCATGCCCTAGCTGCAGGTTGTATGGAGTTTCTACACCTCGTTCTTTGGTGAGGGGGAGGAGAGGAATCACAGAGTCTGTAGAAATGGGGGTTCTGTTCAGAGGTTCAGAAGAGAGGTTTTGTGTAATCCTATGCTAAATTCAGCATCAGATCTTTTGGGGAGCTGTGTAAAACCAGTATGTTTTTCTTGTCTTTACTTTTCCTGCACACCTCAAAAATGATGATAGCACATGGTTTTTCAGCTATCTCACCCTCAAGGCAAAATGTACAAGGCTGCTTGGCGGCATTACCTCTTCCTCTTCCTAGAGACAGCTAACCCCCTCAAAGGATGCTGATGTCTGGAGAGGGGATGCCTATGAGCAGAAATGGGGAAGAAGGAGGGAGGTTTGGGATGGGGTGTGGGGTGTGGGGGGGTAGTGAATAGAAGGGAAAGAGGAGGGAGGGAATATGTGTTTGATTCAAAGAAAAAAAAAGTCAATTCGGTCCCCCTGTTCTTTGTAGAACATTTAGCTTTGACCCTCCCTTGCTTTCTCTACTCCCTCCCACCACAACCCCCCAACTCATGCACACACAGACATAGGGTCCAGCAGATCTGCAGGATATCACACCAGTGAGCCTTTTCTATCTTCTGCACAGAGGTGTATTCTTCTTAATATATATCTTCACTGTATAGTGTGTGTAATTGTCCACACTGTTGCAACAGGCAGACACTGAGGGAGGAGAGAGGGAAATAGGGAGAGAGAGTGACAGGAAGGGAGAGAGGGAGGAAGAGAGAGAGGTAGAGTGAGAGTCTGAGACTGAAATAGGAAAAGGGAGGGGGAGTTCTTTATATGTTGGTTACATGTTTATGATGCAGTGAAAAATATCAATTTAGATTTAAAAAAAAAGATAAGGCTTGAGGATAGAATCAGAGTATTTCTTATATTTCTGGTGAACTAGTCCACATAGCTGCAGCCAAAGCCCTGACCAGACCTCTACTTGTGCTGAGCAGACTGGAGACGACCCAGGGTAAGTTATGGGCTTTTTTTCTTTCTCTGCCTCTCTATGCTGCTGATTACGATGCTGCTGATTGATTGGTTAGAGGCTGTGGATTATCACGGGCCGCTCGTCACCAGGTACCTGATGATGAGAGGAGAGAGAGACGAGAGAAGTGGAGGAGGAGGGGAGGGAGGGAGGGAAGGAGGGGTGGAAATTAGATGAGCATGGCCAGTCCTCACATCACCAGATCTCACTAACTCTCTTTCTGATTTCTCTGTTTACTCTGCCGTTGCACATTTGTATACTGCATGTGCAAAAATTGATTTTGTGCATTTGTGTGTATTTGTGTATCATCTTGGATGTACGTGTGTGGTCCCAGCCGGCACACGTTGCCAGCTCGCCCGCCTCTCCGTAGTCAAACTGGCGTGTGCTGATGAGGCTGTGGGGAGGGGTTTACTGATGAGGGAAAGCCAGAGGGCCCTTTTTGTGAATATGCAGATGAGGGGCATGTGTAAATGGGAGGGGGCTCGACGTGAGTGTGTGCCACACGCTTTACTGTTTATATGTTCTCCATAGGGAGCCTGATCCTCAACAGATTGCCGGCGTTTGGTGTGATCTTGCTGCTGCTTTGTTTGGGGCATTTACTGACAAAGATAGAGAAAGAAGAGGGGAGCCAGGGAGGGGAGAATTGGAGGGGGAAAAAAACAGATAGAAAAATACAGTTAAAGAGAAGGGAGAAAAAAAGTGGTAGAGCAGCTTCAGGGCATATTTTCACCCCATTGACAAGACGTGATGATTGCTGTTTTGCACCCTCCCTCCTCCCCTTTACCTCCCCAGACGTTTTTCTAATCCATTTGCATGTCAAAGCAATGGAGGCCACTGCGCAGATTAGTATGAGATGACATAATGATGTAATGAATTAAATGCTCCTGTTTAAGCGCTGCACTTTGCTTTAGTGGGAGGCAAGGACAGGGAGATGCGGGGGCAAATAAGAGAGGAACAAGTAAGGGTGAGACACTGGCATGCTTTTCTGTTGAGTCTTCCTTTTACACTCATCTCAGGAACGCTGATTGAAATAACCTTTCCAGCGTGATTTGATTACAACACGACATCTAAGTTTGCAGTGAGCTTAATTATATTTACATATTTAAGCTGCATGTATATTTTTGACAATTACCATTTTCAAAGATGATTACAACCAGATAGCCCTGGACTCTCATAAATAGTGCCATAAAAATCCAGCATTTATTATTAAGGTCAAATTATGGAGTATATTTTATTAGATCTTCATGAAAACATGTAAAAGTAGGTATCTCTGGTGTTGCATTTTATTTCTATTTCAAAAACGAAGAAAATATTTATATACTTATTTTTCTTAGTTTTTATATAAAAAGTTGTTTACTTGAAAAAAAGAGAAAGTATTAAATCGTCTCAGCAGTTCTGTATTTTTTGAGGTTTCTGTTTGGATAGTTGTGTGAAGACCAACAAAAAAAGAAACAAATCTGCTCAGATTTGGGTGATTACTTTCATTTCATCTTCCCTTTTCCTAAGTTTCTCCTTTTTCTTTATCTTCTTCTGCTGAAGGATTTTGAGGATTTTTTTTTTTACATAAAATGTAAACAATACAACTATAGTATGGCTTTAATGGTTCTTCATCTAAATTGTCATGGCCTTTATACCAAAGTGTAAAAGTGAGTGTGTGTGGCAAGAGTAAAAGTGTACGTAGTATATAATCGATTGGTGCACTGGCTAAAGCAGTGTTTTTATGAAGCCGAAAAGATCTGAGACACAACACCTGGGTCTCTGTGGAGAAAGTACTGTGTGACAGGAGCTGGAGTGTGTCACTCTTGTCATCTCCCACCCCACCGATGATAGAAACCCCCTATACACACACATGCACACACACCTCAGTCACCTGTAATAATTGGGATAGCTGCCTGGTTGAGGACAGGTCAGTAAGCGGACTTGTTGAGGAGATAGATATGTCCCTCATCTCACTAAACTTTTAGTTATTCACACTCTCTCACTTCTCTCCAGTCTTATCGATTTGAGATGTACTACACAGACTCAGTTTTGCCCAGCTGTTGGTTGCCTCTTCTATAAGGTTCATCCCAGAGTGCTAGAATTGACTCGATTGACACCAAAATCAATAGTTAATGAAGACATCATGATGGATCAATGGAATATTTATGGCATTCAATTAATTTTTGTATGGAAAACCTAAATGAAATTATTTTTAAATTGATATAAACTTGGTATTGATTTTAAGTGATATTCCAAATATTTCCTTGACAAAAAAGGCATTTATAAATGTTTTTTAAATCATATTTTCAATGATTTCGGAGCACCAAAATTTCAACACTTACTCGTGAATTTGGAAATGGGAAAATGTATAATTTTATTCTCCTGGTTTATGATTTCTAACTGTCCCCAGTGTGGCCCCGGAGCTGTGTCCAGGCGGGTGTGGCCGTGTGGAGTCAGCTGGCTGGTGCAGGGGGTAATGAGTATGCACTGTGACAGCTGGGATAAAGTGTATGGATGTGTTTGGTGGGAGTAATCAGCTGCCGACCACGGGGTGCAAGAGGGTGATGTGAAGCTTTATGACTGCAGAGCTTACACACACACACACACACACACACACACACACACACACACACACACACACACACACACACACACACACACACACACACACACACACACACACACACACACACACACACACACACACACACAGAGGTCCGTTGGGAGTGCATGCTTCACCTCACCCTTGCACTGCTGAACATATCCTGAGCTTTTCCCTTTTGCCTTCAGTAAAAATGGATTTTCAACATTTGCTTCCAATTCTGTATGAAAATTAGGAATTTTTCATACATCATTTACTTATAAGCAAAGTGTACACGTTAGTACAAGTTGTGAAACTTTGCTGCACATCAGAAAATAAATGAATATTTAAATGTTGTACTGGTCTATGATGCACAAAGATAAAGCTATATTTTGTGAATATTAGCTTGTTAAAGAGAACACCCAACTAAATATTGAATATGTGGTATTTTTAACAAATGCTTTTCCGATATTGCATAAGAAAATGAATAATGTGGCATCATATATTTCTTGTGGTGTGGTGGTGTTGTGTAATTGCATTACTGAAAAGATTTGCTTTGCTACAAACCACATCTCAATTTAAGTTTTTGGAGCCTGTGGCTACAGTGCTTTACAAATAATTGATATAAAGTAGGCCCTACTGGCCAATGAAATTGAACACACCAATAAATGCATAAAGGAAAAATAAATATTGATCACCCAATACATGAGAATGCTATAGCTTTGATTTTATTCCCAAAGTTGGTTAGGTATAGTGTTGTGTGTGGGTATTGGTGGTGGGGGGCATGCCTGTGTATTTATTTGACTGTCTGGTGTTTGTGTTCGCCTGTCTGCAAGTGCGCAGCTGTAATTCTCCCCATGGATTGCCTGTGGTCTTTAAATATTATGATTCGTGTGTCAGAGGTTATAAAGTGCCTATGTTGGCCTGTGTTTTAGATTTTGATAACACTTTCTTATGTGTGTGGAAAGTGAAAGTTTGTGTGCATGTGTGAGAGTTGGAGACCTTGCCTTGAACTCCTGGCCCTGTCACTCTGGGCTGCAGTTTCCCCCAGCTCTTCCAGGTTCTCTATAGTCAATGAGGAGGATAGGCAGGAAAGAGGATTATTGGTATTGATCTACCCAGGGGGATCATTAGGCATCACTATCAATTCACAGCTCCTAGCACACAGCATCGGCCCGCACAGACATTGCCAATTTGTCCCTATTAGAGAACCCAGTTTCTGGGTGTCTGCTGTGAGAGGCTGCTCAGGCCCCACTGGAGAGCAGCCAGCCAGGGCCTGGCAATGGCTTGACCACAATGGGCTTGGCTGCAATAGGCTAGGGTGCTGAAACACTTGCTGGCTGTGATCACCTGATTGATATCATGAGGCATACACAATTAAATATTCAGTAAAAATAGTCTGTGAGTAAATAAATAAATAGATAAATAAAAATCTATGTTTTGCAGTAAATTGTCTGGGACTTTAAATGTTATTCAGGGAAATAAGAGAAAATAAGATTTTTTTAGACTCCTTGCACACATTCCACTTCCTGTCAGTAGCTTCCTCTACATCCTCATATTATTTACTAGGGGTAATTGGCACTGTAATAGAATACTTCAGTGAGGCTTATCCAGCCTGGCCCACTTATCTGTGTAAGCTGGCTGTTCTGGGGACTAAAGCTGCTAGATCCGTTGTCGCTGACTTTAACCCTCTCTGCTAGAGTCAGGTGTGCAGGGAGCTGCACTACTGACTGCCAGTGCATGCCATGATTGGTGGTAGATGCCAAAAGATACCATTCACTAAAATTTTAGATTTTGACTTTAAATGGTGTCACTCAGAATTATATAAATATAGAAAACATATTATATATGTGCACATTCTTTTACACCATTTTTTTGTTATGCATTTTATTGTTGAATTTCAAATTCAAATGTGTTTTATCTTATCAGGCTCTAGGTTTGCTTGCCACTTGGTTGTAAACAACTACACCAGCCCTTTGTTTTATATGTTGTTATGTTTGCTAACACATTTTTGTTGTTGACTAAAATAAGCTTAGAATCCCAATAAAAAGGTATTTTTAAAGAACAGTAAAGGCAGTGCAACCTGAAAAAGATATTTGCTATATGGCCCATTTTTTTCAAACATGTATTACCCCACAATAAAATGAAATTTAAAAAAAGAATATTATAACGGCACAAACAGGACAGTACACTTACATAAGCTTAGTATGCCTAAAGTGCAGTGCACAGAAAGAAAGGTCAGAAAGCAGAGAGCCCTGTTGGGACGTCCACAACTGCTTAGTGACATGGCAACCACGCACACACATGCGCGCACACTCACATGCACAAGGACTGGGCCAGACAAACTTTGCAGTTGACCAAGCGGGTCAAAGAACAGCAGGTGATTTTTTTCTCACGCCCCTTGACCCCTTCCTGGCCTCTTTATCTGCGGCTGAACAAAAATCTTAATCATGCAGAAAGCAGCTACCTCCCTTTCTGATTGTACCTTTGCTTTTGCCACATACACTTTGCACACTCTACACTCATAGCATATCTATAAATATACAGTGTAGATGTGACAGAAAAATCTCTCTGACTTTATAAATAGTGTCATGGTTAGCGAAGACAGTGTCATTTCACAGTGTGGGCTATTAGAGGCTGAGCCGAGGGTGAAGGACATCCTACAGATCTTTTAAGTGCTCCAATAAATCATCTTTAACATACTCAAAATTCATCTGAGCTAGCACTTTGCCCTCTTTCTTTCCGAATTGGTCCTGAGTGGTCCAGACCACATAAACACAGCAGTAGAAAACGTATTCCAGGGGAGCAACACATGGGTCCTCAACCAGAGGTTATGCATGTGGAAATCAAAGGCCTGCTGGTAATGACTTCAGTCTGGGCAAAGTGTGGGGGTCCTTATGAGCTGCTATTCCCCAGTCACTGCACTGCTTTCACACATCCTTATTCACAGGGCTGTTCATAGGACGCTGTGCAGCTCTCCCATGCAAGGTCAACGACCACACAAATGACATGTGGAGCCAGCTCTGTTTTAACCAGCCCATTCAGTCGGTCACACTTCATCAAATATAAAAGCAAAGGAAATATTTGTAATAGTAAATCATAAGGAAGTAGCATGTACTGGTGTATGTGAGACAGATTTTTTTTCAGTTAAACTGCACAAAACGCAGAAGAAAATAATCAAACTGATTATCTCATTTTTGTTCGGTTTAGTTTTCAGCAGCATTGTTTTGAAACCGCCAAGAGAGGGCAGTATGGCCTGCCCAAGAGCATGGCTAGCAGCTGTAATTCATGGTTGGAACATTGTGATCACCTGACATAGGGAGACAGGCACAGTAAACAAACGTGTGCACGCACACACACCCTGTCCCTCGTTTGGTTGTTATATACATAGATGATATACAGACATGGCTGTCTTCTTTTCTTTCTTCATGGTGGTGTGGAGAAACTCTCTGATCTTCTCTCTGGCATGCATACCTTTTTTTTTAAAGGTTCTGCTTAATTTCCTCTCAGTTCATCTTTAATTGATGTTTGTCCAAACAAAATATACGTATTCTACTTTAAAAAGCCAACCCATTTATTCCTTTGTCCGTCTCTTATGTATATATGTATATATATATATATATATATGTATATGTATATATATGTGTATATGTATATATATATGTATATGTATATGTATATATATATATGTATATGTATATATGTATATATATGTGTATATATATATATGTATGTATGTATGTATATATATATATGTATATATATATATATATATATATATATATATATATATATATATATATATATGTGTGTGTGTGTGTATGTGTATATGTGTGTGTGTGTGTGTGTCTATGTGTATATGTGTGTGTGTGTATATATATATATATAATACTAATATTAATGCAATATGAAATGAATTAAATGTAAGAATAAGCAAAAGGGCATTTGTTAAATTAAAAGGACTACATGATGGTGTGCCATTTTGTTTCTATCCTTTGTGTTTTTATGAGGCAGTGGAGTCAGACTGTCTGGGAGTAATCAGATAAAAACGGGAATCTTTCATGATCCTTAAAAATGTACAAATGAAAAATAAACAGATCGCACAGAGCCAGTGGGAGCTATGTGTGTTTCTCTGTAGATTTTACCCAGTGGACCATTCATCGGTGGATCTCACTGGTAGAAATTGAACGTCATCTCAATATGCATTTTTTGTCGTCTTGCATGTTTTGTTATCTGAGGATGTAAGAATGTGAATGCATGTTTTCTGTGAGGGAAGGAAGAAAAGCAGAGAAAAAGAAGGGAGAGATGGATGAGGGCAGTTCGGGGGCCCTGGGTGTTTTAATTATCCACTGCTCTGTCGTTGGGTCAGAGCTCGCTATCTCTCCCTGGCTTTATCCCTGTCTCATGATTTGAGCAGTACCTTTATCCTTAAGCCTTCAGCTCCTCTGGCCAAACAAAGAAAAAAGGGAGGGCAAAGAAAGGGTTTTACAGCAGTAACTATGCCACATTTACCATTAATATCCCTCAATCTCCTCTTTTTATGTAGTGCAGAGCAGAGTAACCTCAATAAAGTGACCCCAGTGAGGCCTGGTAGTGTATGAATATGGCTGTTGGGTTGGAGGATCCTCTTGCACTCGGGCAGAGCCGGTCTAGTTCTGCTCAAAAGCTGAAGCTAAGTGCTGGCAGCCTCCTAAACAAGTGGGGTGAAGGAGCACATTTTTTATCTTCTTTCTCCCTTCACTCTTCCTCTCTGCCTTTTTCTTTTTTGTGAGAATAGATCATCGAAATGCCAAGCGTTCCTCGAACACTGTTTGTCTGAACACTATTGGCTGAGGAATGGCTAGTGTGGATGGGCACAGTGGTCACATGACCTTGTGGTAGAATATCCCTGAAGCTGAAGCATTTACACTTCCATGCTTAGCATCGCAGTCGATTGATTTAACCGTTATTGAATATCCTGATAAAATGGTACATACTGAGTTTAGAATTTACTTTCACTGAACACTGAATAAGTAAAACACTTTTTCCCCCCCCATGAATGCCATCATTTTTTTTTTTTTAGAAATTCTATTACAATTGCTTGTTGGAAAAGAAAATACATTTATAGTTTATTTATTAAAAAGAAATTATCTTTGAATTATTAAAAATATTAACACCACAAAGCTTTTTTCATGTTAATTATAGATATGGTAGGTTTTTAAAATTTTAAACACATTTGAACACAGTGCCTGTTTTGACTTGAATTAAACTGTATGTGTGCCAGCAAAATTCTGTTGCAAAAATAAGAAAATAAATGTTTGGCTTTTAGCCCAAAATGATTGTTATGGTGAATTTTGTCACAGTTTTTGTCTCCTCGTTCAAATATAGTCACTTAAAAATATGCAGCTGAAGAGAGAAATACTGTGTGGAGGAAAAAAACAGGGTAAGGAGACAAAAGACTTAGAGTCTTTTCTTCTGCTGTACACTGTATATATATATATTGTTTGTCTAAAAAAAATCCACAAAGCAAATGTATTTATCAGGGTGTGCATAAAAGCCAGTGTGTGTCCACAAAGCAAATGTATTTATCTGGGTGTGCATAAAAGCCCGTGTTTGTATACTGTATATCCTGAGTGCCTATGTGTTAGTCTGTAATTTCTGGACCGTACTGTATCTCCATGACAACATGGTTTTGATGTGGGTTCCCTTCCTGACATTTCCCCATTTGGGGAGGCTTATGAATTGCCTTGCCTCTCCTTCAGTCAGCATGTCACATGAAAAAAAGGTGTTGGGGGTAGAGGGGTAAAGGGTGGTGGGTGTGCATAGGGGGGCAGTATGAGGAATCTAATGGGCGTCTGGTCTGATTGTCCTCAGCCGTGGCAGTAGAGACAAAGCAGATGAATTGTGCAATGGATTCGAAGAGATTGGAGACAAGTGCATGTCAGCAGCCCCTCCATCTCTCCTCCTTTCCTCCCCCCATCCTCCAGGATCCCTCCCTCTCCATCTCTCCTCTCTTTTTGTCTGACATCCTGAAAAAAGCAGGCATGACAGCAGTGCTCTGCTTGAGCAAAACATTAAAAACAAAATGCAATCCTCACCCGTTTCTCTTTTATATTACATATTCAGGCAGACACTTGGTGTGTTGGTCCCATATTAATTGTGAAACATCGCATGACAAATCTGCACAATATTAATCACTAAGCAAACATCAAGGACATTTTGATTCCTGCTGTCTGAATTGCTGAAAATAAATGGCAGCATTTATAGAAAACACATTTAAAGATAAAGACACTCATCTAATCAGCTTAAAAGAGCCACACTGGGCTAAAATCTGATACAGTTTTTCCCTGAATTGTTTTGTCTTTGACTCTGAAGATTTGTACCAGTTTGTCTGGATGTACTGTACAATCATTTTTTCAAGTCTGCATGTTGAGCTAATGTCTGATAGTGCTTGTGGCCTGCGTCTATCCTGTGCCTCTATCCTATCCTTTCCACTCTGGTCGCTAACCTCCAGGAAAACGTTGATAGTTAGAGTAGGCAGCTTCAAACACTCCACTGTCTCTGTCCTCAAGCTTGAGGTGGAACAGCGATTCTTTGTGCTTCCACATGCTTAGCGCTGAACACTGGAGGAAAAATCACAGAAAGCCTTTTCGTTGCTACTGTCTTTGTCATATGAGGGTCTGGCCAGCATCTTTGCTTGGGTGAATGATTATGATTTGTAGTAGAAGTGTAGTCCAGAACTGTAAGTAAGAGGATCTCCCACTGTAAGTGCGCTGATATGGTTTAGACAGCCGCTTTGGCTTTGAAGTTTCAAAGAGGAAATACACTAAACACTCCAAAACGTATCACCCATCTTCCACAATAGATGCTGTTGTTAAGCTACATTGTATTGTTTTTTTAAATAATTTGCTTGAAAAAAAAAAAAAAAGTTTTATAGCACAGGAAATTAAACTGGTGTCTCCTCATAATTTAAATATTGGAAATAGTTTTAATACAAGCACTCAGAATAAGAGCTGCAATAATAATTTGTTTTTTGTATTAAATAATACCCCATTATTAAGATGAATAGATAAAATACATTTTCACTTCTATCAAGTGACCACCTTGACGGTCTGCCAGCTTTTGTTTAGTGTTGACTGTATTTATTATTCATCTTTATATCAGGCTGTATTTTAATATGAATAATGGAAGAGGTATCAGAGGAGGAAGAAGGATGTGAGAGAGGGGTGCCACACAGCATGTGTCCTTGGCTGTTCTCTGCTCCTGCACTCCTCAGAGTGGAGCAGGTGGGGGGTGGGCTGAAGGAAGAGGAGGGCTGTCAGACTCAGAGTCTAGCTGTGCCTGGTGCAGGGCCAGGACTCTGGGTCCTGCTCTCTCTCTCTCTCCTCTCCACCTCCCCCTGCCTGCTTACCTGGCTGGCTCTCTTGTCGGATTTAATAACAGAGTATAAATCAAAAGCCTCCTGTCAGCCACACAGCCTTCATTAAATACAAATGGGGAACGGGTCTCTTTGGATCCAATTTTAATAAAACCAGGTAATCAAATATGGGTTTAAAAATGTGTCATTATTTCACAGCCCCACAGATGTCTGGTGGCCATTGGCTTCTTGTGTACACATTTAACATTTCAGGGAAGAGACCCCATTTATACATATATTACACTCTATATATGTTGTCTGGAAGTGTAACTGACATATTGTTTCTTTGTACTGAGACACAATGAAGGTCACCAACACAATACGTTCTGTTCAGTGTAACAACCTCTATAGATACACAATTTCCCGTCCTTTGTTCAGTTCACAATTGCAAACTCTTAATTTTTTGTGTCTTTTAATATGCACTGACTAGTTCTAGCAGAATGACTGATCATTGTTAGAAATGATATGTTGAAATTTAATTGTGTTTTATCAGATATTAATTAAAAGTATGTACTCAAACTTTTATAATTTTGATATACATTTTTTTGGGTCTTTATTGTTTCCTAGTCAGCAAAGTATCAGTACTTTTAGCTATTTACATGTTTACATGTAAATAATATTAACTTCATAATGTACAAGTACAGTGCAGAAAAAAGCATAGTATAGTTTAGTATAGTAGAGTAAGCTGTTCTCTACATCCAATCACATTCATTTTAATCAACTTTATTGCTACAGTGTGTAGCTTTTAATGGCATATAAGCTGTTTGGAGTAAATGTCTACTGATTTATACACAGAGATATAAACGTTTAGACAAACAGAAAGTCACAGACATATATGCATGCCATGTGGTCCAGCAGGTTTTACAACTCAGCTGGGGTTAGTGTTGTAGCTGGACTGAGCCAAAGCTCAGGGTTTCCAGGGCACAGAGGTAAATGTGTAAACATCATTTACTACAGCTTGGAGAAAGATGCCATGATTCTTGACACTGCAAATTTGACCAACTGTTTGAATGATTCTTTTTCATTTAAGTAAGTTTTGGGGAACATTTTAAGCATTTTTTACAGGTGGTGGAAAGGGATGACAAGAAATGGGGGAGATGGGGAACAGGGACATTCCCATTCATGGTTGACACCTTAACCTTGAAGCCAGTGGGATACCCACACCTGATTTTTGTGTCTGTTGTTTTATTGTGTCTATACCAACTTGTGTGAGTTGCATGTCTTGCGTGCTTCAATGATGGATAAAAGCTGCTATTTTTATTTGATCTTAATTTGATAGTGACACTTCACAGCTTAAAGTACCTGCTTACTGTGGCATAGTCCTAAAACCCTTTTTCCCAGTCCATGATGTAGATTTTCTTTAAGGTTTGTGCTTTAGATACATGATAACTTATTTTACAATTATGCATAGAAATTAGGGTAAAACCCAGTATGAAGTGTTGTGTAGTATGTTGTATTGTAAAGAAGGGAGCAGGACACTTGTACTGTATCAAATGGTTTGCACTTGTAGTTTTTTACTGATCAAAAGGAAGAAAAACTATCTGTATCATACAACTTGCGAGCAGAAGAGGGCACTATGAGTCGCTGATGTACGTTCTCCTTCTCGGTCCCCCCTTTCTCTCTGTGTCTGTCTCTCTCTGCATTTCATCTCCCTTTCTGTGTCCTCTCTCATTGCATTCACTTGCTTTGATTCAGTCAGTTTTGGGCAACAATTTGCTTTGTTTTTTTTGTATTTTAGAGCCATAATCAGCGTGGATTCATGTTGCAAAGAAGAATCTGTTTACAGTTATATTCAGAACACATGTTGTAAAGCACAGGTGGAAATTGTAAATTGTTCCTAGTAGTGTAAATTGATATTTAGTTTTGGTCTTTGGCTTCACTGTGTATCCACATAGTCCACATATTTTATATTCAATGGACACCAAATTTCTATACATTTCCTACTAACAGAATATAATTGTATTTATTTATATAGAAAACACTTTTACTTTTTGTGTCCTCTGTAACGGTGTGTAAGAGTTAGGTGTTTCCAAACAGGCTGCAAATGTATAAAGCATCAAAACACACAACTTCTTAATTTTGCCTGTTCAGTATTTGTTACAGTATGTACTACAGCACTCATCATCAGTGTAATTTGACTTTTGACTGATTATGCTGTTGTTTCAGAAGAGAATATCTACAAATACAATTGAACTGTTTCAGAACAAATTGATATCTTTTATTCCATATTATATTTTGCAGATTTAGCATTTCATGGGAATAGGCTGTAGTAAATCCACACACTTTTTCTGAATAAAATTACAAGTAACTTTCTTTCTTTATGATTTTCAAAATGCCTCTTTTTCGGCTTTCTTCTGTTAAACTTGCTTCTCCTTTGTTCGGGAGGGAGACATGCCGCGAGAGTAGTCCCATGATTATTTGTTCTCCTCAACAGCCAGATAATCACGGTCAGCTCTACCTGAGCATTGTGTCCTCCACATGCAGGTCATAGGAGTTCCCATCACCCCCTGGTGTGTCTCCCTCCTGCCTCTGTTCTTCCTGCCTCCTTTCCTGTTGCCATCGTGGCCTGCCATGTTAGTGCAGGCTCCCGCTGCTCAGCCCTCTCCTTCAATAAATCTTCATATGTGTTGGAGGGAAGGTGGAGGGTACAGAAAACAATAACCACCGGTACTCTCCATCAAAGGGTTATCTGGCTTTCACAGGCGCACTGACAGACTGCTCTCTGACATGGAGCAGAGGCCAAGTACTGTGTCTCTGACAGGGAAGAGGCCCAACTTTGGAGACAGGAAAGGGATTCATTTATAGGAATTACAAAAATTGTTCAAAAAGTTCAAACGCTGAATGTCTTCAAAAGTTCAAATGAGTGAGAGATGTGATAAGGTGAGAAAAAGCAAAACAAAGTTTGAAGTTTGAATGATTCACCAAAGATGATGATGATTTTAGATTTTTACAGTTAACATTTTTATTTATTGCACCTCTCTATGTCATCATTTTTGTTCACATTAATATTAAAACAGACAATAAACTGTATTTGATTATGTAAATTTCCTTCATGTTCAACAAATAACTTTAATGCTTTCGTGATCAGGATTGCTGAGTTTTAGAGGAAACAGATTTGGTTATGAGGGAGACATTTTTTCCAGGGTTGAGATGCAGAGGCCTATTCTTAAGTGCCGTATTAGTCTGTCAGCAAGGACTGCTGTTATGAATTACCAGCCCCAAATTTTGCAACTTAAAAAGTGGGAATGAGAGTAAACCTTTTGTTTATGTCACCTATCATCTTGAAATATTTACCATTCTGCGCCTCTCAGCTCCCTGTCTCCCTCCAGTGTGATAAAAGGTTGCTAGCTCCCAGTCTTAACCCCTTCCTGCTCCGTCCCATCTCCTGCTCCATCTCTCGCAAGAACAGACATCATATAAACCTCCTCTTTCTGCTCAAATCCCTGTGCCTTCATTTTTTTCTCTCCCCAGGAAGTAGTTTATTCAGGATTGGTTCCTTTGGGAATCATGTGAGCATTTGACCAGGTGTCTGTCACACTTTTTCAGTATTTTATTCCAGAGCATGTTTGTGTGTTTAGTGTGTGTACTTGTGTTATATGTTTGAGTTTTTATTTCGAAGGATGGGAAACAATACATGTGCATACTTTTGCACTTTGTAGGTCTGTGTGGTACGGAGTGAGGGTGTGTACGATGTGTATGTTTAAAAAAGAAAAAAGAAAAGAGGAAATGAAATTCAATGCAGAATGAATTATGGAGTATGTATCGTTACCTACTGTGTGTTCAGAGTGCGTGAGTGAGTGGAATTCATGTGCAAAAGGTGTAGAAATAAAAACAGAAAAACTGTGGTGTGTTTTAGGCACAGTGTCAGGTACTGTATGAATTGCCTGCGGTTGCCTTGCAGGACTGATAAAATCTGAAATCCACCATTTCTCTCCATTCCCTTTCAACAAAAACATGTCCCCCAGCTAAGGTGCACCTTCATTGTTTTTACCATCACTTTTTTAAAGAGAAAACAAAACTGTAAAGAGTAGCAGCCAGATACTGGGTTTTGTATGGGTGTATCGCCGTGCTTTGTAAGGTAAATTGGCATTGTGCTAGAGTCTCATTCCACTCCTATCTTTTCGCAGTGAGGGGCAAGCTGCCGAGATCAAAATTACTGCAAATTACTGCTGTTGTATTGCTTTGTCTAGTAAAATGATAATGTTTTATCAAATGTGCTACTTGTGTGTTTCTAGGAAATTCTTATCAAAAGCAGAATGAGCTTACAGTGATACCATGAATACATTTTCACTGTAGGAGAGGAATTAGCATACTGTATTGTTTTTATAAGTTATTTGTATTGTTATTGACATAAAAGTGTGTCTTCTGAGCTGGTGTACTTCTGTCACACAGGCTAGAGTTGACTGCATTTGATCTTTTTATCTTGAAATTCTGTGTCGCTCAGCATTTTTCCCCAGTTGGCTGAATGGAAGTAAGTACTCACAGGAATGTATTTAACAGTAGAAAAAAACATAAACAATATAATTAATGAAAGAGAAAGAAAGAGGTTAGTGTCCATGAATGTAGAACAGGACTTTAGTTTTTTTTACATTTGCCTCAACTGTATTTAATCTTAAATAAGTCTTCTTCCTTTTGTTCACATTGTTGTCTTTGTCTTTCCTTTTCTTCTTCTTTTTCTTTGTTGTCTACCCCTTCCGCTTCCGTTTTAACCGTATCCTCATCTTACTCTCCCTTTCTGTGTGGATGTTTCTCTCTTGCATTGAACAGTGATATCTTAGGGTCTGACTCTGACTTCTCCTCTTTGCCAGCCTTGATTTTAAGTCCTGTCCAATTTTTTTTGTTTTTTTGTTACGGGTTGGGGAGGCAGTGGGCTGATGTGGGGGTTATGTCAGGAGGGGTGATCATAAATATTAGGAGCTGCAGGGAGACAAAGGGGCTAAAATGGAAAGGCTTGGCTGGACGAGGGGACCTGGCCATGTCATGTACCTCAGTCATTTTTCTTGTGCGCTTAGAACTCAGTCAGGGGTTTAATTGGAATCCAGACTTCAAAGAAACCCTCGGCCCATCCAGCAGCCCCCCATCCCAACTCCACCCCTGCACTAACTCCCCTGGCTGGATCCACTCACGTCCACAGCACATACACACGGACCGTGACCACTACAATATCAGAAAGAGCATCACCATGCACGACCCCAGCTGAAATTGACTTTGCCCATATTTGCACAAGATGTTTAGGTGTGGTGTATGTTCATATCTGTGGGTTTGCGTGGTTCCTTGTTTGTGTTGGAAATTGCACAGCCATATTTTTCTTACCCTTCACATGGCATTTTTGACTTGGCAAAATGTGCTAATTTATTATTTGCTTGGGATTGAGTATAACCAGATACATATAACATTTTTACAAAAAGTATGAATAATAGTTTAGTTTGGAACGCTGAAGAGGTTGGCCTACAAGATAATGTCTGTATCAATCAACACATTCAGGATAGCAAAAAGTCACGTCATTCTACATCAATCACTGCAACTACTAATATAAAACATTTAGGATTCCTGACATCGTGAATATGATATTTCATATGATGGCAATGATGTCAGTCATATTTTAACCTCATCAAGGCCAGTTAGCCTCACAAGGAGTTATGTTTGGGAATACGTTTTAGATTCTCTTATTAGTGTCCTCAGAGTGGACAAATTAAAAAGCTAAACACCTAACCATGTTATATAAATGTCATGCAATTTTCATTTTTATAGAAAATATTTTCAGTTATCAGGCAAACAGTCTTATTTTGTTATAGTTTCTCATGCAGTATAGCACTTGCAGTTTGATATGTTATCTGACACTTTCAAATAATTGCATATGCTGAGTTATTTCTAGGCTTCATTGTCTGGTATTAATGTCATAATTGGAGGACTTAGAAATGTGCTAAACATAACTCAAAATTAAAGTGAGAGAAAGTTAACTTTGTAATAAGCTAAGTCTGAGGAAAATGGGTGGAAGAAAATGTCTGTTGTACAGTATAATTAATATTAGAGCAGCAGGGGTTGATATGTAGTAATATATGCACCTGTGTAATTAAGGTTTCTGTCTGCGCCTCTGGAGTTTCAGTAGGCCTTGTTAGCACTATGCGGAAGACACTTTTGAAGCCGTACCTGTAAGATAATATGTTTCAAAGCTATAATTATAGGTAGGGAAAGAGGACCTATTTTCAGACCTCTAACAAATCACTTTTTCCATTACACCTGGTAAAGGTGTTAATCACTCCTTGTCTTTTTGATTTTTCCATTTGAATTATGAAACAGCTGTATCATTTGAAGTATAGTTAATAGGTGAATTTCCAGTAGCCACGCATAGAAAAAAAAGTGTATCCAATTTAAATAGTTTTTCACTGTGAAAGCTTCACTCACCATGAAAAACGTGTGTTCATCGATAAACCTGAATATGAGGTAAAACACTGAACATTTTGAATTAAGCCGTAACACAGGTCATCTGATTATTAGTAAAGCAGAATTTATTTGCATGAATTCATCAGCTAATTGTCCTCAGACTATGGCACTGACTTTAGATAACACGACTCTGAATACAGAGTAACAGCCTGCGTGTTTCCATAAGAGGAAAATAAAAATGAGTAAATAGCCAGATGTTCTCTGTGGAATATATAATTTGTTGGACTGAATATTATTATCATCTTATTTGGAGATGATTTATTGAAAATGGGGACTAATGCTTTTTTAAGCAGATTGTTTACCTTCACTGCAACATTTTGACGACTGTCTCAGTCATTTTTAATGCTTTATGTCCAGCAATAGATGCTGTTATTGTGTATAAGGAATTCATTCCTCTTTTGAGCATACCTGTTCAGTTCTGACCTGCCATATCATAGCAGCTCACAGCCTGCTCTCTAAATGTATTCAGACAGATCGGTTTAATGCATGAGCCTTGCAGCTGGTGGTTGTGATGATGATGACTGATTGTTGTTTTAAAAGAAAACAAAGAGGTCTTTTCTACTATCCTGCTGTCTTGTTAAAAAAAATGTATGGCTTTTTTGGAGACAAGCGTGGGCTCTGAATGACTAATAGAGCTGCTCATACAGAATGGTTTGTAATGGAGGTGTTAATGACCATGTTGCTTAAAGGTTACTTCTGAGTGGTGTTTTCTTTCTCCCTCACGTCAACACCTTTATGCTCCCACCAACGTGTTCACTTTGTTTCCTATTATCTTTCCCTTCTCCAGCACAACCTTGAGTGCAACGGCAGCGTCCAACAGATCAAGGGATGACAGAATCAGACGAGAATGAAAAAGATAATGAGAGAGAAAGAGAGATAGAAGGCTACAAGGGGAAAAAAGGTGCTAAATCAGAGAGGTCTCAGCCCAGCAGGATTTTGACTTAAAGGGACTCAGGCGTCTGGAATAGGCTGGCATCAACCATGTCTCACACGGGCCTTTGCATTTCTGAGACCAGGATGAAGGGAGCCACATGCTGCTCATGACACATAACAAACACACACATAAACACATGCACCCAAACTCCTTTGCATTCAGTTCCACTAAATATGTTTCAATTCAGGCATCCTTGTTCCCGATGGGGCTCCAAAATTGCAGAACACAGTGGAACAATTTGAAGAAAACCGTAAAAGAGAAAAAAGGTGAGGATTTTTTTTTTTTTGGAGAAGTGGATGGAGGTCAGGGGTGGTGTTGGTGAAGGGGGGCGTTTATGCTTTTATGGTAATTGCATGTCAGCATCCCATTGTCAGATGGCTCAGCAGTGGGTCTAATTTGGGAACAGAGGTCGTTGCATTTTGCACCCTGGCACACCAGACTATTGTCATATTCAGTGGAGTATGGGGCTCTGTAGTCTTTCATGCCTGGCCTTTGTTGAGTTCTGGAAACAGGTGAAAGTTCAGTTAAATGGATATCCTGGTCACAGTACCAGAAATGATTCAGAATGACTTACATTAGGAAGCGCATGTACTTCCTGTAGGAAGCAAGGAAACATTAGACCTTTAATTAAGCTCATAAGGCTGCTCTACACATACAGCTGCCAACTGGGAGATTAGATTAAAGACAGCTAATAAATGTTATCCAACTGATGGTCATAGATGAATACTGTCCTTTGCCTTTTTGTTAAGATTAATTACATGTGAGGTGGTGATATTTGTTGAAAGCCCACTCAATCTACAAAGCTTACACATTTTTTCACATCTGTTTAATAAGATATATGACGCAGTGTTACACGTGTAAGTTGAAATAATACTACTTTAAAATCAACATTGTCAATGTTCAAGCACAAAAAAACAACATATAATATTAAGTCATTAACAGGAGTACTGACTCAGTTGTGTCTGTTGCAAGTGTCAAAATTTGGCACAGAATTCTCTGTCAATGTAGTATCTATCTATCTTTCTATCTATCTATCTATCACAGACAGACTTATGGTTTAAAGGACAACTGCAAGATTTAGGGGAATAGAACGATCCCTTTATATATTTATAGGGAGCAAGACCTCTTCCACAGAGCCGCCACGTTGC
This sequence comes from Scomber scombrus, assembly GCF_963691925.1. Taxonomy (NCBI): domain Eukaryota; kingdom Metazoa; phylum Chordata; class Actinopteri; order Scombriformes; family Scombridae; genus Scomber; species Scomber scombrus. The sequence continues at coordinate 19,654,611 of NC_084970.1, forward strand.
ACCATCATGTTTCTACAGTAGCCCAAAACAAACATTTGCTTTAGAGAGGGTCTTTTGTGTTTTTTTTGCAAGTTTTGTGGCCAAAGTAGGTTCTCCTACACACTTGGAGGGTATTCAGTTTGTTGTATCTGTGACCTCACTGCTAGATGCCAATAAATCCTACACACTGTTCCTTTTATAACTAGCTAGTATATGTCCAGTTGCTAGCTGTGGTCTTGTTAGTCTGTGGTTTAAAATAGTGCATATACAGTACACATAATGTAGGGAGAAAATCATTAAGGGATTTTCCAAAATATTCATAGAAGAAGTGTGTGTCAGTTAATGGTTTGTTAACATGTCAGACTACATAAGCACATGCAATGTGAAAACTAGGAAAAATTCAGACAAATTGGAATAAGTTTTAAATGGGCAACAAATTGACAGGAATAACAATGAAAGAAATAATATAACAAACAAGTAGTAAACAACTGTGGTCTGGAAACTGAAATGATTAGATGTAAATTATTCAAGAAATGAGAAACAGGTTCACCAGGTTTTGATATCATTAGATTTGCAACTTTTACAGTTCAAATTCCAGCCAAATTAGATCGAGATCTTTCCTTTTATTATGGATACATTTTAGCAGGTGAATTGTTGTGGGCAGCTGGCTGTAGACAAAAGAGGTCTGATAGGTTAGAGCCTGAGAGAGGAAGGGAAAACCACAGTGTTAGGGTACTGTGATGTGTTACATGTATGCCTCAGGTCTACTGAAAACACAGAACACAGATCCAACAACACATACACACACACTGGTGTATCTCCCTACATCATCTGGGCTGATAACAGACCATAGTGCAGAGGAGCAGAGAGAGGAGATGTAACACAACCACACTTCTCACCTTGCAAGTACAGACATAGAGAAAGAGAGCAGCTCTGCTAAACAGCATACACTGTCTCCACCTGCCTCTTGCCCCTGGTGCAAACACCACGCCCTCCTGCTCGAAACACACACACACACACACACACACACACACACACACACACACACACACACACACACACACACACACACACACGTGCGCGCACACACACTCACACACACACACACACACACACACACACACACACACACACACACTCATATACACATACACACACTTTTATTCAACTCCTCGAGTTTGGGCTGAGCTCTTGTAAATGCTGTCGTTTATAATGTCAGAAAGAATATTCCACAGCACAGAATCTTCAAACCATAAATCTTTCTCAATCACACCTATGGTGGTATTTAAACAAAATGACTAGACTAGTCTAGGCTACCAGCATCACAGTAGAAGTATATTTGTTTGGCCTTTTCCTAGTGTGTTTTAAAGGGTATGATGTTACAGCCAGTGCAGAGAGTTATGTGGTTCATATTTTTAAATGACATATTGTTTTAAATATAGCCTCAATTAATATATCACATCAAACAACAGCCTTGTAAATATGAAGAAAAAGCATAAATCAGTCAGTTATAGAGCATCAATAAAACATTACAGAATTCTGCAAACTGTGGAGTTGTTTGCAAAAAAAGCAACCCTGTCTACATGTGGTTAGGTTTAGGCAAAGACAGCGCTTTGGTTAAGGTTAGGGAAAGATTCTGGATTTTGATTAAATGTTAATAAAGCACACATGTCCTGCTTTCTGCTTTAAGTCACTGTTGACTTTTTCAGTATTCAACTAAGATCATGATGTTTCCCTTACCTTAACCAAGTGCAGTGAGTGAATAAACATAAACATACAATAGCGAAGTCATGCTTCCCGGGTTTTCTACAACTAACAATTATTTTTATTATGGATTAATATGCCAATTATTTGATTGATTGATATAAAATGTAATGTCATAAAAAAGCAAAAAATGTCTGGTGTAATTTCCAGAGACAAAGATGAGATGACAAAAGTCTTCAAATGTCTTATTTTGTCTGACCAACAGTCCAAAACCCAAAGATAATCAGTTTTCTATAATAAATGGCAAAGAAAAGAAGTTTTGGCATATCTTCTTAAAAAATGACTAAAATTATTATTTGACTCCCAAAATAGTTGTAATTAATTTACTGTCAATCAACCAATAGATTAATCAGCTAATTGTTGCAGCTCTCCGGACTTTAGCAGCTACGACAGCCCAGTATCACGCCAAAGCATGTAACACACACATACACTAGAGGATATTGTGTCAGTGTCACGTTTTGCCATGTCTAAGCATGAAAAGTACATGCCTGGCATGTACTGTTAAGTGACGGATACTGCCATAGTAATTATGACCCAGAGAAGTGACACAGTTCAGGTGACATCTGTATAAGGTGATAAATATCCTTATTAGGAGGAGGCTAGTTGGATGGAGATATGCCAGATAGTTGGATGTCAGGTGTGACAGTCACGTTTCCAACTACAAGTCCGGCCAGTTTTTTAAAAACCATAAATATGCTTGTCGTCGTATTTACTGTTGCTATGATAATGAAGGTTGCCTAACTTTAAGGAAGTAACTTTAACCCACACCATGTTTCAAATGATCATTTTAACCCAAACCCTAATCAAGTGTTTCTTGTACCTATACCCAACTACCTGTACCACAGCGTTGTCACACCATAAAACATCATTATTTTTGCCTCTAATGTGGTACAGGCATGAAAGATACTCACATGTACTTTTCACACCTAGGTGAGGCAACACATGGCACTGACACGGTGAACCAGCGTGTGTAGTATGTGCTTTGGTGTGATACTTGGTTGGCTATGAGCAGATATTGTAGGAAGAACAAATGAAATACATTGTCAGTCAATATTTTATTTCAACTGATAAGTTAAGTGTTGATGTCATTCACACCGTGTATGTACAAGATAGCCTTGTGCATCAAAAATAAATATTGTAAGTATAAGTGCACATGGAAAAATACTTTTAATGTTAAGTGCTTCAGTAACAATACAAGATGATGTCAAATCTGTAGCTCTCATGTACCCAGCTGAAACCTCAAGCTGAGCTAGTTTACAGGGGTGGCTGTGACAGAAGAAGACCACCCTGCTTCTCCTGTGGTTCTGTGTGGTAACAGCTCCTTGATTTCAGGGATTAGGCCTACCAGTAGGGAGAAACAGACTGGGGCCCTGTATTCTTAATGTAGGAGTGATCCTCTCTGCTGGTGGTTATTAAGGATGGGCTTTTCCACAACACATTGTAGCCTACACTACCTGCACTTTACTCAGAATGTCTTACAGTGTCTAAGTGCTGGTAGCCTTTATTCTCACTTTTATTCGTCACAAAAAAGTCCCTGAAATCTACCAATCATGTAACTATTAAGGGTTCTCTTCAGTATGCTTAACCTGTCCTCTGTCTTTAGATGGTTGTATTATGTTCAATAGATCTGTCTCAGTTTCTTTGCCCCCTATCAGGAATGTGGTTTTGATGCATACCTGCCAACATTTGGGTTGGTTTTTTGCGGTGGCATCGGGGTGGGCGCCAGCCGGTTTTGCAGGGACCTGTATGGTGGAGGCGGGCTAATGCTATTTTTTTGAGGGGTGTTAGTGCAAATAAGTATACAAATATTTATTATGTATTATTAGACTTCAGTACCTATAAATACATTCACAATAACATTATCAACAATAACTTATTTATTCCCAATAACTTATTTATGATTTATTCAGGTTTCTTTTTTCATTGCACTGCAGTTTCACACTGTGGTACAAACACATGCATTTAAATTTGATCATTGCATGAGCACAACATTAATAATGCTATCTATGACTGTGTGTATTTGTTACTTATTTTTGTTGTTGTGTGCTTGTAAGTACAGTTTGTGTGTATACTGTATGAGTATACACACAAACTGTACTTACAGCGTGAGCATGGCTTACTTGGTATTAATTTTATTTATTAGAGTTTATTGTATTTATTTATTCATATTTTTATTTTTATTACAACAAAACATGAACTTCACAGGAACACTGCACTGCAGTTTAATACTGTGGTACAAACACATGTAAAAAAACATTTAAGCTTTTGAATTGGGCTTCATTTTTTTTCTCTCCAAGAAGCAGCCTTTTATCTGCCCTTTAACGCAACACACAGCAGACAATGTGCTGGGATATTAGTGCTTGCTGAGGGGGTTAAGATGACGATAGTTCATGCAACACATTGTGGTTTTTAATAATTAGTCGGTAAACTCGGCATTGTCTGAAGCAGTCTTGAAAGTGTGCACTTTTATTTACAGTTAAAACCTTTCGCCATGTAGTGTTTCAGCTTCTGTCAAGCTAATGGAGCTGCAGCCGCTTCCGGTCTGAGCTTTCAAAATATAAACTTTGTTATTGTGCGCTTCTTAATCTTATTAACAAACAAACATATTCATCCAATATTCATGAATAAATTTGGGCCTTGTAAATTACGGGAGATTCCCGGGAGAAATGACAAAACGGGAGGGTGGTGGGAGATGGGTCTGAAATACAGGAGAAACCCGGGAAAAACGGCAGTGTTGGGAGCTATGTGATGATGTATGATGGCATAATTGAGTTAAGAATGAAAGTGTTTGAGAAGTGCCAAACCCACTAACACAGAGAGAGTAGAGGTGTGCTGTGCCAGCTCTCCTGCAGCAAAGGCTCCGCGTTCCATAAAAACCTTAATTGGTCTGTTAAACCTCAGACTGTAATCACATGTGGTTAGCCTGGAGAGATCTGTAAACACCCTGTATGTGGTGTTTCTATCCTCCCTCGCCGTCTTCCTTCTTTCCTTCTTACATCACACCAAAACAAAACCACGTGTTGATTTCAAAGACCAAGAGTACATTTTCTTTTGTTTTTCTGTGTGTTGAAGAGACTGAACACATTGGATGAAATATCAGATACATTTGTGACAGTAGCTGTCTGCTCTTTTTTCCGTAACCAATTCAGGACACACATACACCAGGCTAGACTTGTCACGGTCTCCATGCTAACATCCAGTCCAAACTGTATTGTTGTGAAAATGAAATGAGTTAATTTTAGTGTGCTGTTGCATGAAGGACTAGGTCATTAGAAGTGCAAAATGGAGAAGGCAGGAAAGAAATCAGCTGCAGAAGGTGAAGGCTGCCTGGGTTCAAGTCAATCAGTTTTTTTCTTCTCACCTTCATCCCGCTACTCACCCACTTACTCCATCTTTCTTTCTCTCTGGAGCACCGAGGTTGGTCACCATGGACTTGAGGTTGTTGAGTTCAAAGTGGTACTGAGGACACTATGAGCTGGTGACAATTATGCTTCTGATGGAAATAGTTACACTATTTCCCCCATTTTTCTTTATCATTGATTCAAGGATTCTAGCTGGCAGAGACTAATATTCAGTTTTAAGACTACAGTAGTTTTTACACAATGCTGCATTTAGCAAGTTTTACATGAAACTAAGTACAACTAAGTTAATAGTCTTTACAGACACAGGTGCCATAGGGAAAAGCTCTCCAGCCTAACTTAGACTGTTCTCTCATAGATAGATAGATGGATAGATGGATAGATGGATAGATGGATAGATAGATAGACAGCGTCTTCTGCATGGATCATCAGCTGGTGAGAATGCTGACTTTTTGCCAGGGACATGTAACTAAGAAGGTGCAGGTCAGTCAATAAAAATCCCCTGTGTATTCTATTTACAGTTTAAAAAAATACCTCTTACCATTTTCTGTCACCACAATTGTGTCATTATAATGATCATAAATTATTTACCCTCATAGAGATATTTTCTTTTCACTTGGTCACTTTATGGACAAGTCAGACATGGGAATGAGCTGCAAAACAGCACATTGGGGCTGGTAGTGATTCAGTATACAGATCAAACACACAGCAATAGCACATATGCTGCCTGACACTGAGTGCTGAATTGAGATCTTTCAGTTTAGGGGTGGTCTCCCAACACACTGCTCCTCCCTGCATCCCCTCCTATAATGTGAGATGTACGTCTCCTGATGTGTGTAGTATAGCTTCATGTGTCTTTGGTGAAGTGTAATCCTCCTTATGTCTGTACCACTGTATTAACTGTGAGTGCTCTGACATTTTCATGAAAGGATTGCCATAATATGGATTGTTTGTAATTACCAAGCTGGAACACTGATATATTTTTTATTATTGCTCTTGAGGGTTTTCTTCTGATGCAGGTTAGGTGGTGTCCTATTCTGTTATTACACCCAGAGAGCCGATAGTCAACGCAGATACATGCTGATAGAAGAGGTTTATCACAACACAGCACAGCTACATTGATGGCTGCACTCTCCCAGAGGGTAGAGGTGCTTATTATGCATCCCATATGAAGGCACAGTGTTTGCTCATAAAAGCCCAGTCTGGATAACGATGCTTGAACACTCACTCTCATCTGATTTCATCTAAAGACTAATGATCAGTTTGCCTTCTAACTTCATTTCCTCTCAGCATTATGGTGCAGCCGTGTTTTTCTCGATGATGAAGCGTTATAAAACTGTGGACGAAGTGTCTGAGGTACATTTGTGAAATGAGGCATCACAAGTCCAGCTTTTCCAGGAGATAGAATGAATTCTTTAAAGTAAGCTGTTGAGTGTAATGCAGAGTGGCTGTATCCTTTTTTCCCCTCTCGTGTTCTTGTTTTTCCACTTCCTGTATTTAGTAAGCCCACGCAGACATGGCGCTGCTCATGACAGCACCAGTCCTCAGTTACCACCTGGGCCATGATGCTGCTGTTCAGGCTCCATTGTCCACTAAATAGAGAATTTAGCCTGTAACAAAATGCTGGAAATATACAGATTAGAGATTGATATTCTGCATGTTGATGTGCTGTGAAAATGTACTTGTTTAGAAGTTCTGCAGTTTAATGTAGTGTCACTTCATAGTCTTTAATTTAATAACCTTTAAGGGCTTATATATTAGATTTTCTAAGCTTTTAAGACAATTTATTTGATGCACTTTGTGTTTAGAATAAATGACTGTGACAATGGCATGGGCAAACACGTTCTGCTCCTCATATTTTTACAGCACATGGGTAGCTAGGTACAAGCCAGCTTGATATTCAGACATCTGTAAGTGTAGCTTTTATTTTTGAATTAAAGTGGCTATTATGTGACTGTGATTTGTATGTAGATATCTCCATAGATGGTATACTTTGATACCCAAATTATTTAAATCCTAACACTAACAAGATGTGAATTCAGACTTCTTTGCCACATTTTTACGTGCATGCAGCTAGTAAAACAGTATAATGTGGGCTTGTGAAAGTGTGTGCCACAGGAAAGACCTGCTATGCATTAGATACGGCCAAGTGGAGGCAGCATTCTCTGCTCAGGCATAAAAGTGTTTGATAACACATCCACACTTAAATGCACACCTTATATGGCTCTCATACACTCTTTGCTTCAAGCTCAAAGATATGTTAATATGAGGATCAAGTTAATTAATTTATCTCTGCAGATGAAACTAGTAAACTGCATAGCTCTGACCAAACAAATCAAACTCACAACACTTGCATGTTTGTCTTAATGCTTCAGTAATTCCCTGAAGATGAAGAGTTGATTGTCTTTACTACGCTGCTATAAGGTTGTTCATATTAATTTGTTGATACTTGCATAGAACCAGCATTATCATATTGCCATTACAACTTATGACGGTTGCTGCTTCAATGGATTTTTATTATTACAGAGTGAATTTAATTTGAATTATATTGTACAAAATGACGCAAGTGTATTCAGTTCATATAATTTCTCTTTTCAGTGGCCTTGGAAGTTCCCACTAACACTGACAGTCTTAACTTGTAACTACACAATATGCCTGCATACAGACACATAGTATGAAATACCACCCTGCACTGTGATGTAGACATGGTAATGTTTAAGTGCTACAGAGGAGAAAATCAAAGAACTATATAAAGTGAACTGCTGCATTTGGAAAAAGGTGAAGTGTGTAACACTAAATACTATGTGGTAACAAGGCAAAAAGTCACTAGCCATGAAATGTGTTTCGATCACATGCTTTCCCCATAGTTCCTAAAGTGAACAACTGTTTTAACTGCAGCTTGTAACCACCCTTCCATAAACATTGACCTTATGCCTGAAAAATCAATTGCCTCTCGGAAATCCTGCAGTTAACATCACTGGTCTACTGTGGATCAATTGAGAAATCTGGAAATTTACTCATTTCTCATATGTTTTACTTTGGGTTTACACATGTTAATCATAAACCATTAAAATACGTTATTACCACCAGTAAAACTACTGTTTTTGAATTCTATAGTTTATGGTATTGACAGCAGTTGCATTCAAATCAGATGTGTTGCTATAAAAGGTTATTATAAAGATTATCAGTTTTAAGTTTACAAAGAAAAATCAAAGGATTTGCTTTATTTATTTTTGATGTGACTGCTTGTATCTGTTTGAACGGTAAATTCAGTCAAAGAGAGACGTGATCTCAGTTTTTACAGCTTTTGCAGGGTTTTTTTAAAGGTTTTTTTTTGCTTTCTTAAGGTCTTACAGCTTGATAATTCAAATAATAGTAATAGTAACCACAAGTTCTCACTCAATTAGTTGTGACCATGCACCCCTGAACAACCGATAGGTATGTCTTTTAATCAGGTGCATCTATCAGAAGTGGTAGGATTGGTAAGAATTGGTAGGACAACATAATTTGTCAAATCACTGTTAAAAATAATGATTTTTAATGGTGTGACAATGCTGTGGTCTGGCCTGGTTAGGTTAAGGCACACTTGGTTAGAGTTAGGGAATTGTTTGGGTTAAAATGTTTACTTGAAAAAACCATGACAATCATAGTTATGTTTTTTTTTTTTTTAAACTGTCCCACCTTGCGGTTGGAAATGGGAAGCGAACAGCGGTCTCCTGCAGCAAAGTCCACTAAGTCAACTTTCTGCATGTTAGAATATAAAATGTGTCACCTCATATATAATCAATTGAACTGTGTCACTTGTCTGGGTCAATTACTACGCCCACTAAATGATGTCTATCACTCAAACCTAACTATTGGCTGTTTGTCACGAGTGACATTATGACCTTTTGTCTTATTTTTCTCAGGAGGACAGGCTTTCATATACATACATAAAGTAGGCATACGCAAGTAGTATGCCTATGTAGTAAGTTACACAGTCATTCGCATAGAAATTGGACACTGTTTGTTTGAGCTCGCTGAGGTTTCAGTGAGGGGATATGGTGCCCCTTCTCCCTCTTCTGCACTGTCCTTCCTTTGAGCCACATTTTAATTTAATATTCCATGAAATAAGGCAGCCCATCAGGCTATCATAATCACACCAGGTTAATAGAGGAAATACAATTACTCTTACTTACTCCTCTCTTTGACACTTTCTCATCCACACCCTTTTTTCCCTCAATCATGCGCCATAGTATTTTTCCCTCCTTAACATTTTTAATTCTTCCTCCCCAAGTGTTCTGATTAGTGAATGCCTGAATGGCTGATGCAGATCATTTTTGAGTGGCACGACTGACTTTTCCAGTCTTGATAGGATGTTCATTTTAGTGGAAAATATATCTGGACCCTTGTTCATTCTTTGCTCTTTTTTCCCCCATTATTATGTTCTCTATTCATTTAATACTACCTGTGTTTTATTTGCTTGCCACAGTGCAAACTCACACACACACACACACACACACACACACACACACACACACACACACACACACACACACACACACACACACACACACACACACACACACACACACACACACACACATGTCTGCAGTCTGTGGGTGTCAGCCTGTCAGGGCTCTAGATGTCATGTAATTGTATGTATCACCTGCAGCATTCCTTCAGTGTTAAAGCATTCTTCTGCAGCACCGAGGCCTGCTGTTCCATAGTGATACAGCAATGCCATACATGTGACACCCCCACATTGCTCCCTGTGGATCACTCTTTATTACTCCCATCTCACCTCCATCAAGGCCTGGTCTGCTGCCATTATGACACCTAAGGAGAGAAGGAGGGAAGAGAAAAGAAGGAGAACAGTCACACTCAAGGCAGTACAAGCCTGACAGACTGTCTTTTGGACAGGCTAGGGACAAAGAGAGTTTCCAGGCAGCCAGCTCCCTAAATAGGATTTCTCCTCTTTTATAGCACACCTTTTCACAATAAAGACAGTCTCTGAGGCTGCAATTCAGAGTTTGCTGACTTAAGACACAAATAGTTCTTCAGGTAAGTCAAAAAGATTCATACTGAAAGCTAATCATATTCAGACTCAGGCTTTGGGTGTGCTTAATTTTGATTTTGTGTGAGGCCTCAAAACTGTCGAAATGAGCTGTCTGCAGCATTCAAATTCTAACCACAATTGTCTCAGTAAATGGGGGTTTCCATGTGTTTTGTAAGTCCTCTATGAGTGCTTGCCTTAAGTTTACTTTCACTTATTTATTTTCCCCCCAGCCAATGTCATGTTAAATCAACAGGACTACCTTAAATTATGACTTAGGGTCTTATAATTGGGTTGGATATGTTTTTGACTTTGTTTTTAGTATACTGTAGAAAAAATATTTCATCAACATCACAGTCTGGGATGTGATAAATACTAAAGGCATCAAAGTGGGTGAAAGGTTTGTCAGATTCCAAAGGCCCCTGGGCTCTTAAAGATGCCATTGATTATAATGTTTACAATTATAATGACATCATGACCAAAATATCTAACAGTTGGAGCACACTTCATTAAATACAACCTGCAGTGTCACTCTCTAAATGACTTTTCACAGATGTGACTCTGTCATATTAAGAATAGAAAATATAGAGCAGGAAGAGGAGCTAAAAGAAACTGACGGGACTACTGGCATCACGCCTCCTCTAAAACCTGTGCCTGGTTGTCAGAAATGAGACTAAGAGGAAATAGGAGAAGGGAAACCGTTATTTACACAATTTTTACAGAGGACGGCGGGTTGGCAATCCGTATTTGGCTGCACATGATGCCTTTAATTCACTACAGCTACAGTATAGCAAATGTTGACATTGCGGGCTCTATTTTTGGCAAAGTGGAACTTGTGTGTGCATTCTTTTTTTCTTGCCCATGCCCTTTTGGTATTGTAGTGATTTGCCATGAACTTCACTCTGCAGAAGTGTGTCAGAGGCAATCAAGTGATACAGTGCAATTTTGGTGTCAGCCGTCTCCAGGATTAGTGCTTGCAACACATGGAACTGTAATGTCACTGCTGTATTTTAAACTTTAATTCTTTTTGTTAATCTTTTTCAACACCTAACACAGCGCCACAGGCATGCAATCTATTTGTTATAGTTCCTGGTTTATCTATTTCAATTATTGCTTCAGGAAAGTTAAGCTGTAATGCATCTAAATGGTTGTACTTTTTTTTTTTTTTTAAACACTGACACTCAGACTTAATTTTTTGAGATTCAGTTTTTGAAAAAATCAATTGAGGAGCATATTTATATAATTGGTTTTATTACATTTAATTAAACTCTTCTTTTTACCGTTACTTTCAATTGCATGGTGTTTTCTCGCTTTATCTTATTTTGCAGGATTTTACTGTGGTAGGAATTTTAACATATAGTATTGTACCTTTCATAAAGAGGGGGGGGGGGGTGCAGAGAAAAGGGAGCAATGGGGTTAGATAGTGTATGCTGATTTATAGCAAGGCCAGAGAGCAAAGCCCTGAAGCAGCAAATGCAGTGCTTCAAATAGAGATTGCCGGTGGCCTTTGGTGTGATCGGTGACCCAAGGTGAGGCACTCAGTGATTTATCTCTCACATAGACCCTCATCTCTCTTGCTCTGTGGTAGGGCAGAGCAGACTAAAACATGCAGCACCTCTCTCTGAGCTCTGGCCCTGGCCTTGACTCTCTGACTGGCCCAGGAACGTAGCCTAGCCTGGGCTGGAAAGCATAGGACACACAACCCGGCACCTCTGGCAGTCAGGGTTAGCATCATACAGATGAAGGGTCAGAGATGCAGGTCAAGCTGGCAGACCTCTCAGCACTGCTGGAGTGAACTACTGAAAATCTGTTATAGTGTGATTTCATTTTTTTTTCATGTGCTTCATTTGAGCAACGGTGGGCCTCTTTCTTCTTTCCTTGCTGCCATTTTTTTTACACACACTTACACATATAGTACACTATGCTATGATCCTTGCTCCCTCACACACACACACACACACACACACACACACACACACACACACACACACACACACACACACACACACACACACACACACACACACACACACACACACCGTCATGAACGCTCTCTGAGCCCCACAGCTGTCTAAAGCTGAGGTTGGCTAATGAGGAAATGTCTTCTCAGTTGAGTGGACTTGATACCAAGAGGAAAACCTGCAGAATCAGCCCTACAGCTTCATCTGTGCTCTCTCTGGTAAATGTATGTGTGTATCTACTGTATCTATGCACATACACAATGTACACATGTGCTCCCTGCATGTGTGTGAGCAAGTGTGTAATTGAATGTGGGGGAGTATGAGCAGTGTGTATTTGTGCATACCAGACCAAAAGAGAGAGAGAGAGCGAGAGAGAGAGAGAGAGAGCGTGCGTGTGTGTAAAAAGCTTGACTTCACTCTTAACATATTTCACTGCATGGGACTAGGGCTGACATCTCCCATGCCCTGGGATCCTTTAGGAGCAGATTTAGAGTGATTTTCAGTGCAATTATACCTGCCAGCTTTGACTGGTAGAGTTGCCTTCTTCTCAGCTCATGTCTTCATGCTGGAGAGCAGCTCCAGTAATGCTGAGGAAACTGATGCTGGGGCCCAAGGCCAACCAGTCAGAAAAACCAGAGGAACAGCCTCCTCTCTCTGCAGTAGCCCGTAGCCTGGACGCTGCATGGTGCCCAGGACAGGAAGCCATTCACAGCCAGTCGAAGGTGATAATGAGCTTCTGCGTGTGAGCTCTCCACTGCGCCCTGTTCTTGAATTGTGCGAGGATGTGTGGGTGTGTGTACAGGGTGAGTTTGGTGGCACAATTGGTGAGGCCATGTGCAGAGGTGCAAATGATAGCATTAGACCACAAATGGTTATTAGTGACCTCTGCACCTCTAAATAGCCTCTACTCATGTGTTATGAGCAGGTAAATGCAGTTTGTGAAACATAATTGTTAAATGAGATCAAATTGATGGTCTTCATTCTGTAATCGATATTTAAAGATATTTGACATTTTCCTGCATATTAGAAAAGCTTATGATCCAATCATTGCTTGTGCGGTGTGTGAGGTGGTTGTCGTTCCTGTGTGCGTATGTCATTTTCCTGACCTGCACCCCGGTGACCTCTGTCTGGGGCCAGACTGCTGTGTCTTCAGCACCATATATCAGATTAGCCATAAAATCCTGCCCTGGCCCCACTCTGCTCCACACACATTGGGAACTAATGAGAGATGTACTATCAGCTGCACAATGAAGCCACTCACCACCTCCAGTGGAGTAGTCTAGGTAATAAAGAGGGGAGGGGTGTTGAGGACAATTTGATCCCTTACAAGAAGTATATTACCACTTCAGCCGCTGTGCCAATGCAGCGTCCATTTTACCTGTATCAAGGTAGATGGTAAACGCACAGGCTCATTTTCCAGGTGAGAAGAGGTTCTGCACAGAGACTTGAGTACTTCGCGCTAATTTCACAGATATTTCACAGAAGCTCAGAAGAACATTTTTGTGTTGCAGTGGTGTTTCAGGAGATTAGGAGAAAAGAGTCTCTGCCTGGCTGCGAAGGAGCTTTCTTCACTGTCTGCAAGGGGAAAATGAGACAGGGCTGAGGCAAGTCAGGGACAGGAAGATTAAACAAAGGTGCTGTATTGGTGAAGAAGCTTATCAGAGCCAGTCTGGTCTGAGAGTGTCAAGTATTGTCACACGCACACGTACACACACATGCAAAAACAAACATTTGTTTTTTGCTGATGAGGTTGAACAAATATAATGTAAGGGTCACATTCAGTACTAGGTGTATGTGTGTAAGGATGAATGTGGTATGTGTTTACTGTCCATAGCATCTTCATGTAAAAACCTTTGTGTTTATGTTAACAGTAGTTCTCCTACTATCAATCCATCTATTGGCAGTGAAACTGTTCTAAAGGCCTCATGCCTCATCTCTCCTTTAGCATCAATTTTCTATAATGTGTAAAATCTGCATGATGGATACGTGGATCCTTTTTGTAAGCACAGGCAACCATATGCCGTTCACACAATTTCTGTTCACTAAAAGGTTTCAGGGAAATGATGCAGGGTCACAGGGTGCTGAGATGAAAGCTCAATGTAATACATGTAATGTGATTTCAAAATTTGAAGATTATTATAGTGAAGTAAGTAGTCCCACTTATGAATTCGTGTAGAATTCTTGTTGAGAGGAGGCCTGGATATCAAAATCAATACTTTTTCAGTACAGACCAAAATGTGTCTGTAGTATTAAGTGTACGATGTGTATCAATGATCAGACGTTGGCAGTGAATGCTTCATCAGATTCTTGGATTGGTTTGTTTATCTTGTGGTATCAGATATTTTCAGATCTAAATCAGGAACTGTATGTCTAATTGTGACAATATTTTAGGCAAAAACACTGCATTAAGCAGTTTGGGGTTAACACATCATTTTATTATCTAAAATAGGGTTTAAAAGTATTTTTTGGTATTTGAAGATTGGAAACACAGGTCGTATTGGCACTGATAATAAAAAATCTCAAGTGATACCCAGACCCGCGTTGTAGTTGTGCTTGCAGTGTTTGTGCTATGACACTTGTGTCACATGTTGATAGTGTAAGATTGTGACTTACCTTGTCTAAACCCCCCCACTCCACACACCTAACACCCATCTCTTTTGCATACAAACACATGCACACATTGTGTAGTGATGGGTGCTCCTCTGGTCAATGCATTGCATGTTGCTGACTCTCAAAAAGAACCTCCACCTAGATAAATAATAGAGTCAAAGAGGCTTTTTCCTGTCACTCCACACCATCAACTCCAAACACCAAAGTTGACAACTCAGCTGTAAGGTGTCCATTATCTGCTGTGGACACAGAAGTTGAGCAGGCTCATCCCGTAGGGGCCACATGTGTTAAAGCATGGAATAGTGTCCCTAGGCCCCTCTGACAGCTCACTTCATCCTGTGCCCTTTACAGTCACAGCTAAAACAAGGCAAATGGAGCAGACCCATATATTTTAATATCCTCTTCTGGTCAATGTCATGTTTATCTATTAGGGTTATGATTAGGGTGAGCTGTGGTTAGGTGAGTTGAGATTACTTTGTTCCAGTTGCAGAATGATCGAACTGTATCCTCCCGTCCTCGAAAGCTGGCACTCCTGAATTGAACTTGCCAAGTCCGAACTAGCAAGTACACAAGTCTGAAGTTGGTGTACTTGGTATTAAGGCCCTATGTCAAATTGGTTTCAGTCAGAGCAACACTAGAGGCTTGGTCACCAAGTGTCACCACTTCCTGTATCTGTCTATTCAAATTAAAACCCTGTTGTGTTTCATACATGGTCCAGACATATACAAGGTTTTGATCTAGTCTTGTTCTGATATCTTCTGGCATTATAGCAGTAGCTCATAATGAGTTCTGATAAATTAAAGGTTGTATTGTTCGGCTGCCATGGCTGTCCTTGATCAGGATGCCAATTACAGAGGGTAATTTTCCTACTCTCCCCTTCTCTTCCATATGTTCCTAACAAAAGGAGGTTTCTGCAGGGTGGATCAAGATGACACATGGTGACAGATTCTTTTATAAGTCTTTTTTCCCAATAATATTTCAATGTTATGATGGCACTTTGTGCATTTTTAATAAATCCTACCCCCATTTTGTGTTCTTTCTTTTGGGGTGAAGTACAAAATACTGCTTCTTTGACTCAATTGAAGATGTCACCCAAGAATCTTTAACGTGAATAGAATAGTTTTGACTCTCCCTATGAGAAATGACAGATGAGGGCACAGTCTATCTTTATTTGTATAGATGTAGTCAGACAAGTATGCCTCTCCCCTAACTAGTGCATGTCTAAAAATAAGTAAATAAAACTAACATGCTCGGAGGCAGGTGAAGAGAGGGAAACCTCTGCTTTTTTTCCATAAACAATATATGAAGTGCTTTTTGCAAGTCAAATCCTTAAAGATTTACTGCCGGCTACGCTCTCAGTGCTTTTTAAAGAGCAAGACAGCATGCAAGAGTAATGCTGGGAAGCCTAGGATGAGGTTGGCAAATAAAAAATGAAGTACAAAATAATAGTTTATGGATAACATAACTTAAAGATTACAAACTATCTCCCTGCCCCCTTTTGTCTACAGTCTGTGTACGAAATTTGCCACAAGATGTTCACATCCACAATTCTCCTTTGGGAATGCTCAAATCTGTGTTACTACTGCCTTCACTGGCCAGCATGGACTCACTCAGAGTCTGCATAATATCTCCTCAGTGAGAAAGTGACCGGTAATTAAGGTCCTCAGATTCCCACTGCATGTTATTGCTTTAACAATCTCCAGGGTAAGATGCTTTTTGACTGCTGGTTGTGCAGTGACCTGTGCACATCAAGCTTTTCTCTGTTTATTGGGTTGTCTTCTTTCCACACTAATAGCCATAGGGGGCTGAGTCCAGGCTTCACCTGACCACTGCTCACAAAGCTGGGTCTCTGGAACCGACAAGCGAACGGAAATCACATTAACCCAGCCCGAACCAAAAGAAAAGCCTACATACGCTTACACAGACATTCTAAACAAAAACAGCAGAATTTCACTGTTTTCCCTCTTCATCAGCAGCATGTGTCAGTTCAGCTCATTGTTGTTTACTGGTGTTTCATGAAGGCCGCCTGCCACCCACACCTCCTTTCAGAGGGCGGTAGACAGGCACCTTGTGAGGACACTACAGGGCTGAAGATGTAAAATATGCTGTTGGTGATGACAGCGCTTGACCTCTTAAGACAGTAAATAGCAATAATAGTGAGGATTTGGTGTGTCATTTATCTACTTTAGTTTGGTTTTTTAAAAGGGTCAAATGATTGGATGGCTGTTTCCATGTCTGTAAAGAATCTAGGCTACTGCAGCGTGGTACATCACATTCTGCCTGTAGGCTTAAAGGGGAGGAATTGAAGGTGAATTAAAGCTAAATTAGTTATCACAGCAGTCATCTACCAGCAAGATTTCTTTTTTTCTTATAAAGATTGTGGTTGAGTTTTTTTAGGTGAGTCTCCACGTCTCTCATCTTTCTTCTGCCTGCACAGCTCTGTGTCCAGAAGGCATCTAGACTCATTTCTTTTCTACCCTTTACATTGCACCTCATCATAAACTCCCCCCACCTCGACAATGCTGTGGAGAATAAATCGACCATATTTCAGCACTGATGCTCCCTGCCCATTCCCAGTCCTTCAGAAGGGAGGGCAGTAGCCATGGTAGTTTGTTGTTTTTATTTAATGCACTCCTACTTCCATGTCATATTTTCTCTCTTTAATTGATGCCCATGCCTGTGTTGTTGCCCAGTGCACCATTGAGAGGATGCTTTCTCCAAACAGGCCCTTATCTTGCTCTAATAGGCCTGGCACTCCTCTGAGGCCTTCAGCTGTGTCAGGCCACTGCTGCCTCGCTGCGCCTCCAGTTTGAACTGTTGCTGTGTTGCCCATTAGTTCTCTCTCCAGGCCTCACTATTCCCTGTGCTCATCCCTCTGCCACCCCATCCCCCAAGCCCCACAGCCTTCCCAGCCCTATCTTTCACCTCTGCCTGCTCTGCTCCGCTCCCCACTCCACAATGTTTCATCAACTTTAATATGAGCATGCTTTCACAGTAAACATTTTTCTTCTCATTTTTCTCTGCAGCTCCCCTCTGCAGGTTTGGTCCTGTCTAGGTAATTTGTGTGTTTTGGAGGTACTTTAGGCCATGTGCCACCCATCGCATCCTGCCCTCTACAGGAGGTCTCTTTGATCAAGCCAGTGTGTTGGGCGTATGATTGCATTCTATAGTACATTTAGGGGGCATGAGATTTGTATTTATATAACTTTTCAGCATATATGAATGTATATATGTGTGTGTGTGTGTGTGTGTGTGTGTGTGTGTACACTTATGTATGAAAGTGATTGCCTCCATTTGTGCACAAGTTGGAAACAAAGATATACAGTGAAATCTGAAGTGTAAAATGTGTGGTACTGGACATGTGGGCCATGTTTGAATCAGAGCCTCTGCACACATTGATAGATTGGCAAAGCAGTTTGTTCTACCAAATTTAACAATGATATATCATTATCACAACTTCGGGGGAAATCTATAAAATCAATGGGCCTGCCGGTGGAGCAGGATTAGTATTACTAACACGCTGAGAGAGTGTTAAAGTGCCCGAGTATGGATCCCAGTTGTGGCTTGGATCAATGGCATTTGTGGACACTAAGCTCAATAACAAGCCATCCAAGAACTGGTTAGAAGAAGAAAGAAATAGATGTGAAAAGCAAATTTGCTGGTAGAGAAGCTAATATCCTGTGCGCGCCTGGCTGAACATGAGCTGTGTAGCTGCTGGCGGGTGAAGAGGGAGTAGAGGGCAGGAGAGGAATAGATTCCACTGCTGAAAATGATACAGATACAAATGTAACTGTCATTATTGATATTCCTCCATCATTGATATTGGCAGACAGGGATGAAGAATGTAAAATACATTGATTTCAAAGGGTGGGATAAATGTATTGAGTGACACAATTCCATTTAGATATTGAGTGTTTTCAGAAATGGCAACTGATGCTGAAGATGTTATAGAGAAAACGGTGTAACGAATATGTTTGAGATTTTCTTTTTTGATGGAGTGATTCTCTTTCAGATAAGAATAATCATTGACATCCCTGTTTGAACAGGGCAGAGTGAGATGTAGAGCTCTCTTTGCATGGATGCTGCACGGCAGAACAGCAAGAGGTGAGGCAAAGCCACCGTAATTGGATCTGTAAAGTCAAATTTCCTGTTTAGTGGTGAAGTCTTGAAAAGATGACAGAGAGTGTTGTTTTTAAAGGATGGCGATGTCTGGCCACATGTACTGTGTTATTTCATAAAAGCAATGGCAGGCCCAACACAAACACACATTTTCCTCAACTGTGAACAAAAGGAAGCAAAATCTCCAGGTAGTACTTTTTTTATTGCACCAATATCGTATTGTTCCACTATAGAGATCAGAACAACGGACTACATTTATAAAAAATATACTTTATTTTGTAATAATATTAATGTATTGGTAAAAAGTTTAATGATTGTGTAGATAGGTATAATATATTATACTTTATTTAAGCATTTTCCTAATGCGTGGTCACTAATGTTGTTAAGATTCTGTTATTAAAGGACCAGTATGTAAGATTTAGAGGGATCCATTGACAGAATTGGAAAATAATATTTATACGTGTGTTTTCATTAGTGTATAATCACCACAAAAAAAGAGTAGTGTTTTCTTTAGATTAGAATGAACCCTTTTTACCTACAGAGGGAGCAGGTCCTCTTACACGGAGCTCGCTATGTTGCACCGCCGTGTTTCAACAGTAGCCTAGAACGAATAAACCAAACACTGGTTCTAGAGAGGGCCTTGCATGTTTTTGAGAGTTTTGCAGCCACTGACGGTTCTCTGACATGCTTGGAGGGGGAGGAGGAGGGGTACTCAGTTGGTTGCAAGTTCCAACCTTACCGCTGAAGGCTGCTAAATCCGAAACATTGTTCCTTCCATATTTAAATGATATCATATTTCCACATTTGAAAGACATGATTTTGCCAACAGATTTTATGCAGGGTTTGCGAAAGTATGAGTTAAGTGAACAACATGTGCCAATCTCAAATAACGAATAAGAAAACAATGGAGTAATGCTTCTTAAAATGTCAATATGTAATTCTTAGGTATCTCCTTTGAACCTGTCCACACACTTAGCAATGGCATATGATGTTGCAGAGATTAAAAACTGACATACAGTTCAATAGCCTGTACTGAGACAAAAGACACAGACGCATCATAATTGGAGAATATTGTTTTAGTTGAGTTATTTTGTTATGTGTACATCGGCTCATGGGTAAAGAAAAAGACTTTCATCACATTGTTCTAATAAGTTTTCTACAACTACCGCACACACATTATTGCACACAAGCTATAGGTCTTATTTGCAGGTAGAATCCATTTTCTTCATCTGCCAAGACACTCCAAGAGATAAACAGGACATTTTCTTTCTGTCAGGGAATCTGATTGCTTATGTGCAGTTGCTCTGTGATTGTACATCCAATAGTGGCCGGCTTTGGCTCCAGAAGTAACTGTTGGCAAGCAGGGAAAAGTGTGATCAAACAACATCACTTCCCTAAGAACACAAGTGGGCCATCTATACAAAGGCCTGACGATAACAGCAAGACAACAACCCAACTTATTGGTTTGGTAGAAAATACAAAGGAAAGAATGATAGATTGGGCTGAAGGGGGGAAGAAGAGAGCTTTTTTCCTCTGCACACAAAATAAGGCCAGGTACAAAAGGGAAGGAACAACGTAAAAGGCAGATGTGATATTGTGCCCAAAGATGGATGTGTGAAAAAAAATAAAATGTGAAATATGGACGTCCTCTGATGGGGACAGTTTGTTTTTACCTCTATTTTGACAGAGATGAGAGATAGACGGAGAGAGACATGAACAGGCCGTAATTAAACAGCTTAATGAGTTTGGGGCTCTTTTGAAGACTGTTTTTAAATGGAACCCTGGTTTTGTGGTTGAAAATCTTCTCTTTCAGAGATGTCAAAGAAGTTTCTGACAGAGCAGTTATCACAGCATGTCAAATTGCTCCAGCTCAAGAAATAATTTGGATTTTTTTTCTTTTCACAGAGTGCTGCAAAACAAAAGTCCCCCCCCCCCTCTAATTTGCCTTAGCAGGGTCCCTCTGGGTGGGGGGTCTGCATGGACAGAGAGGGCTTTGCCAGTGTATTATGGGATGAGGAGGGTTGAGATGAGCGAGTGTGTGTGTCGGTGTTTGTGTGTTGGAGGTGTGTACATCTGTATGTGATGGGCATGGGGGTGCAGTTGCGGTGTGTGTGTGTGTTTGTGTGTGTGTGTGTGTGTGTGTGTGTGTGTGTGTGTGTGTGTGTGTGTGTGTGTGTGTCTGTGTGTGTGTGTGTGTGTGTGTGTGGGGTGGGTGGGTGGGGGAGTGCAAGCAATTTTACCCAAAATGCTGCAATTGTCCCCAAGATTGAGCAGTGCAGAGCGGTAACGCTCATTTTCCAGTCTATTCATTATCTCCTCTGTATTTACTTATCTTTGTCTCACAAGGAAAAATCAGTGTTAAAAAGGGGACCTTTCATGTGGAGAGGGTTTTTTAACAGAGCTTTATGTTCTGACATGGTTGAGTTAAACTAAACTGTAGTCATGTTATGAAAGCAGTATGAATAGCAAATTAGTACTTTCTGCTTTTCATTGGTATTATAAACTGTATTAGATCCCTGATTTTTTCAAATTACATTTCCCTGCAGTCTCTTATAATGCCTTCTTTTGGATG
Organism: Scomber scombrus; assembly: GCF_963691925.1. NCBI lineage: Eukaryota > Metazoa > Chordata > Actinopteri > Scombriformes > Scombridae > Scomber > Scomber scombrus. Next base: position 19,676,010 of record NC_084970.1, read on the forward strand.
AAAATTCCAATTTTGTGGTGTCAAATTAGCGCAAAGAAAATTACACCATTATTCTGGAACAGAAATAATTATATACTGTTTTTACAACCTTTGCCATAGGAGTTTATGATTTTATTTCTCTTTGAAAATAAATCTCCTCATAAATGATTCATTCTTGGTGATAGATCATCTGACAAGGAATAATAAACCAGTACTAGCTGAGGCGTATTTACATTCAAATAAATGCAGACAAAGGAAGTTCATATGAAAAGATATTTCTTCTGTGTTTGCAACACAATAAAACGTAGTTGTCATTGTCCCTCTCAATGACTGTCAAAGCTGATTTACAGGTTTGTTTTTCTTGCATCTAAGAGTTTGACAACAACGTCACCGCTGCAGATTCACAGAGAAATTATTTCTGTCACTTAACTATACATATACGTACTGTGTCTCTCTCTGATACTGAGGTGAGGAAACTGCTAATTTTGTGCTGCTGCTCAAGTGTAAAACTTCAGTAGTTCAGTGCTAGTTACATATATTGCCAGCAGTGAACATCTTGCCAATGATAAAAGCAGATCATTAATAACGGCTTACTAAAACAATTTAAAAAGTATAGTCTGAGCTTACATGTACTTTGCCAACTAGACCTTATCATTTCATCCACAAATAAGAAGGGAGCCAATTTGGATGAAATCCAGCTACCAATTTACAAAACCTAAATCAAAGAGTGTAATCTCTTAAATGACACATCAGGGAACATGAAAAAGTACTCACTGAGTGAAGTGCACTTGACTTGTAAACAGAGGTTTGCAGCATTAAGGCAATTGTGACTTTTATACAGTACATTTACAAGAAATTTCAGATTCATGATAAAATTAACCTCTTTAAATGAATACTTCTCATCAGTGTATAAACCCAAGACCGGCCAGTTTGCAATATATATTAATTTAAAATACCTTTGACTTTAAATGTGTACACAAATACAATCAATCTGATTACAGCTTCTTGCCCTGACAGGTAGTGATGCAACTTACTGGGAATAAACTTCAATGTTAGATTAAGATATAGTGTGCTGAGAGGGCCTTGATAAAGTAACATCGCTACAGATACAGTGAAGTCTGTGATAGAAATAGCTTGATGAAACATCTCTTTAGGTCACACTTACAGCTCTTACCTAGCTCTTCAGGAAGCAATAAACAATTGAATATAGCATTAGTTCAGGCAGGTCACAAAGTCAAGCTCAGCTCATAAACCCAGCCTACATCAGCTGATGGCAGCTGATCTCAAATCCAGCCCACATTAGCTGATTTCCTTCTATGCATTCAATTGGCAAATCACCTTATTTAAGCCGGTTTGTCTTGCAAGCCGCCTCCACCCCAGCTCCTCCTTTACATGCTGTTTCTGACTTAATCAATGTCATTTCATTTCCGTTGTCATTGTTGCCCGCTCTTCTCTGTACCCATGGGGGGGGGGGGGGGGGGGGGGGGGGGGGATGTGTCTCGGCTGCTGCTCTCCCTGCCAAAGACTTTCCATGTATGCACATAAAGGGCCGGAAGATCCCAGTACAGAGCCATACCACCAAATATAACTTACTGCGGATGACAATAAAAGTTTTCTTTGACTTAAATGATCCTGACTGAAATAAGTTTTTTTTTTTCTCCCTTCTAACTTAATTACTGATATTTCTGTGTAATAAGTGCCTGATTTGAGGAAGATAATTAGGTGGGATATTGAAGTGGGCCTCCAGGGGGCTCAGGTTTGGTGGATCAGGAGCAAGGAGATGGGGCGAGACACCATCTTTTCAAATTATTCTGGGGGGGGGGGCAGTGCTCCCAAGCAGCTTATGCAGCTAAGGCTTGGTAATTAAATTATAATTTAACCTGCTGAGGGTGGAGTGGCAGGACTGGACTAGGCTGGGGGTGGAATGGCACTGACAGGATTTACACTTAATGAAATAATAAAGCAACACCAGGAAGGTATCTGGCAGTGAAGAAATAGACACAGTGCCACTTGGCTCTGTGTTTATCCGCTCCTAAAGGTTGGGGGAAGGTTCAAAGCTAACGAGTGGCTCTCTCTTCATCTCTTGCTATCTTCTGTTGTTGAGTGTAGGTTAGTGTAGTGGGTGGCTCTGGATTTCCTTTTTTATTGTCCCCCCCCCCCCCATAGATATTTACTGTACAGTAAATGTTTGTGTGTCCGTTTTTTGTTTAGACTGCATAGTTGCCTCCTCAACTTCTAAATTCAAAAATTATTTGTGATAAGATATTATATAATGTGTATAGGAAAGATCTATACAGTGTATACAGTTTATGCTGTATTTAGCTTTTAATCTTGAACTCTATCCATTAACACATCTTTATATAGACACAAATACAAAATAACAGTCAAAAATGACATGTATTTGTTTCTTTGGTTTGTGCTGATGACTGTATTATTCTATATTTACTTTGCTGCATTTTGCTAAAGGGTTATGTTTCCTGTTGTGCATGCTAATTCTCTGTTGATTAATTAAAGTCCCTCCACAGGGATCCTTAAAATGCATGTAATTAAAAACTCTCAAAGCATCAAGTACCCACAAAATAGCTGACTCTTAAACTTAAATAAGCAGTAACTCATGTTGAGAACAGCATCGGCTCAAAATAAATCTATGTGTTAGCTGATGTATTGAGCACAGGTTATTACATTTTTTTTAAACAAAGTATGACATGTTTTTTTAAAATGTTGCATAGTGTCTATATCTTCATTCTATACGAATTATAGGTCAGATAAGTGTATCCCCCCAGTGTCCTGATTCTTATCATTCTGAGTGCAGAATGAATCTCACTTCAAGCAGGAAGTCAGCTTAATATATGAGTGTATATCCATAGTATAGTACATGGAAAAAGAATAAAACAACGAGAACGTGAGTGAGAATGAAACAGAGATTTAAAGGGTATGAGGTGTGGAGAAATATGGAATCCACCTTCCTTCATCTCTGCAGCTGTTAAGATGGATGCCTCACAGTGGAGGGAAGAACCATGCAGTTTTCCTATAGCTCTGAATTGCCGCAAGCTCATTACAACCCTCCCCTCCAAAATCACTCCCACCCCCACCTGCCCCACTCTCACCACTCACCCGAGCCTAAATCTGCCCCCACCCCAGCCTCAGCCCCAGATCCTGCCCCAGCCAGCATGACAGACAGGCCCAGTTAACAGTCCCTGTAAGCAGGGAAAGAAAGCCGAGCAGAGAGGTAAAATGACTGGACCGCAAATGACAGGTGTAGTTAAAATAGTGAGGCGCAGAAAGGCTTGAGGACAGAGAGCCGGGGCGGCACTGTAATAAGCAGGATGAAGGAGCTCAAGCATTGCCTGAGTTTTTCTCTCTCTTCCACTAACATCCTTCCTCAGGCAAACAAAGGGAAAATAAAAGTAAACTTTTTCCCTCAGACACTTCCTCTCTTCATTCATTTTTTTCTCTCATGTAAGGCTTGCTTTGAACCGCTTCTTTTTGAGAAAAGCTAATGAAGCATTATTGACATAATGCAGGATATTTACAATATTTAAGAGTTTTAATACGCTGTGTGGCAGGGCTGCTTGAATTGTAAATGGGCAAGGGGAGGCCATTTTGTTTGGCCCCCTTTGGACTCATTTAGATGGACAGAGGAGGGATTTGCCTCCACTGCTGATCTGCATCTATTTTCAATGCCTTTCATCCATTTTCTATGCCTTTTTTTATCACCACCTCTCCATCAGATCCCATCCAGCCTCATGTTTAAAATAATCAGTTTTTTGCAGCATCTCCATGCTGGTCAGGGAGAGACAGGGGGGTTGAAGAGTGAATAGATTGGAAGTGTGTAAACCCCATTCAGAGGACAAGGAGTCTCTACTGTTGTTGGAGGAAAGGACATTGTCTGTCCATCATTTCAAACCATCCTGTAGATAAGACTCTTTGTGTTTCTTCTTAACCTCTTAGGTTGATTTCTAAGTGCAAAAATTAAAAATAAAAATCTTTAAAAAGGTTTAAGTCAAGTGTTATTGACAGTGTAGCTGCCACAGCTAGAGACTAAACATATAATTTCAGCAAATGCCCAAAACAACAGGTCAAGTGTTTGGACGAGTCAATAAATCCTCAGGCTGTTTCCTTCCTACAGTCAGTGTTTCTTGTAACAAAGATCCTAACCACGTGGTTATTAATGTAACCATGATGATCAAAGTCCACTAACCTTAACACATTTATAATCTTAGCCCAGTGTTTCCCTAACCTTAACCAAGTATTTATTTGAATCTATATTAAGACTTTTCCCTAACCCTAACCAAGTTGTATTTATGCTCAACCATAGCTGTGTAAGATAAACCAGTTTTATTTTTGCAGCTGGGTTTGTTTTGGAAGGCTCTGACAAATGACATTGTCTTGCTGTTCTGGACAGCAAATGGAAGAAAAAAAAAGCTTCTATGTGTCCTTCAGAAGAGCAGTTAAAAACAATGCATTTTGTTGTTTAATTTGGAGGGCTTGTTTTTATATTTCACAGCAATCCATCCAATAATTGTTGCAACATTTTACTCTGAACCAGAAATCCATCTGTAAGAGGAACGGTCAGGGGATCACCAAAGTCATCAGGGTACATCGTCTGGAAACCATGAATGTCTGTACAAAGATTTGTGCCAATCTGTCTGCTGGTAGTGCTACAGGAAAAGACAGAGGGTCCCCAACTTTATTATAATTTACCCTTTAGAGACCTTGAATATCTGCAGCACATCTTACAGCAATCCATAGAATTACATGCATTTGGATGATTTGTTACATTATGGCTTTCCCCTGTGTAGTCTTTTTCTGATCAAACTCCTTTTCCATTTAAAATGATTGTGTCTCCCTCCTCTTCCTCCGCCTGCTTTCCCTCCCTAACTCTGATTCCACTGCATATCTGATTGGTATTAACAGGATTATCAATGCTGCTGCCATAATTAGAAGTAAAGCACCACAATTACTGATATAGATCAGGAGGATTAAACTTCATAATGTGGAGCTTGCTTCCAGGCAATAAATCGAATGCGTTTTGATCATATGGTCTTTGTTGATATCTACATGTCAGTATTGATAAAGTACTTCCACAAGACTTATATTAGCTGAAAATTGTTGGCCCACAACCTTCTTTAAGCCTTGCAGATACTGTGCAAGTGAGTGGATAAATATTTGATTGTGGCATGCATGCTGACACCAAGTTGAGGTGATGCCAGACTCTTAATTACAATATAATATTTGCCGTGTTTAATACTGTAGTTCATCTTTACTTAGCTTTATATGTAGACTACGTTTAAATTCAAGTGACAGAAGCCCTGTAGTGGTCGTAGTATTTAACGAAACACACAACATTTTTGGTCATGTTTTCATAAAACATGACCATAACATTGTGGTTATTATTGTAACCAAAACAAAGAATATACCCTAACCTTAACAAAGCAGTTATTTCAACTTAAACCAGTATTTTTCCTTAACCTTTACTAATCTAACCAAAACCATAGCATTGTCATATCATATAAAACGTATTTGCTGGAGTACATGAACCAACACTGTATTTTGTCGTTTGGGACTTCTTGATTTAGAGTGGACTGACAGAGGAGATGGGAGAAAAAGTAGGGTTATAGTTTTGACATCAACGCCCAATATCTAACAATAACATTCATCATACAGACATATCATATAGACCCACTGAGCTACAGATTGCTCCCACAGACAAAACCATAATATTATATGCTGTATCATACTAGCCTGTGTTCTATTATTCTCCAGACTACATTAACCTGAATCACTCTAGGGCCTGCTGTTGCAGGAGCCCGTCATCTATGGACTCAGTATCATTGACATATACAGAGAGTGAAAAGTGTGGCCATCTGTGGGAGCTAAATTTAGCAGGTCCCTGTACGGAAGATGAACATCTGTCTTTATCAGCAGTGGTTAACTCAGTACAGGAAACCCAGCACATGTAATTCATGCAATATTTAGATGAGAGGGTCAGAATGCTCCTGTGGGGATGGAGGCAGTCTCTGTTGCACAGACTGCATGATTGACCTGGGCCTGGTCTGTAGAGAGAGGTGCCAGCTCTGATCACTTTAAAGGACAAGACAGCACGCAGGAATGTCATGCTTTAACTCCCCTATCTGCTGATGTTGTGCCTCTGACTGATAAAGCAAATAAAACAGCGAGGCATTAGAGTTTAGAGGCTAAATGATGATGTTGAGATAAGGATCAGCTGTGATTGATATTGACATGAATTTGATGGTGGTGTAATCTGCCAAAGGTGGTGTGAGTCATCATGTTGTCAAATATTGGAGACATCCTCAGTTTTCCAGACGTCTGAAATTTCACCTTGGTTGAAATGGTCTGAAATTAGTGGATTAGTGGAACCTTGGCTAGATTTCTATGATTTTATAGCCAAACTTTAAATCAAGTGCAGTGTTTTATAACATATTATTACTAGTGACATATTTCAGTGCTGTGGAAACAGAAGTTGTTTTAGTTGATGCATATCTAGTGAACCAGATGTGTTTGATATAAAAGTTTGGGGTTTGTTGGTACAGATTCCTCCCTGTCTGTCTTATATCTTAAAGCATTGAATGAGTAATATTCCTATGGATAAAAAGCATTACAGAAACACATGTGCACACTTGCACACATTACAGAGCGTAATAAAACTGGTGTTATTTGGCTTTCTAGTTTCCAGGAGCATGGACAGCTGTTGTTGGAGAGTACAATGCAGCTCTTATTTCTTTCTTCATATGGCTGCTGAACCACCACCTCCTCTGCCATATTAAACACTCAGTCAGTGTTCACTCAGTATTTCTTGGCAACGGACCTGTCTTTTCTTTGGGGTGTCACATTGTACCATTGCTCTTACATTGCTCAAATCAAAGCGCAACAGAAGCAGTGAGAAAGAGGAGCAGACCTGAAGTCCTCCCAACACCCCACCCACACACATTCACGTGCACTGATTCCCAGACACGAGCATGCATAAAAACACCGAAGCACTGACATGCATTCATCTGAGACACACATCGTAATGCTGCAACATCAGGGCCACCTGCCTCCATCTTAGAACAGGAAGTATGTACATACAGACTAACAAGTACTTGGTTAGTTGGTATGTGTGTACATACTGGTATCACTTAATGGAAAGTTTCTGAGTAATTATGTGATCGCTTAATGGGAGAAATTATTGGATATTAGGTGTTTTATTGTCAACTTAGAAGTGTCCAATCAAATTCCATCATCTCTGCTACATGTTAGTCTGCACATGGCAGAGAACCCGACTTAGCTTTTACTGCACATACTATACAAACTTTTTTTTCCTGGAGGAATGCAAACTATAGGTAAGCAAACTGATAAGCTTATAAAGTGGCTGCAGGCATTTTTTTTCGTAACTTCCAAAAAAGGTGAGAGAAACTCCATCTTATTCCACTCACAGATATACAGTGATGATACTTTCATGACAACTTTAAACAAAAATAATTAATAAAAAAACAACACTGTCATTTAAGAGCTGCGCTTGAGTGTTTTGTTTTTCCCCTCCATCCTAAGTTATCTGCCAATGTGCAACAACCGCTGCATTCAAAATATAACATTATTTAGAAATGAAGCCAATAACCCGTTAAGATATATGAAACCCATTTGTGAAATGTTTGAGAAATTGCTGCCAGAGGGTGGTGGATTAATGTGGTCTCTGGTGCCAGTGCTGAAGATTCAAAAACGGGAGGTAAATATTTCACCATGAAGCCATTTCCACACTTAAAGGGCACACATACACACACACACATGCAATCACACAGGCTTTGAAATGATACAATATAAAAACGCTGTCCTTCATACTCACTGCGGATGTCTGATATTTCATCCTTGTTGTTTTATTAAAGATTTAAACAAGTTTACATCTCCAACACATACAAATTAGCCAATTTTTCTGACACCCACTCTGATCTAATGCGGGAGATATGTGGGAGAGAGGAGAGAGAGATGGAAGGAGAAACAGAGATTGTGATGGTTTATTATATTTCCACAGGTGAATTTAATACATTAAAAAATACATTATTTTAAATAAAATAGGTGCTGAGGGAGGCAATGTTTCATTCTGCTGGATATGACTGTCAGAAGAGGATTTTTGAGTTCTGTAAAGTTCATAAAATAAATTTCTGACATTAGTATTGTAAATTAATATTACAATCTCCTTAAGCGTTGTGTGTCTCAATATACTTTGTCCTTGTTAGTAGTAATAATACATACATTATATGATGCTGCTTAAATGCATAGGTTCAGTGTGTGTGTGTTATATTAACTTTATTGAGTAAATGGATCATCTTATTTTCTTCCTGTAACTTTTTGTGGATTGACTTCTTGCTCCATTGTTGTATCATCTGAATTTGCTACATTTAATTTCTTTGTCTGTCGGTGGCTCTTATGTCTCTGCTCCCCTGCATCCTCAAAGTCAATCGATTATCTCCAGGGTTGAGGTTCTGGCTCTCATCTGACACGTTGGGTATCTATCCCTGGCTTTTTGACCTGGGCCAACCCTCGACTCACCCTGTGGCGTCTTCCGAACTTTGATGGCAGCATCCATATCCATGTCACCAGTCTGACACTGTCCATCCTGCATCAATAAACATTTGGGGAGGGCAGATTTTTGTAGGCTGAATAATTTATAGTGCATGATTAGAAACTCTATCCTGAGTGGAGGATCTTGTTGCTTGTATGTTTCTCTTGGATCTTTACAATAAAACATGACCCAGTCTGATTAGAATGTCCAGTGCCACAGAGCTTGTTGGGTGTGTGTGTGTATATTAGTGTGTGTCAAAGAGACTGAGAGAGAGAATTAAGACAAGTGAATGAAGGTTTGTTCTGAAGTGGCCGTGAATGAGCAGACGCAGTAAAGTAATATTTATTGAGACCTTATATTCTCACAGAATGTGAGTGTTTAATACTAAATTCTGTTGTCACACCGCTCAGTGTGACATTTTAGCCTTAATTATAGCTACATGAAATTTGTCGGGCTCCAGGAGCAGTTCTGTGTGATTTAATGAATTACAGAAAATCAGTCAGAGTGTGTTTTTGGAGGTGTCAGCATTAAGACAGCATGAAATAATTTGATCTGAATGACAAATAAGAAGTGCTTGTAAAATTGTCACAGTGAGCCCAAAATATTGAAATAAATAACAGCTAATCAAATTTGATATGTGAACTTACTACAAATGGTTGAGTATGTTCCAGAGGCTATTGCATACAGTTCACCCTTATCCATCAGGGTGCCACCAGTGAAAAATAAAAACCTTGCACTGACAGGAAAAACTAAAACTTAAAGCCATTATCTTTTTCATTTAGAATGCACATCTTCAGTAAACAGACAATTTGTTATTTTTCTTATGATCCAGTCACAGTCTAAACTTTAACCACGAAAACATGATGCATTCTTTCCATTCCAGCACCCCATCAGTTGTACAAATTGCAGAGAAATACTGCGTGTTCAAAATCCTAAAACCTGTCAGCTTCTCACTGTTGATGAAGCAGATGTAAGGCAAGCGTCTGGCAGGCACTGTTGTCCTTCACTGGGGTCTGCTTCTCTTTGTGTTACAGAGGGACAGTAGAGCGAGCGCATCATGAACTTCTCATCATACAGTAGCTATGGGTGTGTGTTTGGGGTGTGGAGGGGGTGTTATGTTCATTAGCGCAGTCAAAATGCCTGGAGGCATAAGCAGAGGAGGAGTGGGTGAAGGAGAGCGGGGAGGGAGGGGGTGGCTTGTATGGAAATTGACCAGTGTGCTGTAACTGTTCATCTGGTGTAGGCCTTTGAAGTGAGCTGTTCAACACTGCAGCCGGCCTTGTTCTTGATAATTGCCTAAATGATCTCCATGGAGCGCTGGGTTGTGTTACAACTGAACTAATCCAGGGGCAACCCGCTGATTTGACAAGAGAGCTCTTCGCTATGTCAGTCTCCCCCCTCGCCCAAACAACAGCCTATCTTCCATTCTGTTTCGTCTGTTTATTAGACTAACACAGCAGGGGGTGTCATGGTAGTGATGTGGGTTCTGGAGGCATGGGGGGGGGGGGGGGGGGGGGGGGGGGGGGGTTCTGTTTGTTGTAGTGATGATGGCCACTGTGCTCCCCAAGCTTAGCCACACGCTTAACCCGCACTCCTTGACATCATACCCCACGCTCGCCCCCATTGATATGTAAATGAGCAGCAACCCTGTTTGCAAATGAGGGAGGAATAATTAGTCAGGAGCACTTAGCAACAACAACAATAATACACACGTCTGATCCAAGCTGAGCTGTTCTCTCTTTGTCATTTGAGCTGCTGCTGGCAATCAGACAAGGCCCCTCCACCCCCCAACTGCAGCACCAGAGACACTGGTGGGTGGTGGGGCATCTACAACAAGTATAGTGTTTGGCCTTTTGGAACCTCACCAGGGTTTAGGGAGCCAGTGGAGCATGGAGGCCAAGCAGAGCCCTAGGCCAAGAGCACAGAGTACATAGCAAAGCCTGGGCTGGAGACCTCTCTGGTATGCAGGGAGGTCAGAGCAGAGAGCGAACCGAAGAGGAAGTAATGTGGATACGCGGAGACCTGAGCTTTACAGGTCCTGGAGGAAGAAAGAGCACCGTCACACACATGTTCATGAAAAAACTGGAAAAATGAAAGTTCAGTTCAATTTTCAGTGAGCAAGTAAAACCTGTGTTTGTTTGTCAGAAAAGAATAGGGAGAAAGATAACACAAAGAGTAAGCAACAGAGAAAGTTGATAAAAACAAAATGGCCAATGGCAGATATAGAAAAAAAACGCATACTTGTCGGGAATAGGACTCAGTATCTTGACTGGGAAAAATAGATTATTATGTCCAATTTACATACAGTGCTAGGGCTTCAAAGAGGTGGGTGTCATGTTAGTATTCTGGTGCCAGGCGTAATCAAGAGCCCCCCTCCCACTGTCCCAGGACAGGCCCAGTGGCAGGGTATCAGGTAAACTAAGGTCCCATATAAAAGCGGCCCCTATGAATTATAAATTATAGGCCACAGGAGCCACAGCCTGTGGGATACAGAGGGGGTAAGAGGGACTATATTCCCGGAACAAAGGACAAGGATGGGAGGGGATAAAGTGGAGAGGTGGTGGGGTGTCATATAGTAAAAGTTAAAGAAGGACAGACAATTTGCTGGTGTGACACTGATGTCATTGTCTAACATAAGTTATATCTTTGTGATAATGATCTAACATTTTTAGGTAATAAGCAACTTTAGGAGTCCAGTCTTTCTTTACACGTGTATTTTACTGCGATAGAAACAGCTTATGTCTCAGAATATTTTATCCACCATTTTGTGTATTGGCACACACATGCAAGAATAAGCATGAGTGCATGTGTTCTACTTTATGCTTGTGTTCATGTGAAAAGCCTTCTGAACCAGCTGGAGTTTCCTGGTCCTCCCCATTGGTCAGTGGGTTGTAGGCCTGGTTCAGTCAGAGGTGATTGAATAGAAATATTGTTTTTTTTCCTTTTTTGGGGGGTGGTGGGGGCATGCTGATGAAAGGTTGATTGATATGGTGTCAGGCGCTCTGTGATGGATTAAATTGTGTGTGCAGACGTTGTGGCCCTGGCCAGTCATGGCTGTTGCTGCCTTTTCCGTCAGCCACTGCTGCGGCAGCTTTAAGAAAATTTGATTTTCGCAGCTCAGAAACACACGGCAGCCCCTTTCTCTCCGCTGCCTGACTTCCATTTAGTTTGAGAGTGCACAAGTGATTCTTTATTGGATGAAATCTGCGCCGGATTGGATAAAGTGTTAGAGCGCTGAGCCATCTATCACTATCACCGCCCCAGCTCCAGTTTCATTTTAAAAGAAAAGAAAGAAAGCAGAAAAAACAGAAAGGAAGAAGAAGAAAAACAGACAGCCATAGGATGTTGGAGATTTGAAAATTAACTGTGGCAAGGAAAAAAAAGATCTATCCTCCAACCACTAAGCCTGTTTCCTCTGTTGGAGGATACCAAGCTTTCCTCAGTAGAGATGCCTCCATGACTCACTAGTCTTTCAAGCTCTCCCATCTCTCTCCTCTCATAATATCTGCTGACCGGCTCAAGCCCACACCTGTTCACACCCTGCTCTATAGATCCAGTCAGTTTAACATAGTATTGGGTTTTTCTCCTCATAGGGGTCCTACACACAAGTTTGACATGTTTTTATACTAGTGCAAATATAAACAATTATTTTACTGTCAGATCATTTAACAGACAGGACACTGTTAAAGTCCGCTATTGGGACAGGACACTGTTAATTTACTGTTATAGCCTAAAATTCTATGAGTACAGCAACATGATAAACTTGACTTATAGTAGATACTGCATGACAAAACCTTAGTGTGGATTCAGGAACTGGTACTTTGATGTTGCTCCTACAGCAACATTTTGAGAAGGTGAAGCGCCTGCTCTCACTGTACGAACCTGAAATTACCAATTCACCAACCTCCAATCCTTACATGCTTTCTTCTCTTCCTGTCATATTTTTCTTTCTTTTGGTATTTAGTATGTAGCTTGTGTCCATGCACAACTTCAAAAGCTATGCTAATATAAAAACACATCTAAAACAGAGATGACACCTTGGATTTATTCATTCAAACCATTGTGTAAATATTGCCTGCTTTCTGCTTGCAAATGTCAAGCTGGACCAAAGTTTCTATCCAGCCAAAGAAACATTCAACAGTATGAATCCTATACACAATAGTACTTGTTGTTAATGTAAAGTAGGTGTTCTGTATAGGAACTTTGCAGTTGCTCAGCTGTGACAGAAATATATTTTCTATAGATGTGACAAACCAGTTAAAACAAATAGGTTGTTGAACTGTGGGTTGCTTCACAGCAAACTCAGTCTGCAGCCTTCATTCCTCACCCATAGTGTGGAAAGCATTGGGGGACAAAGTTCCTGACCCCACAAACAGCCACCTCAGTCATCTTGACCTACATAAGTTTAGACTTACTCATCAGGCCAGCATCTCTAGTCCATCCAAGCCCAGCCAAACACAGTTCAGTATAAACCTGTGAATTAGTCAGACTTGTTTGTTTGCTTACATCTGACATTTCTCTTCCATTCATTTTTAAACACTATCCCTTATGTCCCTCTGTCTGTCCATTAGTGCTCTGCTGCATAAAGCAAATGGCCATGAATTTACCTCAGGGCAATGCAGAAGAGAGCAAGGACATTAGAGAGGAAAAAAGCTCAGGGAGAAAGGCGGCAGAAACCGTGAAACTCCTATGTGTTTCATTTCGTCTTACATAATTCATTTTGAGATGCATCTTGGATGATGTAAATCTGTTCAGAGGCACCCTCTATTCCAAACCTTTACCCTTAAATGTCTCTGTGGCTGGAGTGTCCTGAGGCAGTTTGGACCCACCAGCTTGCCCCAGCCCCTGCCTTAATAAATCATTATGGAGCCGATCCGCTCTTATCAAGCTGGTCAGAGACCTCTAATGAGCGCAGGGACCACGACTCTGCACAGCCCCAGAAATATTTTACTAAGAGAACATTTAAACATACACTATTCAGGATGTATGACCACATTGGTGAGCCCGTTGTATCACATCTGCATCATAAAAAGCAGGTCAGAGATCATAGTCTGTATGTATCCATACATTGTTTAAGATGCCCACTGTGATGCAGCTAACACCATCTTCTAGTCTGACTTGTCCACTGGCCAAAGGTGAGTGCCCTCTATGGAGCGCTTGGATTATTTTGCGTATCCCAATGGCTCCTATGGGGCCTCATGACCTTTGCTCCTATGCTCTAGTTATGATGGCCCTTCAGAGAAGAGAACATACTCACAAGTCACATGCTCAGGTCGTCTCCCTGAATAATTGTCCTTTGCTTCTTTATGGCCATTTTGTGGTTTATGTGTGACATTGACTAGACACAATTACGAAAATCGACACACTCCTGTAATGCAAACCTCGACCTGGAAACAATTCAGGATTTTGTGAAACTAATCTAACTAACTAACTAAAATTTGATTATTCTTTTGAACCAAATATTATGCCAATCTAATAGCTTCTTCTATTTATAGTTCAGGTTGAATTAATTGGTGAAGTCAGATGCTGTAGTGTTTGATTTAAATGAACCACAAATTTAAATAGTCTGCACACTTGCACAAGTTGAAAATCATTGCGCATTGTTTGAAAATCACCTAGCAACCTTGTTCTTTATGACAGCTTTGTCAAATGAAACAGTTTCTTGATTGACAGAATTGTAGCTTGCATTGTGTCAGCAAAGCCACTACTGTTGTACCTTTTGAAAAAAAGTCCATGTGCTTCTGCTCATGTACTTTTCCTAATGAATTAATGCAATTTAAACCAGAAGGTAAGGCATTCATAGGTACAATGAGAAATAGAAAGAGATCATATCACAGGTTAAGGCCAGTCTCTTTGATACAGGCAGACTATCATTAAAGAAATGCTCAGGCACTCAGCCATGAATCCACCATTCAGAAATACCTGACCTAGGAGCAGCAAGTACATTGTTAATGCTTCAGTTTTTTTTTAATAAGTTGGAAAATTGCTTAGACCACTGAACAAAGTCAGAATGAGCAAGGACTCACTGACAGTAATAATAAAAGGTAAGAAAGTCTTTCTGTTAAATTCCTTTTAAGTGTCCAACATCCAAGACTGAAGAAAACTAGTAAGAAAAAAATCATTATGCAGTTGTTTCATCTGACTCTTTTCTTCCCCAGCACAGAAACACAGGGCTGATTAAAGATGACTAAAACCTAAAACCGACCAAGCTATGTACTTCTTCTCCTTCCTCCTCTCTTCAACTTTTATTTTTAATGGAATATTGGCCCCGAGCTCGTTTACTCAGGAACAGAGGGATATAAATGTTTTAAAATTTAACCAAAAAGAAAAAGAAAGGGAAGAAAATGGAATGGAAGGAGGAAAGGATAGGTAATATGAGAAAGATTTTAATCTCAATAATTCATAAAGCAGTCTTTCAATACCCTTTTTCTCTCTGCTGACTGGTGTTTGATGAAGATACAGGCTTTCTCTCTGCTGGGCTCAAGCAAGGTAAATGTTGTGCAGTGTAGATAGGCCTCCGATAAGGCCAATATATGAAGCACTTACCAGGGGGAGTGGGGAAACGGCATTACCCAGGCAGAACATAGGGAAAGAGAACAGAGCAGGACCGGATCAGAAACAAGGTTAGAATGGCAGCAAAGGCCCTAAAGGAAGCTAGGCAAGACAACAAGTCAGGTTGTGCACTGATTGTAGCACCTTGGGTCACAGGGTCAGTAAAGGGGTGGCACATGGATACTTAAAGCTGGATAAGGTGTTTTTGCTTAGGTGACAGTGGGAGCATGTATAGAAATTAATTTGGTACTTATTAAAACAAGTAAATGACTGGCTTTGTTGTAAAGACATAGCATTTTACTTGCATGATGCATGTTTTTTTCTGAAGCATTATCTGCTATAGTTTTCCATATGGAGGAATCTCTCTCAGGTATTGCTTTCAATCAGCACTGCTTTTCTGTGCAGGAAATATCTTGTATATTCAATATATTTTGTGAACAAATGGTGTGATTTTTTTTCATCCAGATTTCACAGTAAAATATACTGTGTTTTGTAAAAGTATGGGAAAAAATAGACAGACTGAGTGTGTAGAGAGAGAGAGAAAGATGAGGATGAAGGAAGAGGGCTTTGCTGCTCTGAGGTACAGCCCTCTGATCTCCTTTTAAGTTGTGGCCCAGCATGCTCAGCAACATAGCCAGTCAAACCTACAGCCCCCCAGGGTTCAAGCTCTGCTCAAAGGGTTCTCCTCTCTGAGGCTTCTCTGCGTAACCGCCAGGCCACGGCTCCTTTCCACCCCAATGATCACACACACACACTCCCGACCAGGACTCGCATGTTGGACACTGTGTTTGAGGAAGCGTTCTGTGATAATGTCCCAGTATTGATCAGCTTTCTGTGATGATAGCTGTTGGGAAAGCGACCTGAATTCAATCTGGAATGATTGTTAATGGTGGGTGCTGGAGGGATGCTGGCTCAGCCTCCGGTCTGCCATAGTGGGGGTGAGGGTGCTGGGGTCCAGGGTTCACCAAAGGTGAGGGGCCCTCCTTCCCATCTGTAGTCCTGGGAGTCAAGTTCAGCCAGGGGGTCTATGGGGGACTGGAGGTCTGGACACCATGTCCATCTGGATCAATCTGCATGTGGGCAGCTGACGGAGACAGCCGCTCTTGGTTAGTGACAGGAAAAAGATGGCTAAAGGGGACGGTTGATTTGGGAAATGTGATTTTTCTAAGCAGTAGAGAACTGAACTGCTGGCCTTTATGTTTGGTTAATGCAATGCAAATTGATTTTCAACATCACCATCACTGCTTATATCTCACTGGTTTCATGTTTATTTGACTTACAGTATGTATGTAATGGAAATATACGGCCAATATAAATTAAAAAAATAAAAAAATAAAGTGACATTAAACCTTTAGCTTGGCAACTTAAGTGCACACTTTAAAAAGCACATTTGAATATAAATGTCTTTTTTTTCTTATTATTTTTACAAATTTTGCTCAAAGGGTTGCTGACAATTGTTTTGTTTGCCAGTAGCTGTGCTGCATCTGCAAGTGTGTGTGTGTGTGTGTGTGTGTGTGTGTGTGTGTGTGTGTGTGTGTGTGTGTGTGTGTATAAGGCATTCATGAGATTAGTGTGAACCTTGTCCTCCCTGAAGGTGCAGAGGCCAGGCACACTGCTGCCGCTCATATGCATCTCTTTTATTGTCTATTGTGTGTAATCACAGTCCTCCCGCTTCTCAGTGCTAGACTTTTGACCCCTTTTATTTTGCTGTCCATTTTCAGCTGCCCCGCAACCTAACGGGCATTAGACTACTGAACAGATGTGCAGGGGGCAGTCAGTGAATGCTAATGAGGGCTTCTGAAACACCAAATCATTTTTTTATAGTCTGGATGACAAACTAAGAAAAAGTAATATATGGCACGCCAAGCCCAGTTTTAGTGAAATGTTGAATTTATACATTTAAAAAGGAGCTTTGTTATAGGTAAAATTCAGAAAGTAATTGTCTGAGTCATAGAGGCCGTGTGTATGTGTTTGTTTGTGTTTGTGTTTGTTTGTGTGTGTGTGTCTGTCTGTATCTGTGTGTGCACGTGTCTGTGTGTCCCCCTAACATGCAAGCGTGTGCATGTGTGTGTTGTGGCCGTTCATGCGCCTGACTGTGTGTGTCCCCAGGCTAGACAAAGCATGCTACTCCTTGGCAGTTCCCCCCTGTCATTGCAGAGGCCTCAGTGTGTGAGTGCGAGTGTGTGATCAATCTCACGTGGACCAGTCATGGTGTCAGGGCAGCACTGGATCTGACTCTCTCCCTCTCCTCTCTCTCTCTCTCTCTCTCTCTCTCTCTCTCTCTCTCTCTCCATCTCTCTCTCTCTCTCTCTCTCTCTCTCTCTCTCTCTGTCTCTCTCTCTCTCTCTCTTCTCTCCTCGTCTCCCGTTTCTCTTCCTCTTCTCTCTTGCTATTCTCCATCCATCCTTTTTCTTTGACTGTGGGACAGTAGGAGTGCCGGGTCAGGAGCGAGCTTGTACAACGCCCATCTTTCTAGAGGATAATTAATGCATGCCAAGCTGGAAGGCTGATCTCGCCACCGGATTGCTCCAAACAGGTACCTGTGCCTTCCTTTTCTGTGGAGATGCCCTTCTCTGTTTCACTTTGTCAACTGAGCTTTGCTGACTGATTGATTTGCTGACCAGCACTCACTCATGCTTTCACTTTTTCACACTCTCCCTCCCTCTCACTCTCTCTCCCTCTCCCCCTTCTCTCCCCCTTCTCTCTCTCTCTCTCTCTCTCTCTCTCTCTCTCTCTCTCTCTCTCTCTCAAACACACACACACACACACACACACACACACACACACACACACACACACACACACACACACACACACACACATACACACACACACACACACACACACACACACACACACACACACACACACACACACACACAATGCATAATGTACACAAGGTACACATGCATGCACAGCCATTACTGAGCAACTTTTAATAGTGTTTGCCAGAGTGAGAATAGCTTGGTTTCCTTCTTGATCTACATTGTGTGGGTTTACAGGTTTACAGGTGTAGAGTTAGAGAGACACGTTTTATGCTCTGAGGTGGCAAATGTCATTTTTTGAAGTTGAAATGGGTTGTCTTTACTGCTCTGGGCTACTAGGTGCTTCTACACCTCTGATCGCCTCTGATCGACTTTCTCAAAGGTTACAGCTTTTCTCTTTTCTGTGATTTTGTGTATTTGATGTGTTATTCCTCACTGAGATAAAACCAAAATATGTGAAAAACTGTGATGATTCTGAAGCAGTTAAAACTGTTTGACTGCTTTGCAATAAGATATTTTGAAATTTTATATTTTCTTAAAGGCAATAATGGCAATAATTTACAACAAAATTCTCATTACAGTGTATTTATTGGCTTTTATTATATTAATGATATGTAGTTATTCTTCATTAGTCAATATAGTGACAGACATCTATATGCTTGTTGGTTTATTGTGTGTAATATAATCATATTTACTACCAGTTTAATAGACATTCGTCATGTTCACATAACTCAATGGGGAAAAAAAACATAAAACTGATATACTATTGAAGCCTGTTTTTGTTACTAAGTCATTACAAAGTTACTTTTTAACTTTTAGTTTTTCTTTGGCCATTAGTTGGGATTGACGGACTGGATCAACTTTCAAGAGTCCTGTAGGCATGTCTGCTTGCCTTCACAGATTTGAGGAAAGAGGAAAAGGTGTTTCCTGTAAATGTCACTCTCATTTTAAGATGAAGAGATATTTTTCTAAAGGGTCAGCACAAGAATTCATGGTAGATGCTGCCCCGGGAGCTTTGAAAAGGGGGTTAATTTGGAGAGAATGTGACAGTTATACAGAAACTATTTTTCTGCTCTAAAACCCACCTTTCAAATGTGTTTAAAATGTCATCATGTATGGTGTTGTATTGTAATATAACATAAATACATTAGCATTACATTTATTAGATGAGGGTAGGTGACCCAATTTGAAGTTGTTCTAAACTTAATTTACACGTACATATCCACCAGTCCAAAAGGTTAATGGCTGACAAATTAACCCCTGCAGCATTATCTTACAAATGGCCTGCAGCATATGATAACCTATAATCAATATCACCAATTATGTGTCAGACAGAGGCTATTGGCCGTGACCTGTCTCTCATGAAGAGACTTTCTGAGGAAACAAGATCTCTTCCACTATGCAGATGCAGGATCTCTCCCATTCTGATGTCATTACAGACACCTGGGACCACCTATCATCCACTGACTGCATCTATTTATCTGCGTCTGTTGCTTCCTCTGCATTTTTTCCCCTTCTTCTCTTTTTTCTTTGTATTTTCTGCTCCTCCATCAATATCTTCTCCCTTTTTATGGTTTTTCCTCTTCCTCTCTGTTTCCTTTTTTACATCAATCTGGTCTGTCTTCAGTTTTAAGCTATGTAAAAAATATTCAATGTTAAAAGTTTGGGTGTTCCTTGCTGCATATTTTCATATGGTATGACAATCAATCTCTAGATTGAATTTAAGGGAATAATGACATTGTTTTCTCTCATCAAAATACCTGACATATAATATCATAGATAGATATATAGATATATAGATATTATGTTATATGTTACTTGATTCAAATTAAATTGTTCTAACCTTAGATACAATCCTTGTTTTTGTATTGCAGCAGTGGTTTCTGTCACAAATATTTAAAATATATACATATGTGTTATAAAATCCAGTTTCATGAATTACCTCAGTGATGAGAGTCAGAGATACTGCATGTACAGTATTTTTAATCTCTGAAATAACATGACTTTGGACAAACTGTAAACCTGGCATCTCATGTTCAGACCTGAATACTAAAACTCAACTTCCTGTTTAAACAAACGTGAGTTATTCTCTACACTAGTGCAACAGCATCTTACAAGTCCTGTCCTATTTTGTTAACAGAGCATCTCACAACTCTGATTACATAATTAATTGCTAATGAATGAATGAAATGAAAAACTGAAAGATGAACTGTAAGTTTTAACTGGTCTGTGAGTCGTTTTTGAGTATAATCACCTTGGTGCTGGACACCTGCAGACCTGGCATATTTTAGGTTTCTAATCTCTTAATTTTGTCGAGCTACTTCTACAGTGTTGATCACCATAATGTAAATGTAATGCCATAGCGTGTACTATTTTCCATTAAACACAACAACTGAGTTAATAAGAAAAAGATCGAGAGCTGAAGGGTTTATTAGCTTGGACTATAACGAAAATCTTGTCATTAGGGCCCTCAGTATGCAGCGTTCGTGTTAACTGTAACTTTACAGCTTGAAAAGAATTGCAGGTCAGTGACTCATTTATTCAACCAATAAACGATGTAAAAGGCAAGTTAAATAAATATTTTTTTAAGAAGAAGTCAAATTTCAATTCAGGCATATATGAGCCATTCATCTATATTTATGAAATGCGCGACAAGGTTTCTTGTCACTTGGACAAATAAAACTCCGTGTCACTGCGTTAGTTCGCATTTATTATTATTTCTGACAGGTGTTTACTATTGACATGAATATCAGTTTTAACTAAAAAATAATCAAATGATAATTATAGTAATTAATAACGAATTATGTTAATAATAATAACATAAATAAACATATTGATGTAGTATTATTATTATTAATAATAATAATAATAATAATAATAATAATAATAATAATAATACAGAAATGGTATTTTTAACTGAGATATTTCGGGCTCTCGGAGACAGCAGACAGCGCTGGTCTGTTGATGGTCACTGGCTGCTGAGACCTTGAACTTCACCAGAGCTGGTCTGGGGTTGAGATGCGGGGGGCAGCTGAGAGCCATATGCCTGCATGTGACTGCTGTGACACCCATGGCAAAGACAGGGATGCTCACCGACTCTTATGGTGAGGACAAATGCCTAGCAGCTCTCTGGCTCCTCTGGCTACTTTTCCGAAAAAAGAAAAAAGAAAAACAGATGAGGTTATTTAAATTGTTTTGTTCAATTTATGACAGCAAAGAATATATCCCTCTCACTATTTCAGTTTGTAGCCTGTGAGTCACTGGCTGAGGGGTTAACGCAGTAATATGATGGTTAAAACACAAACATCCGCCTAGTGATATTCATTTAAAACAACAACAGCAACAACAAACAATCACACCGAAAGAAAAATATGAAACATAATTTAAAATGATAATATTTTTTAACGGCCTTTCTATAGGCTAGAACTTGGACAGTCTGCAGATGGTTTCAGCTGTTTAGGCCTATAAAATATTCAGTTTACAAAAAGCTATAAGTGATGTGTAGCGCACAAATAAAAAAGGAGGGGTCAGATTAGGGTGGGTTTGTTCTCCACTACGTTCACTTTCTGCTGTCCAGACCTGCTCTGCATGCAGGCCCATCTTTGCCCTTCATGGATAGGATGGCACAGGGAGAGGACACTAACAGCTTACTGTAACCAATAGAAATAGACATTTGCAGGCATTTAATTATTTCTTTTGCTCTTTTCTAAATTTCGTGCTGGTGGCTGTGCTGCTTTCATCGTCTTTTTTTCAAAGACAGACTATTTAGTTTCACAAATGTTAATTGATTAATGATCAAACCTACTCGCTAGTAGATACATTTACATCCTGTATCGATGTTTCGGGGTTTCTATTTTTGTTGCATATCAATATGGGCTATGTACGACTACAGGCCCGATCCTCTGTATAATATGTCACTTCTTGCACTAACTATGATGTCATGTTTGAAATCCCTTTGGTCTTTGAATGAAGGGAGGTAGCTCTTAATAATGAGCGCTAAATAAACATTATTATTTCTCTTTTCTGAGGAAAGAGCGGGAGTTGAGACTAAGGTGAAGGATAAATAAATGATGTTAAGAGTTGAAACTTGAAAACAAACCTTCACACATAAAACGTCTGATTGTGACAGCTCCCAATCAGACGCGTTAGCCAATTTAGTGTCAACAAAATATCCTGCACAACAGTCATTTAGGCGTGAATAGAATTTCAAAAAACCTAGCCTATTTTAAGGAGAGCAGGACGGTTTGGAAAAGCAGCAGGTCTGTAACTCACATTATACTGAACTGGCACTGCATAATACTGTCTTTGAAAATGTTAAGATACAACATTTATCACAAAAAAATCAAACCATATAATTAGTTTCACGTGAATTAAAAGGGTTGCTTCCGTTTGCTTTTTCAATCATTTTATAAAAGCATATTCATTAAAAAATAAATATTGTGTTTTTTTAAATCTTCAAACACAGATCATAATTAATATGATCATTATTATTATCATCATCATCATCATTATTATTGTTATTACTATTATTATTATCATCATTATTATTACATTTGAGCTCTATTCTTACAAATAAAAATGTACAGGCCCACATGTGTTGCTTCAAAGGTTGGGCCTAATTGTTGTATTCATGCTAACAAGTGTCCTATTAGAATATAATGAATATTAAATAGACGGAATAAACTTGTCAGTTTCAATTGGATCACTCGCCAAATTCCTCAACAGTTGGCCCGCGAGGCAATTAATACAAGCTATTACCCCGCGATCAAGCCTAATTAGCCCCGATTAGTTGTAAAAGGGGAGGAGGTGGCGCTAATTGAAAAAGCCTTCAGAAAAGGAGGCTGTGTGTTGTAGACACGGGGTCCTTATAAGCAGCTCTCAGTAGTAAATACCATTCACATTCAAATGAGAGTGACAAACTTTGGCACAGAAACAAGCACACGTCCGCCTCCCGGCCTTCCAGGCTGTCTTAAAAGAAAAAAAAAAAAAAAAGCGCACCCCTTTTGTTAACCTGACACGTGTTTAAAGGAGCGTGATTTGGTTTAATTCTGCAGGAGGATGGCACAGTGCCCAAAAGCTTAGGAGAGACACCCCAAAACGAAAACAGGCAAGAATGAAATTGTTATCCAATATATAGCTCTATATATTTATATATTTAAAAATGCTCTTTTATCCGATATTAAAATACACCCACAAATGCATACGTTCACACGCGCACAGGCAACTCGCAAACACAGCACACAAAAGCCCAGAACAAGAATAATCTCCTTGAAATAAAGAGGGGGAGTGTGTGGAAAGAATGGACTTTAAATGCATTTAAGCTACAGTGTAGAGAGCAGAGCCTTGCACCTGTCTCCCTCTCGCTGGAGATTTGCACCCCTCCTGCTCTCGGCATTGAGGAGTCGCTCTGTGTGTGTGTGTGTGTGTGTGTGTGTGTGTGTGTGTGTGTGTGTGTGTGTGTGTGTGTGTGTGTGTGTGAGTGTGACTGGCCATGCATGTCATATTTTCGACCGACACACACACGCAAACGACGCCTTTCCTGCGGCATTTGTCTCTTTCTTGTGCACCGCAGTGAATATGTGACCTAAATAAGCATTTTACTGTCTGTTCTGCCTTTTAGACTTCTCATAAGAATAATCTGTAATTTTGCACGTTTTTGTTGTATCCCACCCCCACGCCCATCCCCCTCCTCCCCCCTTTTCCATGGTGTTGTCTACTTTGATGAGTGTAATATTAACATGATAAGGAGATGTCAATGAAAAGCTCTCTATACCTGACTGAGCAGACGGCGCTGTGATATACTGGGTCTAATGTAATATTAATGCATGCAGGGCTTGTTTCTTATCAGGAAAGATCTCTCCAAAATTGTCCTCCACGGGGACCCACTTAGAATGAAGCACATATAATAGAAATGATCACTCGTTTTTAGCCTGCATCTGAAAGATATTACTCCACTTTATACAGTAAGTGACACAGATTTGAAAAAGCCTGCTTCACTTAGGCCTTTAGCATATACATTTTGTTGTGTGAGCATATTTTTAAGTTAAAACAAAAGGCTAATTTCCACCTTCTATGAAACAACATTTGTGCTGAAAAGAATAATACCTCCTAACATGCCATATTAAAAATATAAAATCTAATTCATTTAATTTCACATTTTTATCTGATTTAGATAGCTGTTTGGACTGAACACACCCCAAGTGAAAATAAAATTAATTTAGGAAAATCTAAATTCAGCCCCAAAATAGAGAAAATACACAGAATTGGTTTAACATTTAAATGTGACAAATCCTTTTATTTGTATTTATTTATTTATTTATTAAGATTTGGCCTTTACCTCTATTGCTGAAATTAATTTGAAATTAATTGGCAATTTTCTGGGATCAAGAAGAGACTTTTATTTACTCTCATTGGCTTATATTTATATATCTATACATGTATTCATATTTAATATATTGAAGGTTATCTAAATATCACAAGGGATAAATGAACTGGAATTATTTTATGGGCTGAATATTAAATTAAAATTTGACTTCAGGGCAGTTGAGATGTATTTAAATGAATAACATTGTCAGTTAGAGGTATTGATTGAGGGAGTTTGAAGGTGTAAGTAAAATGGAGTGTTGATGTGTCTGCTTTGGGCTCTGCCCCGCGAACAGAGAGGAACCGAGGATAATGAGGCATAATGCTGCCTGAGACAGGACCTCCTGCCGAATAAATCTCAAATTATACCACAAACCAAGTGAACATTCTCCTTGGGGCCACAAGGTCAAGTCCATGACCCCTGACCTCAGAGAGTCTGGGTCTGGAGTGGAGGTGAGGCAGGAGACTGAACATGGCTGCTGCTGCTGCTGCTGATGATGATGATGGAGAGGGAAGTGCCTGGGACCTGGTCGTTGTCTGTCTCTGCAGCCTGCTGTCCTCAGCCCTGCTCCTCCCTGGTTGATTTTAGCCAACACTCCATCTATTATTTAGTAGACTTATTAAAAGTTATTTCAGAGCCATCAGGTCCTGCCAGATGACCTGAGAAAGGGGGCCTCCCGAGTGGCCAGACAGGCTGGAAAATCCAAATGGACACAGTGGAACTGCTAAAACACACAGGCTCAAAACAAACAGAAAACACTGCCTGCATTATTAAGAGGTGCATTCACTATAGGAGAAATAAGAGCTCTTCAATATTTCACAAGCACAATCTCAAATATAGATGAATGTTTAATTAAAGCCAACTTTCTCGGTATATGTAAGAGAAGACTAAGAAACAAACAACATTTCAGTGAGGTACTGAAATAAATAAGAACATGATCTCTCAAGTAAAAAAGCTTTCAGTTTGTTATGTAAGAAAAATAATTAGTCATAAAAATCATATAAACAAACACTAACAAATACATTCACATTGTTCAACCTAGATAAAGCAGAAATCAGTCATGATTCTGGAAATTATATAAATAAATAATATATAATAATAATAATAAAATACAGTATATTATTTTAGATTTACATTCTAAAAATGTATGTTGTTAAAAAAAGTGTTTAAATACTAAAACTATAACCCATAAAATTGAAGAGAAGCACAGTTTTGCTTTTTAATCCTCTTTGAACAGTATTTGAATTTCATAACCAATAAAAAGCATCACTCAATTCAAATATATTGGCTTATCCTTAGCAGAGTGACTTAACCTATGTCTTGACACAGCTTTTGCCTTGGTCTGTGCATAGTTTTGAATATTCATATCTTTGTTGGAGAAGCGTGACATAACCTTTCCC
This sequence comes from Scomber scombrus, assembly GCF_963691925.1. Lineage (NCBI taxonomy): Eukaryota > Metazoa > Chordata > Actinopteri > Scombriformes > Scombridae > Scomber > Scomber scombrus. The sequence continues at coordinate 19,701,630 of NC_084970.1, forward strand.
CCTTAATGTGATATGTGCACATACACTTCCCAGCTGTGTCCAGAGAGGGCCGGGCTATCATGGGGAGTTGGGGGGGGTGAGATGCGTATAGTGCAGGAGCTGGCCGAGGCGGAAAGGTCAGGGGAGGCAGGAGACAGGCGGGCTGGCCGACTGCTAACGCTTTGAACCTAACAGATGGTGAAGGTTAGGTGACGTCCCCTCGCCTGGCCTTTCCCCAGTAATTGAGGATAATTTGAGCACCAAAGAGAGGAGGCCTGTCCACTGTCAGGCCCAGAGAGGAGAGACGAGGTTAATATGAAAATGATTTTGCATTACGGCTGGCTTTGTGAGGCTGGCCGCAATCCTAATCCTGGCCTGAGGCAGCGGGAATGAAGAAGTGTCACCCTGGGTCCAGGCGCCACGCCACGCACATGAATACATCTCCAACCCATGGCCCTGTGCCCCCCATTAACCAGCACTCTGCCAGGACCGATTACACACTCCCACTCAGGAGCCAGGCAGGCTTTGGGGGCATTTTAGGGAGGCTTGGGAGCGAACTGACATCACCCTTATCCCATAAGAACAAAAGAGGTGCAGAAAAGCCATGTGATATCAATGGGGATTTTTCACCTCTCCTCACAGCTACTGTAGCTGACTATATCACCCCCTTTTTGCATTTAAACATGGATCTGGATCGCTTTTTGGAAGAATACAATTTTCTTAATACTTTCAACAACAACAACAAAAGTGCAATTTATGCGAAATTTCACAGCCAGTGGGGTCATTTATTTGTCCTTAGTCTTTGGTTCCGTTTTTAGAAAAACACTACATTGGTAAAATGACTAGACTGCCTGCACTTCCCCACAGCACGAGCCTGTCAAGTTGTAACTGTGGGACCAATTCTGTCCAGAAAGTTGCCTCTTTGGTGTGATGAATTCATTTACAACTATTGATCTAATAGTCAAACTGGGCATGTTAACCTGAAGAGCCTTGGAGGGAGTTTCTGGGAAAATGGAGGTGCCCCAGGGACCCTCTCATAAGCTCAAGCAAGACACAATGGACAGAGATGTAATTTAAAGTGTTAGCAGTGGCCCGGGCCCTCTTATAAGTCAGTATGGTGCTGCAGTCCTGCCAGAGATTTCTGGATCTATTCTAATAATAAAAGTTTCATAGCAGACACCATGGCAGCTTTTATTGGGATTAAATTGTGTATATGATTCATTAAAACTCAAACTTTTCACTGTGTAGTTAAATGTGCAATGAAATTAAAATGATGAAAGACTGAAATAAACATCAATGTTTATACACATTTTTAAGAGAACTTACTTTGCAATACAAGAAAAGAGTCATAGACAACTCATGGAAAAATGATGATAAAAGCACAAATAATGCAAAAGGGACTGTATTGTAGGTACGTGAATAATTGTATAATCTTTATTTTGAATGAGTCAACAGATGTAGCCATTTCATGTGAACTTCTAACTTTTTTTAGATTAACTGATCGTAAACATACACAGTGTAACAAAAGTGACCAAATACTGTGTGAGAACATTTAGAGTTTAACAAATAATCACAATCTTTTTCTGCCCTTCAACTGAGTCAGCGCTTGTATTAATTGTTTTTTAAAATATTCTTCTGTGAAAAGTACCTTATATTCATTTCACACGCTACTCTAGATGAATGTGTGTGAGAAGAAGCTGCTGTGCTGTGCTGTCGAGCTGGGTGGCCCGTGGGCTCCCTCAGGTGTAGTCCAGATGAAGGGGTCTTTACTGGGGTGTCCCTGCTGCTGTGCCCTCTGCTTGTCTGTCTTGTTCCCCAGGAGTGGCAAGCTTTAAACTGGCTACACGGCCTGTGACCTCTTCCTCTAGCATGGTCTGTCTGAGCAGGCGAGGCACCCTCCCAACCCCAGAGGATCGTCTGCTGTCCCCATCTCTCTCCACCTCTGTCATTGCATTCTCTGCACACGAGAGTCACTGCTGAAGTTTACTAAACTGAAACAAGTTTTAGTTCATGGACAGAATGCAGATTGATATCAATTTATTGGCTCAGCTCATATCTTAAGAGTTTGGTTTGTCAGGGCAGACAAAAGTGTGGTCATCCTCTCCCATCACTCTCTCTTGCTCCCACCCCACCTCACCGACCACACCACCTCCTTTTTTGCGATTGGTCAGTTGTCAGGTCAGTTGTTCCCTTTGAGGATAAATGGTGAATAAAAATTGTTCACTGCTTCCCAGACCAATGGAAAAAACAGCTGTTTTATGCAGCTTATATGCCTTTTTTTTCATTGTGCAAACCAGAGATGTGCTGACACGTGCACGTGTGTCTGCACACACACGTGCATGTGTCAACACACTCTCACACACACACACACACAGAGTTATGATTGCAATTTTTTTCTGCCATACTTCATGATGCAACTCATATTTCAGTAAATCACAAGGAATGAATAAAAAATTCAGGCAGTTCAAATTTTATTTATTTGCTTTCCCACCAGGGGTGTATTTCTTAAACTTTTATGCTGTAGTCGGAGATGTTATCTTGCATATGTTTTTTATTTTACATGTGCAAGTTGGAGACATGGAAAGAACCAGTGGTAAAACAGGGCTCTCTGTATTATTATCTGCTGATTATTTTGCTTTTTTTTTGTTTGCTCCAATTGAAAAAAATAACATTCATCTTTCCTTTGACCTACAAGATCATGGTAGAAAGTATGTCTTTGAAAAGTAAAACAGAAAATCCACTTTTAAATAAGATCAATTGTAGACAAACCCAGGGCAACCCTTTGAAAGGCCCCGCCAAGAGATTTACCTTGCCCTGTGGCAAATAATATTTCTTGAACTGGGTTTAAATTTCAAGTGTCTTGGGTTTATAAAAACCTGGAACAAAAGAAAGCCAGTCTCTGAACAGCAAATATTATCTGCTGGTTGGGCAAGATGTCAAGATTGCCTTTTTGTTGTCTCAAATACAGGGCCAGACCTAGTGTCTGGCAAATCCCAGAATAAACCTCAGAATATATCCCTATTTACTTGAGTTTAGTAGGATCACTATAAAACCACATCTGTATGCACAGTTTGATAGAGACCTTATCTGTGTGTCCAATTTCCACAAGTGGTATCCCTTCAATATTTATTTTTTTAACAATGTAAAGCCACTGCCCAGCTTTCTTGTTTTATAAAATACTGGCAACATTTTTTATTTTCTATCATTTAAGATTTGTGAAAAACCTGAATACTTTAATTGACTGCATGTTTTCAAGCTCAGAATAATATTGTAGATCATTAGAATAACTAATTTTCTTTAACAATTCCTACTTATGTTGTGCATAATTTGATGATTAATTACAGAAAGAAAAAATGAGATCCTGTCGGCTTGTTCTGCAATAGTTATTTTTTAGGATGACAAACACAGCAATAGCTATTTAGTTTTTCTTGGTAATAACAACACTAGGAAACCAAGTAATGACCTATTCCCTTGATCAGTCTCATATCGAGCCATGATGAAAGCATATGGGAATTTGTTATAGGGGCCTGGTGGGACATCCATTACGCCTTAATATCCTACAATCTTTCCACTCTCCTCTCTCCTTTGCCCCCAAAACCTCCGACTCTGTAACTACCCATCTCAGCACACATATTCCCACCTCCCTATTCTGCCTGCTGTGGCACATTTTATCTTTTGTTTATGTTATTTAAAAAAGAAAACACATCAGAAATAGATGGCTAAGTAATCATAAAGAACGCTGCTGCTGCTGCACCTCTGAGACACTTTTCTTTTAATTGGTTGCAGCTTTTAAGTTAACTTCACTGGCTATAAAGAGGGAGGAACAGTACTGTCTGTAATTTGGTTTTCCTTTGTAGTGAGCCCTTGTCAGAGCCAAATAAACCCAGTGCAGCTCACCAACCAGGCAACCTTTCCTTGCAAACCATTGCACCCCAGCAAGAGAGCCTTCTCTGTCATCTGATGTTCCACTCTACTTAAAACAGAGCAGGGGTGGAAAGGGGGTGGGGGGAGGGGTTTAAAAAAAGGGAGAAAAGCCACATCCCCGCTATCATCATTTTATTTTGATTTTTTTTCCATCCCATTCTTTAATCCCTCTGATGAAGTCTGGACAGGCAGAGGCATGCTCTCGCAGACAGCAATTTCACTGCACCATATGCGCCTCACACATCGGATGGCAGGCAGGAGAAGGGTCTGCCGGGAGCACAGCCAGGAGAAAGGAGAGAGGAAGAAAATACACGACATGAAATCCAGAATGGGCTACTCGTGATACCCCGTGATGTTTTGTCTGCAGCAACCGCTCATGCTCCTTTAGCATCGTGCCTATCGTGCATTCACCACTACTGAAAACGCACCAAATGAAACATGTCACCAAAGACACTTGACCTTCTCTAAATTCTGAACACTTATGCAGGGAAACAAATGAGCCAGGTACTCGCACAAAAGGAGCCAGGTAACAACACAAAATGGTGGTGAGCTGCGCGCTGCCTGGCCCCTCCCTACGCTGAGGATGTGGTGCCGACACCCTGATCATGTGATTAGAGAGGATGGAAAATAGCTGTGTGTCTATGATGGTTGCCTTCAGAATTCCCTGGTTTATTCGTCCGCCCAGAGGAGATGCCTTTAATTTACTGTAGACAAGCAGAGGTGCAATGCAGAAAGACAAATAGAGGGACAACTAACATTTTTTCAGACATTCACATCATAGTTGCAAAAATACTTTAAATCAGACATGTAATACATGTTTGATATTGTGAAATAAAATTTGCTTTAAATGTGTAAGTCTGGGTGAATATTGTTTTCTTGCAGCTCTGTAGACAACATTAGATAATCGCAGTTTGCATAGTAATAGGCCTTTGAGTATAAAGCAGCCAGATTAATTTGGATGTACAGATATTATACTGATGTTTAAATCTTTTAAAGAAGGACATTCATGTAACTGTATGGGGGACAGAAAGGGGAAAGGAAAAGGGAATGGGTGGCAGCTAAAATAATTAAATTTGGGTCAATAGACCTTGCCCAGTTACATACAAGGGGAGATCCATAACCCTGTGTGTTCCTTTATCTGTTTGCATGTTCAGTGCACACTGTGCTGACCAAGAAGGTTGCTCCTTAAATCTCACACTTGCTTCCTATATACATAATATATCCATCTCATATCCTCTAGATTTGTTTACTCCCCCGGTGAAATATGTGTAGACCTCAGGAAGAATGCAGCACAGTCATTCTTCTCTTAGACAGAAAGAGAGAGAAGGGAAAAAAAGGATGTTAGTGAGGGTGGGGGGCAGAAGGTTACACTTAAGCTCTGATTGGGTAGTATGTAATTAAGGTTACATTTGGCAGCTTTCAATTTTAGGTGAGAATTGAAGGGGAATTAGAGTGACTGTGTCTATTACTGAGCTCACCTGAGAGCTCAGGAGCATGTATCAGTTCTCTGAAGCTCAGCGCTGTCGTATAGATTGCTCCACAATAGGCTGGCCGGGCTTGCTGACATTGAGATATTGTCCAGATGGGCTAGTATCGTTCGAGGGAATTCAGTGTTTCTGCAGGAGGACAACAATCTATTACTTATTTAACAATTCATGTACACCTTTTTGGTTAAGATTCTATGATCAAAAAAACTTCTGCCTAATTCAGGGTCGAGTGTGCCAGAAAAATACCAGTACTAGATTGTACAAGGTGTTCTCCAACCACATCTGATGGCAAACGTGTTTATATTGCTGTTCCAAATGGCCACACTCGTAGGCGAGGTGAAAGCTGACTATCATAGAGAGGGGCAACATGCAATAATCATTTAAATATGGGGAGAACTGCGAACATATTTGGAATGCCATTCTCTGCATATGAAATACCTTACAGTCTCTTCTGGAAGGAATTCATGGTTTTGCACTTGGTTGCACACACAAAAAGTGACAGAAATAGAAAATTAAAAAGAGCTTGAAAGAGAAGTTCAGATTCTGCTTACTCTCTCACCTCAACATATCTGGCCAGTTGCTGTGTTGAAGTGGATGTAAAAGTTAGATTGTTGGTTTCAGAAAGTTACAAAAATATTGTCTAACCATCCAACAAGCAGTTCTAATGAAGTATACTGGCACCTTAACACATCAGTATCATTGCATCCATGCCGGGTTGGACGGTGGCTCCAGAGAAACATTTTAAATGTATTTTAAATGGCAATAACAAGGCCTGCTGAGTGATTGATGCTGTCATTGTACAGCGTATACCTATTCAACCCTGGGCCCAGCAGGTGTAGATCAGCTGCACATTAGACAGACAGAGGAAATGTGGCACGCATGCAGTGATGTCTGGGGGAAGAGACATACATCAGCTGTCCCTCAACTGTGGCAATACAGTATGTAACCGCTGGAACTGTGGTAACAGCTCTGCCCAAGAGGATCTATATAGTGCTCTTCATTTGCTACAGGGAAAACTGAGACATCCCAGGGTATTGATCCGACTATTGACATCATTTGACGGTTCCTTTCAAGCATATTGTTAGGCTGCCAAAGAAAGGGAGTGAAAGTGTATAGGGGTGATCTCTCTGTCATCAGGGTGGCCTGTGTGTAATGTAGTACATACATATTCAAAGGTTACTCTTTCTCAGAAGGATCTGCACGCCCTGCTCCACAACCTCTTTTAACCTCTCAGAAAAAGGAAAAACAGGCAGCTCACCAGGCTTATTATTGCTGCTAAGTGTTTCTTTTCTGGGATTGGGGGCTGCCATACTAAATTTATTCATAACTTTGAATTTTCAACCAGAACCGAAGTGATTTGTGTGTGTGTGTGTGCGTGTGTGTGTTTGTGTGTGTGTGTGTGTGTGTGTGTGTGTGTGTGTGTGTGTGTGTGTGTGTGTGTGTGTGTGTGTGTGTGTGTGTGTGTGAGACAGAGAGAGAGAGAGAGAGAGAGAGAGAGAGAAAGAAAGAGAGATAATTGTAAATTTGGGATATTTACAATAACATTCACCATTGGCGTGGGACAATCTATTTTACTTATATTTAATTCTACATTATTATTATTGTTGAAAATATACATATTTCATTCACCATTTTGACACTGTCACTAGCCCTGTGAGAGACTGCTGTTGAGGCCACTCAGCATTTGGGCAGTGGAGGCTGCCCTTGACTTTGAGCTGTTCCCAGGCTCTTGAGGGCTGCGAGGGGCTCCAAAGGGACAGCTTTGTGTGACGCACAGAGAGCAGATGTTCTTCTGTATTTGTTGTGGCCAGTTTGGGATGCCGTCTCTGTCCCGACCTGATCTATTACCCTCTGGGTTGATTAGCATACTGCAGTAGGGGTCAAAAAGAAATCTCACATGCTAAAGTGCAAGAAGAATCTGCTTGCATGAATAATCAGGGTTTTGTTTTGTTTTTTGGCGGGGGGGGGGGGGGGGGGTTCAATTCATCAACTGACCATGTGTTTATTTGAAATGTATCCTATAATACAATATATTTTGTATGTTGTGATCTAGCTAATTTGATTAGATATGCAGAAGCATTAAGAGCTTGTTTGTAGTTTGCTCAAGTTAGCAAAATGCAAAATGTGTCAAATTACAATTTCCAAAATTAAGTTTTATTTGAAAATTATACATTTGTAATTGTGTAAATTAGTTGTATCTTGGCCTGGTGCCTTCAAAACTTTGACAAGATGATGATGATCTTTTATTTGTTTTTTTGCATCATTTTCTTTCTGTCTTTCTTAAATCTACAGATATCACTCATTGGACAAGAGTTTCTTTTTAAATAATGTAAAATTGTTGATTATATAGTAATAAGTAAAGACACAATAATAAGTCAACAACAGATTCCTGTGTTTGTGTGAATTGCTCTTTCTGTGTACACAAGAACTCAATGTGCCGAAGTAAACTATAAGCAACAGATCGTGACTGCACTGGGAATATATTACATTGGTCTTAAATAGTCAGGTCATGAATTTGCAGTGGCACCTCTATCTGTCAAATGGGGGTCCTTTCCTCCACTTCACCTCCCTCTCACAGTGTATTGTACAGTAGTGAGATGTTGTGGAGCTGCTCTGCACTGACCCTCTTCAGGCCCCGGGGCTTTTCTGTTGGGAACGAGCTACTTGCTGACCACTTCAATAAAATTCAATCACAGGTATCATTTGCAATTCTTGTAACTATGTTCAGACTTTATAATGTGACAGGCTCTGTCAAAATCTAGATTATTGGAATAGAAGTCGAACCAAAAATGTTCTCCAATGGATCATTTGTGTGGGGGTCTAATACTGTTACTGAGAGGTATGCTGAAAGGATGGAAAGAAATACTTTCAGAATATTGATTCTCATTAAATGAGGAAAGTTAACTTTCCTTGAGTTTATCAAACTAAATACACAATGACAAAGTATACAGGAAACTGACTTTGTCTGTGTGGTTGGTAGGATGATGTATTTACTGTAGAGTTTGACGCGTAAAAATTATTTACAGATACTATCAAAATTATTTTTTGTGTAGATTATTTTTGTTATCTCATGTGGCCACATCACATAATACAACGACTTAATCAGTAAGAAGGCTAAAAATGCAACAACTCTGCAGAGTTATGTCTTGTCTAATTTGCATTGATGGATTGCATGTTATCATTAAAATTATTAAATATATAGCATATTCATTAAATAATTTGACCTGTGACACCGGGATTTAAAGGTCTCTTAGATACCCCTAATATTAATCACTGCTCTGCTAGTAAATACATGTCTTCTATTGGATCTTATTATTCTAATAATTATGAAATATTTTATATCCTAACAGTGTGACAGGAAAAACTACTTTTTTTTAGCTGAGCTGTGGCAGCTTTCTATTGTCCCTCCGCTCGAAGACATGCTGTACGGGCTCAGGTTGATTTGACCTCAGCCACATTGTTGACTCTCTCAAGGTAATGGGAAGCATCTTATTGTGTTGTCTGAGGTACAGTGATTACTGCTTTCCCTATGAAAGTTTCTCCAGGATCAAAGACTCTCTCATGCATTAATAAAGGGTGTTTTGTGAGAGCCTTATTAGCTGTAATGTGCCTGTCTGGTAATTCATGTCTGATGGCAGCAAGCGTCAGTTGTAGGCGGAAGAATGAAAGAGCACAGACAGTGTTGTATTTCAATATTGCTGCCTTTTATGGGTACTGGGGCTAAATTTATATTGATCTGAATTTGATAATGATTCTATTAGCTCTATTAAATTTGTATATATTCAAGGGCTCAGTTACACACCGAAACAGAAAAAGAGCCAAAGAAAACAAATTAGTGTGTTAGGGTGGATTGTGTTGCATGTAATATAAGAGGGGACCGTCAGTGGGGATCATCAGGAACTGTCAGTGAAGTTAGAGAGGAGAGAACAAGAGGCCGTGTGTGTGTGTGTGTGTGTGTGTGTGTGTGTGTGTGTGTGTGTGTGTGTGTGTGTGTGTGTGTGTGTGTGTGTGTGTGTGTGTGTGTGTGTGTTGGGGAGCATTTTAATCCTGTGCCCTATGTTAATTGTTCATTTATCTCTTGTTATATGCCAAATATATTTTCTATATCAAAATATCTTTAAGGGATTTTCTTTTCCCTTCTTGTAAAACAGTTTCAAATGTTTGATGAGTCATCCTGCATTCAGTGGCATTTACAAAAGTCCATCCAATCAAATGTGACTTTGAGAGAGTAGCTAGCCACACTGGTATCATCGACCTGCAGAGTCAGAGAGTCCCCGCCTCCGTGGTTCCAGAAACTGTAGTTCCAGGCGCCTTATTTTTCTACCACTCACACACCCCGAAGAACCGCCATACTATGTCTATGATTGGTTAGTACTCATTGCCTTTGTTGGTTAGGTTGGTTAAATTTAGACATGATGAGTGAGATGGTTAGGGTAAGGGTAATAATACCAGGGTCAGCGCCAATCAGAGACAGAGTAGGTGTGGGTCTTCGCAGAATGTGGATGGGGGGGGGGGATAAAGAAAATGCTCCAGACCAACAGTTTTAGATATATGCATGTGCCACCAGTTTTAGATATACGCATGTGTGGAGAACCACAATAATACCTTATGCACCAGTTTTTGGAGATTTTCTCTATCAATACAAGGCTGCCAACATTATAAAACCACTTTTCTGTCATTAAAGCCAAACCAGAGAGATGAGAAAAGTTGTGTGTGGATATCAGTGGGCAAAAACTTTGTTTGCATTTCAAAAACAATGTGGCTGAGGTCTAATTGATTCATCTCTTCCTCGTCCACATCCTGATCTAATAACAGGTTTGGGTGTGTGTGGAGTCAACAGTCCTATTTAGTTCCTTATCTTGCTAAACTCAAAGCCCCTCCCACTTGTTTCAGTCCAATCAAATGTAAAGAATTTCATTTAAATCCCTCTTGCAACTGTATGTGGCACAAATATTTGGTTTCACCGGGAAATACATCACAGTACAGAAGCCAAGGATGCTCTAACTTCTGGTTCAAGGTCTTAAATGCAGATTAAATCATTCATTCTATGTGACACACTTCTCTCTCTATGTGTGTGTGTGTGTGTGTGTGTGTGTGTGTGTGTGTGTGTGTGTGTGTGTGTGTGTGTGTGTGTGTGTGTGTATGTGTATGTGTATGTGTATGTGTATGTGTATGTGTGTGTGTGTGTGTGTGTGTGTGTGTGTCTGTCTGTCTGTCTGTATGCACTGGGGCTTTGTATATTTTGAAATATTAACTTTATTTTATAAATGACATGCATCATTTAGATTTCTTTAAAAATTATTTTCTTCTTCTCAACTCTTGTTTTAAGTTTCATCCACACATTGAGTGACACTGTGCATCCCCTAGCACAGAGACTGGTCAGTTCACAGAGGCCACTAGGTTACTTGTTATTAACACACTCACCAATTATTGGCACCTTGCTGACACTGGTCAGCAAGCCTGCCAATACCTGTCTGCTACTATCATGGCCAGACAGTGGTCATTATCAGAGATCTGGCCCACAATGGGGACCTCAGGGATTCCCCTATTCAATGGCTCAACAGGCCTATAGCCAGGACAGGTCAGGTCAATGCAACCCCATCCTCCCACCCCACGCCTTCTCTCTGTCTCTCTCTTTGTTGTCCCCCTCTGTTTCTCCATGTCTCCTGCTTTCCGCATGTCATCATCTTGTTTTTTTCTGAACATGTGTTGCAGCTTCAATGAAAGAGTTTACTGGCACACCTTTATATTTTCTATGTTTCTGAGGGTTGTTTTCTATCAGTAAATTTACAGCCATGTAGGAAATCGGCACTGAGCGCCTCCAAGCTTTGCCTGTGGCCCCTGCAGTTACAGTTGATATTGAGGAATCACAACTCAACCTCTGTGTTTTCATCTCAATTGGCAGCATATGGCTGATAAATCTCCAGGAAAACACTAATTTAGAAGGTATGCATATGGATGCGTCCCTCTAAAGTAATGGGCATTGTATACTTAGGGGAATTAACATAAGACATTTTACACAGTCTAAGAAAAATATAATTCATGCATAATTGATTGGCAGCATGATTGCCTGAGTTTACTGTCATTTTTCTGCGGTGAGACAAAGTCTTTCCTCGGGCTGTTTAGCCTAATGGACTTTGGGGATATTTAATTTAGCGCTGTCCAGGAGCAGAAATGGAGCTCCAGAACTCTCTTTTATAACATGTATGGCTTCCACCACTCAAATGACTCTCATTTAGCATGCAAACCCATGGTCAGAGCCAGTCTAATTGCCTGTCATTTTGATAAACTCGATCAACTTATTTAAATGTGTTGTGCCTCACATACCAGTTTGAGGTTCAGGTGAGAAGAGTGGTATTATTGGCATCCTATCATGCTATATTTGATGAGGTTGAATATTTGGTTAGATGTACAGTATGTTTCATTAAATGCTTTTGGTTCACAACTTCTAACATAAGTGCCTTTTGGCGACATGGTTAGTAACATTTATTTAAACTTTTTAGCATAAGATGTATTAATATCTTGTGGCAAGTATACTTTAAAATACTTTAAAGTGCCCCGAATTGCAAAATGTCCTCTTATCTTGCTTTTCATGTCATGAAACTCAGCTGATAAATGTGTTGAGTTTGAAAGCATCAACAGTGTGCTGTGAGGAAACTTGTGTGCTGCTGAGTGCTGTAATACAATCAGAAAGTGTTTCTTTAAAATATCATGAACATGTGCTGAAAACACATTTGTGTTAAGTAACACAAATGTTGGCTGTCTACAATGTAATGATACATTTTGGGAAATAATAATTGTAATCCAATGTCTCTATATGTATGTACAGCTTTGGTAAATCTGAATAGCACACCGACTAAAGTGTTTTGCTGAACAGGTATTAACAAACTTATGATTATGAAACATGTATTAGATCCAGTAAATAGCATTGTATCTAATAATATTCAGTCAAAATGTTCTTTTTACGAGGAGTTTATAAGTTTATAACAATTTCCTTTTTTCCAGTGAAACAAGAATATTAGTAAACAAAGCAACATACAGTATGTATTTTTGGAGTTGAGCAGCAGAAGTTTTTTTAACCTCTTGGCCACAATAAATGCTCAACCATTGGGGCTGAAACAGGTGATGGATACTGTCTTTGGTGCTACATTCTTTTAAACTAACTAGCTTGTATGATGCACAATCTAGTTGTTTTTATTTATCATACCTTTTCTGCAGTTTACGTAAACTCAGGTATTGGTCTGCAAGCTGTCTGTCATAGAGGGGGGTGGGATTTGAAATATGGGCACCAGCGAAGATCTTGGAAGGATTTTCCTCTGAGTTGTTCACACTAAGTAGTTGAACAGTCCAACATGGTGCTGACTAAAGAATGAAAAGATGAAAGTTGACTTGACTTGGCTTGAAACCTTTGCCATTTTCACATCTAAGTACTTTCTAAGCAGCACTTCAGTCAAAGCATAGTGGAGGCCTTACGATAGTTCATAATGAGAGCGGGCTAATAGCTATGTTTGGCAGCTGGCCCTTTCACAGCAGGGTGGACCGAGTGAACAGAACATGGCCAAGCCCCTGGTCGTCGCTTCATTATCCCTCTGTAACCAACCACATCAGCAGACACCTCCGCTCCAGCCTGCTGGGCCTGCCACTGCACTGGCCACTCGCCTGAGACGACAGGCAATGAACTCCAAAACATGCCGTTCATCTTCCAGATGGAGTGATTTACTGATTTAGCATGGGCTCTGTCCCCCAAGAGCCACTGCACCCATACACCAGCATTCCCCACTCTGCTGAATAAACATTTATATTCTTTAACTTGATGTTCTGATATTAGAAATAGAAATCAAGCAGTCAAAATGCATTTGGAACATTCTGTGCATAATCGACCATTGGAGAAAATAGAGAAAAATGACACTGGGGGAGTAAGTGAGGAAAAATGAATATATCTGACTGGACTGCGGCACTCAGAAGGGATTTGAAATTGTACTGGGGAGGGATGCGAGTTGGGGTTGCTCCTTTTCCTGCTGAGCTGTACCAAAGAGGGGAAGGGGCACAGTTATTTTGATTTCCCTTTTTTTATTACCTGCCATGAAGGAGAGTTTTTAGAAGCTGGATTTCACTTTCGTAATTTTCTCATCACTCAGCCACAGCCACCTGTCTCTTTCCAAGATCCCCTTCCTTTGTCTCTTAAATAATAAGCCTACATCCGCGTATGAAATGGGGTAAGGAAAATGACCGAGGAAGGAAAATAGAAGGTGTTAGCGAGGGGGACAAGAGATAAAAAGGGGGAGAGAGAAGAATAGGAAAAAAAACCCCAGCTCGCAATAGAAGACGGGGTGGGGGTACTAAAAGATGAGAGAGGTGACCTTTTTCTCCCTGGCCATCAGTAAGCAGCTATGTTTGAGAGGGACGCCATTTTCTTGCCCCACTCATTACTGTGTTTTATATTCAGCTGTGTTGTGAGGCACTGGTCACTGTTCAACCCTGCAGTCATGTCAGGCATCAGTTAAAGGGTGTGTATTATGTCTGGCCATGGATGTGTGTAAGGTATAAAGGAGGGGCTGTGAAGGGGAGCCAGGGGCACTCAGGATTAGACAGAAAGACCCCTGGGTTGGAGGCCGGAGCTCAAGTTCATCACTGCAGACAATGGAAAGCTCTTCAGAAGGCAATTGGTCTCTCAGTGATATTGGCCTCAGTGGTGCGGGCTACACCACAAAACTCTCTTCTCATCCACCGCCATCACAGCTGCACCTTTGATCTCACCTGTCTTCTCCCAGTTCAGTTCCTGTCCCCTTGTGCTCATCCTGCTACTTTTAATTTTAGCCCATAATTATGACAAATACCAACCCCGTGTGTATTTATTTATGCTGTTTTTGCATGTGCAATAGAGAGAGGCACTGTTTTTTTGGGCATGCGCAAAGGGTCAGACTGTGCTCTGAGTACAATCCTCAGTGACAGTGCAACCACGCTCCCCAACACACACACACACACGCACACACGCACACACACACACGCGCACACACACACACACACACACACACACACACACACACACACACACACACACACACACACACACACACGCCACTACTACCACCATTCCTCCTCCCTCCTGTCCTTCTCCCAATCCAACCTCCTCCCTCTTTACACCACTTCACTAGGACATCTGCTCCCCCAGCGTAGCTGCCATTGTGATGCTCCACACTAACAGGGATTTTAGCCACTGGTGGTGTGAAATTAAACAGCCACCTCGTCCCTTGATGATAAGTGGCGTCCTGTCTTCATGCTGCGGCTATCTCCTGTCACACAACACAAGGTCACGCTTTCAAGGGTGATCATGGGAATTAGAGTTCACTATAGTAAAAAAAAAAAAAAACATGAAGGAGAGATAGTTGAAACTATCATGCTTGGACCTATTTTTATTTTGTGCAGGTTTTTTTTTCTATTGTTGACTGAACCTCCATCTGATACTGATACTGTATTGGAGATGGATTTTACACTGCATCACCTCCGCCACACTGCACCCATGTCCTGTTTCACGCCCTGCTCTCATGAAAATGAATTTACCAAGGGGCTGTCTCATAGTGGAAATATAATATTCTTTGTATTTAATGCACAAGTGAATATTCAATACCTGATAATTACATATTTTTCAAACACCCAAAATCAGAGGTACTATTCAAAAAAGAAAGAGACTTATAGAAGTAATGAAAAGGCTTTTTTTTATCTAGGCAAATTATCTTTTTGAAATTAATAGTTAATATTTCAGTATTGTTATATATTTTTAATTCACCCTTTGCATTTTTGCAAATATAATGTATCCTTCCACATTCATTTCACTGAACAGCCTTGATGAGTGCTTCAAATGTGAATTAAAGCACTCCATTTTAAGAGGAAAATGAGTAATAATTCAGATATATTAATAATAGATAATAATGCTATTCTGGAAAATTGAAAGTTGGAAAACAGAGGAGAAGAGAGGAGGAAACCAGCTCTTGGATTGTTTAGTGATATTTTATGGTCACAAGTATGGAAATATGTTGTACACAATATCACAACACAGGAGGGCTTGTTTACATATCATTGGTCAAACAGGCTGAGCTGGGCTGATGAAGTTAAGTTCAACAGTATGACAGCTGTGTTAAGAGGGCTACTACAACATTCACATAGTTACGCCAGACCACTCATTAATATTAATTGTCTTCCTTGTTTATTTTTGCTGGTTGCTCTCTCTTGTGACTTGTAGTGTGGTGAATATGGCAGGACACAGAGATGCTGCAGACCGACAGAGGCGTGTGGCAGTGTAAGGGTCGGTGGTGATGAAAGAAGGGTGGTGGTGGTGGTGGGATGGGGATTAGAGGTGACTCTTTATCACTTTCTGTTCCTGCCTCATAAGATATCACTTTCTTCCCCATTCACTTACTCTCTCAATTTAAGATGGTTAAGCAAAGGAAATGAAATATCTTTTTTTTCTTACCAAAGCTTTTAAAAATAATATTAGAAATTCTCATGATTATGATAGTATTAAAATGATTGAAATGGACTGTTAATGCCAATAGAGTAATTTTCCAGTTCTGCTTAAGCCCTAATGGCGGTGATAGAATGGCCTGGCTGGGCCACATCATTTCCTTTCGGCAGGTACAGTAGATGGGCATCCTGTGGCTGAGGACTAAGCTGTTAACAGGCTCTACTGGGGACTGACAGACGGAGACTGAATTCTGTATAATAAAGTGTAGCACAGTGACTATCCATATGACAGTCACAGATTGTCTAAACAATTAACTTATATTTTTTCTCAATTTTAAATTAAGTAGCTGTGTGCTCATTAATTGTTAAATTCACCTTTATTTGAAGCTCTTACTAGGGAGATAAAATCTTGTAATGTTTAGCTTGACTGTGTTGTGGAGAAAATGACAACTGGGTCTTCAGCAGAGGCTAGCAGCCTTCATACTGAATGATTTTGCTGGATGGTCGTGTTTCTGTTGTGTTGTTCTGTTTTTCCTGCTGCGGGAGAGAAGGAAGGCTGATAGTGCAGGCAGAGTCTTGGGGGTCCACTCTGCAGTCATGACTCCTGCCTGGCTGGTCCAGCATGCCCCCATGGGTGCACACTGCAGCAGCCTGTTGACCAGCATGGCAACGTCAGCTTACACAGTCATTTCCAGCCTCCCTCCCCTCTCTGCCTCTGAGTCCAAGCCCTGCTTCAACTCACCTTTGGCGATTCCCATTTTCTTCTCATAAAGGGACTTAAAAGAGCTGTGATTGCACTTATGAATATTGACTGAATGTTCAGCCTATTTTATATCACAGCATCCACTGTAATTAGAGTAAAAAACCAAATAAGCCTTGTATCCGATATCTAATTTTCATTTAGTTGAACATCATAATTTTAGTTAACAAAACATACACGAGGGAAGAAATGAGTACACACACAGCTGTGTCACAGAGTACAGACTGTTGTATTTCACTCACAAGTGTGTGAGGCCCATACTTGGTGTTGTTTTGTACTCTGCACTCACAAGTTTTTGTGGTGGACAAGCTGTGATATGCATTTATATGACATATGTTAAAATTGTAATATTTCTTCAGGGTAAAACTGAAATAAGTTCCATTAAAGGGAAGAAGTTAAATAAGGGATTTACTTTAATTTTCTTATATTCATTGGTGGTTGATTAAATAGAAAGACACGTTATCTCCCCAATAACAATGTTTTTTTTTTCTTAGTATGTTGTATTGACCTTATCAACCTCATTTTAATAACAGCAACTTCTTTCATTCAGTTCAAACTGATTAGTCATATAAATAATTAAATAAGTGAAAGGTTTAGAGATGTTTTATGAAGCAAATCAGTCTGATATTATTGAATGAAAGTCTGAATTAAAGCATTTTTGATATATATAAATAGTGTAATTAAGGGGCTGGATTAATTGATTACGTGCAAACAATCCGTTGGCTAAATTATTTTCTAAATTAAATTATTTTGTATAAAATAACTGTGAGGGTGAGAGTTAAATTAAATGTAGATTATTTGGAAATTGGTTGATAAAGTTTGCAAATAACGAACATACTTCAAATGACTGAAAACAGTCTGTTTTATGAATTTTGTATGAATTACACTTTTGAATGTAACTCATTTGTAAAAGAATACATTTGAAGATATGTTTCCAATTTTAGAGAAACATATTTTAACAAGTAAGCTGTGCTTTTGATCCTGAAATCTTATTTGTGCTTTCTTACACTTTTTATGATTGTTTCTCTCACTCTGTCACTACCTTCTTTATCTTTTTTTCTCTGTGTCACTCACTCACACATGCACACAGTGTATAAATTTAAGTCATTTTGATGAAAAAATGAGTGGCAGTGTGATTTGGGACAGCTTGGAGAAGCCAGCAGTGATGTCATTAAGTAGCACCCTGGATGATAAGGCAATCCCAGTCATTGAATAAATAAATAAATTAATATCATATCTTATGTATTCTTTTCACCTCCCTTCAGACCCCCGCTATCCCAAATCCTGACCCCTCATCCCTACCCCCTACCGCCAACCCTGCCTCCCCCAAACACACTCATCACAAATATACCCCTTCGCTGCTGATGCAGCCACCACCGTTGCTCCCTTCCCCCCGCATGTCCACCGGCATATCAGAGAGAAAAAAAATGAATGCAGCTTTGCAATAAATAATGCATTTTACTAATACGCATTCAGGTGGAGTCAGTCCTTGGCCCCATCTCACGCACATCCAGAGAGAAGAGAAATATAGATTCGAAGAAGGGAAGGCTTTCCTCCTGAACTGAAAGCGGTGACGGCTCGATAATAGGCTAAAACAACGAGCATGAGAGCGAAAGAGTGAGAGAGAGAGTAAGAGAGTGAGACACAGAATGAGAGCAGGGGGGCCAGAGAGTGGCAAGCATATTATAACTCATCCATGTGGATCACCCTAGTAGATTGGGAGCAATCCCTTGTTGAAATTGTCTTCTAAACACTTAGAGAGAAGGAGACAGAACGGAGCAGCCAGCCCATCTCAGTGTGCCTGTGTGTGTATTCTCACACTGCCTGCTATCCCAGCCAAGGTAGAGAGACCTCTGACAGACTGCTTGCACGTGTGTGTGTGTGTGTGTGTGTGTATGTGTGTGTGTGTATTTCACTTTGTTCGCGTGCGTGAGACTCTGTGCACAGACGTGTGTCTGTGCCGTTGCCTATGTTGCGAGCCAGCCAGCTACTGAGAGTGTGAGCGAGAGGGAGAGAGAGAGATGTGTGTGTGTGTGTAAGGAAGAGGGGGTATTATGCACCCTGGATGTTGCCTCGTGCTTTAAACAGCTGCCTACAAGCCCAGGTACTGCGCGCCGGCTTCTAAATAAGCAGCACATTCACCGTCCCCTTCAGGACAGGAGGCTAGGCTGCAGAGTGTGAAATCAGACTAATACAGTGGCGTAGGGCTGAGCAGGAGCAGGAGGCAGCTCTTGCATGACTTACTAAGACTAGAGGGTTAGAGGACAAGAACCAGCAGAAGAAAAAGAGTGGATTGGACGTCATAGATAAAGGAGAGGAAAAAAGACAGTAAGGTCAGTAAATACTTTTTAAATTTCTGCTTTGTGGATTCTTTCTCTCAGTCTACAATACTTTGAGTACAGTTGGTGTGGAGCTGGGACTGAGGCTGAGGCTTTGACTGCTGTGTTTTGCTGGATAAAGTATTGATTCTTTGTAAGTTTGTGGGAAGTGTGCTCCTTTTTTATCCTGCCAGGTGAGAGCAGTTGGAAACACTGGATGTGGGGGGCTGGCTTAGAGCGGCCCAGCTCCTTTAGGTGCGTGTGTGTGTGTGTGTGTGTGTGTGTGTGTGTGTGTGTGTGTGTGTGTGTGTGTGTGTGTGTGTGTGTGTGGTGTTCTTGTGTTTACATAACTTTATGCATAGGTTTATAGATGTTGTATACAGTGCAGTCCATATAGCCTACGTGTAAAAAGCAAATGTGTGTTATTTTTGGAAATTTGGAGGTTGTGCTGTCACAGTTAAGTGTGTCAGTGTGTGTGAGTGTGTGTTCTGAGATGGTCTGTGTTAGAAAGGAGGTTAACGGTGCATTTAGGGCAGGGGCAAATCTCCGCCTAGTAGCACTGGAGCGGACCAGATAACAGGACTTGGAGTAAAACAGGACATGCCAGGAAAAAAAAGGCATAAAATTGCTTTTTCATTCTCACTTTGTATGGACAGCCTATGAATAGTCACCATACACAGACAGTGTGTACTCCAAACACACCTAACAGTCACTGTGTCATGTGGTGACATATTGCCCAATGAGAGGGATCAGTGCATACAGGTACAAAAAGAACATGTGACCAAACACACAAGATGGTGTCCACTGTTGTCCACTGAGAGTTAAGCATATAATGAAGTTACACTAAGTGTGCAAACATTTACAAGGAAAAGTGTTTGCACTGATAACACAAAGTGAATTAAAAACAACACATATTTGATTTATGAATCTATAATATTAATTTATTTAGGATTCTGAAAAAGAAAAGAAAGAATTAGCGAAAGAGGATTTTTCTTTTAGGTCCAAAAGAGGATTTTCAGGAAGTGAGAAATACTGTGTCTAGGTATGGGTATGTGCCAGCATTTAGATGTGTTTAGCCACACACAAGCCCAGGAAAAGTGGAAAAGCCAGGACTACCAAATTGTCAGCAATACTAAAGACATCAACACAAAAATTTCAGCCATCCATCACAGCTGTCGGCCTGTTTCTGTGCGACAGTGATTTATTCTAGGGCTGAAATCCATTTGGACTCTCTCTCTCTCTCTCTCTCTCTCTCTCTCTCTCTCTCTCTCTCTCTCTCTCTCTCTCTCTCTCTCTCTCTCTCTCTCTCTCTCTCTCTCTCTCTCTCTCTCTCTCTCTCTCTCTCTCTCTCTCTCTCTCTCTCTCTCTCTCTCTCTCACACACACACTAACTCGCTCACTTACTCACTTACTCACTAACACACACATAAACCCAAATACCATGCACAGCAACTCTCCCAGTGTTAATAAGTGTTGATTTTTTTCAGTTGCAATTACTTAGAGTCGGCAAGTGTTGATTGGAGAATTATCTGTCCACTCACAGAGCTGACATGGCTCTGGGGCAGGTGTTCAAAATTTCAAATATGTTCATCACTGTTTATTTTGTACTGTCATTGTTTTAGGTTTATTAACCCTGATAGTCTGGTATTGTTTACAAAATAATAAGAAGAATCAGAGTAATCGCTGACATTAATTTCAAAAGGACAAGTCTCAGACCTTTAAGGGGGCATATTCATAACACATACAAATTTAGTTGACCCTTACTGATAAAAAATGAGGTGGAAAAACATAAGGAACACCTTTATGAAATTGTTTGAAAAAACTAATCCCCACTAACATTTTAAGCCTGTATGTAGGGTTTATTGCAGAGTTGTTGTATCAGAGTGCTTTAGTTTTAGCTAGGTGTACCCATTAAACTGGTAACTGAGTGTACATTCACTTGATTTTTGAAGTTTATGACTTCTTCACAGAAAAAGAGCATCAGTATCATGAGACCTAATTTCAGAATAAAAGGCGCAAAAATAAAAGGGAGTATTCAATAACGTATTTTTCTCTTTGCAGTGAGACTACCAGTTTAATTAAAGTTTAAATCAAAATACCATGCAATTTTTAATAACTATCAGTAGGTGTCTTATTATCCCCTGCAATACAGTAAACAATATACATAAATGAGGACTGTCACACAGTGATGATCCAGATTCTAAGCTCCATAAATCCCACACAGGAAGTAGCAGGTATTCTTACAAGCGTACAAGACTATTTTTGACACATGTATTACCCAAACAGTATTTTAGCTACTGTTGTGCTCATGACACGAGCAGAATAAATGTAGAAACATGAATGAAAACTTATGTGTAGATTTAGCTGACACTGTGTGTGTGTGTGTGTGTGTGTGTGTGTGTGTGTGTGTGTGTGTGCATGCGCTTCCACATGCATATATGTTTACAGGCATGTTTGTGGGTGAGAATGAGGAGCAAAACAGATGCCTCTTACAATGCCGGTTTTACGCTCCTTCTTCATCCCCCCTCTCTCATTTAATTTCCTCTCTTTTCTCCACAGCTTCTCCTGTATATTTTCATATGTCAGATGATAACTCTGGTCCTACACTGTGCAGGAAGATTTATCAGTCAACACACTGCCACTAATATCCCCCATCTGCCAACAAGCACACCCAGTTCGCTAAGCCCATGCTCTAGCCCTAAGCCTTGGCCCAGGCCCATGACTGCACCCTAGGATTGTATGTGTGCATGTGTGTGTGTGTGCGCGTATGGTTGTTTGTGTTTGTAGTCATGTGACTGTGTGCTTGCTGTACTGCTGTATTGGCTGATGGGTATTTTTGCCACTACTAAAACATGATGATGCAGATACATGGTCAGGAGCTGTCAGCTCTTAATATGTGGTGTCTGTCTGGATTGCTATCTCTGATGTTGATCTGAGCTGGCCTGTGTGTATCTGGAGTCGAGCAGAGCAGAGAAGGCTCTGCTGTGTGCTCTGCTCTGCTCTGGCCTGTGTACATCTGGAGGGGTGAGGCTAGCGCTGAGGCTGAGGCTGGCCAGAGAGGTCACTCAGGCTCCTTGAGAGCCAATAATCTGAGCAAGTCCTTCTTGAACGTTTCACTCAAGTAGAGGCACACACTGCTGGATGCTGATTCTGATACATAAGTATATGGAATCCATTTTTGGTAGAACAAGATAACTAAAATAAAGTTGAAAATACTAATTTATTAAGTGGAAACTTTAAATCACGATGATCAAATGAGTTTAGGTTATTTTTTTATGAGCACACCCATATTTTTAGTCCACTTGTAGTCCTGGCCATGTCTGAGGTCTGTGTGGCTGAGGCTGGCAGTGATTCTGCATAGTGATTAAACGCCGGCGAAGGTCTGGGCCTTGCCATGATAATGTGCCAAACTTAGCTCTGCTCTTAAAATCCTGGATTAATGCCTGCTTTAAGAGCTTAACATGGTCAGCCATTCAAACATGCACTGGATCAACTGGGCTGCCTTGGTTATTGGCCTGTTATCTCTTGTAGAGTTTTACAAGCACTGTAGTCAGTGGGGGAACCCTCTGAATTTTAGCAGCATCACTGCTGCTGTTTCTCTATTATGTGCACTAGTGCACAGGTCATGAAGCCCCACTGACCTTGGCGCAACATGTGCCTATTGTATAACTGTACTGACATGGAAATCCTTTTTTCTTTTAATTAGCCGTTTTTGTAATAAAATTATAGACTACTTCTTAAA
Source organism: Scomber scombrus (assembly GCF_963691925.1). Lineage (NCBI taxonomy): Eukaryota > Metazoa > Chordata > Actinopteri > Scombriformes > Scombridae > Scomber > Scomber scombrus. The sequence continues at coordinate 19,724,300 of NC_084970.1, forward strand.
AGTCTTTGATCAAACATAATGTACACTGCTAATTTATGTAATATAAAAAAACATATTTGTCTTTCTCCCATTCCATTTTCATTTAATTTTAATGCATAAATATTTAAAGGTAATTGAGTCAATTACAAGTGCGAGCAAAATCTACTGCTATTTTTTACTCTACTAACTTTTTATTGCTGAATTGATTTGTCATATTTATAATGTAATGTTTAATGTTCTTGGGAATTGTAAGCTTATAAAACACCAGAAATAAATTCATTTCTATAAATATGACAAAGAATCTCTACTATAGTTGTTACAGTATGGTATGGAGTAAATATTCTTAGGTTTTGTGTTGCTTACATACATGATATATAATATATATACTTTATATAAAGTATCTGTTGTCCCCCCTGTTGAAACGTAGTGTTATGTGTAATACAGAAGTTAGTTTAACCGATCAAAATTTTTCAGGTTATGTATTTGATTTGAATGTGAAGCTTTTTTTTAGCATGTAAACATGATAGTAAATGTGGGTTCTTTTTTCCTTTCATAATCCAAACTCCTCTATTAGCTGTTTAGAATGGGTGACACCTGTTCTCCTATAAGTTGTCCACAGTGCTGTCGGTGTTAGCTCGGACTAGATGCTGCACCATAATATAAAGTATTTGCTCACACTGGAATATCAACAGCTACATCTAAATACCTATCATTGCTGTTTTGGGTCCAGCTTTAATGTCTGTCTAAAACAAGTACATCTATAAATCTGAATGCATTAAAAGTATTCACACTGTGATGGTCAGAATTCCTGAGATGTGGGGATTGTGAAAAAATGCACAGCCTCCAGAAGTTACAAAATCATATCATGCAGATAGAGAAGCTGATGTCTTTAAGGCATACATTTAATTACATTAATGTCCCTGATTTCAGAAATTCCTCTTGACTTCCTTGTTGTCTCATTTGTTGTTGTTTGCACATTGCTGTCTATGTTAAGCTGGAGGTTCTTTTGCCTTAAATCAGTAATATCCATTGTATAAAAATACAATGTAATCATGTTGGCCTGCCTTGCAGAATGTGTGGAGTAAATACATCTGGTCATTCCACATCTTATTACAGCTTATTACTGCAGTCATGTGCATGATCACTTGAAGCTTTTCTCATGTGTGAGTAACTTTTGCACCCTCATCGGCAATTCTGACCAATGATTGTGCCTTTTCAGCCACACTTTTCTCCAGTGCGTCATCCATGTCTACAGGAGGAAATCTAATTATTTGTTTTATTATAGTTCCCTCTCAATGTTAACAAATAAGAGCATTGGCAGTTAATTGAAAAAGCCTGCATGCTTCAGCCTTTACAAGCAAAATAGTTCCTTTGTATAATATTTTATCATCATTTGCACCTGACCTTATCTATTGCACATAATGTAATTTTTAATGGCACTACTGTAGAGCATAAATTAAATTGTTTTAAAATAGAAACCATTTGAAACATAATATTTTGTAGTTGGAGCAGGATGACTTCTTGTGTTGTTTGGTTTCATAAACTGAGCTTCTGAATTTCCCAGAGAAGTGTTTCTCATTATGATGTACAGGCACAGAAAAGACAGGAGCAATGCTATGCGTTTCATGGTGTGCTGTGTGTAAGAGTAATGATGGTGGGGTTTGGTGTTATGTTGATTCCATCTTGGCTGTTCTGCAATAATTCAGGAGAGGAGGAGGGGCAGGGTGGTGGGGAGGCACCATTTTACTCCTCCAATCCCCCTTCGCCACCACTGGAATATAATCCGCTGTCTCCTGACCTTCAAATCATGCAGCGCTGCAGTCATTTCAATTGGCCCGGACGCCATTAGCGTGAAATGTCCTCTAGCCACTCTGCTTCTGCACATGGAAGATTTCCTTTCTCCCAGCATGGTTTCCCTCTTCTACTTTGCTCCTTCCCTCCATCTCGCATTTTCTCCACCATGCCCCCTGAAGCCTGGCTGCGATGGAGGGTGGGAACCTCTTGCACTAAGGAAATGAGCCACCATAGGAGATGCTGTTGGTCAAAAGACAGGGTGAAAAACACTCACTCCATTAGTCGCTGATATATTTGTGTTGCACTATGTTCCTTTTGAAAAAAATGTTTTAGTGTATATCTTACATGCGCTATTTGGTTGTACAGCGACTGTCATTGTAAAAATGCCTAAGAGTGTGTATGACCTTTTAAAAACGAACGTTTTCGTCAATCAGGATACTACTTACATGAATTACTATGTATTTTTTGCTCAAACATTTTGCCACATCTGCTAAATTACATGTATTTTTAGAAGGAGAAAAAATTATTAAAATCACAAGAGTAAAAATATTTATACTTAATGGTAATCTTAATCTTTTTTATAGGTGGATCTATTACTGTGTCTTTATTTCTGATTTTGAGCGTAGACACAACAGATGCAGCTTAAACTGTTGTGAACCAACAGCTAGTTTGTGGTCGCACTGTTTGAAGGAGTATGCCCTATGTTGTTCCCTTGGCCAAGTGCATCACATCTAGGAAGCGTGTCGGAGCTCTCCTTATCATACTGAATAGAGAGAAGAAGAAGATGAACTGACTGGGGCATAAAAATCACATGCCAAAGCTCAGCATGTGTTATGTTGCTAGTAGATAGATAGATCAATTATTGAAAGAGGACATATTTGATATGATCTGAATATTAAAAATATATCAGAGGGCAAACAACATCCATGGCTGTCTTCAGATCTGTGCTGAAAGATGTGTGTCAAATCTCCAGAGAGATGCTTTATTCAGAAGGGTCAAGGGGTTCTCTGAATGTTTGATAAGATGCAAGATTTTTTTTAAATATTATTTTTGTTGTTCATTTAAAAAAAGTATTGAAAAATGTCAGCAGAACCTTTCAAAATTATGTTTATTATCAGTGTGTCTCATAAATTATTATTCCTCCATATTCATATCTACAAATAAATATGTATGACCTAGAATTCATCTCAACATAAAACATCATTACACAAACACACATATCTCAACATGTTTGTATTTTTACTGTTTCCAAAAGATGTTGTTTTCCTGGGTGGTGTACTGAGTGAATTTGGCTCACCCTGTCACTGCTTATTATGCTTCTGGGACAATGACAATTGGAAATGTGTACTTGCTAGGTATACTGGCTGCCTGACTGCATGCTAGCTTTTGGAAAACAGTGACGCAGGTGCAGTTGGTGAACTGATGAAATTTGTTTACCTAGATAACCATTGTGTCCTCTGGTCTGACACAAGTCCTCATCTTAAACCTTCCCTGAAGTCTATTTCTTTCCACTGGTTGTTATTACATACAGTGTATGTATTTATGATTAATGACCCCACTGGTGTATATCCATAATGCTATGACCTCAAGGTAAAATTGAAATGCATGCACTGTATGTAGAGCATTCTTATATTATTGCCCAATATACTTAGCAGCCATTACATTTGTTGGCACTGGTGAAAATAAAACAGAAGGCTATGAGGTTTCAAATCAACAAGGCCACTCTAAGAAATGGACTTATTGGAATTGCATTACGTTGATTAGACTGAGAAATGAATACTATTTACAATGGAGCAGTGTTAAACACTCTTGTTTCTCCCAGCTATAGGAGTGCATTGACAGTCGGTCAGCATCAATTAAATCTCCTGATCTGTATATCCTGAAAGGCCGCACTTGTTGTCTTCTAATAAAGCCGGTCTGTGGCAGCAGAATGTTTCATTTCCTCTTGGAGATTGCCCTCAGTAATGCAGAGTGCTTATCATACTCCTGGAAAAGGACAGCAACAACACAACGTTCTGATGCTTGATATCCAGATCAACCTGAGGCCAGTGCCAATAGCACTTCTAAGCAGCGCTTTGTCTTATTTTTAGAGTAGAAGCATGGTCATTTAGACTCAGAAACCCTCTTGCGTTTTAATCAGTGCAATAAATGTTACAATGTGTGTTACTTAGCTATTAATCCAGGTAAAAATTATGTTTTTAAATTGACGTTTTTTTGAAAAGCATACATGGTATTTTTGGAATATTACAAATGGTTGTATGTGTCTGTTTGTGCAGATGAAAATGAAAAATGGGGTCTGGGAAGGACGGGGTTGTGAGGGGGCCAAGCTGTCCCTGGCCATTCATTCTCTCTGGCCCCCCTGTCTAATTAATGGGCCACGTTCATACACGTTATTGCACCAGAGGGTCTGTCACTCATTAATCATGTGACCTTCTGTGGCACAGTTAATGACCTTGGAGGAGTAGATCAGCTGGAGATGGCCGAAGCTGTGGAATTAAATTGTTTCTGGAAGTGGTCATGGTCACATCAGGCACTTTAACAGCCACTCCGCTCAAACCCTCTCCTGTTACACCTCAGCCTGTGTCTCGCCCACATAGGTGCTTGCAGGCTCTGCCACAAGGATGGGCAAGGGAATTTCAGACACTAGGAGTCAGGATTAGAAGAAGCAAGGGATGGAACCAATGTTGAACTCAAATCACTCAGTTATGACTTTATTGGCTGATTTCCTGCATGACCACTGCCTGTCACTCTGCAAATCACTCATAAAAGAAGCTCAAACTCCTACTCACTCCAACTTTTTTTAGAATAACTTCTCCCATCAAAGTTCAGTGTTGCAGCTCAATATATACAATACAGTAATTTTTTTTACATTAAGTTGAGTAACTACATGCTAGAACCTTAAACCAATTTACACTTCTATAATTCATCAAATCATTTGCATAATCATTTCGATTTTTATTTTGAATTTTACCTCTGGAGTTTACAACCGTTGAGTAATAGTGCAACTTCTGTACAAGATAGTTTCATATATTTTGCCTTAATGCACCTTTTAAGATGAATTGCATAAATAAGTTGTGATTATGTACTACGTTTAGTGTGTTCAATGTCACAGTAATACCGCGATACACAACATCCCATGTTTTGCATTGTAATTTAAGGCTGAAATTATCAGTCAATGAGATCAACATAGGCCAGTCGATAAAACATTTAAAATAATTTTAAAATATACAGTGTAGATTAACATAGTTCATGTGAAAACAAAACTGGCATGAATTTTTTATTGGGATGTTGGGGGTTGAGAGCCATCATCCCTTCCTTTTTCGACTGCATGTTGGAGCTGCCATGACAGCAGGAAAATTCTCTCTACTTTGTGACTCTAGCTGCAGCTTTCTCTCTTAGCTGTTGTGCAAATCACTGTGTGAATAAATATGCAGCGATTTGCAGTAATCAAGCCATCATATAATAAAAGTATGAATGACTACTTCTAGGCTCAATTACATATTTAAAATGACATGCCACAGCAAGACACCACACTGTTTTGTATTATGTTTATCTGCTCTTAATTTATCAGAGATTGTATGTAGGTAATTCTAAGATATCTTGTGACATCCTGTTTTTAAAAACGGCCTTTATTTTTACAGTTTATAATTGCATACTGTTTTTAGAGTGTTGTCAACAAAACAGTGAATGCTGATGTTGTTGGGAATAATATATCCCAGTGTAAACATTAAATGGAAAAAAGCAGTGGGATAAAAATGGCACCCTGGGGTACTCCACAGGAAATATGTGACTATAGGCTACATAGTTCATCTTCACGAATAGTCACCAAGAACAGTTAACATGAAATGCCCACATATTGTTTGATAATGTTATGTTTTCTCTGAAATGTACTTTCAGTCTGTTCTGTATCAGTTTGTCTGCGTGACCACAATGTGAATTACTGTAAATGTTTTTGAAAAACATTCCAGACATAAACTTTTAAAAGTACACTAAAACTAATTATTGTTTTATTCATTATCTAAACCAGTAAGTACTGTAGTACAAAACAGGCAAATACATAACAACTCAATAATGATATTATTAATATGAGAAGCCTAAAATTGTTCTTCCTGAAAGAAAGGCAGATTGGGAAACCAGTAAGTAAGAGAAATGATTTCCCCTGTGCCTCATGGCTGAAGAAAGTACAACAAAAATATTTCTGTAGCCACCATATTTATAATTAACTATTTTTTGGGGAAAAAATAATGTCATTGTGTGTCCAAAGTTTAAATGATGGTTACATTATGGCTGCCACCTTATTTTCACAATTGTAGCACTGAAATGTTAACTTTCTTCTCAGTGACATTGAAATGGAGGGATTTTGTTTATCCCTGCCTTTGTTTATTTAACATTTTGCTCAGCGGGGGAGTTTCAGATAGATTGTTTTCAAGACAGTCCCTGCAGACAGCGAGCAAACACTCTACAGCTTCATCAAACAGAACAATCTTCAACTTTCCCCTTCTGCAGTGTGCAGGGAAATGTGACTGAGAGGAACATCATAATGGAATATGATTGAAAATGATCGTCATAATTTTTCTGTCGGAGTCTGTAACAATATGCAAGCACAGGTTTTTAGAGGATTTATTTAGAACCATGCCTAAGTGTACGCTTAGAAGGAAAGAAATGCATTGATGGATGAAAACATTTTATTTTCATGTGGCAAGCATTTGTGAGTTTTGTTATTAATGAATTCACTCACGTGTGATGGATTTCAGATTTTTTTTTTTTTTTTTTTTTTTTTACATTGGGGCACATGAAATTCAACCTGAAATACGGAGCTAAAAGACATCTTTGTGGGCTGAGAAGTGAGTTCCTGCATGGTACCATTTTTTTTTTCATTTAAAAATACATGTCTGACAAAGGAGTCAATAATTCATTGTCAAAAATGGCATGTTCAGTGTCAGTGTACAGATGTCAAATCTTGGTGGGGACAATCACTGACCTTTGGAATTTTGCTCATTAAAATATGCATAAAATCAGACACAAACACACACAGAAACGAGCCATTATCCCTTCTTTCTTTCTCTCTCTCTACTACCATCCTCTGTCTCTCCTGTTGCCTTTTCCCTTCCCTTCTCCTTCCACCATCTTTTTCCCTGTTGCAAGTGCAGGCTTGATTAATATTTTCCACTGTTCCGTAACCATGGCAATAAGGTCACTGCATATGATACTTAATTGAATCTTCCCAATGCTTTTGTGTGCATCTCCTGTGTCCGGACAATAAAAATCTTCCACTGATGACTCCAACCCCCTTTACTCTACTCCCCTCCATCTTTCTTTTCATTTTGTACCCATGAATTTATTCATTTGGTTCCTCTACTACCTCTTTCTTGTACTCCCTTTCTTTCCTGGCCTCTCTGTGACCTAGTCTTCCTTGTCCTATCATAGCATTTTACTCTTTTATTTTCACTATCATTGTTCTCATGCATGCCTTGTCCTTCAGCAAGAAGCAGTACAGTGTCATTGTTGTAGTGGTAAGCCAAATTCAACTTTCTTTTGTTTTGTCTTTTTGTGAATACCAGCCTGCTTGAACAACATTCAAATGAGTTATTGCTGTTTAATGCCTAGCCAGCTCCTTTTTCCTTTGGCCTTTTTTCCACCCCTCTAGTCTTCTTTCTCTGTATGTTGCTTTGACTTCTTTTTTCTCCAGCATTTGCATACTCAAATCAGTCTCAGGGACAATCGTTAAATTGATTTCAAACAACACTGATGACTCAAGTGGGGAAACGAAAAGTCTCGGGTTCTCTCTGAGCAGGTGTTCTGATTAATGCCTAACAAATTGGGGTCCTCAATTGGGGTCCTCTAAGATCCGGACATAAGTGGGAGACACGTCTCCTCTTCACACAACACATGGACCAACACATAAACACATGCTGACTGAGCCTTTGTTCATGCAAGTATGGAGGCTAATCCATGACAAGAGGGGATCTGGGTTCACAGGGAGAAAACATTGGAGTGGATAAAGAGTAGAGGGATGAAGAGGAGGTGGTGTTCTGTTTGGGGAGCTGGATTTTTAAAAACAAAAAAACCCACAAAGGACATAGAAACTGAATACATGCTATATCAATATGTGTTTGCCTTGATTCCACTGTGATAAACTTTAATTTTCACATTTGTTATTCAACAATGAACATATGCCTTGGACAAGAGAAATCAGCATTTCATTAGGTTGTCCTACCTATAATAGTCTATTGCGTGCCTCTGTGTGCAACTTGAATAGCAAATAGGCCATAATAAGATAACATTTTAATGATCACAGTCAATAACATTTCATTCAAAAAAAAGGGGAAAAAATGGTTATTTCACAGTGCTACTTGGCAGGTCATTTTCCTGAAAGGTCAATTTTCTTAATGTTAGTGAAGGAGTTGTGTTTGTTCTAATAAAAGTGTGACAATGATCTCGAGGCAATCATTAGACTCAAATAAAACAGAGGAAGATAGGGTAAGAAAAGGGAACGAAAAAAAAATTACACATCAAATTTGACATATGCACCATAAAATAACCATTAGCGGTTACCTACAATCTGAAGTGACAGTCTATCAATAATGTCACTCTGAAAATGGGACAGGTTTGTTGCTGTCTTTAAATCACTAGAGACTCCATATAGCAGAAAAGCATGCAGGTATAGGAAATGCATTAAGGCTTGATGTTAATGGGTGTGGTGGGAGCAGTGGGACACCCAGGGCACAGGAGGACATTGCTCACTTCTCACTGGGCCACAGGCTTGAGACACCTGTCTAGTCTGGAGCTCAGTCTTACAACATCTACTATGGCTCAACACAGCAGTTAATATTCTCAAGTAGGCTTAACATTTACGTTCTGTTTTAATGATGACTTAATGATGATCACACAAATGTGCTTTCTACTCAAAATATAGAAAAAATATTATATAATATATTTTTAAGAGGTTTCAGATATTTCTGTAGTCTGACAAAGCTGTTTTATGAATTTGCAATGCAGTATTGTGTTTTATTGAAAAATAATATATTATGATGAACAACTTAAAGGAAGGAATATGGAACAATCTTAAATGATCCTTTCATTACTATATTTATTTACATTTTAGTTAACAGGGAAGTTAAATGTAAAATTAAAATGTATCTTTACCGTTCACTTTTTAAATACACAACCTTCAAACTCATGCAACCATATACAATCCCTTTAAGCATTTACTGAGCAAACTCTTTCCCTTTCAAAGATATGCAAACACACATGCAAACAAACAGAAGCAACTGCACTTGCAGACACACGCACACATTCACATACACTGGCCAACCCCTTCCTCCCTAGTCGGACATTTGTGTTAGTGTTGCATATGAATGGACCTTATAATGAATGCATGCAGTGTCGAGAGCAGAGCACGCTTCTTTTCTGTTGCCATGTTTAATATGGAGCACGTGGAGGCTATAGGATGCCCATCTGCTCCTCACACACCTCCCTAAGTCGCCCCATTTCTACCATGTGCCGGCGTAACAGGCAGGCATTGTAGCAACAAGTGTCTGCACATTACCACGCTTGCCAATTCCCCTCACTTGGCAGTGAGCCTACTAAGCTGCCCGCCCCCTTATGAGAAAAATACTTGATTGTGCCAGGGGAGAGAGCTTAGGGGGTAAACTGGGAAGAGGGACAAGGAGGAGGGGGTTGATTTACATACTGCAGCTTAGGCGACACTCATCTGATTTTAAACAGCTCCAAAGCAATTAAGGGTCATTAGTCCTTTTGTTTCATCTTGTGGCACAATGTAGCAGTGACGGCATCTGAGGCACAGTGCCCCCTATGGGGGTTGACTGTGGGAATGTCATCACTATACAGGGTCTGTCTCCCACCCTTCTGCCCCATTCATGTCTCTTACTCTGCCATTGACACAGCTTTCCTCTGTGTGTAAACAAACACTCAGCACCAGCCTGGCACTGCAAGGGAAACCACTTTGGCAAAGACCCAGCTCTGGAGTATGCAGCTGGTGACATTACAGGTTCAGATGACCCAGTCTGCTTATCCTAATTATCCTCATCATGGCATCAATTTCTTTCAAATGATATGCTTTGCAAATTGGCAACATTCAATTAAATTTGTTTCTGGAGAAGACATAAGCACACATAGGAGCACAGAATAGATAAGAATGTCTCCATCTGATTTAGAGCTTACTAACTACTTATAGTATGATAGTGGATACATACTGGGAATGTATCCCATTTAATGGGTTAAATAAATACAATATATAAATTCATGTACACAATACTATTTAATACAAATTATAAACTTGTTTTTATATGCAGATTCAGCAAGGTATTCTATTGTGATTGCTATCTACAAACTGACTGTGTACCATTCCAAGTAGTTAGAAGGAAATTAAATAATAAAAGAACATCCCCCAGAATATAATAGCATTCTAAAGAGTGGATGTGATCACGCAGGTATTTTAAATAAGATATAATACAGGAGAATAACATTGCCTCAAGGTCAATCGCGCAACTGTAATGAAGGCTGGGATGTATTCTTCAGTATGTTTATGTCTGTGTCTTCCATAACTCACCTAGCAGGCGGCAGTGTGTTAAGCACCCCTGCTACTGTGAAAAGGCATCAAAGGCAGCAAAAAGACAGGTATGGTATGGGATGTGAATGTTCACATGTCCATTTGTGTGGCTGTAAGACCCTCCTCAGTTGGTATAGAAAAACACTTACTGCTAATGTAAATAGCAAGGCAGCATAAATCAGGAGCCACGCGCAGCCTGGGAGAATATCGTGTAATAGTTATTGCGAAATGAAGTGGCATTGGGATCAATATCCCACTATATCTCACTCTGGCGTAATGGCGCAGAGGGAAGCTGGAGGCCAAGGGAGTCCGGTCCCTCCACCCCACCACGGGCCTATAAATCTGCCTGACCGGCAGCCTGCTTATTAAAGTGCATACACAATCGGCAGCAGCCATCCAAAAATACAAGCTTAGTTACTGACCTGGAGTCAGGGGAATAGATGCCTTTACCTTGTCTAAGGGCAGGGGTTAAAGGCTGATTGAGGCTATAGCATCATCTCATCGTACTGTACAAAGAAGCAGAAGTGTTGGTTTTAGCCCAGCATTAATAATACTAACACATATGCCAGCACCAAAGGGAATATTCTAGATTAATTTCTGTCTGTTGCAGTAAATCCAGTATGTTGTGTGAAAGTTTTTACTCTATTTATTAATGAATTAATTTGTCTTTGTGTCTTTTATTCATAGTATCTTGAGGCACAACTTTTCCTCTGCCTGTGTGAGACTAGCAATTATGTTCCCTAAGCTGTGGCTTATTCACCAAAATTAAACTGCAGTGTATTGTTCACTGACGAATCTGCAGTGCTGTCAGTAATTATTTCATAATAAATGAAAGGAGAAAGGAAATTATTTTCAAGGTTGTGATTTCAAGGTTAAGATTTCCCCCCTTGAAAATTGTCTTTTCAACTTCAAATCTAAATTTCATGACCACACAGTCACAACTGGTAGACTTTGCTTTCAGTCCAGCATGGCAATTAGCGTAGTAGTAGTGTGTGTGTGTGTGTCAGTGTGTGTGTGTGTGTGTGTGTGTGTGTGTGTGTGTGTGTGTGTGTGTGTGTGTGTGTGTGTGTGTGTGTTTGTTGTATAATGTATAATGTATAATGTGTGTTTGTGTCAAAAGCACAATTTTGAAACAGTTGGTATTTGAAAGGCCAGTGTATTTTAGTGTCTTGCAGTAGTCACTGACAGTATGGTTGTATGTGTATTAGCCTAGTGAGAAGGGTCAGCGATTATTTTCTTTCCTTTTGCTACAGAGTCATTGTTTGAGGTGCAATGATTGGTGAAGGAGGCCTAAGATTTTGGATGTGCTGTCTGTTTGTGCTTCTTGTCTTTTTCCTGCTGTGATAACAAGTTTCGAATTAGTGACACAAGAATGCAATGAATGTATAAAAGAGGAGTAGATTTTGTTTTACCTACCTCTTTTTGTGTGGCCTTTATGTATTTCATGCATATTATTTCTGCGCACTTTCCTTTTCTTGTCCTCAGGTTGTAATATAACTTCATAACAAACACCCTTTAGCCTGCAGACAGAAATGAGTGCAAAATAACAATATGATGATAATGGCTGTCTGTGATTTTTCTGGATTATTCAGGTTTTATCCATTCATACATATGATTATGTTGCAAGCTAAATACAGCCTTGGGAGAGATATTATTGGTCAGTAAGAAGGATGTTGGCAAAAGGTTACGAATTGCAATGATAATGAACTAACATGAACAGTGAGACCTGTGGTTCACTTTGCTTTCTTGAAGACCATTGTTTGAAGGATATACAATTGAAGACTGTCGACAATGATGCACTTCTCTTATGTTTTGCAGGACTAGGACTGTGAAGGAAGCTTTCCTCTGCTTCACAGCTGGTAAGTGTTTCCTTGAATTTTTTATTTTTATTCTTTTAGTTCACCACATATATGAGACTTAAGGGGAAAGACTTTCTTTGAGGAAAGTTTGTATTTTATAGATTGAGTCTCCAAACAAACACTTGACATCTTGACTCTACAAAAGAAGTATGAGATAAAGAGTTTAATTTCTGAGAGTAGGGTGTGCACAGAGTATTTACTGATATATCTATTACATCCACATACATTATTTCTCAACCATATCTTATTCTTGTCAAAAAAGACCCTGTCAAGCTTCTTTTCAGTACCATTTTTTTGAATGAATCTTGACCTTATTCTCAAAAGTTCAATCTGAAACATGTCATATTTATCTTCTTTTATTTTAGTGTCTCCTACTAATTCTAATATGTGGTTGGGTAGGGTGGATAAACATGATGGTGAATGAAAGTAAACAGAGTATGATTTCATCATTTTTTCTTAATTACATTTTTTTTCCTCAAGTTGTATCCAATTAAAATGTTATTGGAATCAATTCAGAAAACTGAAATGGCAAATACACAAATAATCATGTTACACCCACTGCAGGTCACTAGCATAAGGAATGACAATCGAGTAGATAAAAAGTAAACATCCTTTATTACAAAAGTTCAGCTTGACAAGTTATATTCACCCACTTTAACTTCCTCACAGTTCCCAACTATTACTAACAGGGCAGGGGGCTGAGTTCCAACAAAACACACCAGTACACACTGTAATCAATAAGTCTTGCACTCTAGGTGAGTTAACACATTGCAAAGTTTACACATCTGAATAATTTAACTGCAAATGATTAACAACCATGTCACACCTTAAGCCTGCTCTGACTGACTGACTGGGATTCGAACTGAGAAAAGTTAGTGATTGGTGGGGGGATTAAGCAGATTGAAAACAAAATAAACACAAATAAAGAAGGATAGCCTACCCCAAGGGAAATACGACATATTGTATATTACTTGCCAGATTGGACTCAATGGAAAAAGAAACCCCCAAAAAACAAACAGGCAACAATGAAAATAGTAGTAGTAGTATTTTAATATTATACAAATATTAAAATACATACAGATTAAATGTTAAAAACTACATGACTAAACTTTAAAATACCTGTTATGTTGATCTACTTCCCTGACTACCATCCACCTTTTACACAAGCTTCCCTCCAGCAGGGAAGCTTGTGTAAAATACAGGAAAGCAAAACATGTCACACACATTCAAACCTGACAGTAAAAAACACAATATACACAGAAACAGCCGTAGGCCCACCAGTTCTTCTTGCACTTGCGTCTTCCCTGCTCGCCAGTATGGAATAAAGTGTGCACCTGCCTTACTCCACCAGCCTGAACCAACAATCATAACCTGTATTCCTCGTATATTTTGCCATATTGGATATTAGCATATTCGTTCTGTTTCTCCTCAAACATAGTAGATACATGATTTTAAGCATGACATGAAGTTGAAAAGTATCACCAGCAGAATTATACGTGCAGTGTGTTAGATTTAGTGGCATCTAGCAGAACAGACTTGGCAGAAACAGAATATAATATTCATAACTATGTTTTAATTAGTATATATATAATGAAAATAAGAATCATTGCGTTTTGGTTTTCTTAGAATGAACCCTCTCTATCTACCCAATGAGCAGGTCCTCTTCCACAGAGCCTGCCATGTTGCACCACCATGTTTCTACAGTAGCCCAAAATGGACAAACCAAACACTGGCTCTACAGAGGGCCTTTCACATTTTTCAAGTTTGATGACCACCATATTCTGTATTTATCTGTAGTATTAAGTTGATTGCAATCTGCAAGCTCACTGCTAGGTGCCACTTAATCCTACACACTGGTCCTCTAAATCTAAAGACTAACTACGTTATGACTTTTTACTGTGTGTTTAGCTCTAAAAAGAATTGTAATATTGTAAATCGATTGCAATGCCATGTTTTAACAATATGTGTCTAAATCTAGCAGTCATTTCACATATTATAATTATTGTGGGAAAAACAAAAACTGATGCTGTACTATCAGTGAAATGTGCAATGATCTAATAAGACCACAAATTCAACAAGCAGCTTGTTCTTACAAGCTGTCACAGTATATGTGCAACGATGGTTGATTCAATTGTTACATCTTACTGAAGACTTTATAAACATCTTGGCTAAATATTCAGCATTTTTAATTGTTTGTCAGACCCATACTAGTTTTAATGTCAGCTGAAAATGATAGAAATAGCCGTTCTTATGAGATCATTTTATGATTGTTTGACTGACATGTCAATTAATACTTTCCTAATTAGCTGTCAGTATCATGTATTAATTATTGCAAGTATATAATAATCTGTGTGATTGCACACACACTTACACATGCACAGTGGTTCTTTAACAGTATGTATACACACATCTGGATAATTACTGTGAAGTAATTTCATTTCCAGCATCTGTTTGCTTAGTGCAGTTGACCTATCACATGTCTTCTCACATACAAAACACACAGGAGACACCTCTTGTTCAAACTGCCACTGCCCTGACCTTGAACCTAGAAGGGTAAGCCAGTTCAGAGGACAAAGGTGAGGATGGTCTGGTTGTGTAGATTACAACAGACAGATTTTTGATCAGGATGTTAAGAGAATGGATGAGGGTTGCAATTTGCTTGGGCCAAGCCAGACTACACTACAAAGGTGTTGGTACCACAGGTGATACTCTTAACAAGATCTGATGTGTGGAAATCATATGTAAATGTACGGCGCAGACCGACCTTTGCCCTCTTTGCGTGAGTATCTGTGACCAGTAGCTGACCTGTTATCCACCCCTAAATGGTTTGACAATAGAGAGATGTATTGATCTGGTCAGTCTTCTGGCAAAAGGGTCAAGAGCTTGACACACAGCCTGAGTCTGCTTTGTGTCAGCAGGTAAAGTGGTGTCACCAATACTGGGGGGGTTCTCTTTTTGCTGTCCACCACCTTTATACTTATACTTGGCAACAAGGCCACATTAAATGGAAAAATGTACCATTCGTAACTGGCTTTTAGAACAACACATAGAGGTGTTTTCTGATCTTATGACACAAGGACATGGTATAATTTTTAGCACAGAATTTTCTGAACATTCACGTTTGCATTTTGTCGCCAGGGTTAGGTTTAGGGTTAGGCTCTTTGGAGTCAGAAGTTGCACTATTTGGACAAGAGGGTGGAGCTTCTAGCTAGTAGCATGGTTAGCATGGGGCATTTACAGTATGTGTTAGTAGTGATAATGCTAATGCTAATTTTAGTAAGAAAAAAAACAGGCTTAAAACCATTAGAACAAAATTTACTTACTGGGGGAAAAAAATTAACATCCGACTCCTTAGAGGATTTTTTATTACAACCAAGTGCTGTAGAATACTTTTTTAAGATGACCAAAATGTTACAATTAACTGTCATGAACTGAAAACACTCTGAAAGAGTGACAACTATGGCTACACCTGTTCCCTATGAATCTGAGGTTACACCACGTTATCGAACCAACGTTGTCGCTATGGTAGCGACTTGCTTGTGACGGCACCCACCTGTCACTCAAAACGGCCAACTCCCTTAATTAGGCTGTGCTTAACTTTCAGCCCCATTTAAATGGGTTAGTTACATAAAAATTCACCCCTGTACAGTTGTCATAAAAGGTGAAATTAACTATAGATACCAGGCTATAAGCATGTTTATTTCTGCTGTAAAGTTAGACATTTTAACATGGGGGTTTATAGGGATTGACTCAAATTTGGAGCCCGCTTCAAGTGGCCATTTGAGGAATTGCAGTTTTTGGCACTTCAGGTTTGGCTTAATTTCTCAGTCAATGAGGTCGCTGCTTGATTTTTAGTGCCTTTGAAAACTGTTACCTGTGGTTTGGCTTAAAAAATCTTTGTTGCCACGGTTTCAATAAAAAACATGTGATTAAGTTCAGGGAATAACTATGGTCACAGTTAAAGAAACCAACATTGACTTTCGGTAGGAAACATGAACTTCAGCCTTAAGGTCCATTGTTTTGTTGACCTGCCTATCTGGACTATGTCGCCCTATAATACCATCACTCAACTTCCTCCTTTGCTCCTGACACACAAGAGCCATAATTATTACTGACGGGCTAAACATATGTCGTTTTGGGGCACTTGTTGAAGTGACTGATTATGTTGTTTTTCTTGGGAGGACAGTCTTGTACTAAGCTACAATATTTGTGGATCAGGCTTCTGTTTCAATTCCTGGGCTTCATACGTCTGTTCCTACATCACTTGTCTCACTATGTTAATTGGGATTACATTGAGGCTATATGTAAGACATTGGGAAAAAAACACATTAGAAGTCGTCTGACAGGCTCAGGAAATAGCTTCTTTTTCTCTTTAAGACAGCACAAATTGCTTAAAATAAAGCTTTGGTAACCTACACCATCTAACCCCTCCCCACCCCCCCAAAAAATAACACATGTCTGCAAGCTCCCTCTCAGAGCCCCCAGCTTTCCCCACTGTGTCTCCCACATCTGGCCAGACACAAGAACAGAGAAAACACTAGGAAATTCTCTTGCCGACCACTAGTCTCCCTCTTGCATACTGAACCCCCCCCCCCCCCCCCCCCCCTCTCTCCTTCTCTCTTGGATTCTTTTGGAGTGACTGGTGATAGAGCAACATCTGGAAGGAGCAGCAGTTTTTTTTCCTTGTGTTTTTTTGGGGAGATCTAGGCCCCCGATAATCCGTCTCCCTCCTCATTAAAGGAGCTGAATAAACACAGGCCTCTTCCAGTTGTTCCTATGAATTTCCTCACCAGGCGTCAGGAGACCCAAGCAGGGGCTACTGGATCAAAGCTGCCGGCAGCCCCATGTGTGCAGAGAGTGAGAGTGCGTTCCGGGGTTGGGCCCATTGCCTTTCTCTCTGGGAGCCTCAGAGGCTCCTAGGTCACACAGGCTGTCAGCTCTCTGGCCCAAATTCAGTAGAGGAGAAGGAGGAAAAGAAAAGGAAAGGAAAATGTAGGAAAGGAAACAGTCGGAAGAAAAAATTGACCAGGAGATCAACAGATAGACGATGACAAGACAGAACATGAGAGGACAGGAGAAATGTGGATGGACGCATGCTTACTGGTACATGAAAGAGAGCTGTGCATTTTTTCAGAGGGTCTTTAAGTCTGTTTCACTGACCTGACACAGCTCTTTTCTGTATGTGTTTAGGAGGAAGCTCTTTGGTTCCTTTTTTTTTTTTTAGATTTCCTATTAGTATCAACAGAAATAAGCATTTTTAACTCTGTATGTTAGGCATTGAGACTGCAGTGAATTCATTCTAATGCCGAAAATTGAGAAAAACTAAATTTATTTCAGCACCTGTGTAAAAGTCTAGTTACATATACTACAGTATTATGAACAAAATAAGCACATTGTCCTAGTTTATGTGTGTGCCACTATAATGCACTGACCCTGGTGTGACATTAATTTTCTAATTCCCTGCACTTCCTGGCAATCAACTTAGAGGGGCAGTGGTTCGCTGGAAAAGTTTGCAGTGGAGGCAATTAAAGCCAGAAATCTAAGCAGTAGCAAGCAACCACAGCAGCAGCAAAATCAACAGAGGCAGAAGAGAATGATGCCTCACACCTCACACTCACTTACTCAGAAAGATGATCAAATTAATCAAATTGCATCCCCCTGCGCACACACACAAATACACTCGGACACACACACAAAGATCACCAAATACAATGGTCAATGTAATTTACTTACCTGGCTACTAGCTGCATGATGGGTGTAGATGTGCTTGGAAATGACCATAGTGTTTGTGTAAATGTGCACCGTGTGTGTGGGGTGTGTGAGCATGTGTGTGTGCATGTGTACAAATGGCCCTGTGGTCGTCATCAGGCTCCCATCAGCCCCTCCATTAGTTACTGAGCTGTGGGTCCGTGTTGGAGCCTACCTGCCCTGAATACAGATGAGGAGAAGAGAGTATGGGCAGCAAGCACAATGAAGACAAACACACATGCACACACACACTACTCACAAATGATAGCATTAACATATTATCTACATTGACATACAGTGACATATTTTGATACACACTCATAATCAAAGTAATTGCATTTTACACACCTAAGTGACTGAGATGTTGCGTCATATGCACAGAATAATAGCACAATCATTAAAAAAGATTTCTGTATATTTCCTCTGGCTGATAAAAAGCATACATGTCTGATTACTGCCTATCACTGGACACACTGTTGGAGAGCACTTCATCTGGTGGTGGCAGATCATAGCTTACACATTCTGAAATAACCTCACACACAGCAGAGTACACACACTGGCAGCCCAGCACAAAAGCAAATATGGTTGCATACTTCTCTTCTCCTTCTGGAGCTGCAGACTATCTTGCTCGTGACAGGAAATCTGCAGGCAGTCATTACACCGAGCCAAGCAAACACGCAGCCGCCATGCTCACTGATAATGTTTTCACATGTGCCGCTGCTATGTTGAAGGCATAGGCACATGTGTGTATGTGTGTACACACATATGAACACAACATAATACATAATAATGTAATGATAAAAATTGTATGGCGGTATATCCATGTAAAGGGATTGTTTAAAATAAAAAAATGCCAATAGTAGGGTTTTCTTACTTTCTAATTTCAATATTCTTAACTGTTTCATGCTGAAAAAAATGTAACTGTTAATCTTGGTTTTAAATGAATCACTCAATATTTCAAAATTGTACTGATTTTTGTCTCTAAACCGTAGCAATTTTTGAAGACACCTTATTTTATCAAACCTTAAGTTTGATAAGATATTAAAATAAAGGATGACAATGTTTTTCAGACATTGGCACCCATGAAGATAGGATGAAGGACAAATGTGAAGCATTACAGACCTTGTCAGTAACAAAGGCATGACAATAAAAAGAAGTGTGTGTGTCCAGGTTGAGTCCAAGGCCAAAGACCAGGGCACTGCCTTAGAGTTCAAGTAGGAGCTGTAAGGCACGAGGGCTGGGGGAAGGGAGAGGCTGTGTGATAGCTTCTGCGTGTCCCTCCGGCAGTGCAATGGGACCCTCGGGAGACCTGGGTCAGGAGGCCTCCCTCCAGCCCCCCCACATTACTGTGCCATTTTAAGCCACCCAGCATCTATTTCCTCCAATAAAAACTAATAACCTTTTCTGTTGGAAATCACGGCAGCTCTTGAGTGCTGGAGCAGAGGCCTGGCTGGATGGCCTGTAATTGCGGTCCAGAAGTCCCCCTTTAGTTTATTTTTTGCAGTGTTTTGGATTTGATTTTTTTTCCCCGGTCCTCTTGGTCCTCTGCGCTTTGCGGCTGATTGCCTGCGCAGCTTGCCCCACACTCAGTAATCAGACAGGAGCTGGAGAGGGGGCAAAACAGCAACTCAAGGACCTTTTATAATTGGGAGGGATTTGGAGGGCAGTTGGACTTTACATTTGGTGTCAGAATAGGTTGTGATGGTGACCGTGCTGGCTGAATAACAGTGGTGGCAAATCCTCCATTGCAGTCAAGTAGTTCATTGTGAGGCAGCTATGAATAGTTACTGTCCATTTGTCGTTGGGAGTGCTAATCTGCCTTATTGTAGAATATTGGAAGAGCTTGTTTTATATGTCTAAAGTTATTTGCAGTGATTTGATTTTTATTTTTTATTTATTTTTGCTTGTGTAGTCTTTCTGTCACAGAGCAAATTCTGATGAACACTTTTTCAAGATGTGGCTATTTCTCTGTATGTCATAAAATATATACTACAATTTTTGAAATGTAATACAGAGTTGTAAATGTTTTTCTCACTGTGACATTTTATAATTTCATGTAATTTTCTGAATTGCTATTGCTTGGAAGGAAGGTTTGTGGTAAACCCTTAAACCAGGAAATAATCAGTAATAACATGTTCCTACTGTAGAAGGCAAACACATATGTTGTCACAAGACCTCTTAAACTAACAAAATCTACCTTTGCAAAATGCAGCAATTATATCTGTATCTAAATGCATCAACAATATCGCCTACAATACACATTCAGTTTTTTTCTTAATAATAAATAATAACTTTATTTATATTTCACTTTTCGAAAACAAAGTTACAAAGTGCTTTACAATAACACAGATAATACGATCCATTATATGATCCAAAAAAGCAGATAAAAGCAAGATAAAACACATACCCTCAGTTCAGAAAAAGCCATAGGAAAAAAGTGAGTCTTAAGTAGAGATTTAAAAGAGGATACTGAATTTGCATGTTTGAGGGTTAGGGTTAGGGTTATCTCCAGACAGGGAGTTCCACAGCTGAGGGGCTCAAACAGGAAAGGCCCGGTCACCTTCAGTGACAAGTTTTTAAACCATTCGTAGGGCCCTACTGGACCATCTCAAACAGCAATCAGGCTCATAGGGAGTTAGCAGATCACAGATGTAGGCAGGAAATTGACCATTCAAGGCTTTTAAAATCAAGCAGTAAAATCCTAAAATCAATTCTAAAACTCACAGGTAACAACTAGCAGCAAGTGTAATGTGCTCACTCTTAACTGGGGACGGTCAACCAGTTGTGTGCTTAAGTGAAAAATTTCGCACACCCAACAGCGCTAGCTTGCCTGCTCTGGGCTAACAACAGGATTGGTCCAAGAATGAGGTAAATTCAGAATCAGCTCTGATCAGGATGCCCAAGGGCTTAGAACCCAGCTTGTCCAAGAATACAATAGGTCCAGCATGTGTAGCCTTAAGCACACTGCATAGTGAAAAGAACTGTAGTTGTATGACTGTCCATCTGTCTTGGGATAATTATAGTCTCGTTAATCCAAACTAACTGTTTAAATTAACCAATTAAGGGTTGCATCTACTGTCTGTGTACATTCATAAATGCAGTACATTTACAGTATACAATGTCTTAAAATAAAGCTCCCTTTCTCCTTCTCCTTTCTCCCTCCTACTCTTTTGAGACTTCACAGTATATCTCAGATGGAAATACGAAGTATACCAGTATCAATCTGCCAGCCCTCTTCTGCAGATCTACAACCCAGCAGTAACTAACTATTTGCTAAAATCACATGATAGATATCTCATTAATATTTGTAGAAATTCTTTAAATGAAACCTATTCCAGTAAAGAAAAAAGGTATGTGAGAAAGGGCTGGGGATTTGAGGGACAAAAGAGAGCAAAATTGTGGGGTCATCTGAGTAGAAACAAACTCTAGGGTCTAATTAATTGTCAAGTTTTTAATTGCATGTGAGGAAGGGTGTGCTTGGGGAGACTGCTGGATACTAATTGAGGAGAGCCGTAAGCACCCTTAGGGTCACAGTGTCTGCCTTTGGGTCCCTCCATGCACTGCACAGACATACAGAAAGCATGACCCCTCTGCCACAGAGACCCACAGTCTAGCCTTACTTTCTGACAGTACAAACAAATAACTGTGGTCCCTAAGAACAGACATTATTGTTTCCAAAATGCAGAGCACTGGGCGGGCATGTCTTCTAAATGCAGGAGGGTGTGTGTGGATTTGTATGTAGTGGGTTGTGCTGTTTTGTGTTGCTGCGGCCTCTAACTCTTTATTTCTAAAAGGAATTTCTGAGCATAAAGAAACAGAACACAGACATTGGTGATCAGGTGAATCAGTATTATCAGGGTCTTTATTCTGTGACACATTTCTATAGAAACATCCAATAATGTAAAAATATAATCATGCCTCCAATTAATGTAAAAGCTTGCAGCCAAAGTTTCTGAAAATCTTAGTAGTTGTAAATTAGCATTATCTTTACATTTCAGTGCAGTACATTCTTGATAAGTTATTAGTATGTGTGTGCATACCTTACTCTATTAATATGTGTTTATTTTTGGCTTCGTTGACCCTTGAAACATTTTTTGTTGAAAAAAATAACCTTACTGTATTGCAGATTTATTTTTAAAATTAAATATTGAAAACGTAAAAAATAACCACATTTTCTTGACAACATCAAAATGCCAGTGTAGGGTAGACTGTATGACACTTTCTGGTCTTGTAATTATATATATGTATGAACTCTTTATGCATGCCTTTATGCTTGTATGGTTATCTGTATATTTTGCACTATGTGTCTCATGGTGACACATGGATAGATTAGGTGAGATGTGTTGACGTCTCAGTTTAGGTTCTGTTACTTGCAATGAACTTGACTTGAAATTTAGGGAAATTCAATCAGTGAGTAATACCCTATAATGAGTAGATCAATAATAATTATGGAACCTTCATGTCTAAGAAAAGATAGCAGGCCATCATGTATAAAGGTAGAGAGGCACAGTTATTTTTTCAAAATGTGCTCATGCATTCATGTTTGTATGTGTTTTGGGGAGAGAGGGAAAACAAGAAATACAGTCAAAACTGAGTAACCATATGCAGCTGTTTTTGTTTGTTTTTTTAGTTTTTTAATTTTTTTAGACACCCTTCAGAATGGGTAGCTTCGGGTCTGTTCTGGCCTCAGTGGTTGTGGTTGGTTGTCCGACAGAATATAAATGAAGACATTGAGGAGATGAAGGTACCACAAGAGATGCTAAAGTGAGAGAGAGTGGCAGTGCTGTTAAATGTTTTTGATATCTCAAATCTTAAATTAAATTTATCCACCACCAAAATAAGAAGAGAAGTTAGAAGTTAGACCCACAAATAACAAGACATCTGCGCACACTAAAAATTACCTCAAAACTAGAAGCTATTCATTTCTCAAATTGCATTAAGTGTACAGGGTTGTAATGAAGCCTTGGTTGAGTTTCGTTGATCATCTAGTGCTTATAATTACACACTGTATGTCAGAGGCTCGGGCTTAAGTGTTGGAGCATGACTGTTACAGTTAAAATAATCTGTGTCTGACCAGAGGCCTGTCATTTTACCTTCTGACTGAGAGGCATGTGTCTGTTTGCATGTAAATAATGCATCAAGGTGTGTGTATGTATGTTTGTTCATGCTGTTTATTGTAATAAACTATTTCTCACCACCTGCAACTGAAAACATTGCAGGCTTTCACATAGGCTTATTAGGAAAATATGATTCTGCTTTTGACTACAGTACAGTGCAAACTTATAATACTTCCATTCTTCCTGCCTTACTCAATATTTCAGGGGCTTGGGAAGCATTTCTCAACATAGACAAAGAAACATTGGCAATGATTCCCATGTTCGGTTTTCCAGACGGCTAAAAGTTGTTAGACACTGACATCAGTATGCTCACAAAGCCAGACAGGTATAACACCATAAACCAATCAGTACAAATATAAAAATCTCTAATATCATAGTGCATGACTAGTATTAAGGAGTCAAAGAAAGTTCAGGAATACATATTCAAGCTTAGATATGTGCGTTCTTAGGTTATATAATGGTTGAGACCTAAATGAACTACATTTTTTATCATTATAAAGAGTAAAATTAAGTGGACCCATTTTGTTTTCAATGTAAAGAGCTTTTTTGTTTGTCTTTTAAAACCTTTACACAACCTAGTTTAGTGCCAAAACCTAGACTATGATAGATACTGTCACATATGATGAAGCCAAGCCAAGAGCTTTTATTGCCTGATAAATTAACCTTTTCCGCTTGCCTTTTTCCCCTGTGCTCTTTCTATGTGTTCCTGTTTCTGTGTTTCAGAGTATTACTGTATATTTGTGTGCACACTTCCTTAATTGCATTAAGAGGATGACGCACTTTCTTACTCTGTTTAAGCTCACTTTAATTGCCTCTGAATGGTGCGCTTGGGAAGCAGGGACTGACGGCACAATGTGGACATGCAATTAGCTATCTTTCATAAGACGCTCCAGGGAAAAAAGAGAGGGCTCCAATTCATAAAGGAATTTCACACACAAGGCAACAAATGCTATTTTGTGTCACTGCTGTGGTGGCATCTTGATGGAATGGCATTTCATTCATTAAAGAATCAGACATTCGGGGAAAGCAAGACAGAGGGATCCAGTCAAAGAGAAAGAAGAGGGACTGTGATAAAAGCAACAAAAAAAGCGCAGTGGTAGCAGGAGACACCAAGATATAGGTGAGGTGCAAATAAAAAATGAGAAGAGAAAGACAAAGAGTTAGCTGGATAGGAGAAGGAGTGAGGTAAGAGTGATCGAGGTAGATCACAGTCGAGACACGCAGAAAGATATGTGTGCACTGGTGAATCCTCACTTCAGTTTGGGAAGAGGGCTCCAGTGATGGCACAATGGTAGTATGGCTCCAGAAACCACCAGGGCTGTGCAGTAGTTTGAAATTACAGACACACTTTACATGTTCCATCCAGTCTGACATATCAAGAGTGAAGTACCAAATGTGCTAAAGCATAGAAGGTAAAACACATTCAGGATGCTGCCAGAAGGAAACCCACTGCAAATGTTCCTTCATTTTGTTCCTCAAGAGATTAAATCAAAGGAGAGGTAATGTGACCCCTTTGTCTTTTTCCTACATAAACTTTTCACATGTCTTCACTGATCATTATTATGGGTCTGTGGTCCATAAAACGTTTATACTTTATAAATATTAATTTCTTTATATCATTTTTAGGTATGTCTGATGTAGACTATAATAATGTAAGTAGCTCTTAAAACATGATATTAGTTTACGATCCTTTATCTAGATTGGGACAGGCTGCACATGCATTTTTCATGTGTATAAATTTATAAGTGTAAGGCATTAAGTAAATGACGTCATGCATTAGGTTAATGGCATTGTTGCGACACGTATCAGAAGCTTTTAATACTGTACAATGCAATAGGTAGCTCAAACAGCATTACTGGTGCTCGCCATCTCCTCCAGCCTCCCCTCCTTTTCCTTCTCCCTCTCCTTGTACTCATTTTCCTATGCTTTTTCCCTCCTTTTTCATTTTTCTATGCCCCCCCCCAAAAAAAAAAAACACCCCTTCCCCCATCTTGGACAGCCTCACTCTGTCCCTCTCTTGCTGTCTCTCCCATTCTTCCTCTCTCTCTCTCATCCCAACTCCATTCTCCTTATCCCTCCCTCCACTCTTCTTCATTTAATAGTGGACCTCAGAGTGGTTGCCATGTCGACCAGCCGGCATATTACTATGGCAACCAGTCTGAGCGAGACGAGGCTGCTGATTAGGGAGAGATGTCTAGTGTAGCCTGGCCAGCGGAGGGTGGGGAGGAAAAAGGGGAAATGGTGTTGGGGTGCTAGAGGGGGGTTGTATTAACATTGTGTGTGTGTGTGTGTGTGTGTGTGTGTGTGTGTGTGTGTGTGTGTGTGTGTGTGTGTGTGTGTGTGTGTGTGTGTGTTGTACATGTGCGCATCACAAAAAAGAATTTGTAGAGGCTGGTCACCTCTGTAATAGTAAGCCAAAGGACATTTTAGATTTCAGATCACATTGCTACCTGCAGCCATGTACTGTCTAGATATGTCTGACAGTCTTTTGCTTTCTCTAAAAGAAATAAGACTCTCTTAATCTCTCCACTGAACTAACCTTCATCACGCAGGCTTTTTATCTAGTGTCTGATTCTCACAGCTGGAGCACACCTATGGACATTTTTAAGGAGATTAATGATGCAAAGGAGTACATTTCCATGTCTTAGTTTTTCCCTCAAAGCCTATATGCTGAGCTACTTTGTTTTGGTGATAAAGGCAAACTTGAACTTGGCTGGAAATAGTATTATACATTGAATGTTACTTAATGTATTTGGGCAGAATCATATCTGGTGTTATGTCATGTGAGAGACGGAGCAGGCATAGCTTTTTAAAAGCTGCACCCTCCTCCAAGAACACTAATGAACGTTGTAGAGGATGCCTCAGACCTCCCAGATCCATCAGAGAAACTAATTACAAGATCCAATTAAAGAGAGAGAGGGAGAAGAAGGGGAAGAGAGAAAGAGAGACAGAGAGAGGAGATGGGGTGGGGGTGGGGCAGGGGGGGTGGCCTCCCTTTACCATTGACCCAGCCAAGCCGTCAGCTCATTCAAGACAGTAATTATAGCTTATTTATTATTCATCCTTGAGCTAAATAAGAGCGTGACATTTCAATAACAATAATAAGGGCAGAAAAAAGGCAGCACAAACTACAGACTTACTAATTGCAGTGCTCAGAGATTAAACGACTGGAAAATGTTGTTATTTACTTATTCATAACATCTAGACCAGCCACAAGAGCATAGCAATGCACATAGCAAATGAGTCTAAGGGGCTCTCTTATGAGATCTCCATGGTGGACATAATCCTCAAACAAAACCAGGATGCCATTCTTTCCTTAACAAGTGTTTTTGGAAGTCTGTAGCACTGGGCAGGGACTTAATGACTTTCTCTCTGTTTTTATTGGGACCATGTCTCGAATGTCTAGAATGAGCTTCACAGACTGGTGTAATGTCTTAAATTTTCAATAGATTTTAGTTATCAATACTCAATCAAATAGTTTATTGGGGCAATAATTCACAAAATATTCTGTTAAATATTCTAAAAATACAAATATTGTAATATTTCTGAATAAGGTCAATGTTCCCCATCCTCTCATCCTCCTTTTCTTTCCATTCAAGCATCTTCCCACCTCTCCTTCCCCTAAGCTGAACTCTGAGGCACCTCATTAAGACTGCCAGCTCTTGGCCTCATTGGCTGTGGTAGAGGTGAAGAATATCACATAATCATAAAGTGGCAATGGCATTACACTCATCACAAATTATAGATGACTTTTACTGTGTGGTGGCAGGCCTGGGAAAGTACTGCTTTTCTTAAGTGACTGTTAAAGGGGTCTGCAGTCCCCCTCCTATCTTCTGAAACAGTCAACAGCCCTCCAAGTGGAGGTAACATTTATTTAGACTGTTTGTATTGAAATTGTGCATTTGTGTATTATATCACACAATATTGAACATTCTGTTTTTTCTGGAAACTGTCCTGTCGTTGTCTTACCTTACAGAAGCTTAGCCAGATCAGACAACAGCTATTATGTTACCACTGAGACATGTTTATACAGGCTATGAGTAGGGCACCTCCTGATCATGGATGTTGATATATTGAAAAAAGTCTAGTGAGAATTGGTCAGGCTTAAGCCAGTGAAACTCCATAAGCAAAACCGATGACAGTTGTAACTGATTGGTTGTTGAATATCTACATCTAACATTGAATGTATTTAATCAAACAGATAATACTTTGTTGTCTTCTGTCATTTACCTGCCAGACACTAAGAATAACTGTTTTTGATCATGCAAGTCTAATGTTAGGCCTCATGACTCTTCCATTATGGCACTGAGCTGAAACATAAAAAAAGGGAAAAAAATAATGACTAACAGCAATTGTGATTTGCCTTTGATTTGTATCCATTTGCATTCATGTGTTCTTCCAAGCCACTCAACTCCTTTCCACCACTGACAGAGTAATGTATCTTACTGATTTTATTACATAACACGAAAAAGATCAGGTCTTATCTGACTGAATATGCTACTCAACTCCTTGTAGACCCACCTCTTCCGAGTGTACCCTTCTCCATCAATCTCTCTCATTGCACAATTGTTAATCTCTATGCACTCATATGTTGCTTTATGCACCTGCAACCTTGTGCCACTTATGCAAGGTGGAACATCGAGTGTTGTGGCACTTATTCTCAGAAGCTTCTCCTTGGTCTTCTATTGTTTATATCATACAATATTTGTATACTACGGAGCCCCTCTGGTGACATGGTAAAAAAAAAAATTAAATTGTGGCTACAATATAGCTATAACGTGCGCACAAAATACTAATTCGTGGCCACGAAATAGGTATAACGTGCGCACAAAATACTAATTTGTGGCCACGAAATAGGTATAACGTGTGCACAAAATACTAATTAATAATATTAATATCATTCCTGGACAGCTGGGTAAGCAAATCGAGCGCACCTTCTCTAGAACCTGCAATAGCCTAGTACGGAACTACATGTAAATGTGTTCAAATGTCTCTCGGTAATGATGGTTCCTTGCAATGCCAGGCTTTTCAGACTGTCTTTGTAGCTCATTCCCAGCCTAAAATAAAACTATCATACTTTCCCTGTCCATTGTGTAGCTTTAGCTTTACCCAGCTCTCCAGGAATGATATTAATATTATTAATTAGTATTTCGTCCGCACGTTATAGCTATATTGTGGCCACAATTTTTATTTTTTTTTCTGACCATGTCACCAGAGGGGCTCTGTAGTATACAGTGTTTTGGACAATGTGTCTGTCAATTGACTACATGTAAATGTGTAGCAGTCGAATGAAATATAAGCTTTATCATGTGTTGTATTGCAATGAGACAACAATACACTGTCCTGTACCTTGCTTCCTTTTCTTCTTAATGCCTTTGTCCTTGAATCTCAAAGGAGCCTTGTTAATATACTTCTATTAGGTGAATCAAGCAGCTACAGACTGCAGACAGTGTAATTGAATAGTCAATATTTGAAAGTATGGTAAAGCAATGTTAAGAGACATCTATAGTTTTGTTAATGGTAGCTTTTTCTTCCTTGGACTGTTTCATCTCATGAGATGTAAGGGCGTGTATCTGTTCCTTATATTTTACATAAGTACAGTCTACACATGCTTGAACATACACACTGAAACCATGACCTTGTAGAATTGAAAGAAGGGAAGAACAGTGACCTATAGACGATGGAGGGAGCTTCTTCTTTCCCTCTCCTCCTTATTTTCCTTTTCTCACTCTTCTTATTCCAACCACCCAGACCCTTCATACCTTTCCTGTTTCTGACTATCACAGGAGGAGGAGAGTTATACCACTTCTCAGCTGATACAGGACATGTCTTCAGACAGCACCATTGATTTCATTGATTGATTTATTTGAGGTTTTCCCATACAGTTGCATGCTTGCAGTTTTTGTCGGGGGCGGGGGCAGTTGAGTTTATAAACAGACTCATGGAATTTGGTTGAGAGGCTCGATGGGACCAGGGAAGGGAAACTGTTGTGACTGTGGTATGAAATTAGCAAATGATTGTATGGATTTTTCTTTTCTGGAACAGACTATTAAACAAAAAACTTATGAAACATGAGAAATATATGCTTCCATCCTATGACCCATCCCTTTTTACAGTACCTTTTTCTCATGCAAATGGTCTGTCCACATGATTGCACACACTCAGCCATACTTACAGGATCACACCCGATACACAGACAAACACATTGCCCTATTGCTCTCTCAACACACTCACACAAACACATACACACTGACCACATCACACCCCCTCGGGGCTGTGGGGCAGTGCTTGAGCGATGTCTCCCCAGGGGGCTGATATTTTATAGTTTGTGTCCATCAGTGCCGTAGCCCGGGGCGCCAGGGTTGACAGTAAGTGCTCTCAACACCGGTGACACTGATTCATCTGAGCTATGACACAGATGAGAGAGAAGGGGGGGTTTAACCAGAAAGGAATCATAAAACACCTAGAGACTGGTTGTGCTCATGCCTTTTGTTCAAGTTACCACGTCCATATATTCTTTGTCTAATAGTGTACAATGTGTATACTGTATGCCTACACATATTCCAGTACATTTTCATGTTACTGAACACCAAACTTTCTTCCCTTTAGTGGTGGTTGGTGGGTACGGGTTCATGGGTGTTAACCATAACACATGGCTGTACTATGATATGGCGGTCTAATATGGGCTAGACTAGGCTCGACTAGAGAGATTGGCTTAAGAAAGGGTCTCCAATCTAACATGGCATTTCAATTTCTCATTCCCCCTCATGGCTGTGCTGTGCACTGCTGCACCTCTTCTACATATATATAGGGAGGACGCCTCTGAACCCCAGCCTTCTGGATGCGCATACTAAGCAATCAATGTGTCACCTCTTCCTGACAATCCTATTTTTTTCATATGGGGGCCATGCTCATTTTTTCTTGTCAGCAGAAGGTAATTTGCTGTATTGTGATGCAGTCCTAAAACTTGGTGACGAGGTGTCTGATAAGTCGCTACCTCTCTCCCCCACTCCCTCTCAGCTCCCCCTGCATCACCCACAATATGGAAAAACCGAAGGAAGCACCCCAACCCCCATCCTATCTACACCCAACTGCACCCCACACCCCTTCTTTCCACACCAAGCCCAACATAGTTGTATCTGAGGCGGGCTGCTAAATTAGATAAGCGGGGCTGTGGCGCAGCTCCCCTGATTAATAAAAGATGCAGTGCTCCCTGGGGATGGCCCCTCTGAGGGCCGAGCAGAATCTACCCACAGACAATGGAGTTTGCTCTCACACAATGAACAGGAAATGGGGAGAATGAACCAATCATGGAAATATAACATTTAAAGCAGTACTATCCTGTGAACCTCTGTAACATTATGCATGCACCATAATAGATAATAACTAATGTTGAAAGTGAAAAAAGAATAAAAATATTAATATATTCATTTATTTGGGAAGCATATCCTGCGATTGACATATGTTGGATAGAACTGCAGATTTCCTGCTGTTTTATGACATTCAGGAAAGCATTTGCAAGTCCTTTAGCAGAACT
Source organism: Scomber scombrus (assembly GCF_963691925.1). Taxonomy (NCBI): domain Eukaryota; kingdom Metazoa; phylum Chordata; class Actinopteri; order Scombriformes; family Scombridae; genus Scomber; species Scomber scombrus. The sequence continues at coordinate 19,754,906 of NC_084970.1, forward strand.
ACTGCACATTCATGGTCAGTTTCTTTCTTACCCCTAACAGTGAACATTTAACTTATTATGCATTGTGCCACTGTTAAGGCAGCTGAAACTACACAGTTATATGACAGAACCATGGCCTCATTTTTGACAATGTGTTGTGTACTGATAATATTGCTCTGACCGTTAAAATAAAGTGTGAAAAGCTCCTTCTCATGTTCACAATTAGAGCAACTTGTTACTGGAAGTGATTTTTTGAGGAGGAGGAGGATTTTTTAAACAGCAAAATGCCACCAAAGTATGTTGTAAATATCTTTGTTTCCCAATTTTTCTTTCTAATACTATATGCTCATCAAGTCAGTGAGATGTGAATGTATCAGTGTAACAGTTTAAAGTGGATTAAAACTAAACAGCCACATTCCACAATGATATTCTTATATGCACCTATGAAATATATATTTTTCTGTTCTGAAAATTTGTATACATTTCTGGTTATTTACCAATTAGGTTTACAACAAGCCAAGAGTAAGATAAAAGATTTTCTGTAGTTGTTGTCATACTGTTCAGATTCATAGGAACTCCAAAACATGATTGCCACAGTATGTAAAGTGTAGGATGAGGTGATTGTTAGCAAAGCTTATGTTTAAATTACATTCATTTTTACATATTTAATACTCATATTTAACCAGTAAGTAAAGTATTTTATAGCAATAGAGTGGCATTAAGAAACTGAATGTAATCATTTGAAATGTTATTGGACTTGATAAACACTCACTAAAATTTCAAATATATTTTTCTGAAATTTACATTTTTCAATCTATACTCAACTGTAGAGACACACAATGAGGGACATTTGTAATGAAAATGAGCAGAATGTTGGAGAGCACACAAGTACTGTACTTGTTCCACTCAGTCTTACAGGATGTAAACCACAAGTAGATGCCTCCAGTTGACCGACAATTGCATTTTGCACCCTTCTTTTTGTCTTACTCTTTATGTCATTGATCAAAAGCAATTATTCCCAAAACAAAGACAAGTCCTCAAGCTAACAAGCTATTATAAGCTATTTTTAATGAAACCTGTTTTAAATGGTCTGTTAGAGGATTATCCCATTTCAACACATGCATAAATAAGGCCTGCTGATTATTTATATCGATATGCATAGAATTTGTTAAGAAAATTTGCTATCTGTAAGGAATATTTTGAGGACTAGTGCTATACAGGTTACTATTTAGGCCTACCCATGACTGTCCACATTTTCCTAAGAAATGCTAACAAATACCAGCTCCTCTCTTCTGGCAGAAATGGTGCACTACTAAAATGTTGTGGAGGTAGGTCTGTCAAAATGACACATTTGAGCTACACATTAAAATGCAACTGTAATGAGACTTATAGTTGCAAACATATTGTTTTGAGAAATAGTCATTTTAATTCATTGTAAATGTCTGTATACAGTATAACTTCTTGGGTTTAAAGCTTTTTAAAGTATTGCTTAGGCACACACACACACACACACACACAGACACACACACACACACACACACACACACACACACGTGTGTGTATATATTTATATGTGTGTGTGTGTGTGTCATTTATATTTATATTTATATTTATGTGGGTGATTGTATATGTACTGAATGTCTATCTCAGTAGAAGGTTGCGCAAATGACTAAGAGATGCTTAGCTAGTTTTCACACCCACAGCATCATGTTGTCATGTCCTACATCAGCTCCACTCACATTTGTCACCTAATGGCTTTGTTACCAAGAGGATATTATCCCTCTCACTACTGGTGTTTGTAAGACAGCCCGCAGTGATCCAGTTGCCTATGGAGACCACTGAAATCAAGGCAATATAATCATCTGGGTTTCCTTTCAAAATGTGTGCTGTGTATTGTACATTAAAGCTGTTCCTTTTAGTATTCACATAATAATAAAAAGGCATTCACATAAACCTGCTTGCCCAACACTGGAAGACAGGTTTACTAGGCAAATGCAGAGCTACATCAGCCCTGAACAATCAACATGAATCCTTTTACACATATCCTCATATGTGCACATGTGCATTCATGCAGCCACGCGGCTTTAGCAGAAATGTGTGAGTAGGATTGTCGCATGGATCATGAACACCGGAGCATTTATCTTTAAATAACCTCCACCCCTTGTCGCTATTGAACAATAGCAACATGCTTCTAATTTTCTGCAAGATAATGGTAGTCATATTGAGATGAAAAAGGTCAAGGGTTGGCTTCTGAGATTCTGATTGGTTCTGAGCATCATGCTGCCCCTGGAGATAAAATGGAAAGTGATATTTCATTTATAGCACCACCCCTCCAGACTGTGTAGCAATTTTAGGTGATAGTTCCATGAGGAGGCCCAGTTCTGCAATGATTAGAGTGCATCTAACGGTCAAACACTAAACACAAAAATGGCTGCTCTGATGTCTTGCGTCAGCATTTTCTTTTTTTTCAGCTGTTTTTTATGATCAAAGGCATGTGTTGTATAGTTTTCCACACATGCTGTTTTTAATATTTAGTGATTCAAATTTCCTGCAACCCCCTCTAACCAGCAAAGATTGATGGGTTTTGTTTATGCATATGTATAAGATGTGCATATGCAGCTGAACCTGCCTTTGACCTTCATCTGCTTACATATTCAGTGAGCTGCTGTTGTAACACTCTGCACTGTTATATTTTAAAAAGAAAAGGTATTTCCTGTTCAAGTGTATAAGTTATAACATATCATGAACTTATCCACCTCAACTCACAAGCCTCTGTATAACATTATTCAAAAAGTTCTGTAGTTCTTTATTCTGAAGTTGTTTTTTCTTTAATCAACATTCTGTTGTAGCCTAGTGTTGTTCAGTGAACACACTATTTAATTTGTGTTTGGACCACGAAAAAATCAACTCTGGTTTAAAAATCACCTCTTGCCAGTATGTAATTTATTGATGACCAAACTGTAAATGACATATGTGAGATCTACAATAGAGCATGGTGTCTGAGTGCACACATATAATCACATAACCAAAGCATTACACATTAGACAAACAAAACTGTGCCAAAAAACCTGTCTCTTTATAGAAGTGCCCCTGACGACCATAACAAATAGCAAATTTATGACATGACTTTCACATTGATAACACGAAGAAGTAATGTAAATTCCAAAAAGCATCGTAGACCAACAACACAAGCACATTTGTCCTTTTTTGTTTGTTTGTTTTGCTTTTGCTGCAATAGCTTTTGTATAATCTGTTTGACCTGCTTTCTTCTGTTGTTTTTCTTTTTTTTCTCTTTCTTTCTTTTTTTAAATTCCAGCCTGAGGGCAAAATGCATCACGTATTATGCAGTGACCCAAACTGCATTTTCCAAAGAGCAGTCCAGCTAGTGGGAGTGGCCTCAGCTTGTTGAGGAAGCTGCCCTTTAAGGTCATTACAATGGTCATGTGATAGGCCAGTGGAGCCCCCTGGGCCATATGACAAACCAAGCTGCCAGGCCGAGGTGTGTGTCAGGGGTGTTTTTCCACAAAGCATTCTATAAAAGTGTAACTGGGCTGTATTTGCCCTTTCCTCTTGCTATGCGTTCAGCCAACAGGCCCCTGAAGATCTCTTAAAAAGTGCTGATCCACAGAGCTGGGGTAGTGCTCTTGTAATCCTTCTAGCTCTGCACCACCTCCCCCCCATAGTCACACCCTATGTACCTCCTGCTTCCTCTCTCACATTCCCTCACTGTCTCCTGCTGATGCTCTGCTCCAATGTGAGCGACAAGGTGATGGGATGAAGAGGCTTGTTTGGGCCCCAAGCTAATTACCACACATTAGAGCATGACTAAATAAATCTTAAGTGCCGCTAATTGCTTGGCAGTGAAAACAATAACAGGGTACGTGCCCAGAGGCTCTGGGGTAGTGAGGGGCTGAGGCACTGGGGACCAAGGGCCCTGGCACAGGGCCAACAGAAGACACCAGCATCATCAGTCAACTTCCTCACCCCTCTGCCTTCATGTTTAAGTCACACACCACTTGGCACTGTCACTACATATGCCATATGCCATATGCCCTACACCCATGACATCCGCCACCCAGCCTCTAACACACCGCCTGCAGACCTCACCCGCAAAGAATAAGCCATACATGACAGTCCCAGACAAGCTCAGTCTGTCTGTAGAGCCATCATACATCACTGCATTAATAGACATGAATTAGTAATAGCACAATTAGATGGGGTTGTTCTGACATTTACCAGTACAATAATGGGTTTCTCCACTGTACAACCCCCTTTGGCCTGTACTGGAGTGCCATCAGACCCCAGACCTTTAGATTTGAGGGCTTGAAGCACTAGAAAAAGAAGAAGAAGACTTTAGTAGATATGTAGGAAGTAAATGAGTAAAACAAAACAACAAATAACCAGAGTGTTTTCTCTCAGACACTGATGAGAAGAAGACCACTGCATCTAAAATATGACATCCTGTACCCTGTTGTTAATTTGAACCAACTAACTGTCAGAGTTAGGGATCCAATTTTGCTCTCTGTATATATGCATGTATGTCATTGTGTGTTTGTTTCCCCCTTAGGTTGCGTTCCTCTGTCTCTGAAGAAGTTGTTTGAACAGCCTGTGCTGCCTACCACATCTTTGTGGCCAAAAGGTATGCCCAACACATACATCGCAGCTACCCCAACACACTGAATCGGGCTTCACAAACCATTCACTCTGTTAGAACACTCACCAAAAATGCAGTAAACCTCAGATGAGTGACAGGGGGAATTTCACAAATTTGTAATTTCTACACATTATAAAACTTATATGTTGTTACATTAAATGACAGCCATTATAAAAAATGCATTACCTGATCTAATTTTCAAAATCAATTAAATAAAAAAAAACTTTTGATTTGAATATTAGGGATAATTTAAGTCTTTCTTACCAGTATTCATTTAGTTTGCTACAGTGCCAGCTGATAATACAGTAATACAGCAATAATACAGCTTCAACTAAATCAAGACTCATTAGACAGATAGATATCCAACATATCAAATATTCCATTGTGCAATGAGCAAAGCAATTAGAGTAATACGTTAAAAAAGGTAAGTCCCAATTTAATAGCAGCATATATTCAAGTGTCTTCTGGTAGTCCTGATGACCAAAGAGCCAAGTATCAAAAATACATAATAAAGTCAGCTATGTTGTGTTGGGGGTTGGACGCTTATCCAGGATTCCCATCACTTTTGCCAGCATTCTGTGCTCCACCATCTACTACAGTATGAGCAGCGTTGAACCAATGACAGACCCATCCTTCATTATGAGCTCATTCAGTCTGTTGGCACCCATACCTTTGATGCCTTCACTCTAGCAAACCAGAGCACAGAAGATGGTGCTAGATTTGTGGAGAGACATGTGTAGTATCTTGTTGCATACACTGAAGGACCTGAGCCTTCTCAGGAAGTAAAGCTGGCTCAAGCTCTTCTCGTAGATGGCCTCAGTGTTGGTTGACCATTCCAACTTGTCATCCAGATGAACGCCCAGGGGGGCTTGACAATCTCCACATCACTCCTACGGATGCAGACCTGAGAAGCTGGGGCCTTCTTCTTCCTGAAATACACCACAATCTCCTTTGTCTTGACCACGTTTAACTGCAGGTGAATTTCCCACACTACTTCACAAAGCGGTCCACCAGGCCCCTGTGCTCCTCCTCCTGACCACCCTCGACATACTCCACAATGGCGGTGTCATGTGAGAATTTCTGCAGATGATTCAGAGTTTTGCTTGAAGTCCAACATTTAGACAGTGAACAGGAATGGAGATAGCACATTTCCCTAGGGGAACACACAGCTCTGCAGCCTCACAAACTGTGGTCTGCCTGTGAGATAGTCCACCATGAGACCATGAGAGGTATCCACCTACATGACCTACAAATTACCCTTCCACAGTCTAGAGTGGATAGAATGGAAGGCACTGGAGGAGTCGAAGAGCTCACAAGCGGTCTGAGGTATGCTAGGACAAGTCTCTCCATGACCTTCACTGTGTGAGGGGTTAGAGCTATCGGACTGTAGTCATTCAGGGTTGTGGGAAGCCACTTATAAGGCTCTAGCACCAGGCATGATGTTTTCTGTCGAACAGGAACTCTCTTGAGGTGCAGACTCATGTTGAAAAGGTGCTTTAGTACTCCTCATAGCTCGTCAGCACACACCTTAAATACCTGGAGGCTGATGCTTTGGGTGCAGTGGGTGTAGTGGGTGCCAGTGGGAGGGTGTGGGGGCCATGAACAAGTCCTGGGGCCTCTTCTGATGGTGTCATTGACAGAGGGGAAATGGATGTTGGAAAGGGACACTCCTGGGAGCTGAGTGAGTGGGCAGCTCAGAGAGATAGTGAGGGGGCATGAGTCAAACCTACTGAAAAACAGGTTCTGTTCATTTCCCCTTTCTACATTCCTCTCAGCTGCACCCTAGTCTTTCCTCTAAAAGCCTACGATCTCTCTCACACAACTGCAGACATCCCATCCCTAGCCTTATGCCTGTGCAGTTTCCCCTCCAGTTTCCCTCTGTACTCTGTCCTTGCTTCCCTTTAGTCTCTGTTCCCTGTTTGAGCTCCGCCCAGTCCCCTGTCCTAAAGGCCCTCTTCTTTTCATGAAGTAGGGCCTTCATGTTTCTGGTAGCCCAGGTTTGTTGTTTGGGTAGCAGCAAATCGCCTTTGTGGGAATGGAGTTTTCAATGCAGAAGCCAATGTACTCAGAGATGCAGTCTACTATGCCATCAATGTCCTCACCATGACGTTTTTACAGGGCATTCCAGTCAGTGGCTTCCAGGGCACCATGTAGTGTCTCCATGGCCTCAAGAGACCATTTCCTCACTGTCATTGCTGTCACTGTCTGCTGCTTGGCTTGCATGATGGTGTGAGTGAAACAAAGTTGTGGTCTGATCTGCTAAGAGGGGACAGGGCAGTGGAGCAGAGATAAGTGATTAACAATATTGGTCAAACACTAACCTTTAGTTTACTCATTAAACATTACATTTTGATTAAAATCTGCTTGATTTTTTGTGTTTCTCATTTGTTGTTTCTTTTCTTTTAGATGCTTGTAATTAAACCTTTTTTTAGTATCAGTTAGTTTCTATAACTTAAATTTCATTTCCAAAAGAATGACAGGGTTGAATGTGATGTGATCTCACTGTCATTCTTCCCCACTGCCTCTTTCTGATCCTCCCTTTTTCTCCTAAACCAGTAGCTTCTCATTTGCACTGTCACTCTTCAGTGTTTTACTGCTTTCCCAGGGGACTCATGCGCTTTTGTTAGCTTTTCTGTGAACACACATGGCCTAATTGGTTGATTAGTAGAGGTTGACTGGCCTGTTAATTGAATAGTAATTTGGATTTGATGTGTCTAATGAAGATCCTAATTTATTGTTTGGCATGCATCCAAGGGTTTGTTTTTGAAAGTAGAAATCAGACAGAAAGGATGAAAGGAAACAAGAAAATGATTCAGTGTCTGAGTGCTGCTTTGACAGCACATGAATTGAATCTTTGTGTACAGTGATAACATTTAAGAGTGTTCATCTCTGAAATTATACTGATAGAGATAATAGCAAGGCAACATTATTAGTAAAAAAAAAAAAAACATTGGAAGTTTAATATTAGTATTTAAAAACTATGCAGTATTTATTTTTTCCTCCATATGGTCATAAGTCAAAAAGGGGAAGAAATTGCCTCCTTTAAATTAAAGCTTTCATACACTGTCTGCAGAATATATCTTAATGTCCCACATTCTAATTTTTTTCCCCCTACACATTGTTATGCACTGTATTGTTCGCACATGCTGACAAACAATACATGAAAAAATCCATTGCACAGATTTCAACCAATAAGTCAATGAACCACTCTACATATGTTTATATGTAGTAATTTAGTATCAATTAATAATATGCTCATTTTAAGATATCAGTATAATAGCAGACAAATGGGGCTTTTCCATTATACAGTTCTAGCACTACTCGACTCTACTCGGTTTTGGTACCAGGCACGTCATTTTCCATTACTTCATAGTACCTCCTCAACGTGGGCGGGGTCGTCATAGCATGGCTGCGCGAAACTGCTGTGACTTCGTTTTATACGCGACACAAACGCATAAACAATGGAGGACATGGAGGCGATGGTGTACTTGCTGCTCGGTCTGTGGTTTTTTGTTACACACAAAGCAAGAGAAGAGAGCCAAATCGCTGTAGCGCTGTTGTCGGTATTTTTGTCAGACGTCGCGCTCATGACTCCAGTGACGACACTCTCTGACCAATCAGTGGACGGCAGTCTGTTGACGTCACATTTCAGTATCGGCTCTGCTAGCTTGGAACCTCGCCAGAGCAGGTACCAATAAAAGCACCAGGTACCAGGTACTATCCATAATGGAAAAGCAAAAAAAAACAGAGTCAAGTCGAGTCAAGCAGAGTAGTGCTAAAACTGTATAATGGAAAAGCCCCAAAAGAACACTGTTGCTGAGAAGAAGATTGGCAGCCATTTTGAACAAAAACTGGTTTTCTTTCTGCTAGTTGTAGATCACAGTGAAATATAAAGGCAAAGAGATTAACTATTTTGGTAGGTTGCTCATCTTTTGAAAATTGAGTCAGTAATTTTGCCAACTATCTTAACTGTGTGCTATTAATGTTAGCAAAGTAAGACATAAAAGAAAGGGTCAGTCTACTCAGATGCCTCTGTAGATTTAGACAATATGTTTCCCTGTCATAAAAAAAACATACTTTGTTTGTTTTTGGGACCCTTTATGATCCGGCATCATGGACAGCTCTGTAACATCAATCAGTATCAGATGAAGGTTCCATCAACCCTGCTACACTGTTTTGGCTTTTCTCATGTTGTTTTCTATACAATTCTACATATACCCCTTGAGCTTGAAATTAACCTACTGCAACTGAAAAACTCAATGGAGTTTACCGAATGTATGTTTGCTGTTGCTGCACTAAACAAATAATCCATTCATTGTGTACAGTGAACAACTTTGATGTAAGCAGTCTTGTACTGTGTAGCTTTTTTCGTCTTTTTCTTAAAAATTCAATTCAGTTTCCCTGGTTACCATTGCATGTACTGTAGCTGAGATGTATTTATATTACAAATTTAGCTCAACTGCAGTACAACTACATAAGCCTGATTCAAGAACCAAGCCCATACTATATATTACGTCTTATCATGTTTTGAATATGTATAGTATGCTCACACTGAAAAAGTGATAAAAACACAAAGAGTTTGCATACAGTATACATATTACATTTGCTTAATTTATTTCAGAACACCATTGGCAGACAGTGGTGAGACAGCTCAAGGAACATTTAACAGAACAATCTTTCTTTTTAGTTTTTTCTTTTTTGGTTTAATCGAAGTCTGTTAGCGAACGTCGCGTATCACTTCCTGTTAGTACATTAATTTCTTGTCTACAAATTGCCAAAATAGTATACTCTGGAACATACACAGGGCATTCATATTGTATTAGTATACAGTGTGGAACTGGGAAACAGTCAAGGATAAGTACTGCCACAATTGTATGTAGGTGCTTTGCGTCCTTGAATGTTCATTCTTTTAATTCAAACGCATGTTCACAGACAGATTAATCTTAAGAGTGGAGCCCATTGTGTTTCCTAAGTGTTTCCACACCAGAGCTCCAGCGCAAAGTGAGTTCATGAGCACCAAGGTCTTCCAGCACAGCTTGTTGGAGGGATACAGCTTCTCTCAAATCCTCAATTATGCACAAGGAAGTCACATTTAAAATCAGTCAATGGAAACTTGATTTCCCTTTAGCATTGGGGGGTATGATCCCTAAAAGCCTTTTGACCCTCCCTCTGGTGCAGCGCAGCTTGCGGCCTTGAATTGAACATTCATTGCTGTTGGTGAGCTGTCCAGTCAGTCATCTATTCTGTAATATTCCAACAAATTCAAAGCAAAAAAAACAACAACCAAAAAAAATCCATTGAAGTATCAAAATGTTGAAAAAATATTCCAAACCTAGCTATATCCATACCAGTTAAATTTGCCACATTTTGCACTACCATCTTGCAGCCATTTTCATCTTCAAATTTGTAATCGAAATAATCAGGAATGTTCATGTTTCTTCCTTGATGGGTGTTTCTTTCCAGGATGCAGGGTATTCCTTTTCATAAGGTCTTCTCAGGAATTTCCAGTTTGCATTTTACTGTAGCAGCTGAACTCGTGGGGGCGCAGTATCTGGGCCGGGCCTTCTGTGTCCCATGTTGTCACCAAGGCAAACAGCAGACCTTTCACATTCCAGAGTGAGTTTCTTTCTAGACAAAACATGAAAAAATGTAAATATAATCAGAATTAAATATAAAAGGACAGGGGTTTTGTGTCGAACATATAAATTGCCCATCATCCACACCCCCCATGCCCCACACTCCCTACCTACATATTCAATCCCTCTGCAACCTTATGCAGTCATGCACAATTATGCACATGCAACACTGTACCTGGAAGTGCTATATAATAGGCCAAACTAGTACACGCTTTAGCAACCTCAGGTGTGGGAATGACAGCCTTTCTTGCACACATACACATTTATTCGCACAGTTTCTCCATCTATCACTTACCCGCATACTTAAAGCAGTAGTCATTAGTCGCCCTCACCCTCCCTTCCTTAATAAGAAAGCAATTACCATAGGCTTCTCCCCAATCCCAGTGGCCTGGCAGCATTGTCCGAAACCCGCATCCCCACCTGCCTTTAGCTCTGCTTCTGCTTCTCTCTCAGATTCCCTTCTCTTCCCTTGTACCTCTTCTCCCTTTCACCGTGGCTGCAGACTCTCTCTCTTTCTCCATCCTCTCTGCAGCCTCTCTCTTTCGCTCCTCCCATCTCTGAGCTCAAGGCTGCTCTGGGTTTTAGACGGATCACCCTCACAATGGTTGATCAATACAGGTATTGATCCACTGGCAAAATGTTTATAAAATCATTCTGGGCAGCTGCGGTGCAGCAGGGAGGGGAGGTGGGGCGACAAGAGGGCCAACATGCCATGCCATTCGCCTGCGAGAGATCCACCATGGACCTGATTGGCTGTTTGTCTGCCCGCCTTGGCAGGAAGAGGGCTGGCATAGTCTGCGCTTCTTTGTCATTATGGCTTGGTAAACCACAGCCCTGCCTGGCTTACGCTGCTAAACTTTCCAGACCACCAATGCAGATTTCAGCAGTTTAACCTTTTGTGGCTCGCTGTTGACTGCCCGCCAAGCAGTGGCACCCACTCCCTCTCCTTTTACATCAGCCAAGAAATTAATTTGCATAAATTAAAAACCTGCAGGCAATCCCAGTCTAACGATCATTTCTTTTCCCCTTGCTCCCCTCCCTTAGCAGGAAAACACTCCTTCGCATCAGTGCTGCCCTAGTGTTTGTCTCCATGTCCATAGAAGTGTGTCACCTCAGAAATTTCACACACACACACACACACACACACACACGCTATGGATCTCAGCATGAGCATATTTAGGGAACTTAAAAAGCTAGCAACATGCAGAGGAACACCTATCCACAGCCTGTTCCTGTTGTACTGTCATGAGGGAACAGGGAGCAGTCCAGGGACAGGACCTCCCCCTATCTCACATCCTTGCCTCTCTCTCAGCTCTTACAATTTGAAGCCTTCTTTAAATGAACTGAATCAGCTTTAGTTTCTGTTACTCCAGTATGGGGATAATTAGCAACATTATCAGCAGCACACCAACCACATCTTGCTGTTATGCTCTGTCTACAGCAGAAACGCACTGTTTCTCCACTTGGGAATGCTACTGAGAAACTGGCTATCTCAAACACTGGAACACTTTAGTGCCGTACAACTAGCAGATTCAAGTGGCATAGTTTATCAAAGGCTTTGTAATCTAAGGAAGGGCTTTTGCTTATGTCTTGTTGAGTGATGATGTATGAGATGTTTCTTTACACAGAGAAGATAATTGCAGTGCAGAGCGCTGTGTGGTGTAAGTTTTTCCAGAATGACAACTCTTGTTGAACTAGACTAACATCTGTCAGCCATAAGGCCAGGCAGTCTCTGTGACCTAGAGTCAACCTCACCCCTCTGGGGTGTGTGGCTTTGTCTGTCCCCCTCCCTCCCTGGCACCTACCCTAGAGCCAGATGCCCAGACACTGGCCCAAACCGCAATGTCTGGGCCTGTCCCTGTCCATCTTTTTAAAAGAACAGTCTTAAGCTAATTATGGGAGATGATACGTATGACACTGTTGGATTTTTTTAATTAGATGCAGCTGTTCCTTTTGCTTGGCTCATGATGGAAACGACTGGGTTTTTTTATGCCTCATCCAGTTCACTTACCCAGGAGTCCCAGGAATCTGATCAGAACACATGTATACACAGACAGACACATGGCTTCACAAACACTTCTAGGAAGTTGTCACTTACACATAAGCTGGAGAGCGGTAATTACTCTAACACATCCAGAACTGGCCACAGCCCATTCATTACCATAACATGTTGTAATGAAGTTTAATCCCTCATCATGTTGTCTGTGGTTGGAGAGTGGTGTGTGGCTGTTATCCTCCGCTACTCCAGATGTCTTCCAGGCTGTCTCTCTTCAGTTCTATGCTAGACTGAAGACATGCCATTCAGTGCCCCACCTTAAGCCATTTCCCTCTTTTGTATCTCTGCTTTTTTCCTAATAAATTCATCTTGACCTCATCCATCCTTGTTTCCTCCCTTCTCCCCTATCCTATTTTTCACCTCCTGTTCCTTCTTCCACATACCCTCCCATCTCTAAGAGAGTGTGTTATTTATTTCATCTGAATGCAGGGGCTCTTTGGTGCATGCTTCTCACAGAAATCAATTTCAGCTCAGACAGCATAACCAAACAAAGCACTGCACTCATTTCAGCATGGGCATAGATGTAACCCATCTCTCTCATTTTCTCCCTCCTGCTCCTTTATTGGAAGACATTTTGTTCTCACTCTGATGCCATTATGTCAATCACTGCAGACATGTTGTGATGTGTGAATGCAGCTGCTAAATGAGTCATGGCAAGCAATGATCATTAGAGACTGGGGAGTTTACATCTGTTAATTTATATGTCAGTTTTGTTGCATACGATTGTCACCTTTCAGTTTGTGCGTAGACAAGACGCAGTCTCCTCCTACTGCTGTATGAATGAGAAAGACTCGAGCTGCCAGCTTTCCTGTATCCTTTTCTCTGCAAGCCATCCTCTTTGTACAGCAGTTGAGACCACCAGTTAATGCAGCCGCTGGATTGGCCTCTTTCCTTGCTCTGCTTTTATTGATTTCAGCCAGACACATAGACAGACAGAAAGAAAGGGCCTTTTCAGGAAGAAGTTAAATGGTCAAGTAGCGGGTAGAGGGTGGCTTTCACCACTTTATTGACGAGGTGGAAAAATGTCACTATTATGGAGGCCCTTGCAGCAGATAGCGAGCTGATTGGATGAGTGCCCTCAGGTCAGAGTGGAGCACGTTCCCCCTGCAGCCAAACGAGAGCAAATAAAAGGGCAGAGGAATCTGCTTGAACTGGAGGTGAGGTTTTTTCTCTACAAGGCCTGTCTGTAGGCAACATCTCTCTGGGTATATAAGGCAGAGTGCTTGGAATTTGGACCAGGGGCTGGTCTCTGTGGATTCCTTCTGTCTGAACTCTCTTCTCAAAGCATTCAGGGTTTGCAACATTTTATAGCTCAAGGGAGTTCCATGTTTTATTTGTTCCACAAGCATATGATATACCCATAGATGTTGAACCTGTGCTATATGCTATAAATATAACTTGATAGCTGGTTTTCATAAAAGAGGCTGAGAGATGAGGGAAATGATGAAAAATGCAGAGATTGAAGGTAATGATCAATCAATGATCTATCACACTGACATGTCACTGTAGATACAGCCACTTTAAAGACACCAAGGCAGACAGCATGAGCAAACTGAGTTGGCACTGATTGGTCTTAGAATGAGATGTATGAGCATTGTGATTCCTCACAAAACTGACCCAAAAGTGGCCCAAAAGTTTTACTTGTGATTGAAATACACAAGGTGTAAGCAAAGTTTGCAGGTATCACATTTTTTATCACTCTTTAAGTCAGAGGAAAGACTTTATTGATATAAAAATGTCAGCAATGGAGGGATATACATAACGGGGTAGTTTCAAAGAAAACCTGGGTGTACAGTAGATACAAATGAAATTAGGCATTGAATCTGAGTTGTAAGACTCTAAGAGCCACTGACAGATAGGGTTGTGAGGCCTGACAAATGGCTGAAGGTTCAACTACAAGTGAGTCTCAGGCCCTGCCTGCTGACGTCAGTCAGTCTAATTAGCTCAGCATATCATCTGGCTGGCCCCTCTTTGCAGCATAAGACAGACCTCTGGAAAGGTCAGCATGCCACAGCAGAGACAGAGCAGTGCTTAATCAGAGGTGAAATGGTTTCTTTTCCAAATTGATTCTAGTTTGGATCAGACAAGAGTGACTTGTGTTGAGCCACTTAAAGACAGTAGAGAAAAGACATAAGGGTAAGGCAGCAGGCCCTTTTAAGGGGGCTTTTAAAATAAGACATTAACAAATAAAAACTGTTCTGGTGACATCTGGATCAGGGCCCAAAGAGCAGTGGGCCAAATGAAAGATCAGTCTGTGTGTCTCTATTTTCATCTATTTTCTCAGTTTTACTCGCCATGTGTCTTGTTTTCTTCTGCTCTGCATGAGACTCAGTACACACTAATGTGTAGACTGAGAATATTCATGCAGACTCTCCAGGAAACTTTGTCCCTCTACATAGTAAAAATTGCAAAATCACTTTTATAATGTTGACACAAAACAGTACGGAATAAATATTTTGTCTTCTCCCTCACAAAGTAAACTAAGTACCATTAACACTGGACCCCTGAGGCACTATATATCTTTTTACATCCTCTTAAAACTCTTTTTACAACAGACTTGTCACAGCCATGTATACATAGAAGGAAACATCTGAGCGCGCCCACACCCACACACACATCTGCATTCACCAACTCCCTTATGCTGAATGCATAATATATGTAATGAAATAATGTTTCCAGTGGGGATGGTTGTGGCTGGGGGATGGAGATGTGTAGTGAATATCAATGTGGCTCCCCCCAGACTCCCTGGTTCAATTGGTGTGATGGTGGGGGGTAAATGAATATGTGGGAGTGAGAGAAGCTTTATCCCTTTGCCCAAAGCTACTATGAGGAGTCCACAAAGATAGAGGAGGGGGCTCTTCACTTTCCCACTTATGAACTTAAGATTCATGCATTCTAACTGATGGTGTGTCCTCTCTTGTCCTTTATATTCCATGTCCAAGCTGGTGTTAAATGGTTGTGTTCAGTACTCTCGTCTTAAGAGCTAGAACTGGCTCCTCCTAATTTTCCCATGCTGACCAGCTTACATTAAAAAAATCCACAAATCTACAATGCATTTGCAGAATGTAGACACACACACAAGCCAGCAACAGAGAACAGAGGCCGTCCCTCATATGGCGTCCAGTCCTAGTGTACCACAGACACAAGGTAGACTAATTTTAACCTGCTTTGAACCAGTTTCACCAAGAAATCTCAATGAAAATCAATGGAGAGACAAATTACATTTTCCCTTGTGCCTCACCTTGACTGACTCAAGTGAGCTCATCTGTTCTATCTTGTCAGAGTGGAGATGCTGTGTCTCTGTCAGTCGGGGCTTTGATGTTTTAAACATTACCATTAATAATGTTTTCAGCATCAAAATTAATTGCTTTGCTACTGTGTCCTGCTCTCTTCATCCTGCGCTGAAGCATGCATAAATCAAGACTAACTACCTTTGTCTTGAAATTTTGAGGTCAGGAATTTGGGATGAGACCAAACTTGAATGTGGCCAAGTAGAGATAGTTCTGTTTGTGAGTATGTGCGCACTGCAACATTGTGGCAGTTTTATATGAATGTAGATTCAGTGTTTGAAAAACTTGTGTTGTAATGTATAGAGTGTGCTTCTATCATTTATGTGAAAAAAGTGTGTGCTAAAATGTGTCTGTGCAGTAGGTACATGTGAATGTTTGTCTTTATTTTGGGTACTTTTCAATGACCTCCACTTTAGTGTGCTGTTGAAATTTGAACAAAGGAGGGTGCATTATCTAGACTGCATGAACTTTTGCCCAAATAACTGGAATGCCATTCAAAGATGGCTACTTTTTTTTTTTTTTCAAACAAAATTTGAAATATTGAAGCTGTCACTGAGTTAGCTTTGGGATGTCGTTCATTGCAGGATGTGGTGACTTTTGAATTAGTTTGGATTAGACGCTAGAGAAGTATTTTTGTGACTTCCAGATGTTCTGTTATCTATAATTCCCAGCTGTGTCCTGAGAGGTTAAATGAGCTGGAAAGTTTCTGTCCAAGTCCTGTTATACTCATCAAACTCGGGGAAATGTAATTAGTGCCTTTTTGAGTTCACATCGCCTAGCAACTCACTCGTAAATAAACAATAAAAAATTGCCTTCCTTTTTTTATTTAGCCACACCTCTTATCTGCCAAGCACCTCCTCTTGAGTGGCTTTGGCCCTACCCAGTCTCTGGGGCCCCGCAATGTGAAGACAGGGTGAGGAATGTGTGAAGCATCCAAGGAAACATGAACTGCTATTTTCCCACAAGTATGAAAAAACAGAGGCCATGGCTGTGGAATCTTTCTGACGCAATCAGCTAGTGGGATGGCCGCTGTACAGTAAAGCTGTAGTCTTAGGACTTAAAGATCTTAACTGGATGTGTGTGTGTGTTAAAGAGCTGCTGACGAGGGTAAAACCTGATGAGCAAAACTGGATGGAAAGAAGAAGATAGAAGTTGTTGCTGGATGGCCCCATTTGGGAGCACTCCATAGTTCCTGCTAATTCATTTTTCAACAGGCATCTGTGGGGCAGCCTATTAATTGTTTGTTGGCCAATCCATCATTAAAAAAGCAGACAGCAGGGTGGCTTTTACAGAGATGTGAGATGGAGCAGAGAGCTGAAACAGGAGAGAGGATCACTGAAGAGGCCCCAAGAGGCCCTCCGAGATGATTACCACACCACCGATGCCTCTGTAATTCTTCATACATTAAGACACAAGGTTGAAAGGAATTCCCAAACACAAAAACAGAGCAAACTTCAATGAGTCTCTCTTTCTTTCCTGATCTAATTATCGCTGCCCCCATAATCGCTGTTATATTCATCATAGTGCGCAGTATTTATAGGGTCTGTTTTCATCATAGTAATAATGTCACTCTGGAATTCCCATGCAGAGAGAGAGAGAGAAAGAGAGGGAGAGAGACATACATCACAGAGTATATAGAGGAAGCAGCTGGAGATAGGGAGGGCTGGTTCTTGAATCCAGAATCATTTGATGTTGGGGAGGCTACAACAACAGGACTGCTCCACTGCCTCGTGCAAATGCCCCCTTGTTTTGTCTGGACTTTCCCCCGCCTTTCCAGTCTCCAATAGAACTGGGTTCAGCTCAGCCCTATAACCTCTGATCTTTGGGTCCTGTCCTTTTGAGCTGGGAAAGCTTATACCAAATTGACAAAGTATTTTTCTCTGTCTTTCTTCTCACTTCAGCACTTCAGCACCTCACAACTTTCTTCAAGTCTGTATCCCGTTAAGTCCAGACTCCACTCTCCTGTTCCCTCTTCCCACTCTGCACCTTTCTTCGCTCCCCCTTCACCCCCAGCCCACTTCTGTTCCAAGGGAGCCCAATTCCTTCTATTCTCTGCCCCCACAATGTTGCTCCCAGTATTTGGGTATATATTTAACACCCACATGAGAGGCCTGGTGAAAGTGCTTGGGGAATGGAAAGGAAAACAAGCATGCCCTCTCTCCCGGCCCTTTAGTGCTGGGCTGCTATAAATACCTCCGGGTGCCGCGCCAGTTCCAGCACCAGTGGCATGGGAACCTCTCCCTCCTCTGGTCCATTGCTTGTCCACTCAAGTCCAGTCTGGGAAGGCTTTAGCCAGCATTGCTGGCCAAAAGGATGGGTGGGAGGGTAGGTGTATGCAATGTGGACAGTGGGACATGATGGGGGAATAAATATGGCTGTATAAAAAAAAGTAGGATTGTATATGGCTGTGGTGGTATTTCTGTATGTCTTGTCTGCATCTCTGAGGAGCATCCCTGTGTCTTCTCCTTTTCTCCCTTCCCGTCATTTCCCTTTTCAAAAGACTTCATGTATACTGCATTTATGCTGTTTTGCCTTATGAAGATTGTATGAAT
The DNA here is from genome assembly GCF_963691925.1 of Scomber scombrus. Lineage (NCBI taxonomy): Eukaryota > Metazoa > Chordata > Actinopteri > Scombriformes > Scombridae > Scomber > Scomber scombrus. The sequence continues at coordinate 19,773,073 of NC_084970.1, forward strand.
ATGTGCTTTTCAAACTGTTAAAAAAGAGATCCCCTTTTCTTCACTGCAGTGAAGTGTTTGTTATGTTACTCCCCCAAAAATTGATTTAGACTTTTCAAAGGTTTGTTCTTCACAGTGCTGTCTCCCTGTGTCGACGCACGACAGGCTCAGCTCATATTTTCAGAATTTGAGGTAATAGTTTTAAACTGATAGACTAAACATCTCTCTCCCCAGCTGTTCCACTTCTACAGAGTAAATAGTTTTATGTGCACAAACACACACACAAACTGGGTGACTGACTTAGTCTAATGATTATTTCTTTTTGGCTTGTGGGGTTTCAGGAGAATTTGCTGGGGTGTAAGTTAAAAGATGTGGTGTAGGGCCTCTTAGGACTGTTTCGTACTCTCTGTGCTTCTCCTCATTTGAGATTTTTAGGTTAGCCATTATACAAGTAAATCCTGCTATATGTCTCAGCTAAAGGACATATTGTGGTGTTTCAGTCCACTGATATTTGTTGTAGATTCAGTTAGCTTAGTTTCAGCAATAAATAACATTGTTGATTTTTACAAATAGACTGTGTCTTTTCTGGTGTCAGCTACAAAAAGACATACTCAACCTCAAAGCTTTTTGTTTGGTCATTTAACATACTGAGTCTACAGATTAAATGTCTCTGTTGTTCCTTTTCTTCCTCACACCTCTTAGCATTCTCCCTAGGTCTCTTTTTCTCTCCCTTTCTTTAATGCTCTCCTTTCCTCTCTCCCACCCCTACAAGGCTCACTTGTTATTTTTTCGTACAAGGTCCTGTAATTAAGTTTGACATAAGCACAGGGATTAAATATGCGGTTGAGGAGTTAGAGAAAGGAGCTCTGTTACAATCTCAAGGCCAGCTGTAAAATGGAACCAGATTGCGACACTTGGAGTTGGAAAATTTGGGAAAGGTGCCGAGACTGGAGCTGTGTTCTACCAACAGCAGGGTCTGAGTCCTTCTCCAGCTTTTGAGCAGCTGAAAGACTACTGAGTCTACGGCCAAAAAAACTAATATTAAAAATCCTCAGGCAGAAGACTAACACTCAGTCCAGTCCAATGATACTTAGCTTTTCAGCTAATAGACTGCCATCTCCTCCAGCTTAACATTAACTGTTGTCCATGTACCCAGATGACTGGTATCTTATCCCAGCCAAAAACCCTGCTGCCAAAGTAATACTAGAAAGCAAAATACTACCCAGTTAACTGTGCAAGTAAACTTCAAATGTTAAATGTATTGTTTCCCTTAAAAAAAGGCAACTTATTGGTGTTTCAGTTTATGCGTGTTATCATATAATTTAGAATACAACAGCTGGAAACTTATAGCGAAAGAAAAAAACTGTGTTATTAAATGTTTACTCGAACCCATATTAAACTTATAAGTAAAGACAAAAAGAGCAATCACACCCATGACCTCTGACGTATGGCAAGAATGGAAAAGTGATTGTAACTCTGACCCATAATGCAACAGGGAAAAACGTTTCACATGCTATCACTCAATCACTGACACCAAATATAGAAATATAGGCTAAGATCAGCCCCCAGTGCACCGAGCGTGTCGATAGGATTTTCTTCTGTTCTGAACTCTGAGAGGTCTCACATGGAACTTTGCATTCTTAAATAACTCTGGCAAAACGCTTTAATCTTAATGAGTCTGAACAGCAAATCTCTCATCTGCAGCAAAAAGGATTAGGAATGCAGAAAAAAAACTGCCGTTCCACTTTGATGAATTGTGTTTAGAAAATCCCTGGGCATGAAGTTCCCCCAATGAACAAAGCGTTAGCTGCGAATGGATGCTTTTAAACAACACAACTTATCTGAGAAAAACAGAACATGCATTTAAGTTAAAATACAAAAGCAGAGCTGATTCAACTCCTCTGCAAATGATAAAGGTGACTAACTCTTTTCCTCAATCCACTTAGCTACTTTTGGAATCAAACCTTGGGTAGCTTTGCACAAATTACGTGCATTGTGTTTTCAGTGCTTCATCAGTGGTGTGTTTATTTATTCCGCATGATGCATTCTGCTATTGTTAAGCATAAATAAATGAATTCATAATTTTTTGCCTATCGGTGTAAGCACTTGAAACGGGTGAGAGGAAGTTGATGAGCAGAGAGAGTTAAGTACCAAGAGATGCTTCCAAAAACACAAAACTGCTGTTCCCAGTTTAATTTGCTGTGGTTAGACTCACTTCTAAAAGAGGACCAACTTTTCACCAAGTGTGAAAATCTATTTAGTTAAGTATGCTATTATGCAGAGGTGTTTATTTGTATTTGATTAATACATTATTGATAATATGTTAATGTAATCCAAATCAAAGCAGTTCAACGTTTACTTGATTAATTATTACTCTGTGCTGTAATTTCCCCAAACAGCCTCTCTGAGTGGTAGGGGTTCCAGCAGTAAGCCTCTGGCTAGTTCAGACTGCTCAAACTACAAAGAACCTCACTGCACTGGGACCTGCTCTTGGTTCCCCCATTCCAACCCCCCCACCCACCTCCCCAAATGGCCCCAGGCAGAAAACTACCCTGGTTGATTCTCGCTGTATTTATTTTACCTTTCCTTTGCTAATCAGCACTCCCCTGTTTTTCCCGTAATGGACATATATGAAGGAGATACTGCTGATGCAGGCCAGACGTATGATTTATATTAATGAAAAAACACCATTGTGCCAGATATATATCCTCCTGAAATAAATGACCATATTATCTGGATGTGATTTTATAAACATTTCTTCCTGCTCAGGAAAAGTGTCTGTGTTGCAAAGACATCAATGTCTTGTCTGTGAGGAGTAGTGATAAATATTACCATGCACTTGACCTATATTGATCTCCCAGTAGGATGTATACCCACTCCACCACGTTGAGCCTAAACATCTGGTTACCAGAGTGCTCCTTTGAATGACAGATAACATCTGCGAAGTCTGCTGCTATCACAGGAAACAATGTTCCTATCTCTCCCTCCCCGCCCCTCTATCTCTCTTCACTCTCTCCCCCTTGTCCCTCTTTCCCCATGTCCTGCTCATAAGCACATCCCTCTCATTGATTTCCCATTAACCCCTTCCAGACTGTGAGTATCTGCCCACCCAGACACGCAGACACCAATGGATTGATTAACAATGTAATGGCATCACTATGGCTGCCCATTCCCATCAGCCTGACCTGGTCTGCAGGCTGGTCCAGTCCATGTTCAACTGTCTCCTGCACTCACCCATCTTTCGTTCCACTGTTGCAGATAGTCATGAGGCTTTTTTTTACTGTATTATCACCTCCCTACCTCCTTCCTCCCTTGTTTATTTCTCTTTCCCTCCTGTCTTCATCATCCTCTGTCCACTGTACCTTCTTACTCCTCTCAGTTCCCTGTCAATATTCACCTGGAATTCAGCTTCAGGTCAACCCAATACCTGAAGCACAGTACTCAATGTTCACGTGTGCGTATGAATGAGAATGTGTGCAGATATCACCTTATATGGCTTGCGGGTATGTGATGATTACTGTAATTGAGAACAGTGGTTTGCAGGGAATTTTAGACAGAAGTCTGAGATGAACTGTGGTCTACACATTTAGTCGCATCAGAACAGCAGCACAAGTTTAGCTTCAATTCCTATAAAAGCAGAATCACAAAAATACTCTCAGATGCTATTACAATGGATGAGAAAATTAAACTTGTTTGTGTGTGTGGGTGGCTGTATTGATGTGTTCATATGTTTAGATATTTTTCTTTTGTTGTTGAACAGACTGTGTACTAAAATATATACTTACATGGAAGGATGCCATCATATCTGTTTCACTATGTATTTCCTCCCTCACTTTGGCAACTGCTTTGGCGGTAGAGATAAAGTAAATGTGTGTTTGTTAGGTTGTGTTTGTGAGCCGCAACGGAGGCAAGTTAGAAAAAGCACTTCATTTAAGCATGGCGTGCCTCCATCAGTCCTAGTCTCTGATGTACAAAGAGCCCAGAGGAAGGAGCTTCACAGCTGTTTGTAAACTATGGGAACAGGAAAGGTCAACAAAGTAATGCAATGCGTTTTTTGTAACGCATTTTCATCTCTCTCTGTTCCATAGTGAGACAGCAGGGCTGTGCCCTGCCTCAGTAGTACTGGTGCATTTAAATTACTGTTCTTGCCTGGAGAATAATGGTGAAAGCATAACCCCATTGTATTCTTTGATAAACTCTGGAAAATGCATGGTATAAGCTGAGGAAGAGGCGCGGTTTAAGGGCACAATTGCCTTGCAAATCTACCATGGCAAAGTTTTTCTGAGAGGGAGAGAGACAGGGAGGAAGAGAGTGGTAAGGAGAAGGGGGAATGTGGAATTGAGAGTTGAGGGAGAAAGAAAAGGGAGAGGGAGATGGAGGATCCAGCATGTGGGTAGAGTAGGGGGGTCTGTGTTGCAGGGACATGTGTTATCTCTGGGTGCAGAGGTCTTTGTTTGCAGGGCAGAGAGGTATAGATTTCCTCTCCATGTCAGCGCCTTTATTTAGGGCTCAGCACAGAGGGGACAATAGCAAACTAATCCACCACTGAATCAGGATTAATATTCAAGCTGCAAATATTAATTCACAGCCAAAAGGAGGAAATGCAGAATGTGTCAAAATGCTCAAACAAATAAAGAACAAAAAAGCCCAAGATCTTTGACCAAAAATTCCATCCCGAGTCTTTCATATGAGTGCATTATTTTTACTGGGTCCTACAGTCTCGTCTCAGCATTCTGTTTGATTTCTGTATTCATCTTCATAATGATTTTCTATAGAAGAGCGAGAGCTGGGGGAAGCTGAAGAGCTGCATGTTGTTTTTGGCTATTCTCACTAAGCTTGGGATTTAAGATCTGGATTTGAATATTTATGATTGAAAATAATAGAGGTTATAAAAATAAGTCCCTGCAGAGCTGGGCTGTAAGTTATATGGGTAAGCAATGCCTCCCATATCAAAGGAGCCTGGAGATGTTGGCCGGTAGTCTGATGCCTGTAAAACCCTAAAGCTCTTCGGTCCAGCACAGAGGAGAGTGTGGTTCTGATCAAAAGGTGTCACTCACTTGCTCTGGGACAGACATCTGTCAGAGTGCTCATGAGCAGCCATAATTTTGTTTAAAAAAGAAAAAAAAAAGAAAAAGTTATTTAGTTCAATTTAGTTTTGTCTGCCTCAAAACAAAAGAAAATAAATGTGCCACTGAGGGGAGATCGTTTGACCTGTTTCAAATATAGTTTCACTTGTTTTGAGATTGAAACAAGTGACAGTATTTGTAATTGACAGGTGGATTATTCTTCTAGTTTTAACATAACATCACTTGATCCAAGAAAATGTTTTAAACATGCTGGTTTGCATTTGAAACAAGTGACACTTTGCCTTCCATTTGACAGGTTTTTCTTTTTTTCTCTTTTTTTTTTTAGATATTTAGGTTCAATACCAGACTTAGTAGCTTTTTATGATGACAATATGGAGACAAATTTGGAGAACTATGGAAGTTAGACACTATTCTGCTCCTGTGTCTCACTAACAGGGTAGAGTGTCATGTCCCACCATTGTGAGGAGTTAACACGGGCATCCGAGGCCTGACCCATGTTGTGTTGCTGTGTGAAAGATAAATATTTCATACATAATGATTTATTTGCTAGAAATACTGCACTATTTGTCTTTTTGTTGCTGCCAAACCCGATTAATGCTTAACGTGGAAGCATTATTATTATACTTACCAATCTTGATACACTTGTTAATTTTTTTTATATCCCACATGACCATGAAAAAGAAGCAGATAGAGTAAAGTTTTTACACTGGATTACTACTATAGTATTGTCCAAACAAGCGAGTGTGCACGTCTACACCACCCGCATACAACACACACACACACACGCATACAGGCACTAGCACAGTAATCCCACACTAGGGGGTAAAGGCCTGTTGTATACCATCCTGAAAAACCATTGTGATTTTCAAAGGGACTTCACAGAGGCTCTAACCATTGATAAGGTCTAATGTGATGAGGGACTGTAAACTTCATCTTTTATACATGGCAACATAATGTGAAAGGTCAGCTTATCTTAATCCTCAAATCTGCAGCATCCAGGCCCGTGGCCCCATTTCATGAAGTTAAAGAAATAATCTTAGAGTCCATTCTGAAGACGGTCCTTATTATCTTCCCCGCAAGGTCCAATCAGAAGATATCATTAGAGTGTACTATGAATGCACTGTAAGGAATGATTATTTCTCTTTTCTAATCGGCCCCAATCATATCATAGAATCAGCTGGACTGTGTGCTCATGGTGAGAAGCTTTATTATGTCCAGTGATTAATCATCAACCACTGCCTTATCCCTCTTAGACACACAGCACACTGTTACCCTGGTTCACAGAGGGAAAATGGCAAAACATCACCTTGATCAGCACAGTGCTTTCATGATTTTTTATAGTCTTCCGTTCACCCCCACCAATGGCCATGTACAGTAAAATGCATAATTATCTCAAAGATATGAAAATAAGACCAGCAATTCACTCGTGTACAGTCTAATCAGTGTAGAATATCAGTGGTTATAAAGTAGAACACCATTTTGTTTTGCCCCATTTATTGTATTTGTGTGTCTTTAAACATGCCATAGCTTCTTGAATTGGCTTACTCTGGATTTTTTTGTTTGTTAACTTCTTGATCTGTTTCCATCTGTTCCAGAAATTTGTTAGTAACAATGTGTCCTTAAATTCCAAACAAACTGAGAACAGAGATTACATGCACAGTTGTGAAGTGGAAGTCACTGCCATATTTTGTGAATTAATACAGGCCAGAAAGGTTATTGTCTCAAGACCAAGTTTGGGAAATTTGTTGTTTAGGAATCCTTTGTTCTCAACTGAAAGTGTGTCAAATGTAGACAGATTGTGAAATATTTATTCCTTGACTGCAGATCATATTAGAGTGTTATTGTTTGTTTCGTTTTGTATTCCACTCCTAATTTGCCAGTGGTACAGTTTCTCGTGAAGTCTAACAAACACACATCAACTTTAACAAAGGTAGACCCCGTCCTGTAGCCTTAATTAGAAGGAAATTGTAAACAGACGCACGCCTTTCTTTTACGGATTATCCATACTTTATGACTGAATGTTTGAAGTTATGAGGGATTCTGAATCAGCACTGCTCGAGTGGTGCTCTTATAGGACATTGTTGTCTTCAATTATTTTCGGTTATATTCCCGTCTGTAAGAGGCAGGGGATCATTTATTATTTAAAGATGCAATCGTTGCTGTTTATCTGGGATTTTTAAAACCGGGTTATCTTTTCTCATAGTTTTTTTGATTAAAAGGAACAAAGTGTAATAAAGTGCAGTTTCAAATAGATGCTTGTCTCTCTAGCGCAAGAGCTCATCTGCCATTATTGTGATTTAATATGAATGGTGCCAAGCAGCTGCCGAGAGACAAGATCTAACGAGCATCAGGGATGCTTTAGTATGTACATAAAGGGTCTCATACAGACACAAGCTGCTACAGACGCGCACAAATACACATTTAGTTGCAGACAAACAATTGCACATATCTTTATCTATATGCTGTAAAGATGGTAGTCACAAAGGCTTATGGCTAATTGTTTTTGCAGCTGGAATAATGACTTTTCCAATGACTTTTCCTGGAAATAACTGGTGATCATTTTGAACAAATACTGATAAATGCTATCTTACTTTAACTTAACCAGCGTTGGAGCAAGCCGCAGAAAGCATATTTTTTTGGTTTATATGTTGAATTCATACACACGTTATTGAGCTCTTGTCTATGTCGTGGACAGATTCTGCAGAACCATATTCAGTCAAAGTATAGTGCTGCAGTTGTTCAGTACATCTTTCAATAACATCCTTTCATTACAAACAACATATTTCATTACACAATAATATTGCCATGTAAACAACTTCATCCACCGAGTGCACCCTAAGAATAGAGCCTTTTTCTAGGTTTAAACAGTAGGCTTACATCCTGCCCTGCTACTATATCTCACTATTCTTACATATTGTTTTTTTAAACCCCAAAGTCCCTCAACTCTTGTTGTTACCCCCTTATAGTCACTAGTATCCACTTGCCCAACCATCACTCTTGTTACTTCCAATACTTAACTTTACACTGAAGCCTTTACCCCTGAGACCCTTAGTGTTGGGAGATTAGTCCAGCCTCAACTGAAGTAGACAAACTGCAATCAATACCTGATATAAGCAGTCCGCCAGGGTCAGGCGACCTTGCTGTATGACACCCACAGCAACTCTAGTAAAGTCCTTATAAATTCTGGGTGACTGACCCCTGACGACCTGGGCAGATAAGGTCAGTCTGGCCAGAGTGACCTAGAGCCATGAGGCCAGTGTCCAGTCAGTCTGGCTGTCTTATAATGAAGTGGTCAGTATTGCCTTTCTGTCACTCAGCAATTACTGGGAGAGATATGGAGCCATAGATAGGTGCTGAATGCACAAGGAGGCAGTGGCCACAGAATTACATTCACGAGGCAAAGGACCGGTAAAGTGACATGTAAACTACTCTAATATGGACTGGTAATGACTGAGAGCAAGATGGATCGAAAGGAGTCTGGCAACTTCAGTGGGACTGCATTACATCTGTATATACAGGCACAGGAAACACCACTGCAAAGCTAAAGGTTAATACCTGCTCTAAAAAATGTGATGATCTGATTCAATAATGAGTGATGAACACAACAGTTTTCCTTTTCTTTACCTGAAGCAACATCTGTAGCTTAAACTCATTCTTAAAAATGTTTAAATCCCTGCATTTGTAGATTAATTTATGCATACTATAAAAAAAAATGCCCGCAAACATTAATCATGACCCAAAATCCTCCTCATGTATTAGGAATTATAATAGATAATTTATCTAGATGGATTGAATGTTTCCCTAATGTATTAATGGCACAGGTGCAACACAGACAGAGAAGTGACCAGATTAAAAGATAAACAGACTGACATGCAGGCAGAGGTCATGTTGCCTGCGCAAATAGAGGCCTGTGCATGTCACACTGTTTCTCCCATGGCCTGTTGTGCTCCCCGACACAGGTCAGGGGCTAGGAAATCCCCGAAGCCATCCAGCTGCTGCCATCAGAGACTCTCGGCATTCTTCTGTCTGCTAACTATTTAGTTGTCAGTGATTTGGTTAAGTGGAATTGACTTTTATCTGTGGTGTGCTGTGGGGCTGCCACTGGCAATTCAGAATCCCCCTTCCTCAGCTCCTGTCTTAGCCTGGTGTCACATCCACCACATTGCTATTGGCAGCTGAGCCAAGCCTAATCAATAGCCCAGGTCAGGGATGGCCCGCGGCTCTGCTGTGGGTGGGCTATTGATCCGACTCACACACTCCCACAGGTCGCCCTGACAAACTGGGAAGTCGTGGCCAGAGAAAAAGAAGTGAGACAACAAATTAACAGCGCTGCTTTTTGTCTTCTGTAGCTGCTGACAAAACACTGTCATCAAAATAATGTATATATTGATTGACGACTAATGTACTGTACACTCCTTATTTATGATAGCTTAAAAGGATCATGTTTAAATTGATATTTCAAAATGATGAGAGTTTCATCCAATGCCACATACACATTAAAATCAGATCGGAGAGAAACCTTCCAGATGCAAGCCATTCATAACTATATGACCTCTGCCCCAGTCTCTCAGTCTCTCTTTCTCTTCTCTTTTTATCTATCTTTCTCTCTCTCTCTTTATTTTGTGGATCCTCTATTGTCATTCGTTCAGACCTGTGGCCAATGAGCAAGAGTCTAGTTATTTTTGTTGCAGTTTTAAATGTTACTCCCTGAGCTCCTTATCAGCACCACAATAAGAACTCTTGGGAACAATTAAGCATGGGCTTTAACTCAAGTCTAACCACAGAGGTAAAAATAATCGCACAATGTTTCCAAATGGAAGTGGCTTCAAAAGAGCTATTCAGTTATCACAAACTGTCTGCCTCTCTCGCCTGTATTCCCTAACTAAATCTCTGTCGCTGTGGAACTATTGGAACATATGACAAGCATATTTACCCAGCTTCACAAACCAGGCCCATGTGGAATTCAAAGTCTTTTTTTACATGTTTTTTTTTTTATTGCTGAAATTGACAGTTGAATAAATATATATTGTCTATGAGACTTTGTTGTTGTATACGGGAGATCCTCTGCAGAACAGGCAATTATATATGCTGTTACAGGAATATGTCTTGTTCTGGTTACAGGAAAATTAAGTTTCTGCGGAAATCTTTTTCATTTCTCATTTTAAAAGTCTTCAGTGATATGTGAAGAGAAATTACTCACAGCAGTTCATTTGCTATTAAATGTAATCTTGAAATCATAAGAGGCTGTCCAGCAGTAGTAGCATACAAATAGCCATAGATTAATTTTCTTGGTTCTAAAAACAGATGATTTATTTTGCAGTCTTGATTGAAGTCATACTGCTCTGGTTTGCTTCTCCTGAAAGACATTTATTATATGCTCAGATTGTAGGGATGGGGTACAGGAATTATGGGCTCTCTTACGACTGCAATGAAACTGTGTTTAATGCTGTTATGTTGTTTACATATTTAAAAACATATTTCTGACTCTGTTTTTCTCTCTCTTTTGTCTCTTGTTCCAGGTGATGGTGTCATCCTGATTTGTTCTTCTTGTGACCTGGGAGTCCTTAAATCCCAAACAATATAGCTTTGGAAAACCCTGGAAATACCTGGAATTCTAGGAGTATATCACCAAAACTTCTTAAGGTGCCCAGGCACCGGATCAATAGCTTTACATCATCCTTTATTATTTTTTTGTGATACAAAGAGAGACGAAAGTCTGAACATTAGCAATAGCAGCTGGCCATCCACCATTGCTTCGACGAACCTGCTGTGACCAAGAGGGCGTGACCTTTCTGCCTGCTGACTTCAAACAGACACTTGAAAAGAAAACGCAGTCAGAGAGGCTTCCGTGTGGTCGCAACTCGGACCAAAAACCCCATCAGGTAAGGCTATGAAGTCCCCCTTGCTCCTGCTGTCCAAGCCCTAAGCCCTTAAACTTCCACAGGGCTTTGAAGCTAACTTGTCCCCAGTCTGTGTCCCCCTGCACAGTTAGCTTACCTTCAGAGCTGGTGTAAAGGAAAGGCTGACTGATAAATGCCCTGCTTTCATGCTCTGCTCACCTGTTTGTCCCTCTCGGATTACAGACTCTGAATATGTTGAGGTTGTTTGGTTGATAGACATTCGCGCTGGTTTCATCACTGGCCCCTTTGTAGATCTGGCCAATGACTAGCTGGAGTGAGAGTGAATGGGCTAGAAACATGACAGGACTTGATGTGTGTGACTAGGTGCATCAAACATCATATACAGAAGCATATGCTCATTACTGTCTGTGTCACATTGTGTGGACATGCAAACACATGCTATACTCACACATAAACCTGCAGACAAACATGTGTTTATGAGCAAAACTTTTTTTTTCTCACATGGAGAGGCAATGCATTTTATTTATGGTGTCTCACAATGACATATATACACTCTAATATATGCTTTCTATAACAGTTATCAGTAAAGCTGTCAGTAATGGGATGTGTGAATGTTGCAAGACATGGGTGTTTTTACTTTACCAAGGGGACTAAAGCAATCTTCTAGCTGATAAAATGTCATGACTGTTTGTGTGTGTACAGATGGGTGTATGTTATATTTTGTATCTGTGTACCAGGTGTGTATAAGAATAGATGTACGGTATGTGCTTGAATTTTTTTTTTTAATGCAAAAATTGCACATTTTTTTGTGAAATGGTTGTGAGATGACTATTTCCAGAGTGACTTTGAAATTGATTTCACTCAGCATCACTCTTCAGGTTTTATTAGGGTCTGGTTTCCCAGTTGTTTTGCAAAAGACAGAAAACACATTTTCAGTATGTGATTAAGACCTGATCCCAGGTCCCAGGAATTGAACTATATTAAATTATTCTGCTTGATAAGGAAATCTCTATGATTTTCTTTTTTTCTCAGGCAATGACTTGGAATCAAATAGGCCCTGATATAAGGATATAGAGACAAGGTGGGGTGCCAAAACCCCCCCCCCCCCCCCCCCCCCCTCTCATCACAAAAGGTAAAACAGCTAACTTTAGCTCCTCCTCAACGGAGAAATGTGTTATTATTTTGCTCTGAAGATAGGCCTATTAAAAACTGAAAAGTGTTTATACAATTAAGTGAATATATTGCAATAAAAGATGACAGTGAAAGAGGCAGGACATGCTCAATGAGATGGGTTACTGTATGTCATTAAGGATCTTAAGAGCTTTTGTTTGAAAAGTTCAAAGTAATTTTACAAAATTTGGGTCATTGAAATTTAGTACCCAGTTCTGAAAATAAGAATGAAGGAAATGGAGAAAAAAATAGTAAATAAACAGGGGTTTTTTTTCTCCTGCATCTCAAAAGATTATTTTTAGTAAGAGGAAAAACAAAACATTTGAAAGCACAAGAAAAAATAATTTATCGTTGTGGACCTAATTAGTGATGTGATCTGAAATGTTTTTTCGATGAAGTCTCATTTAGGGCCCAAAGGGTCAGCTGCCTCACAATAGGACAACAATAATACAGCAGGAGTCAGGGGTGGAGAGGGCTTCAGTCTCGGGGAAAGCAGCTCCCCTCCTGGTCTGTGTGCTGATGGAGCTGCACTCCTTGCCCAGGGCTCCAGGGCTCCGACACCAGACCTTATTTTTCATGTGTGTTGCACACACTGCTCTTCTGCAGTAGGGGTTGCTCCCTTTGTGCCAGCCCTCCCCCTTTTAGAGAAAAAGACATGCATGATTTCATACATGAAAGATATATGTAATTGGACGGCAGGGCCTATGCAATACATTTACAATTCTAAACAGTCCCTCCCACCCACACACCCTTTTTTCCAGAGGAAATATATTTGCACATATTCAAAAACATAAGATCAAAAAATAGACAAAACACAGGTTATCATTCTTTTTACAAGCATTATATCTCATGTGAATGTTCAAAATGCACAAGTGCATGGCTCAGGCAGTTGTGTTGTAGCTTACACAGAAATACAGTGCATGCACTGCAATAAATACATGTAACTGGATGTGCATTGAAACATCCAGAATGGTAAATCTAAAAGCTGTCATCACACATAATGTCTCGCTCATTAGGAAGTAGTTGAAAATATCAAGTTCACTTCATTACTCATTTCATCATTTGGTGGTTAGTGTTTCCAATTTAAAGTGTAGACCTTATCTTTTCGTGTCATGTGCCACTTCAGAGTAAAGATGTCATGTTAATTTGATACAGAGAAAACTGGATTTAAAATAGTCGACTAACACACATCATAGAATAAGTTTGCATCTATAAATACACATAATAAATACAAATAAGTGAAATAGAAATGCAATACATCCATGAAAATACAAACCAAAATCTGTTAGGCTCAAGATTGTTGACCAAAACATTGTTGACCAATAGATGGACTCAAAGTTTGGATAATGCTGGTTGTGTGTTTGGCTTACATTCTCCAAACAAAAGCAAAATATGGACTCGGATCACATTTAATGCGAACATTTCACAATCGGAAAACTGTGTGTGCTCCTATACTTTCAGACTGAGAGGTTATTTTTGTAAAACACAATCACACTGTGCAGAAATCTGTTATGCATTATTGGTTGGACTTGGGGAGGTCTTAAACAATTTCTGTTACAAAACACTACTTCTTTTGTCTCAATGGTTATTAAAAAGGTTCTGTCCAAAGTACCATGACCCGAACATGTTTAAACCATTACTGTGTGGCAAAATTGTTCTGCAAAAATAGCAAATTTAAGCAGAAATTAATCACAAATTCAAATTCTAATTTAAGTTCAAGATGTGCAAGGCACCAACTTGATGATTCCATATTAATTTTCAGGCTGTCGTGAAGTGAATTAATGTGCGTCTGTGATCCAGTGCCCACATTTTATCCTCTGAGCTATGAAGGGGAATATCACATCACTGACTGTCATTTGACCACAGGGAGGGTATGACCTTTTGGAATTCAAAGACAATTTTTCATGTTGATATCTTTTTGCCCTCATAAGCAACAAAAACAACTTATTTAACTGGATTAGATTCAGCTGATACGCTACAGGGTTGTGGAAGTACACAACATTACAAATGATTCAGTAATTACATATCTGACAAAATTAGAAGTGCTGTTACACTCTTCCTAATTTCTTCTAACATGATGTCACTCACACTTATGTGAATGCCTGTGTATGTAACACAGCTAGAGAGCACACAGCCCATTGCTGCACTGATTCAGTCTCTATCATACCAAACCTCCTGTGTCCCCTATACTGATTGAGCTAAACAAAAAGAACAGTATGTGCTTGAACTGGATGAAGGGTCATATCTCTGTCACAGGAATGAGGTCAGCTTACTGTTACATACATGCTGAAATGCATAACATAAAAGTGTCCTTAGCTGGAAAGCAGGCCATATTAGTGGGATGTGCCGGTGGCAAGGATACAGGTGTCTACCCTGTGCCATACCTGCAGGGCCTCTGACTGTCAGCATGATAGCACTCTAACCAAGTTGAAAACTCAATTCATGAAATTGGCAGAGGATGTGTTTCTACACACATCTTTGACTCCAGTAATACATTTATGCATGCTCACATAGAAGCAAAACATAGAGTGCATAGGTAGATGGACTGGAGCAGGGCTCCGTGTTTAAGGTCCCCTCCTGTAGAGTGTCTTTCATGCAAAGGTAAACACCTTCACTATTAAGTCACTTAACGAGCTAACACCTAAAAAAAGGAACAGCTCCACTAATCACGTGGTTTTATTGGCTCCAGGAACACTTAAGGCTGTAAGGGGTAGTGGAGGGGCTCACCTCTGCTGAGGTATTTAGAGCACAGGGGCCAAACCGTTTGATGGACAGGCAATGCTCCATGACCCCTACCCTCCCACCCCAACACCCACAGCAAATATGGGTGGGCTCACCTGCCACAGAAGAAAAGTTTAGGAGAGCTGATCGGGGTTAAGCATCTGTAATTCCGCCTGAGTTGCTTTGACCATCTGATATTACTTCTACACATTACTCCAGGTGTCTGTTGGTCCGGGGCCTCCCTCACAGCTCTGGAGGTTTGAGCACATGAGGCTGTTTCTGAGATGCTGCCCAGATGCTGTCTTTAAATCAGCTGGTGTAGAGAATTGTGTGATGTGAGCTGTTAAATTCCATGCAGGTAAAATTCTGCATGATCCCACCCTGTCTGCGTTCACTTCTTCTCACTCCTTCTTTCTTCTTACTTGTTTTAATATCAGTCCCCAGTGCATGGTTGTTAGTGCATTAGGTATGTGCTGTAAGTCTGTCCATGTCACAGTCAGACACTGAATAGCCTCTCAGGTAAAGAACAAAGCAAATCTTAAGTCCATTATGGTCATTATATAGACTATTCGCCATTATTCATCATTTGGCATCATTGTTGTCCTCTTATCAAAGTCATTGATTTAAATTGTAAAACTCATTATGTCTAATTGGTTCTTCAATAATCACCTGTTGTGTGTGTAATCAGGCATATTTATAGCCTTCTAAACTTTACTGATACATGCTTATTATTTAAAGCACTGTGTACGAAATGCATACAGCTTTAGTCTTGATACTTATTTTACGTTTTCTGGATGGTATGTGTTTTTTTTAAATGAATTATTAGCAGATAAACTTGAAATGATTGCTGTCTTGTTTCAACCAGTCCATATACTGTACTGTATTTACACGATGTTGAGGCATCCGAGGCTGTGACGTAAGATTTGGACTTGACCCCTGGCGTTAATCCCGGATCTGCATTTGCCTTCTGTGTCGCTTCCACCTGTCATCTTTCATCTCGTCGTGTTGTTTGAGGGCTTGTCTTGACATCGAGGAAAACTACGCACTGTAAGTTTGTTATATATTTAAGTGCAAACGCAGTGAGCACACAAGTGGCATTTTTAATAGTTTTGGCATTATCCTTCGTTCCGTTTGGGTCGGTTTACCACCAGCTAGTGTTGCTTTTGCCTGGAGTGGTCATATGGCTCTGATTTGGGATCCCTCTGTTTCAGTGAGCCTCTCCAAAGCGCGTAAAACCCCATGAGTCCCGCTTGTCTCTCAACAAGAGTCTGTGACAGCAGCTTTCAGGATTTCTCCATTATTCACTATATATCCCCGACTTGATATATGCCTGGCCTCATGGTGCTTATTTCTTTCTTTACAAATTATTCTGCAGTTATTTTAGTGCGAAATTTGGCATGGAATATATCATTTTAACACTGTGGACAAATTACAGACTAACACATGTAAACCGTGTTTTTAATTTGCCAACATTTATTTTAAAGTGTTCACATGCATTTGATTGCAACCGGGGTTTTTTTTGTTTGTTTGTTTTTTGTTGTTGTTGTTTTAACAATTCGAAAACTTGGATTTAAAAAAAGAAATATGGGTACACTTACACGATGTTGAGATGCGACTGCAACCGGCAGGCAACATGTTGTGGCATCTTCTTTGAGACATACTAATAGAAAATAAAATACAAATACAAATTCCAGAGTTTTAAATGGATTGCACAGCTAATCATAAGTTATATCACTAGTTTGAATAAAAGTGCCAGAAAATGATTTTCTTACAAAAATGTATTATGATCTTGAAGCAGTGGTGAGGTGTGATGAGGCTGGGCGGAGGCTTGGCAGGCTCACACAGTTGTGTGTGTGTGTGTGTGTGTGTGTGTGTGTGTGTGTGTGTGTGTGTGTGTGTTTGTTTTTTTATTGGTTTGAGGGAGACATTTCTATTTCTGCAAGTCTTTGATAACGACGACAATAATAAAAATAAGATAAAAAATTAATATATCTAATAATTATATTTATTAAAATATGATGCGACACTGTGACCCCCATCTCTCCACCCTCACACACGCACATGAATAAACACCCACCCACCCACACACACACACACACACACACACACACACACACACACAGAGAGAGAAGAAAGAGGGGGGACAGAGGTACAGATTCACGCTGGTTGATTTTTTGGAACCTCTGTGTGTGTGTGTGTGTGTGTGTGTGTGTGTGTGTGTGTGTGTGTGTGTGTGTGTGTGTGTGTGTGTGTGTGTGTGTGTGTTCTTTTATTCGATTTAACCACAGAGGTTACGATAAAAAATAATCTTGACAATCAAGTTAAGTCAAACGTTGGGCATTTTTGAACGTTACATGACATTTTCATTTCAATATTGACAGCCTTCAGATTTGGAGTGATTATATGTTAACATCATTATTTTTCTAAAATCCAAACGTCCAAACTGTTCTTTGAATAATGCATAGGGTCATTAATAAGGTAGTACTGGCAGGACGAGTAAATGTATGAGAGAGGGGAATTGATATGCCTTCTTGTTTCTCATGTAAATGAGGCAGACTGACCAGACGGCCGCTCGTCATTTATTCTATTTCAAACTCAAAAATCACAACACTAGCAGCAGAAAACAGGTCTTGCTTCTTTTTTTTCAACTCAAGCTGCACACAGGAATATACTGCCAGTTATGCTGCTGAATGCAACATTAACACACAGAGAATAATTTCTCTTTTCCATAAGAATACTTAAGTTGTAAGATTCAGTGTAAAAGGGTGAACAAATAAACGAGCAGATAATACATCGAATTTTGTCCAGGGGGAATTTAATATTCATGTTTTATTTCAATACATTTACTTGTATCACAAAACAAAAATATCAATCAACATGAATAAAAACAGATTGTCTATAAGCAGGCAATCATAGAATCAAGCAAACAGAAAATCAATAGGCAAATTATATATTTCAATGATAAAACACACACAACTTCTGGGACAAAAAAAATAACAAAAAACTTCAGCTTCAATATGTTGAACACAATATCATGTTTAAAATATTTTACACAGAATATGCATCAATATAAACAGCACAGGACTTCTGGAGAATTTCCACGACATGCAGACATGCATGTATCTTCTAACAGGTAACAACTGCTTTAATAAATGCTCTGCTATAACACATGCTTAGACAAGTCTACATAGAAACCAGCAGCAATCACAATTACAAACGTTTTAGTTTACATGAGGCTACCCTAAAACTCACCACACAGAGTTGTATTCACTTCAAGAACATTATCAGTGTGCCAAACAGGACATAAGAATTAAAATAAAGAAAGATACATCCGGGGCCACTTGTATATGCAATATTGGAAAATGTGCAAATACTGCTTTGGAAAATAAAGTCGACGTAAAAATGTAGATATATAAGTAAAGGTTTGTATGGAGATGTGTATTCTGTCCATCTGGGACACCGGCTATATGCTCAAAGCATGACGGTAGAAAATCATCAGTTTAAGAGTGATAAAAAAAATGTAGCATCTACATTTACAAATGCTCACGACCCTAAAAAGTTCATTTTAAATTACACGCACGATTTCTTTAGTAAAGTTTTTTTCTGAGAATGGATTTGTATATCAACTGTGTTTATTACTGCATGGTCATCCGCTAATTAGGCCAAGTTCATATGTGATCTGTGTTGGACTTTCGCTCTTTTTCACTCCTACAACATTCAAGTGGTTACTGATAAAGGGTGGCCTTTTCGGACAGTGTTTGTACTTTCAGGGCAACTGTTGTGGTGAGATGTGTGTTTGTGATCTCTGCCAGGATATAGGCATTCTACGGCCTTATATCTCGTCTGATCACGCATAACATGGATATGTTGATTTACATCATTTACACGCAGGCCAGTCTTATAGCCTATGTAATAAATATAAGGCAAAGGTGCACTTTTGCAGAGGCCAGCTGGTCCGCAGGCGCTTGGCTCCTGTAAAAGAGTTGATGCGCTGCTTGATCTCTGTGGTCAGGCTGAACATAAGAGGGCGCTCCCATTGCACCTGGCTGCGCTGCCCTATCCACCCTACACACATGAAGAGCCGGACACCAATGCCTCACATATGCACTCATGTTGTGGGAAACAGCGTGACTAGACTGCATCATTTAGTTGAGGATCATCAGAAAACAAAGAACGACCAATATGAAAATCAGTATATAAATATATAGATTTATTTAAATAAATAAATACATACAAAATCGGTGATACTGCCATGGTATTAATTAAAGTTATGTGGGAAAAAAAGTTTTTTTTAAATGTGGATAATCAATGTTTCACAAACAAAAAAATAGGCTGCGATGAATTCAGAAAGGTTTGTCTTCTTTATCAAACATGGAATACTTAACAGCCAGCTGCGGTCACTGACTGGAGAATCCAACCTACAGGCGCTGGATGTCGCATGTATCTGTCAGTGTGTGTTTTCTTTAACCTCATCACTACAATAACATACACATTTAAATCTTACTTTAATAACCAGTCCAACGAGTTAGTTTTGTGTTCCATGTTCAGCTTCCAGTCCACCCACAAAAGGCTTTTATTTAAAAATATGTTGATATCATAATCTTATTCTGACTATTTCCTGCAGAATGTCTGATGCCCTTTTCATCTCTGTTTACCATAGCCTGAACATATGACTGACACCCTCCGTGTTAATATTGCAGCCTATGAGCATCTCCAATCCCCAAATCCTTCGGAATATAATGGTCGTTATATCTTTATAAAGTTATATGACTTTTCTCGATAGCAGCTTTTATCTTTAAATACTTTCACCCCTGCTCATTTCCTCTGTTTCCCTTTGTGCTTTGTCTGGGATTGTGCGTGCACGCGCACGTGCACACATGCAGCCTTGCGCACGCGCGCACAAACACTAGATGATTCCTTAAAAAATGAAATATAGTTAAATGTCCTCAATTTAAAATAAAATTCTCTAAAAGTTCTCAAGTGGTGCATATTGTTGTTGCGAAATCGCCAATACAGAGCCGCGGTACAAGCAGGTTAGAAGCGATTATGGTGCTTTGCCCTCTATCTGAATCACTGTTTTGTTCCTTGCAGTTCTGGTGATGGTCAAGTGCTTTCATGTGCCCCACATCTACGGAGCATTTTGCATTTTAAGCTACTCTGCCTTTCTTTGTCATATCCACGGGCTGTCATAGCCACAGGTTGTGTTGAATTTGCAATGCCACTCATCGATGTATGCCTATTGAGGCTGGCACGTGGACAGTTATCCTTCCCACAGAGAGGCACGATTGAATGCTGGTAACACAAAAGCTTCAGACCCTGTCAGTTCCCCCTTTTTTCCCTTTTCAGAGACGCATAGGCCCTAAAAAGCATCAAGGGCTCTGTCTGGCTGCTCTTCTTTTGATTTAGCCTACACTATACTCAATATGGCCACTGATGGAGTAATGTCAATCAGGCCTTTGCATAAATTTGTAAACTGAAGTTTGCATTGTTAGGCTTTAGGCGACTGACTGGCTCAAAGCTTCCTCCTACAAGCCTCAAATTACACCAGACTCTTTTATTATCTCGTAGCCCCTTTAACTCCTCTCGCACGCTATTTTCAACCTATTCATTTTTACAATCTCTTCTTCCCGAGAGAGCAGACACGTCGCAAATCCTCGAGATTCCTGCAGCCTGCCTCCTCACACTGCAAAAATGTGAACTGTTCGACGGGGCGATGCAGTTTTCTTGTTTTTTTCTGAGAGGCATGCTTCACAGCAGATGCTACATTGCTTAAAAACAGGTATCAGTGCCTGCCTCGGCTTGTGGATGGCAAGTGCGGAGGAAATGCCGTGTTACAGCACACCATATATTTTAGCAGCAGAGGGGAGAGAGGGAGAGATGGAGAGGGGGAGTTGGGTCTTGCTCATATAGGCTACATTATAAGAAGTTTGATTTTCATAGGCTCTTCTAAAGGGATATGTGCTATTGGATCTGTAAAAAAGCCGCGTCCCATGGGGTTTTCATATTCTTTCTAACCTTTAAGACAAAGGCCTTTGCAAAATATAAAATATAGCCTATATGTTTCTTCAGGCATCTTCACCACTACAGCATCACGGAAGGCTGCTCTACATGTATCCTAGAAAATAAAAACAGCCATCAGATGTATTTGTGCTCTCCACTTCTATCAAACACACGACTGAAAAAATAAATATCTCAGGCCGTTTTATGAGACCAGTTACTGCTTATGTCTTACACATGTTGTATAATTGCTGCTGTGAGTTCTACAGCATGTTTGGCCAATGTTTGGATTCGAGTAGATGTGCCATTTCACTATTAACTCTGTATCGGAATTCACTATAGGTGCTGACTATCAAGATCCTATTGTTTCAATAAACATAGCACGTTATGTGATCAGTCAAAGCAGCTACTTGTATTCACTGGAGCAGGACTCTATATGGAGCTGTTTGCACAGAAAGTGTGCATACTGAGAGTGAGGGATTGTCCATTTCCTCAGAGAATCAACAATAAAATTATCATAACAAAGAGCACCGATAGACTCAAAGGTTGATTTTTGCAATACAGTCCTTTCATTCGGACGACATGGGAGGACATCAGTTACAGAGGCAAAGGGCTTTACTGAAAGATTATTAGAAAGAAAAAAAACAAATAAACGAGAGACTCTCTGCATATGAGTTAGTATTGATCATACGACCATTTAAAAAAATCCTGATCACCAAACATGTCAAAATGGAATGAGACACTGATCAGAATATCAAAATCACACTATAACAAATTTAATGACTACAGGCCGGAGCAGGAGCAAACACCACGATGCAACTATGTCATCTGGTCACACATTTTTAGTGTTATTATTTAAGAGAACCTGCTCGTATTGACAACGTGTTCCTACCAGTTTCGCAATAGATGTCACGATAACCTGTTTCCCCCTCATCCCTGTGTCACAGCTACACTTACAAGTATTTCACTGTTGTCCTGTGTAATGAGTATAAACCTGGGCCATTTATATTCTCTAAACACAAACGACACATATTGTAGAATTAAAATAAATTGATACACCCGCATAGATACAAAGATCCTTCAACAAGTTTTTTTTTTTTTTTTGTAAGAGCTGAACTTGCTTTGCATACTGTACCAATACAAATACAGCTCTCAGGAGTTTCCCAATTTCTCTAGAAAAAAAGATTCAACCTTTGTGCTGTTCATGCCATCAAATAATTGAAACAATTAGTTTATTTTATATTACAATAGCGTTATAGAACATGCCTGTTATCGTTGTTTGTAAGTTGAACAGATAATTTCATATATTTTAAGTAAGTGTAAAAACGACTCGTCTCACATCCTCACCGTCTCACTTTAATCTATAGCCTACTGTAGTTTGCAGAGATTCATTTAACTTTAAAAAAAGAATGTAGTCATGCGTTTTCATTTTATTGTTTTTATTCAAATGTATTAATGTTTACTCACTAATAAGTGCGTTAAGAAACACATATTTTTCAAAGTTGTATTAAGGTGGACTTCAGTTCTCTCATCATCACGCATATGTCGTTAAATTATTGTTGTTATGACCTTTTTATATAAAAATGCTTTGGGATTCCCCTAAATGCGGTGTACAGGCTGGAACAAGTAAAGTACATAAAAGTTCAACATTTGAGGCTACGCAACAGGATTTAATATCAACTTATTGCTCTAAACAAGTGATATTTCTCTTAATGCTTCAAATGTATATTTATCCATTCAAATACGTTGTTTGCTGTGATAATATCCAGATGCCACTGTGCCAACGATAAACTCTGTTCATTGCAGATTGCAATACTGTGATAGTCTCTGTTACTGTTACAGTAGCTCCGGTTTCACATAGATGTAGAAATCGCGTTTTGGGTGCTTTAATTTTTGGCTATTGTTTGTTATAGTTGCTTACAAACGTGACTTTTTTATATAATTATAAGTAGAATATGCTGAAGAATTACATGTTTCCATATTTGCTACTACAGCCGCCGTCACTCAGTTATGTATTTCAATAAGTTCAAACTAACTAGAGAAAACGCAGCCCTGTGTGCAGCCGTGGCGCGACTAAACATGACAGCCTCAAATTGAAAGACACAGAATGAAATAAAGCATAATCGTGTATGGACTTTCAGTGGTCAAAGTATGCGCGCATGTTTCATTCAAAAACGCCAAAAAATGGGACAAAAAAAGAGGTTTGAAAAAGTGAAAAGAGCGGAGAAAAGCTGTGCCTGTGGCGTCGGGCTTTGCCTTGCTGCGGCTGCATGCTCCAGTATTAACTTTCACTGTCTTCCGTCTAATCAAACTCTTACTTTCCGCTGTTCTTAATTCCATATTTTCAATTCCTGATCATTACTTTCCTCTTTTTCTACTTGTATCTATCTATCCATCCCTCCCCCCTCCTCTTTCTCCCTCCCTCCCTCCCTCCCTCTCTCTCCCGAGCTCTCTCCTTTGCTGAATCTTATTGATCCAGAAGGCGGCTAATTAGCCCTTCCCTTCGTGCCTGTGTAATGAAGCACATGCGCACTGAATTAATCACAGCCATTTTTTGCAGGAAACTAATTAGCAGGAATAAAGATCCAAAGAGTTTTTTCTTTTCAATCATCAGATCTCACTTTCACCTCTTCCTCGCTCCCTCTAACACAAGACTCATCGCCTGCTTTGCATCCAAATTATTTTTATATTGCCTTTAACAACTAATAGTACCTACTTCGTTTTTTACACTCCGCAACAACAATGATCTTTCTTTTGCCACCCTAAGCGCAAACTGGCCAAAAGGGGACTGCCTTGATGGGATCTTTAGCTAAATCATCTCAATACTGGATTAAAAAGCGAGGATCACAAAGCGGCAGCGAGAAATTGTAAGTTTCAACTTTGCGTTTGTCTCTTTTCTTCTCTGTTTCCACGATCCTATTCTTTTCGCTGTAGACCTATCTCAACCTCTTTCCTATCTGTTCGTAGTTTACGTGTAGCGGAGCTGGCTATTCTCATATTCTGAGAAAAGACTGGCGATCACAAGTTCATTTCATGCAAGTAGTTTGGTTTATTCTCGATTTTATCCGTATCGTTACCTGTGTTTACATCAGCGTTCGTCTTCTCCTCTTCATGAATGGAAGATAAGAAATGGGCAAGACAGCGATCCTCTCCAAAGCAGTTGACCGTTGAAAAACACGGTTTTAAAACAATTGTGTGCATTTCGGTGGGATCGGGAAATGGTATGGGGGGCTTATGGGTGTCGAGAAACGTGTTTTGAGGCACAGATGCAGTAAGAAATGGGCTGTGTTGAGCAGACGGAGGGCAGCGGCAGCTCCACATGAGCGCAGCCCAGAAAAAGAGCTCCAAGTCCAGCCTGTGGGTCCGTGTGCGTCCGGCGAAAGGGGACATCTCTCGCTTTTCTAATTTTGACAGATTTGACACTTGCCACATCCAGGGGTGCTTTTCAACACCGTCGTATTCTTAGAAAATCCTCTTCTGTATAAAACGGATTTTTTGTTCTTCTCCGACAACGTCTCTGAAAATGTGCAATCCCTCCGCCCTGTCTTAGTTCCTCTAGCTACACTTTTCCTCTTTACCCCACTTTGTCCATCTTTTCTTTTTTTTTCTTTTTTCATGGCTGTTTGCCTCTTTGAAGCGTTGATTTAAGTCGATTCTCGCTCATTCCCTGACGAAGTCACATGCAAATCGATCGACATGTGTATGTGTGTGTGTAAGTGTCTGTGTGTGTGTGTGTGCGCGCGCGCGCGCGAGGGGTTTGTGTTTGCGAGCGTGTGTATATCTTATGTGAATGTGGTGTGTTCAGAAAAACGGAGCCCCGGGTCTCCTTCATGACAAGAGCGGATCAGCAGGACCGCGGACAGCCTAGTCTGAGCTGCGTTGAACAGAACAGACATGTGGTTGAGGGGAGACATAGGCAGGCTGGATCAGGTTTGGATCCTCCAACTACTTGGCTACCGTATCTGACTTTCAAGGGAACCTTTTTTTCCCCCGAGAAATGCTGACCGGAATGAAAACAAAACATTGCCCTATTAGGCCGACCTTAAGCAGACATAATCATTGTAAAGTTAGAGCTGGAAACTTTAAGTATGGTCCTAACTAAACCTATAGGTCAGTGCATGCGTTTAGTCGCCGCTTAGCCGGTTAACATTTGGATTTTTTAAAAGTTAAACTACACAACATATCTTCCACATAGCCAAAATAGTCTGTACTCTCAAATGAAAACGAGCCTATCTAAGCTGAGTGGGCCTTTTCAACAACACAAACCAAAAATATAGATAGGCTATAGTTTATTATTGCCTATAACTACATTGTTACCAATAATCTATCGCCGAAAATAGATCTGACCGGAGGAAAATTAAAGAAAACGGAAATGCAGCTGTTATCTTGACGTTTACGTGCTATAATAATCCGAATATATCCACAAATATGACCAAAAATAGTGGCTACTTTTCGGACGGGATGGAGCTACATGTAGTCATAAAAAGCTGCAAGAATTATGAGTCTGTCATGGATATTTTTCGCGACATAGAGACGGAAAAGAACGAGGAAAAAAGGAGGTTTTGCGAGCGAGCATAGACAGGGATATGTGTACCATTGGGGGAAACAGAAAGGGGGGTGAGAGGTTCTCTCTCTCTCTCTCTCTCTCTCTCTCTCTTTCTCTCTCTCTCTCTCTCTCTCTCTCTCTCTCTCTCTCTCTCTCTCTCTCTCTCTCTCTGTGTGTGTGTGTGTGTGTGTGTGTGTGTGTGTGTGTGTGTGTGTGTGTGTGTGTGTGTGTGTGTGTGTGTGTGTGTGTGTGTGGGAGGGTGGTGTGTGTGGGGGTAGGTCAGACAGCAAGAAACATGGGGAACAGGGGTCATGGAGTGAGTTCAGTGATAAAAAAAAAAGAGAGAGGAAACCCCCTCGCAAACAGCCTATAGGGATGATGGGGAGAGAGTGTGTCTGGCTGGGAGAAAGGGTGATGGTAGTTGTTGGTGTGTTTTGGGAGCCACACAAAAAGCACTTGCGGTTGTCAGCATCTGCAGGATTAAGACTTTGTTGAGCGCTGTAGTCGAGGATGGAAGAAACAAAAATAGACTAGTAAAGGGTTTAATAAAATGTAATGTTGTGGCCAAAAAGGGGGGGGGGGGGGGGGGTTGACGAGGGTAGGGGTGTTGAGGGGGTTGGGTGGAAGGGTCAGATAGCCATGGGCCAAAGAGGAGGAATCAGGGGAAGAGGTCAGATAAACAGATCCCTACCTTTCAGACCGGAGAGGAGCAGACAGAAAGAGATTAGCAGTGCAGGGGGAAAAAAGGGGAAACTGGTATTCACGCTGATTATTTTTAATCAGTGATCATATCCATCTTCACTTCATTCCTCTTTTTTTGTATTGCTATGTAGGTCTTTACTTCAGTGATTTTGCTTTGTGCTTTTAACAGTATTTTCGGGGTGTTTAGAGACACAAAGGTGGTTATAGTCTATAAGCACAGGTAGACTGTTGTGCCAAAACTCGAGTGATCTCCCTTCCTCCACTGTAACACTCCTCTCCTCTTCCTCCTCCTCCTCCTCCTCCTCCTCCCTCTCTCTGTCTTCTGTTACAAAACAAAGACAGCGGAAATGTTTACTGTCATCTCACCTGTCTGATTTTGCTGTCTTGTCTCATTGTCATATCTCTGCTTAATTATAACAGCTCCTGGCAAAAAGTGTAGGCATGCCATTGGCTTTATTTCTGTGTGTTCTATTTCAAATATGTGTTTGTCTGACATTGTGTTTGGTACAGCTAACTATAGTATCTCATGCTCATCTCTGAATGTGTGATGTGTTTTGTCCATGAGATTATGAGCTGTTAAAGTGCCACCATGAGTGATCATTTTTAACACAAACAGCATTTTAAAAAATAATTTTAAATTTTCTTTTTTTTGTAACTCATTACAGCTGATCAGAGTTTTTTTTTAATTTATAAAGTGTTAATATATGTTTACTAAAGCTAGGTTTTCATTTGTAAGATTATGTTTATTTTTTCCCCAAATACATTTTCACATTTTTATGAATAAAACATTTTTGTGCAGTTAGATTATTTACCATAATCTTGTAAAATAGTATATATGTATTATCCAGAGTGTATTATTAATGCACTCAGCTGTTTATTCTAATTATTTTAATTAGAATTTGATTACAATTTTTTGGAATTGGATAAATAGATCTTTGTGTTCAGGTATCTGTTTTAAACCATTACATTTATGATTCTAAAAAATCTAGACTAAATTATAAACATGTTATTTTAATGTGTTTGGCAAAGCGTAACTAAATTATTTTCCTGCAAATATATAAAAAAAGATTTTAAAAATGTAGATTTGTTTATTTGTGACAGTAATGCTATAGATACATAGCCTGTGCTTTTACTAAAAAAACATGACACACAACTAGTTACGATTAGAGTAAATGCTTATGGTATAACTGCTGTATGTGTGCTGTTGCTGTTGTGCTTATCATTCATAACATAAAGAGAATATTTGGTATTGTAATGTTGGGATCTGATAGCAGTTTCCCTGAACCTGTACAAAAACAAAACAATCGTCCATCTCCTTTTTGCACATGGTGCTCCTCTATAACCATATTTGATGACAGGTATATTTAGAGTATTCTGGTGTCATTTGACTTTATCAACAGCATGTCCAGTTGGAGAAATTAGATGAAAGGAGTCGCAGTCGTCATGGATAGGCTTGTTTCATGGTTTGGGGGTAACGCAGAGAAAACGGAGTAAGTGCCCCTGGCTGTCATAACCCCTTCTCTTCCTCTCACTGTGCCTCTCCCCCTCTCTCTCTCCTTCTCTCTCGATCTCATTCTTTATGTGTCTCCACATATCTCCCTTTTTAACTCCCACCTTTCCGTTCTCGGGCACTGGCACGGTAGGGGAGCTTGCTGCCATGTCCTCGGTCAGAGAGAGCCCTCTTTGGGTGAACAATAGACTAAGGACATACATGGGAGATTCAACATACTTTAGGTTGATGTGACAGAGGAAGTGTATGCATACAGAACATACACACTTGCTTATCTATATTTTCATAACCTAAATATGGAATGATTTTGTGAGTGGAATGTTTAAAGGTTCTTACAATTATTATTATTATTTTAATTATTATTATAATCACTATTTTGTATTAGTATTTGAATAAACCCCAAACCATATTTAATTAATTCCTTTGTAGCATCGCTCTATGAGAGGCAAAGCATTATTAATATGAATAGGTCTACCTTTGTGTGGATGCGTCTTCCCTGAAATCAGAGGCAATTGTGAAGTGACTGTCCCCGCATTATCTGTATAGACATGTATATATGAGGGCAGTCGACACAGATGATGGTTTTCAATCTGATGTGCGGTTTTGAATATGCAAGGTCGTGCAGCAAAGACCAGTTCTTCCAGTTGTCCTGCAGCTGAGGCCAGTGTACGTGTCATGCTATCATAAAGGAGCAGGCGGGGGGCGGGATCTCGGCTCAGCACAGGGGTGAGCTAGAAAGTGGGAAGGCAGAGTGGAAAAGGATGACTGTCATGCTCAGGTGTGTGCGTGTGTGTGTGCGTGTGTGTGTGTGTGTGTGTGTGTGTGTGTGTGTGTGTGTGTGTGTGTGTGTGTGTGTGCATGCTTGCAGTGTGCATAGATGCTGTATGTGATCCTTAATCCTTGCAGCCCTCAGTGTCCAAAAGCGCTTCTTTACCCACTGAAAGCACCCCTTTTCTCTAAAATTCCCCTCCCTGTCTCCCTTTATAGCTTTTCTTCCTCTTCTTCAATGTCATCCTTTTATGTTTTTGAAGAGAAGTTGGCGGGGATTTTTGTGGTTTGCTCTTTCACAATTGTTATCGTGTTATCAATCTTGGTTAAATCATTGTGGTAGAATAGATTTATGACTGAAAAGATGAGCATGTGTCTGTATACGTGCACAGCCGCATTCATATTTGTGTGTATACTGGCAGTATGAAGATCTTTCTTTCGAATGTTCCATGTTGAGGCCTTGTTGTAATGCATGGTTGTTTTTATAGTAATTACTTTTATTAATTTTGAACTGTTTCCAAAATCCTAAACCAGTGTTCATATTCAGGCAAATCATAGCAGACCTACAATATGCTGTCATCACACAACATCTCATCTCATCATGCTCATATTATCATTATTGTCATACTGATAGCTGCAACTTGAGGAGAAAGGGAAAAATCTGAATTTTCCAGTCAGTAATATGTGTAAAAGAAAAATGTAGGTTTTATTTTGACTTTTCTCTCCGTTGAAGGAAATTGACACGCTGTCATAGAATAGAGCACAATAATATGTGATACAAATTTATGCACACTTATATTCCATTTCTAACAATACATTTATGCTGTCATGGATGGAGCTTCATAATGTGTGTGTGGACCTGCGTCCTTGACTAGAATCTCACTACTGTTTCTGTAATAAATGTACAATATCAGTTTTGCACCACAAGGTTGTTTGTTAGATTGCTGTGTTGAAACAGTGATAAAGACTGTTATATTTATGGGTTACTGCATTGACTGTGAGTAGAAGATCTGTGTGATGCATGCCTGTCCAGGACTGGCAGCATCGTAATAGTGTTGTGTGTGTGTGGCTATGACTGGATGTGTATATTTCCTATTTGGGGCAGCAGTAGCTAGCTCTAGTGTTCAGGGATGGGAGGAACAACAGTTTCGCATCTGTATAGGCTACAAATGCATACACGCAGGCGAGGCAGGGATGACAGTGACCGCTCTAAGGGCTGCAAAATTGAAACGAGCTGCACCCCAGCTTCCCATAAGCCCACCCCTCTCTTGGACCCTGGAGGCCAGCATTCCACCCTCCGCGCTGGCGCTTATCATCACAAAGGACAGAATGCATAAAACATGGAGGACGCTTAGACAGAGGCGGCCCAGGTCGCCTTTCTCTCCCCACACTGAGCCCTTGAACAATACATGGGCCCCTCTGGCCTGTGACTCTGACGACACACACGCCGTCTTTTTATCCTCCCCTATTTCTTTGTCATCCTCTTCCTCTTCCTCTATGTTACTGTGCTCTGTGGAGTGATAACTGCCCTTGCATTGTTTATCTGTGTCTGTGAAATCTACATTGTGTAAGTGAAATGTAAGTGTGTGTGGGTGTGTGTGAGAGAGAGAGTGTGTGTAAGTGAATGACAGGTTTAAAATATTGACAGTGCATCAGCTACATAGCTCCTACCTCAATATTCTACATTATATAGATTTTTTAAATATGAAATGTAACATAATTCAAATAAATAAAAAAAACACATGGTTTTACTCACCAGCTGATACAAAGGTTAAATGTAAACCATTTAAATAATTTTACATATATGGAAAAATTCAAATTTGATAAAACAACATATGTTTATATGTAACCAGGTTATCTGTGATTCAGCCTATTAACATGTCAGTTTTCCTTGTTGCTAATTCACAGCTAGGTTACATTTATCAGAACCAAATGCAGCGTGTATTCATATAATCAGAATATCAGCTTCTCAGCTTTTCTGTCGGTCAGTAGGCTGGGGCTGGTTTGAAAGGCCAGATAAAGAGCTATGTGAAGGTGAGATGCACATCAAGGTCTTTTCTCCATGCTTCTTTACTACTCACAAAAGATGCTTAGTATTATTAGTTAGATAGTATTTTGGTGCTTATTGCATCTGAGTATAAATTGCATTTGCATCAAAACCTAACAGGATGTTTCTCAGGTTCTATATTTTTCAAATGTGATTTTCTGTTTCTGTTTTATTATCTTGATAGATATATCTAGATCTTTTGGTTTTAGATTGTAATTTCATGGCTTTGTGTACACTGCATCCACTCCACTCTATGACTACGACAAACAGTAGTTATCTGTGGCTGAGAGGGTTTTAGTCTGTGTCTGTCTATACATGCGTCTGATAGCTGGGCTGTAGGAATGTACTGCGAGGATGTGCTGGACCCCAGCAGGTCTATGGTACTTCCTCTCTGTGTACCTCACAGCTTATCCTCCTCAGGATTATAGAGAGAAGAAAAGAAAAGAACGATTGCAGGAGTACCCTTTCACTCTCGCACCCTCTTCCTCATTTTTGCAATTCACAAACACACAAAAAATCTCTACAAAAAGTGTAATTCACTTGCAAATGTGTAGTAGCCTGTCCATGTTCCCAGTGGAGGAGAGAGAGAGAGAGGGAAGGAGAGGGAGGGGCAGAGATGGAAAGACACAGAGAGCAGGCGGCAGTGTATTTCAGTGTGAGACAGGGCTGAGGTGAATCTACCGACTGCTTCTTCTCAGTCAGGAAAAGCAGTCGACTCCATCTGCCCATAGATAGATTTGCATGGGGTTTGTGTGCACATATTGGTTTTACTGCATAAGTAACTAAATGTGTGTGTACATGAGCTGTAGTTATACAATAGGTATATAAATTGAGACTCACTATTTGTCATTTCCCTTGCTTCTCCTGAGGTGGCCTGGTGTTGCACTCTCAGTGCCCCAGGCGACTGATCTGCCAGTAGCGATGGGGTTAAGAAGCAGGGATAGCCCTCTTTTGTCTCTACGGCCCTCTTTGCTATTGTTGTGGTGGAATTGAGCTCGGTGCACCTCACTTGACCACAGCAAAGCAATAAAATGGCCTCTAAGTGCTGTAGCCTCCGTAGTCCTCTGATGTCAGCTCTCTTCCAGCTTCCGCCGCTATATTTCCTTTATTTTCTACTATCACATGGGTGTGTATGTATGTGTGCACACCAACACCATACTGTGTATAAATATTTTCTTACAGTATGCACCTTTTTTAACTTCAGTGAGATTAAGCCCAAACACATTTTTTTGTCAAGTGCATGCAAAATACATACTAAACTTCTGTAGAATATAGGAGTTTGTTTTGGTTTATGTTGGTGCTTTATACAAGCACTAAATATGAATGATCAGAATGCATAATAATATGAATATACACAGTGAAAGACCTATTAGCACTTTCTAAGTTACATCTCACAGTGTAGAGGTGCTAACAGTTCTCATAAAGCACACTCAAATATGCACTCATACAATATTTTTAATTATCCTTTATAGAAGTTTTTAAATATTTATTAGAGCTTTACATGCAGCAGAATAGTATTGGTGTTCTGTTTTTTTTATATTCTCAGTGTGTGAGTCTGCCTCTGTGTATGCCTGCCAATCTGACCGCCACCACCACCTGATAGTCCTTATCAAATAAAACAAACTCGTCCCGTTGTTACAGCTGCTGAATGAATGATACCTCAGTTCTATAGCTATGCACCGCTATATTATTTTACAGTTGTTTTAAGCTATATTAGCAGCAATGATGATGCAAATACTGTGGATAATAATTTTGTTTTTCAGTTTGAGAATGTGTTATTATAATACATAGTGTTTGTGGTATTGTGTTTGATTGCAGAGATGATTGTTTATAGCAGAGTCCCACCTTTGCAGACATTGTAATTAAAAAGAAGATATACTGCATGTGCGTCTGTCGCCATCCCATCTCATCTCATCTCGTCAAATAAGCATCTAGCTGTTGCAGCGAGCATGTCAGTGGATTTATGAAAGATTTCTGATTGGCTGAATTATAATTGGCACTGTCTCGTGTGTAAACCATTTATGCCAGGTGTCATACAGACCGCATTAAATGTTACACCAAACTGCAATTAAAGCAACATTTCCTCAAAGCCACAATATTACACCTCCTACATTTTTCTGAAGGGTGTCTCTGTCTTATGTGCTTTTTGCCTCACCCTTCTCCTTTCTCCTCCTCCCGAAACACGTGTGGTTTCCTCTCTGGGTCTCACTGTGCCTAAAACAAATGCTCTTTCTCATTTTCCCTGTGTTAAATGAACAAACATAAGGACCTCAGTGCCTCATAATAAATTGATTAGAGAGAAGACTCCCACACAGCAACACCGAAAACTAGAGATGTACACTGTGTGTGTATGTGTGTGTGTGTGTTTAGCCTGGGGAGGAGGAGATATGTTCTTTCTCTGTCTCCCTAACACACATACACCAACACGGCAGCTAAAAATGTATATTTATCCAGTTTAATAGCAGTTCTTGTCTGCTGGTCTTCATGCTCCCACCTCTGTGCCAGGCTATGGTCTAACCGCTGTTTTCTGCCCAGTGGCTCATGTCTCATGACAGCGACAGTACCGTGGCATTTACATATTTGACATGGAGCCCTCTGTGACTGTTTGGTTTTCATTTTGACGTTCAGTGCCACAGCACAGAGATTTGGTCTAGGCTGGAGGGGGGGGGGGGGTGGAAAGGTCCCATGGGGCTGACACAGGGCTAGACAGCCGTGACAGACTGGTGACCTCGGCTTTGTGACGTCATTTGCCTCGTCTGTTCGCCATGGCATTCATTTTCCATACAGTTTTTAAAATATATATTTTTGGGCTGTCATTTTATACTTTTTATTATAGGGACAGTGGAGAGATGACAGTAATTGAAAAGGGAGAGTGTTGAGGGGTGACATGCAACAAAGGTCCACAACTGGATTCAAACCGCCGACGTTGCGGCCATATGGCATGCATCTTAACCAGTTAGCTACCGGGGTGCTCTCCTACTGTTTAATGAATGATGATGAAGATGGGGGACCCAGGCTAGGTTATGCAGCAGTTCATGGTGATGTTCTGGTTAATATGGAGGCCCCAAATCAGAAGCATTTTGTCGGTTTATAATAGGGGGTAAGTATAGAACACGTTATCCTGCTGTATGACTACAGACCTCAGTTTAAGTTTAATTAAAGGTGCTGTTTGCCTCTCCTGTTTTCACAGGGCTGAACATTTGACTTTTCTGTTTGACTCAGGTGGTAAGAAATAGCTAGCGAGCATTGTTGTGTGAAGCAGTAAAACAAAACACACCCTGACCACATATAGGAAGTCAGCCTGAGGTAAGAGCAGGGCTCAAAACGGATACTGACTCTTACAACAGTTTTTCTCCACTCCACATATGCCAAGTGCCAATTCTTTGAAATCAAATGCTCTGCTTTTCCACTGTTGTATACTCTTCTACAACCACCCCCCACCCCCACACAAACTAAAAATATGTGTAGAAAATGCCATAGATTAGGTTTCATTTGGACAGCATCTCCTCTACAAAATCAGTGTTGTCTTGTCATCTCAGGCAAGGTGTGTTTCTGTATCAGGAGGGGGATGGCTGTAAAATAGGCTCCTCTCATTGCTTGCTTTTTTGTGGGAGCCAGGTGTTTCCTCATGTTGGATCATGCCCTGATGGGGAACAACAGGCCACATGGCAGGTGAGAACTATATTTTTAATGCCAGCGGATAGCTTTTGGTCCGTGGTCTTCCTGTGCCATGTGCAATGCTCAGAGTGCTCTTGTAAGCGGAGTATACTGGTAGAATTGCACTCTGGGCAGAGGATTAACACAGGAAGTAGCCCTTGTATGGTGGCGCTCTGTGGATGTACTCTTTCCCTCCTAGCTGCACCAGGAGCAGGACAAGTGTGTAGATGACACAGCCTTTGTTTATACTGGAAAGAATATGGGTTTAGAGGAAGGAGAGAAGAGAGGAGAGAGAGAGAGAGCGAGAGAGAGAGAGAGAGAGAGAGAAAGAGAGAGAGAGAGAGAGAGAGAGGCGGTGGTCGGGACTGGGGGAGGGAAAGGGGGGCACAGACACAAGTCTCATCACTTCCTTCCTTTCTATATTTTTTTCACAAATCGCCATTGTCAAAACAACAGCAGACAGAAAAGGAAGTGTTGAACTGAGGCACAAGTTCCATGAAAAATATCTTGTATAACAATGATGCTTTAAAATTCAAAACTGTAAAAAATATAAAAAGTGATGACCTGTTTGCCATTGAATGTGCTTAATGCTTAACATTATGTATGTATGTAGTCTGCCTCTATCTCTATCTATTAACTTGGTCTGTTATACCAAAAGTACAACACTTCCCATTTTTTCTGCCAGACAGGGTATGTTAAACAAGCCTGTATGTTTTGACCCTGATCAAGACAGAATGCTCATTTCTCACACTCTGCAGACCTCCGGCTTCCTCAGGACATCTTTGTGCATGTCCATGCATGTGTCTAGATGTGCATGGATGTGTGTTTGTACATGGACATATCTTTGTGTTTTTTTCCTCTCATCCACATAGTATTTCGATATAACAAAACACTTTGCTGACACCTGCACCCCCTGTCTTGTCAAGAGTCAGTCCTGTGGTCAGGGCAAAATTTACTTTCACATGACAGATGGCTCTGTGGGTCTTCAACAGGAAGCCTGGCTCCACTGTTTCGTAATCTCTCCAGAAACAAGAACTGAGTACCCGCACTATGGTGTGCAGTACGCATTATGTGTAATGGATGCCAGCTTGCCTGTTGTGGGTACAAGCACAAGGCGAAAGGAGGGGTTACCCCAGCATAAGTGGACCCCTGAGACCTCCTGGAGGGGTAGAGGTGTGGCGAACGTCTGTTTTGGGCATGGCTTGTGTCAGCGTGTTTAGTATTTGCCTGTGAGGGCGTTTATATGCAAATGCTAAACAACCTATTGGGGTGGCTAATTACAGCAGGGCCTTTGTGTGTGCCAGGCAGTCAGTAGCAGGGTGTTTCTAGCATGCCAGGCCTGGACTTCCCCTGCTTGTTTACTCATTGTCTTTCCTTATTACCCCCCCATTGACACTCCCCTTTTGTGTGGCTGTGCTGTTTGCCTGCATGCTGACTCCTCCCCTTGTGGTGCTGGAGTTAATGTAGTAGATTAAAGAGGCAGCACTCTGGCCCTGTTTACTTCCTCTTTCATCTGGTGGCCCAGCTCTGCTTTTACTCTGTAACCATCCCTCCTGGAGCTTTTGTCTAGCCACCACCCATTCAGGGAAGATTCAGCCTACAACTAATGCTCAGCTAATTACTTTGGGTGATAAAAATGCATTTAGGTCAGGTTCTAATGCAATGCAAATTTATGAGCAGGCAGAAGCAAATATTAACTTGTAGAGTCACTGATAGTCATTGGCTGGGGACAAAGGTACACCTCCCTTAATGTGAGGATTTTTATGTGTGTTTGGTGTCACTGCCTTTTTTTCCTTTGTTGTCAGGGGTCTGAAGACAATGACCGCAGGATGCACTGAATCTGTTCCAGCTGTATAGGCTTTTATTAGAAACTTCTGTGCTGTAGATACAATCAAAGCATACCTTAACATCAATACTAAGGTAGACCCCGTTTCTTATCGTTCCTTTTGCTGCCAAAAATGACTTATTTGTAGTAATGAAACCACACACACATATTTGTGTTAAAAGGTGCCTACAGTGTTTCATGATTCCAGAAGAGCATTTTGAGTTTTGCAAGTGAGAAAGCTAAAATAAGTAAGTACGATTCAATGGGTTCAAGGAGTTTGGACTCAGACAGGGCCAGCTTTCCTCTAGTTTTAAAAGCCCAGATTGGAAGCCTGGGCACCTAAAATCAGTTGTTGCAGTTATTTTATTCTGTGTCCATAAAAAACTTCAGCATTACCTCATTTACTATACAGGAAAAATGCATTTCTAGAATAGTTACAAAGTATTTCTCAACATGTGTGTTAGTATGTTTTACTATCCACCTGCCCCTTCTGTATTTTGAAATCTCTGCTGAATATACAACCGTATCAAACTGGCCCTACTGCATTCCTGTGAAATTATTTGTCTAGTGCTAAAACAAAGAGAGAGGAAGAGAGAAAACGCTCGGATTTAGTGTTGCTTCTCACTTCATTTTACAATTCAAGTTTCACTGCTTGTTCCATGGTTTGTTACTACTTTTGTCCCTTATTATGCCAATTACACCCCCACTTTCATGTTTTCACATACAGTGACACACACATATATACCCATAGGGAGACTCTGGATCAAAAGCTGTCTGTGAGGGAGCCAGGGTACCTCGTAGAAAACAGCTGCCCTTTGCTGTCTCTGCCTCTCACCCCTGCCTGACAGCAGCCAGAAATATGAGGCCTCCCCAGACCTCTGTCCTGGGAAAAAAGGACAGGACAGCACATACACTCAGAAAAGCTTTTGTCTCTGTTCTCTCTCTCTCTCTCTCGCTTGCTCAGACATACAAAGAAGAAAGAAAGCCATTTGTCTTTGCTCATTCACTCATTCAGCCACAAATAGAAATCTTCGTTTCACATATACACTCCCTCTGCCACATTCACAAAACCATTAAATTATCACATGCTTGATTTCTCTTTATTGTCTGTTTGTTAAACTCTTTCATTAGCTGTTTTAGTCAATTTGGCGCAATTTGTCTGTCAATCTTTCTCTGTGTTTGCCTTTCTCTCTACTTCTCTCCTGCCTTAAACATGGTGCCTGCTCTTTCTGTGAGCTAGGCCTTCTTCAAAACTGTCTAAGATTGATTTTCTTCTCCTTTACCCTTGTCTCCACCTATCCTCCCCACATGTCTGGGATTTCTCTCCCTCTGCTCTGTTTCTCCAGCATGTTTAAACCCTGACAGAGTTGAGAAAGGCATTCAGCTCCCTAATCCGGGCTCCCTCTATCAGGAATGCTAATACGTGTGATTGTGTGACCCGCCGAAGCCCGGCAACATCTGCAGGAGCCTATGGCGAGCCCCCACCCTCCCACACCCACCCTGCCCCCTGCCTTTGAGCGCTCACTCGCTGCCATTATTTAATTGTTTCACTTCACGCCTGTGACTGGGCAGTGCAGTTAACCCTCTGCTGCTCAGGCTAGCTAGCTGCAGTCCTGCACATAGGGCCAGACGAGGGTACTGAGGAGGGGTGTATGGGTTTGGGATAGCCCTTTCCCAGGACAGGCCTCCCTGACTGCCCATCTGGACCCCTATACACAGCTCTACTGCTCACACTGTTTACTTGTGCATTCCACTACTAGTCAAAGTGCATGTGTGTGTGTTCATGCCATCTGTTTAAAAGTGTGGTCACTTGTGAGATAACGCATATTGGCAGGATTTATCCTGTTTGTCCCAATGCTGGACATTTCTACATGAGTAGTTTTTCTTTCTTAGGGAAATCAGGAAAAGGAAACTTGCTCTTGATAGGATGAGATCTGAAGGGATGGTGGTGTTAGCCAATGAAAACCTGTTATTAAATTTTCACCCACCCCTCTGCCAGGTATTGGAGTTGAAAGAAATTATTGTTGGGATAGTGTATGTTTTCAGAAAGATGAATTACTGGTGAAGCAAAACTGACAAAGTGAATCTGTGTCAGGCTGGAGTGCTGCTGATTGAATTACCCCTCTCCTCAGTGCTGGCCGTACTCTTACATACAGTACCAGTCAGAAGTTTAGATACACCATCCCATTCCCTCAAATGATAAAATGTGTCCAAACATCTGACTGGTTCTGTATATATACACAAGCCCACACCATACTACAGACTACAACAGGATATCTATGTACTCCATTCACATCCTAATATTAAGTTATTAAACCTTTAGGACTATTAACTTTTTACCTCTGTGATAACTACTAGGAATCTAAGTTCACTGAACTCATTGATGTTGGAAAATACACTCACACACATGTTCTGTTAATGTTGAAACAATGATTTTTCCATTGTTATCAAAACCATGATTAATCATTACATTTTTGCAAAGAAAGGGCAGTGTTTCCATGGGGACATACAAATGATCCCTGCTGCTTTGCACATCAACAGAAAAGTTTACATTTTCTGTATAACTCTGGGCAGTGCTTAGAGCTAATACAGGCCTGAGTAGCCTTCAAGAGAGATCCACTCTTTTGGGAGTCTCTGTTTCTTCCTCTGACCTCTGTTGTTCAACTCAACGGGCAGTGTGCCGGAACAGATTATTGGGCAATTCAGCATGAATGAATGATTTCTTGCATTCCCTTGTTGTTTGATGTAATTGTACATTTTTTTCTCACTGCTTTAATCACATTATGAGAAGTTCCATAGTTTTTCTTTTGAAATATGCATTGTGAAAAATATTAAAATATATTATACGTTTAAAAAGTGTGCCAGTTGTATAAAATCAGCCTTGTTATCTGTTTAAATTTACTGACTATTGCTTCCATCCTGCTTTGCAAGACCAAGAACATAACAGGAAGCACATTATCTACTAGTTAGACCTTTTTTAGAGGAAAAGGAGTATAGTTGCAGGAAATGAAAACAGAACCTCTTCCAAAGTGTGAAAATTATTTTGTGTTGTTTTGAAAGGAATGGGAATCAATAAGCCCAAGAGGCAGAATTAAGAATGATTTAAAAAATATTCTGGCAGCACTATGTAAAACTTACACAAGTATGTTACAAAATTCACCAATACTAATCATCAAGAGTGCTCACTTTTTATTTCAAATATCATATAAATATGTGTTATAAATATGTTGTTCAGACCCGAGTTACAGAATGTTAATAAAGCAATAAGCCACTAGAGGCTGTGGTTCACAGTGATTTTGGAACAGGGATGTTGTTAG
The DNA here is from genome assembly GCF_963691925.1 of Scomber scombrus. Taxonomy (NCBI): domain Eukaryota; kingdom Metazoa; phylum Chordata; class Actinopteri; order Scombriformes; family Scombridae; genus Scomber; species Scomber scombrus. The sequence goes on from NC_084970.1 coordinate 19,812,260, forward strand.
GCACAACACAGAGCAGCCTTGTATTGTTTATTGCTTTTATAAAACGGTTATTACATGTAGCGAATAAATACACAGCAACAAAAAATGCAATAATTTATTGATAACAAATAATCATTCTTCCGTCAAGCAATGCAGTTCTTCAGCAACATTTAGCAGAATGGTTGCCAAGCAATACATAGACCCAGTGGAATGCATGTTAGTCAGGCCAGTCAAGCATGCTTAAAGATTTGGTGATTATTAACATTTATCTGGTTATCGCTATTAATTGTGCAATTGTTGAAGTATTATTAGCAGTCCTCTTTGCTGGCACCGTGGTGTTTGACTCTGGACAGGTGTGTTTTTAACTGTGCAGTGCCAGAAGCAAGGATACTGCTCCAGCATCTTCTCTCGTTGTAGTTTGGGTGCCAGTAAATTTGCAGGGCCAGTCTTTTTCTGGTAACGCTTGGTGGTGGGATATTTTGTTGCATCCTTCTTGGCAAAGTTTTTTCATTACTCCAACAAAAACTCAAGATCTTTCAACAGACACCAGAATCGGCTGATTAGTGAATCATTGATGTATCTGTGTACGCCCCTCGTAACTGCTAAAACCATTGGGTTCACCTTTCCTGGTGTTAAGAGTGGCACAAAACTGACGGAGAGCCTGGTTTAGCTCCAGTTTTATTATTGTTTTATCAAAACTAGATCTTTCTCAGCACACCAGGTCTGAAAACAGCAAATGGTACACATTGTCAATTTAATGGTACTGGCTTTGTTTCTTAACTTTTGCAGCAATTTCTCTCTCATTAGTTTCAGCATCTCTCTTTTCTTTTTAATCTTCCTCTATCCTGTCCATCTCTTTATACCACTCATCCACAACTTAAGCCACCCAGTCAATCAAAATTCACAAAAAAAATCTAACTTTTGAAACGATGTGTATAGGTGACTAATTGGCGAGTAATTCATAATGTAGTCACAGGTGTGTGTTTATTTATGTGAGTATTTTACCCGGGCTTCGAATGCAGTTCAGCCAGTCATAATCAAGGACCAGATCTATATGTTTCATAAACTTAGATTCATAGTTTATCAAAGGACACAGACAAGATCTGTCTGTGTAGTTTTAGTTTAATGTTCTTCTCCACCATTCTGTGTGAACAACTTTGCGTGTTCCCTGCAAAAACGATTTAAACTGAATATGAGACATAGGGGAATATAAGTAAGCCTACCATTCCTCTTCCCATGACAGCTCATTGAAACCACGGATTGAAAGATGTCCTCCATTTTTAAGATCAAACGTCATGCCATAACAGGCCTTTGTAGGCTTCATTTAAATCTACAACAACACACTGCTCCGGAATTATCATCCACTTTGTTATATACACACACTCTGACATTGTTTTTAATCTGTACATTCCAGATACATTGTGTCTCCAATACACCAATATAAGATATAAATGTTTGATTGAAATAACTGCAGATTACAGCTCCCCCATTCCTTTGTTTACAGATGTGTTTCAGGGTTTCAAGACGGTTTTAAAGGAATGGGCTCTACAGAGCCAAATTGGATCTGGGTATGTAAATACTGCTCTGATGTTTAATGAGAAACAAAGTTAGCTAATTATAGCAGCTCTGAGAAACATGAGGAGGACAGTGGGAAATGTTTCCATCACTCCCTAGCTCTATAGATTACTGCCTAATTGCCTCAATCGAATCAGGCGGAGACATTAGCCAGAGAGGCAGAGAGTGAGAGAGAGAAACATGGGGATGGGGCTGATTACACATATCCGTCGGTCGCTCTTTAGATAATCCAGCAGAGGACCAGCAAGTCAGGCTCTTTGACATAGCATGAGCCTGTCTGTCTTCTTTAGTCTGTATGTCCCACGTGTTGTGATCCCCTCCCCCAGTGCAGTTATGAAGGTGAGGATAGCAGAGTACTGTATTCTCTCCTGCCACGCCAGCCAGCTGCAGAGGTGATTCATACTCCTGAGCGGAAGTTTTTCAACTATAATTACATGTAATTCTGACACATGTTTATGCTTGATTTTACCAGACAGCCTCTCCACTAATGACAAAGTAGTACATAACATCCTCCCAAACATTTGTTACAACAATATTTTTCTACCTGTTATTGTATGTTGTAATTTTTAAGTACTGGGTGGAAAACATGCAGTACTAGTTTGGCTGACCTGTTGAGAGGCTGGGAGAATAGTTTCTTTCCTTTTACAACAACTGCTGCACTATTTTCTGCTTTGTGAAATATCAGGAATGTAAGAGAGTGAAACTGAGGACAAATAGCTCAATGAAATGCGAGTGTTTTAAGATTGTCCTGATGCTGTGAAGCCCAGCTTGTCCTTTCTCTCATTTATTTATGTCTCTGTGGAAATGTTGAGGAGGGAAGGAAACTGACTTGTTTACTTTACTTCTGTTAATTCCTCTTAATGGCGGTGCAGGAATAAAAAAGGATATATTCTTGCGTATGGCTGTTAAATGCGTGTCCCGCTTATGTTTTGTCGACAGGGTGGGGGGAATAAGAAGCTTCATTAGATATGTTTCGTCCTCAGAGCACAGTGATATTGAGGTCAGCTGTCCAAAATGATCTCATGTTAAGGAATCGGCGAGTCAGCAGGGTCAGAGCAGAACCGCCATGACGACACTTTCTCCACGGTGATAACGCTGCCCTCCTTTCCCTCCCCTCCACTTCCTCTGCATGGGAACAGCAAAGAGTAGTCTGAACCGTGTCTGTGCCCATTACTCTGGAGCAGAATGGTGCTGCCTTTGTCTTCTCACAGAACCAGGCTCAGAAATCAGGTGAAGATGGTCTTGGTTAAGATTAATTGGATATTTACAGCTCTGATGATCCAGAGCTGCTATGGCTAATCCTTCCATCTTCTTTAATCCTAAACAAACATCTGAACTGCTGAAAATAGCCAACAGAAAATAACTGTTTCCTGGATGTCGTGGTGGTGTAAACGGGTGCCTGAACAATCCTTCCCCACAGTTTCCCAGGCTGAATGCCATGGAGCATTGCGTAGGAACTGCATGTAAGAATTCTGTGTGGGGAACCCAGACCCCAGCAGATTCCTTTTTAACTGTTCCGTTGGGAAAGTAGGCACTGTAAACAGATAATAGCGCTCATGCAGAAAGGGCCCGGAAGTGGGAGGTCTGACTTGTTCAGACATTTAACATGGGCACTCTGGGTGTGAATCTTTGGAAAGGCATGAAGGAGTGAGTTGAGCTGGGCATTTTCCATCAACGTTGCTGCTCATTTACATTCCACTTATCTCTTCCATTGGGTGCAGTGTAGGTAGACTTGGTCATATGGATAAAATACCAACAGTTGGCTTATCAGCTGTTGAGCTGAAGCGTGTCAGCAAAGCTTCAAAAATGTGTTTGTGTTGCTCTCAGGTCATGTGCACCAGTCTTAAGTAATTGTGTATAAGCAGGCTATGGCTCCCTTTTCCATCCTTAAAATCAGTCACATATGACCTGGCACTTTCTCACTCTCACACTACTTTCTCAACCCTTCTCTCTGTCTCCCTCTCCCTCCCACACACACATGTTCCCATAATTTATGGCTGCGGGTCCTTGATCAATTGATAGCAGGGAATCCTTTGGTAAATAGAGTTTTAGACACATTGCCAATAGACCTGGGCTATTGATTGGAGTGTAAATTAAAAACTTAATCAGGTCTCTGAGATAAGATTTATCTCCGCCCCAAGCAAATTGCAGGGCTGACTTGGAGACATAAAGGCAGGCTGGTGGGCAGAAGAGCACTGCCCCTTTGTGGGTGCCAAGGCTGCGGATTGCCACGAGTCTCAGTCTTGTTCTCGTTTCACTACTAATAGCATTCCCCACTACTTCTAGGTTCACTTCCTTCTTGTGGGATAGAGACTTGAAGATTTTGACTGTTGACATAATGGATGAAGGCTTTTCTTGTAGTCTTTAGTTAGAACAAGACTAGCTTAGACTAATACACTTTAAAGCATCTGGTAGACATATTTATCCGCTATGTGTTATTGTTCCATGATGCACTTTTAGTATGGCTGACCCAAGTGGGAAGTAGTTTTATTTCTTTATCATTTTGTTCTGTTTAGCAGTTTGTCTTGTTCAGTCTTGTCAATATTCCCTCTCTCTCCTCCTCTTTCTCTCTCTCTGTCTATTTCTCAGTGTGTTTAATCACTTACATTCATTGCAGCCTGTGATGAAATATGTAAATCATTACAACCAGCTTTTATTTCTTCAATAATATTCTCATCTTGTTGAGGTCATTTTACGCCACAGTAAATTCATGCACATTCATACGCACATGCAGTGTTGTCTATATTTTATATGTATTAAGACAATCCTTGGGATTGCACATTGATCAGTGTATGGATTTCCACAGTAATTGCTGAGGGAAATTTTCTCTGTCTCTACTCTTCTTCATTATTAATATTGGGAAATGGGTATACATTCAAAATGTCTCAGAGTATAATTTCAGTTTAAAATAACGAGAGCACTTTTAATTCATTCCATCTAATACAGAGTAGCATGCATACAACAGGGCTTTCCTCAGGTTTCACAGATAAGAAAGACACTCACCAAGGATCCTGGTACAGGTACCCTCAAAGGTATCTGTCTGGATCTTTTAGTCAGTAATTTAAACATACATTTTTTCCCCTTGTGATTAAAGCTGGTATTAGGCACGTCTCAGGGATTATAGGACTTCCCATTATCTTTGGTTATAGTCCTCATATACAGAAGCCATAGAAATGACATTGACCCCGAGAGAGAGGGAGACAGACAGCGAGAAGGAAGATGGAGAGAGCACACAGTTCAGGAGGTCACAAGGCCATTAGCATACAACCATAAATATATGAAAATGTGCAGCACCCCTGAAGACTACTGTATTGTTGATGAATATATGGATTTCATTTTGGGTTTGTGAAGTGCTTGTTTAAGTGTTAGGAGGTCCCCAGAAGAGCTATGCAGCCTAAGCCATCCAGTAGCTACATAATGGTGGCCAGCCTTTCTCTTTGTCTAGTTGTGGGGGAGGCTCAGACCATCAGTAATAGGCTTTTTGCCTGATAAGCCTGGAAAATACTCGTTTAGTTAGTGAAAGTGCAGAGGGATCCTGGCCTGATAAACCCGCTGTTTCCTTCTGTAATACCCAACAGCTAAAATCAATAGTTGGGATAATTCTCCCGCCGTCCAGTCTCCTTTATCTGTAGCCTCCTCAACCTATGTACATGGGGGTGGTGGTTAGCAGAAGTATGCCTCTGTATATATTAGAGGTTATACAGTTACATTTACAGATAACTTTGCTTTTTGTGAATGTTGCCTTCATTTATCTTAACTGCTTTTTTCAGTGCCACCTTGGATAGGATAGGACCACTACTGCCAAATGCTTGCCTTGAACCCCTGATGTTTTCCAACTTCACAGCCCTGTGTGCCAGTGTCATGTGGGTAGCTCATTTTGCTACAGAGCTCACTGGATGGTCATAGTCATTTTATTGGTGTAAGAATGATCATAATACAGTGGGTTCAGCTCCCAGCATTCACATCAGGTGTGTCTCAGGATGAATGCATGTATAAATCTGGTGGGAGGAAGTGGCTGTCAGCACTAATACAGCCTAGCTAAGAGCTCTATGCTCTGTCAACACAAGCTCTATGCTCTGACACAAGTGCTTGATTAGGCTTAAAAATACAGCACAGGTAGCGCCTCAGACACGGCCACATGATTGAAAGGTTCTTTCCGAAAGTCACAAGACAGGTCGGTCATATGTTTAGGATGGGAGCTGTGTGAGTTTGATTACCATGTTGAAGGTTAAAACATGTTTTTAAATATATTATTTTCAAATATCCCAGCCAATATTTCCTTCCTTCCTCATTTACCTTGATAATAGGTGAAGTTGTGCAGGAACTTTTATTCAAAGTGCGTCAGTTTTATCAGGCATGGTAAAGACTACAGAATTTCCCCCACATCACAACTCCACGTTCCCACTTTAGCCAGTGTTATCATTTTGCTGGCAGGCTCTCCCAGAGTTAGTTTCTGTGTAATCTCTCAGGCCATCATAGTGCTGCTGTAAAATACAGCCTCAGGTGTTAGTAGGCAGGGTGGTTAGCCTGCGACACCGTTACCTAAAGTGCAGTGTATTAAAAAGCAGTCAGGGCCCTGGATCACAGTATATCACAAGGGAGAGGCAGCGATAAGGCCTGCCTGCCCGTCTGCAGATCAATGAAGGTTACTGACATCATATCACAAAGTGAAAGTGAGTGCTGCACCCCTAGCTATTTATCAGCAGTGGATCGGACATGAAAGACGTGGAGGAGAGAGAGGATGAGACAGGACAGCACTTTTCCCCCATGTTGGGAGCTCAAGCCCTGACTCCTCCTCCCCTACCCTGTCTCTGACTTGTCCCCTCTTATATGGTAATAGCAACGTGGCAAAGAGGATATATTATATAGAGGCAGTGGAGTAGTAAGAATGAAAAATATTGAAGTTAGGAAGGTTGACAGTGAAAACTTTCCCTGATATTTCAGCACAGGCAACAACACACAACTTTTCTCTCTTGTGGTCTCCATGTTTCTCTTTCACTTCCTCCCTCTCTATTTGTGTAAATCGATTTGGTTGTGTTAAAGCACTTCCAATGTCCTTGATTATCAATTGGATTCAAACATTTCTATTTAAGAATTTTGATCACCATTCTAGATATTGGACCTTGGTCCCACTCTCATTTTCATCGTGTAATCTGCAGCCACCTGAGGCACTACAGGGCCATGGAGTTGTTGTTTCACTCAAAGTCAGCATTGAGACAGAAACACACAGTAGCTTCAGCCGCTGTAAACTTATCAATAACCCAATTTTCTTCTTCTCTTTACCTTTGTGCAGATTTATTGGTTTATTGCATTATAAATCATAAAGCCCCTATTCTCCTCACTTATGTCTGTATTAGTATGGTAGTATTGAGTTGTGTGTACGTGCAAATGCACTTTTGCGTGTCCATGTGTAGGAGATCATGCTTACAGGTATGGTATGAGTTCCATTTATGAGCTGCCTGGGGCACAATGTGGAGGATTTCCCCCAATGGGTTAGTGTGTAACCGCTCTGTCAATACATGCTTGTCAAGGCTGGGAGAATGTGGGGGGGAGAGGCCCCTCACTCCAACGCACCGAAGCCACTTATTGAGCAGCCAATCGCTATTTACCTCTTGACGGTGGCAGGCGGAGAGAGGGCCTAGACCAGCAAGAGAAGCTCTGTGGCTCCCCACTTGCAGGACTTGACTGCTACTAGCTTGCTCTGAACCAAGTCCATCCTGAGCTAGGAAGCAGAACCAGTGGCTCAGACAGGAGACAGGGAGGTCTGTGTTTATGTGGAGCAGGTTGTCCTCTCCTGGCTCCTGGTCTTTGCAGGTCCTGGCTGTGTGCGCAGCTTGCTGCTGTAAAGCCCTGCTTCCTCTCTGGAATCTCAGTGTTGACAGAGAGCATCTGGGCCCTGGGAGAGCTTCCAGCCTGCTGGGTCCACACATGTACACACACACAGAGGGAGGGATGGAGGGGGGAGAAGTATGAGAGGTAGACCACAGGTTTCAGTTAATATGCTGTTTATCCTTTCTAATAGTAAGGATGATGTTGTGCCCAATGACCTGCACATAGACCTGTCTTTTAGTCTGTGCCCCTCCTTTTTTACTGTAAGCACCTAAATGTGGTATGTTTTATGAATGGGTGTTTTGATGGGTGAACCTTTTGATTCTCACCTACTTTGATTCAACAAAGAAAAGAATGTTGTCAAGGAGGTATTCATCTTTCCCTCTTCTTTTGTTTTCGTAGACCTTCTTGCTCTGGTGAAAATCCCCCTTTTTTGTGGGCTGTGTAGATCCCTGCTCTGTGTGTTAGAGTTGTGGGTAGCCTGTCAAGACATGTCTCATATACCTGAGTCACAGAAGGATTAGTTAACCCTCGCAGTACTATTGAGTCTGCCAAACCATGCACAGCTGGGGTTTAGCAAAGAAACAGAGCAGAAGGAAAAGGAAGGAAAAAGGTTAGCCTATACAGTCCAAAATGTGGCACATATAACCATCAATTTAATTTAACAGGCTTTATGACCTAAAGAGGTTCCCCTTTGCAGCCAAAATGTATATGTATTTCATGTATATTAAACTGAAAAGAGATGTCAATTCTGCACAAAGTAAGCCATACAAGAGCAGCACAGTGAGATGCCCTGCTGTTAAAGAGCAGCTGTCCAAACAAAGCGAGGGGAAAAAGAACAAGAAAAACACATTATATCAACATTTAACAACAGTTGCTCTGTAATCTGGTATTACTTCCACAAGCAAAGGAGGGGCCTGTGTCAGGCCAAAGTGAACTTGGATACTGTTGTGGCAGGAGGAAGCCAAGTGCTTTCGAGAGGTTAACCCAAGATGTGAAGGTCTACAGACTCATCTTAATCCAGGAGGCTTGTACTTAATTGCTTTTGATGTGCATGTGAACATGACTTGCTTCAACATTCCAGCCCTGACCATACCAGGTTCAGAAGACCAGGGCAAGGCCGAACAAAGGGGAGGGGTAAAGGGGTATGGGGATGTGGGGGTGGCTTCAGCTTGCACTAATTGGTTGCCAGGCTTGTCTGCCTGGGGCAAAAGGAATACCCTGCCCTCAACCCACCTCCCCCAATGTCTCCCAACTGTCCTCTTCCAAACTCCCTTTCTTTTCTAGACCCTCCTGTGTCCCCTCAATTTAGAATGCGTCTGTATACGTGCTTGTCTGTGCACGTGCATGTACATTCTACACTGTGTAAGCTGGCACATTATTAAGGGGAATTCCAGTGAAAGAAAGAAGTTGAACAGAGAAGTGTCTGTCCCCCAAGTCTGTGGTGGGTGGCATCCTAGCATTCTTCTTTGTGTGTGATTTCTGCCCACAGTGACCCTGTGTATCTCTCTGGCCCAGTCAGTGTTACATTACTGGTAGTGCATAGAACTACTATATGGAGCATGAGAACTCCCATCTGCCTTGAGTTCACTGAACTTATTGTGGAGGTTTGAGAAGACTTGAAACTGTTGTCAAGCCAGGCTTGGGGAGACTAAGTTAGAGAGATTTGGCTGAGGCAGACTAGGGCTTTGCAGTTAGGCAGTCATCCAGAGTGACAGAGCACAAAGATGGAAAGGGAAAGACAAGGGTAATAGGAGCGACGGGGGATTAACAAATGAGAAGTCATGACTTGGAATCTGCGAGTGTAGTTCACACACAGAAACACACAAACACTCAAACACTCACACACACACACACACACACACACACCCACACACACACACACACTTTGGTATAGCGTGGAAAAAAGGCTGGCAGACTGTAACGTCTTGCCAAAGCATTGGAGTGAAGTGCAGGCTGTGCGTGTGCCTCTTCCTGTTTTGTCCCTGTGTATGTGTGTGTGTGTGTGTGTGTGTGTGTGTGTGTGTGTGTGTGTGTGTGTGTGTGTGTGTGTGCTGTGGAGTGGTTCAGGTGCGGTTAATGTTGGCACAAGATCTTCAAGCCCGCGGCAATAAACAACAGAGCAGGCAGGAGGCCAGATGCAACTCTACAAACTTTTAACCTCTCCCTAAGCTAATCCTTCGCCACACTAGTAACTCTTTCTTTTTTTAACTCATTCTTTCACCTCTCACTCTCTCTGTTCTTTATTTGTCCTCCTACTGCATTTTCCTCTTTCTTTCTTTCTTTCTTTCTTTCTCTCTCTCTCTCTCTCTCTCTCTCTCTCTCTCTCTCTCTCTCTCTCTCTCTCTCTCTCTCTCTCTTCTTTAGTCCCACTCTCCTTTTAAGTGAAGTCAGTGTGCTGACCTCTAAATAAAGGCTGGAACACTACAGCTGTTACCAACTTCAAACAGCCAATGGCTCAGAATGGAGCCTGCGCGGGTGTTAGGTGTAGAAATAATGTGCCTATTAAAACGAACTTAGAGCCCTCTTTACTCTCAAGGCTCCCTGGGTCTAAGTTGACCACCCCAAACCTTGCTTGGTACTTACTTCAGGTCAGCTGAGACAATCACAGTGCAGCCAGCCCTAACCCAGCTCAGTGTGAGATAAAGACTGAGATAAAACAAAGTCACTGTTCATTTTGAGTCAGTATCTTTATAATTTCCACTCTTTTATATGATCTTTCAGTAACAAAGGGTCACCTACACTTCTTCACATTAGGTGCCAGTTTCATCATTGGAGTGGACGTCACTTAATGTGGCCTCATGCTAAAATGTCGAGGGCCCCAAATTATACACAAGTGGTTAGTGCTCTGCTCAACAACGTACTTTTATATTTCTTTTTCCTGGCACACACAACAGGTAAACGCAAAAAGGAATTTAAAAAAAGTAAGCTCACCAGGGCACAATAAAGTTTTTAAACAAATGAATATGTGCTGGTCAGAGTTGTTATTAGTTAGATCTAGATCAGTGGAAAAAGTTAACCTCTGTATCCATGGAACAAGCTGACAAAATCCAGGTCTGGTTCACAATGAATCATCCACCTCAAGCCTATATTAATAGAACTTGTAAAAATGGAAGCTGTCTTTTATCCAAACACTCGCAGAATGTCTTTATGATAGAAAGACTCAGCCAGAACCAAAATGGAAAGCATCAGGATTAGTCACCCCACTCCCATATTTGTTGTCTCTTGTTAGAAAAGGAAGGACTGGCTTCCCTTTTAGTTAATGTGTTTCCAGTGGATCTTATTGCTTACCATAGCCCTTTATTTACTTACAGCACAAGCTACATATAAAAATAAGCAATTATACGTTACATTTAAGGATTTTGGAAATTTTAAAAAGTGTAATTCAATAATTAAATGACCATGTAGTACTTTTTGTAGTAATAAATGCAAGAACAGAGCAGAACGCCAAAATACTGTCCAGCGCTTGATTTTAATTATGCTCTCATGTTTCTGTGTAGTAAACCATACTTATTGCCTTCAAACCTAAATTAGATGTTATAAAGTAGTTGTTATGACATTTGTATGTCATCCTTGCTGCATATTATCTGCTACACATCTTTTCTTGAATCCTGGTGCTTGTGTGTGTATGTTTTGTGTGTACGTGTGCCTGTGTCTGTGTTTATCCCTTGAGAAAAATAATTACAAGTTGTACGGGTTGTCATTACGAGCTCGGCTGTCCGGCCTTCCCCCTGACTGCATGGCTGCAGTAGGTTAATTACATGTCTGATGTAGATGATGTCACCATGTTGGCAACTCTTCCCAGGATTATGGACAGAGACTTGCTTAAGCTGAGCTGGACTGGGTCTTGACACTCCCAAAGTTGGAACAGCCTCTTTATGTTTTTCCCATTTTTGTATGTCATTCTAATTTTAAAAACGTGTTTCAAAGAGAAGACATGTCCACCCCCATTATTTCAGGGCTGTCATGTCATCTCTCCCAGAGGAACAACATCTCTGCTTATAGCCCTCTTCCTCCTGATGATTAGTGTAGCTCAGATTTAATTTATTAGTACTGTTCATGTGCTTATTTAACTTGCCTGTTGAAAAATAGATAAGGAGCTCCACAACTCAAACAAGAATGGACTTGCGCCAAAAAAGATATGTGTTTGTGTTATGTGACTCATATTATTCTTAAAATATCCCATGGATCTTTTCTGAAGGGTTATAGGTAATACATGGAACAATTCAGAAGTAGAAGGGGGTATTATAAAGATACAAGTTGCTCTTGTTTGGAAAGCAGTAGAGCAGTATTATTGAAGCAGGAATAGGACACGTAGAACACATTCCAGGCTGAAGTGGGTGAATGAGCAAGTCTAGGAATGGACATAACATTCTTTCTGGAACACCTGAGAGGTTAGGCGAATGGTGACTGCAAGGTAAGAGAATGCTGAGTGCAAATCTCTGTCGACAACTTGTGCCTCCTGCTCTGCTCCACCTGGGGAATGTGTTACCTAATGGGCCACAGAACTGCCTGGAGACCACAGCTCTCTTATCGCTGATATTAGATGACCCTGCAAAAAAGCAGGAATCCATCATGAGGAATAAGACCCTTGCAGAAAAGTAGGATGGAAGGCTTTTCATTTTTTTTTCTGTGGACAGAAGTAAAGAAGGGTAGGTAATGTTATCTTGTTCACAGTTACAAGAATCCTGCTTGCAGAGGCTATGGGTTTCGAGTTTCTAATATGTATATAAAGTTTCACTGCACAATGGATCTTTTGTCTAGCGCAAACTGAACACTCCCCCTCCTTCTTTTCCTCCCGTCTCTTGTAAAAAAATGCATTCATGTGCTTGTGGGGCTGTGAGGACTCAGGTTTCTGTTATCTTTGTGTGCCATGTCGTCACTCGCCCCTGCGAGCTGAAATGTGCATCTTGCACAGGCAGGCGCGCTGCCAGGGCTGCTTCCAGCCATGGATTAGGGAGAATCCAGGAAACAACGGACTCCTGACAAAACAGCAGCATGACAGGTAACTGAAGTTGCACTGGGGAGAGAGGAGGCAGACGATAATTACAGAGCTTTTTGTTTTCTAGGCACTCTTAGCTGGCTACTTAAGTGCCTGATCTGAAATCTGTGCCTTGTAATTACAGTAGTGGGCCCCATTAGGGCAAAGGTCTTGGTGGGGATTATTCTCCTTCTCTTCTTTCCTCTGTATGTGTGTGTGTATATGTGTGTCTGTGAGACCTCCCTACCTCCTCCTGCGTCATGTAAAAACCACAGCAGTCAAGGCAGAAGGAGGAGCAGGAATTAGCCTTCTCCTAGTCTGAATGTCTTGTGTGCACAGTCACATTCACACTTGCTCCCTGATCCCAGAGTCACTGAGATGACAGTACCATGACCTGTACTTAGTGTGTCTGCCTTTCTTTCTCCCTCCTCCCTCTCCCTTTCTTCAGCTCCATAATACCTCTGCTCTTCGTGCTGACGCCAAGAGATTTGTGTTGATTATGACAGGGTTGTCACAGTGATGAGTGTGCGGTGTGGCGTATGTCATGTCGAGTTGTCAAGGACTTTTGGCATCGTGTCTGTGGGGATGGGTTGTGGCTCCAGGTGAACCACCAGAACTGTGTCACCAGGTTGATGGAAGAATGCCAAGAGATTTGCTGGTAGAGTTCAGAGGATAAACCTTAGAAATGCCTTGGCACATGAATGTATCACTGTGCCACCAGACAGAGATAATGAGAGAAACGGAGTGAGAGAAAATAAAATGGTAAGAAATAAAGACAGAAATGGCCAAGTGATAAGGAGATGGGGCTTAAAAGTGGGTCAACAGAAAAGGGGTCACTAAACGCATCCAACCTCTAGGCACTGAAACAGAGATCTAGCAGTCAACATTAGATAGATCCTGCCTCTTTAAGCTGCTAGCCCTCCTAATAGATTCTTAAGCACTGGCTTTAGTGCATGTTAAACCAGGATTACCCAATCAATTATGGTCAGTACAAACAAGGATTACTTAAAACAGTACATTTTTCTTGTTGAGAGGCTAAAGGCAGGGTAAATGGAAGAAGCAGCACTAGTGACTAGTAGTCACGATGGGGTCACGATGACCCCAGACATGGGCACCACAGGGAGGAGATAAATCCTCATATTTAGTTCATATTTGCACAAAGGGTAAAGCGTCAAAGGTCTCCCTACGTTTTTTGAACATTTCTGAAGCCAGGCTTTAATTTCTTTATTTCCTGAACAAGGCATAGTTTACATTGTTGAAATTACTCCAGGCATCATGTGAATACAAGATGATGATGAATAATAGATTTGTTGCTCAGTATGTGTTGCATGTCTATATATTATATATATGTATTTATTTTGGACACAGCCATCAAACTCACATACTCGCCCTTTCTCTGAACTCAGCTTTTGTTTACATTTTAATCACAATCAACAGCTGTAACCTCCTTCACAATACCCAGCAAGTAAGGACATATATACTTGCCAAACCAGATCCCTGCACTCATGTGTGTCTGTGTTTACACATTTGCTCCCTCCCGCGTGAACCACCACACACCCCTTAGATACCTAAAATAGATAACCTTAGAAGCCAGTGTTTTATAATACTAGGTTGCATAGGATTCGTTGACTAGCTGCCTGTCATTTGTAAGCCAGGGCTATTGTCTTGAAGTTCTGAGACAGTAGTAAGTATGTGTCATTGCAGTGGCTTTGAATGGACTTATGTGTCATCTTAACCTCTGCACATGTGTGAGTCCTTCTGTATAGAGAGCAATCAGAGAAGTAGAGAATTCTGCAGGATCTCACACAGTCTGAACTCTGAGTTCTATCTCTTTCTCTCTTGCCTGACACACACTCTCTCTCACACACACACACACACACACACACACACACACACACACACACACACACAGGCACGCATACAAGCGTTTCCTCTCTCATTCAGTTTTCGCCATGTTGTCAGTCAGTGGTGAGTGACTGGTGACTAACAGCCCTCTCCTATGTAAAAGGTCAGCAGGCTCCTTGGAAAGAAAGAGTCAGCTGTCTTTTTTGAAGGCAACTGTTCCCAGAGCATTCAGTTTGTCTTTCAGTCAGTCAGTCAGTTAGCCATTTCTAATCAGAATATGTCATTAGTGGTGGAGAAGAATGGTGAGACAGTAGGGTCTATATACTGTTTGTGACAGAGACTAAAAGCTTGCAATCACCAAGGCGAGGTCTACTGTTCCCCAACAGTGCTCATGGCATCACAGCCAAGTCTTCTTACAAGGACTTAAGCTGTCAAATTATTTTTATATTATGTTTATGTTTATTCCATGTCGCTCTGTTTAATTGGCTGATATAGACAAAGGGTGTATGAAAAAGCCTCTTTTATCTGATTATGAAGCAAAGGGGAGCTACGCGCAGTGAAGCTAAGTGCTGTTTTTGTCATGTGAAAATTCCTCACCAAATTAATAAATTCAAACACAATTCAAAGGTAAAACAACCCCCCTCCTCTTCTAAAAAAGTGACAGTTTGTCCCCATTTTGAAATGAATCTTACTTAATTAAGAAGCAATGAGAGTCCACAGATAGCATTCCTTAATTAGCTTAAGCTGGCTGCTGTAACCAGATCCACTGCATTAATGACAACACAGCCCCTGTGAAAAGCATCATTGTTCTCAAGATAATTGTCCTTTTAGTTAACGCGGCCCGGGAAGGGCTCTCCTTGTTAGAGGAGCTGGCTGGGACCAAGGACAGCCGGAGGCAGGGAGGGGACCGGGACTGATACTGGCCCAGAGCCCGCTGTGACAAGCCCACTTGTGCCCTCTGCTGAAATCCCCTTGGTATGCAGTGGAATTAGCTGTCCCTAGGGTGTGGCACCAGGGGGTTGGTCATTAATTGTATACCCTGAATCTTAACGAATGAGGAGCAATCAATAAAATAAAGCAGATGTATGCAAATAGCATGCTGATTATGCTGCCTAATGACATGTCATGTTGTTGGCAGGAGAGAGCTATGGGGAAAAGGTAAGGATGGAGATGCAAAATGTGTCGAATTACCAGTCTCGTCTCATGTTGAAAACATGCATGTACAGAAACATGTTTATAGTACATTTTTTTATAGCAGTAGATTTGAGCAGTGTATTTGGCTTATGAACCTGCACTGTTTCATTAGGTCGTTAGATTCTATTTCAGATCTTATCATTGCAGTTTTATGTTTCTCTACAATGCAGGGTGCAGTGACTGTCAGCCAGGAAATAGTGTGAGACCTCAGGGTTGGGTTGACTAGAAATTGAGCAAGGTAGGGTAAACTTTGGTTGATTCTTAGGTGTAGAGGTGTTAGTGGTGCTGCTAGGGCTGATAAGGGCTATAAGGGAAAGACGGAGAGGTTAGTTCACCTGCTTGGAACTGTGCCCCTGCACTAAGATCTCCATTGTATCCAGCCAGCTGGAGCTGTTGGAAACTCTATACCTGCCTTTAAGCAGAGAGGGAGGGCAGCCAAGAATTAACTGCTGCCTCATCCTGGCAGCCGCCAAGGATGCTGTCTGCCTCCATTCATGGTGAGCATGAGAGGGCAAAGAGGGAAGAACAGAAAGGGGAGGAGAAAGAAACAGTGCTGGCAATGTCTGTCACAAAAACCTGAAAGAAATTAAGAAAACAGGGATTAGCAGAATCAAGAATAGTGTATCTTTTCTGGGCTGTATACAGTGTATGTGGAGATTTTGTCTGGAATAAACATGTTTCTGACAGTACAATAGAAAATGCACTTCCTCAAAGAGAGTACAGCTCATATTGGTGAGTAGTGTCAATTCTATGGCCTATGTCTCTTTGTTTAGACTGTACATGAATAATAGTGTGTCCTCTTTGGAAAGTCTTTACAGTATGCAGTTGCCATATGCCTGCAAAGTTTTCTATTAGGAAATTTAGATAACAGTCTATGCATGTGGAGGTATCATCTTCAGAAGAGAAAGTCCAGATTTGTTGCAAAATGGGTATTTCTGACAGCATGGCTGACTGTAATAGTCTGCATTATACTAATGAAAACCCAGCTCTTCCCATGCTGCCTGATAACCTGTACATAATGTCTGTCATGGGTTATTGCCATAGTGCCTGTCTACCCGAGGGTTTGATTACGCTCCCCCATGGTCTACCACTTTCCCTTCAGGACAGTGAAATCTAAGACCTAGGCACTTCAGGAGGCCAGGACAGTCCAAGGAGAGGCCAGGGAACAGGTGGTGACCCTATACAGCTTGGGAGTATATTATTGACCAGGGTCCAGCGCCAGATTGATTACTTTATTGTATTGCCATGAACCTCAGTGGCCAGAGACCTCTGGTTGACCCTGGCTGGACAGAGAATCACAGTGACCCTCACCTTAGGAAAAGAGTTATGTGGCTTTGACCTGCTCCCTAATGGGGAGGTCTTGACCTGCTCAGCCACTGGCCTGAGTAGAGAGCAAAGTGGGCCTATACCTCTCCCTCTCTGGTGTCAGCCTTGGTAATTTAGAGGCTGGGGGTAGGCCAAGGTCTTGTGGGGGCTACCTTGTTTTTGGACTGCCTGTATCCTGACTTTAGACCTTCCTCTGACCCACCAGTGTTCATTGTGTCAGCAGGATGGGCAGACCAAGGGAAAATGCTAATTAATCTTCACCAAATTACGCCAAAATGGTGGAAAATCAATGTATCACTATCGTATGTCCTCACTTCCAGCTAATGGTCCAAATAGATGACTTCTGGTGAAGGAGAGTGATAGTGTTTATGCAACACGGTAATGATAAAAAAGGGTTTTATTTATTACCAATACATTTAAAAAGGGTGTATGGAAACTACATTGAATTTTTGATTTGACATTCACATAGTAAATAAAGCCTCTCAGTGCCTTGTGTGCTGTAGCACTTCTTTGCTGAACGCCATGTAGACTAACCTTGTGGCCTGTATAAAGAGGGCAAGACAACAGGCAACACCGGGGACACAGCCTTTAACAGAGTAAATGCTGTTTCCCCTACCATCACTTCCTTCTTCCATTTAGCTGACGGACAGAATATCTGTCAGGCAGGTTTTTCCTGTGCACTGCAGCTTCTCGTCACAAAAAACAACCATGCTCTCATCAGGTTGGCTGAACAGTTTATATCTGAGCTGCCGATGATAAGCAATCTTGCCAATTTACAATGCAGATTTATTTTTCATCACCTTCTTTAGCACTTGTTTCTTCCCGATAAATAGGAGGCATGGCTGTTGAGTGGAGAGGAGCTGATTTGCTTTCTGTTTGAAGTGGATACTGTAGTCCTGTTCAAAGCAGGATGTAAAGGCCACTTTTCTTTAGAGCAAGTATCTCCTCACAACTGAGCTCGGTCACTATGAAAACCTCTTGTTGCATTTCTTTTAGCAAAGGAAACATTCAGTTAAGTGAACAGTCAACACTACCCAGTCACCCATAGTCATCATTGCCCAGGAGTTAGCCTAAGACCACATTTGGTGCTCTCGTATCGTTCTCACCTATTCAAATTAATGCAGCTTAAAGTTCAGCCTTGTAATAAACTAAGTGATTGTTATGCAGTGTTAATTCCTAAATACATGTTAGAGAGACCTACTTGCAGGTGGATATGTGTGACTCATGAGAAAAGTAGGGGGCTGGCTACATGAGACAAGAGGTAGGTTGTGTGTTTTATAGATGCTCCTTGCATACCTGTCCAAAGAGGGGAATGTATGACCACACCCATGCAACTGCAGGCGTTGCAGCTAATTACTGATAATCATATGGTGATGGGCAGAACAAACAGATGTTCCCCTCTGTACTGCCACCTCAACACGCACACACCATCGTTCTTCTTTTGTTGTACAAAACATTTCTTAACCAAGCAATTAAGCAAGCATGCTGTCAACATTACGCAACTTTCATTAAGTCCATGTACACCGTTTCTGTTGCTTCTGCAAAAAGCGCATCATGCTCCATCACCCACCCTCCTCTCACCCTGCCCCAATTAACACTCAGCCCCCATTAAATTGATTGGCAGTGGTGTAGTATTGGCTAGGTGGACCATGAACACATTGATCACATTGACCCACCATGTGAGCCATGAGAAAATGTTGAGCAGCAGATTTCTTACTCCCAACGAAGGAATACAAAAAATCCAGTGGACATAAAGCTGTTGTATACTGTGTGTATCTATATTGTTTGAGTGTGTGTACTTATATATATTTGCCTATTTGTATTGGGCGTGGCTGTGCTTGCTTGTGACAGGTTTTAGTACTTGAGCTTTCATGTGGTGTTTAGAACCTAATAGGCACACGCTGCATCTAAGCTTTATTCATCTGGGGCCTTCGCTATAGAAGTGTGGTCGGAGTGATAGGGGTTAACCCTACCCCCCCCCCCCCCCCCCCCCCCCCACACACACACACACACACACACACACACACACACACACACACACACACACACACACACACACACACATCTAATCCTGTTTATCACCTTGCATGCACACACACACACACACACACACACACACATCTAATCCTGTTTATCACCTTGCATGAACACACACACACACACACACACACACACACACACACACACACACACACACACACACACACACTCCCGTATAGCCAGTCAAAGGGCAAACCACTGCCCCACCTCCTGAAGGTGCACCTGGCATCTTCAAGTCCACTCCAATTACATCTCCCCAATTACAGGTTATGAACCAATTAGTCACCCTCTCATTTTACACTGCCCCTATCACTCCCCCTGATCACAGCTCAAATATGGGGGCATCTGTTAGAGATGAGGTAGAGGGTCTTATTATTGATAACATGAAGGAGGTTGCTGGGTATTTGCTGGTCAGGGTAGCCTGGGAGCTTATATAGTGTTGTTCTTTTTTTTCTTTTTTTTTTGAAGAGATAATGTTTGACATGTAAATCCCTCATTCAGAACAGCTGTCTGGCAGCAGTTGTCTTAGCAAACTCCAACATGCACATACATTGTAAGAAACACACACTGGGGATAATTTAAGCTGTCAACTTGTAATTTGTAGTGGCACTCAACTTGAACTTTCAGGGTGAGCCAGTTGGCCCTGCTCTAAATCTCACCTCCTTGCTAACATGTTTTTCTGTGTGTATGTGCAAGGAGGTGAGTAGAAACGTGGATGAGCAAGTTTGCT
This sequence comes from Scomber scombrus, assembly GCF_963691925.1. Classification (NCBI taxonomy): domain Eukaryota; kingdom Metazoa; phylum Chordata; class Actinopteri; order Scombriformes; family Scombridae; genus Scomber; species Scomber scombrus. The sequence continues at coordinate 19,831,759 of NC_084970.1, forward strand.
CATGCACACATGAATGAGTGGGCATTTTTTTATTGTTGGCTTGTGTGTTTTATGCTTTGTTTCTGTCTGTGGTATGTAGTGGATTGTGTGTGTGTGTGTTTGTGTTTGTGTTTGTGTGTGTGTGTGTGTGTGTGTGTGTGTGTGTGTGTGTGTGTGTGTGTGTGTGTGTGTGTGTGTGTGTGTGCGTGTGTGCGTGTGTGCGTGTGTGTGTGCGTGTGTGTGTGTGTGTGTGTGTGTGTGTGTGTGTGTTTGCAGTGTATATGTCTTTCCTCCCAGCTTTATGGCTTCATTCCCACTTCTATTTGGCATGTGTGAAGACTTTTAGCAATGCCCAGTACACTGGCAAAGCAGCCTGAGTGGAAACTCATTGCTCCATAGCAGGAATTCATTCATAATATGGCACTGTGTCTGGCTGCCATGTAGTCGCAGATTCATATGACATTACACATTGATGCGTGTGTGTTCACACACACAGTGTGGTGCCGAGCTATCAGCTTGGTGCTGTGTGTAGTATATTCCCTCATCATATGGGGGATTGAATGAAGCTGTCTAATGACCCAGGGTTAAGATTCAAAGGAGATCTTGTTTATCTTGTTTGCTGGCATGCTCTTTCTTTGTCAAAACAATGACATCATTAATTAAATGTGTATTAAATGTGCAGTTCTCAAGGACTATTAGGCAGCACTGAATCTACTGCCACAGAGTGAAGTTTATTTCCCTGCAAAATGTCTGATGGGTTTTGTTTTAAGTCATTGCATTAATATTATGTGGATATTATGCAAATGTGTTTTATCAATATTTGTATGGGGTCACATATTATCTACTTTGAAAAATATATTATTCCTGTGGTCATGTCTGTCATCTACTTTTAAAGATCTGAATAATGATATAATACTCTGTCTTCACTTAATGCAACCATCCAGATGATTTCAGTGTCAGGGTCCTGTCCTTTTTCCCACATTTGGAATCAGATTTTATGGTATGTTACGCATCTCTGCCAAAGATAACCTTACATCCATGACCTGATAGTTCTGTATTCGATACAGCACATATAGCAGCTGTATGCCCTTGACACATGCTCACTATGACAGACTAAATTAATGAATGTTAGGTCTCATAAAAGCAAAGCTGTGGTCTTCATGCTTCCTTTTTCCCTGCAAGAGACATCTGTCATTGGCTTGAGCCCCTGATCCTGAAGCTAATTACGCAGCAATGTAAATTACAGCAGGGTTGAGTTGAACCTGGACTGCTTGCACTGTCGCCTCATCTCCATTCCCTTTGTTCACTTTTCTGTACTTTATTCCCTTGTAATCAACCCTTACTCCACCTCAGCCCCCCAGCTGTCTCCTAGCTAAGCAGAACATGGCATCATATATTCCCATTTGTGAAAGCCCACAATCAAACAGCAGATGATAATTCTTTATCCTCTCTCTTTAGCTTCATTTGTCCCTTTTTCACTCTTTTTCACAACACTTCCCTTCAACTGCGCTCTCTTCCTGCCTTTGTGACTTGTATATCTGTCTGAGGACTCATCCCATACATGTAAAGCATGAATATATTTAATATTCAAGTACAGAACTTTTGGGCTTGACTGGTGGGTTGGCAGAAAACTGGACCACTTGCTAGTTTAATATGTTTACATATGCATACATCCAAGTCTAAGCAAAGATATGTGCCTGTCCTCTGAGGAATGTGTTGGTTCTCTTGCAGTGTTTGACCTTCAGACCCCAAACTCACGTGACTGAAATTCCACTCACATATACACACATATACATGTAGTGTGCTCACACAACACACATGCACTCAGCTACTTTTATCTCCTCACTCGGAAATAGAACCTACACCACTTAAAAACTATAATAATACCTACAAGCTCCCACAGCTCACAGATAAGAAAGCCCAAACATAAATAGCAGCAAACAACACCCATTTAAATTTTTTATTTTTATTTTTTGAGGCTGTTGATCCCAGTAATTGGGAGTCTTACCATGAATCCATGTAGCATGGGTGCTCTATTGCTCCCCTACCTAGCCTCAGCTGTGATACGCTGTGCTCAGCAGGCTGCCCAGCTGGGGCCCAGATGTGGCAGCCATGTCATGCGGAGCTGGGAGGCAGAAGATAAGAGGCCAATGTTGGGCCTCCTCCTTGGTCTTGGGTCTGTTGCGCAGCAGTTCAACTATATGTTGCGGTTGGTGCGATCTGAACTTTGACAGCCCATGTCATGCTTAATGCCTCACTTCCCAAATACAGCTTGGTAGGGCTGATTTATATCTACCAGGTGCTATAGTGTGCAAGCAGCTCTGGGATGAGAGGAGGCATGTGGCCATTTCATTAAGGCAGATGAACAAGGGCTGCAGTGTGTGTGTGTGTGGAGATGAGGGGCAGGAGGCTGGTCTTTCTCAAATATAGCTCCACACCACTGTAGCTGTCACAACACTCAGAACAGGCTTGGAGAGGAGAGGAAGAAGAGGAACTTATTAACACACTCTGCATTTCTTAAAATATCACACCAGTTTTTGCTCTCATTTGTCTGTTCCCTGTTTTTTCCCCCGAATTCAGAGAAATAGGATTTTTGAATGTGTTTTCAGCCCATGGGCATCTCCCTCCCCAAATCCAATTGCCCAAACACTTGTAGAGACCATTGTGCCACATTTTGGTGCATGAATTGAGCTGCCAAAAGCTTTAATGGTCATATATTTGTTGACTTTCTGTCAGCTTTCGAACAGGTTCTGCTGTGCAGCAGAGATGCTTTGACCCTGCCCTTGCTCTCCTTTTGTGGGGTTTGTCACAGATGGCTATGCCTGCCACAGAGCCTCATCTCTCTCTGTGCCACACAAACACCTTCCAGCAATATAACTCAGGGGTATACGTTATCTATAGAAACTGTTTTATTACTTGCAATTACATTTTATAATGGAGTTATTCTCTTTCAGTTGTAGTTTGATGGCAGCAGCTTTCCTTCAAAATTAGGACGGGGTCTCTCTGGAGGTCTGTGGCTCAGAACAGAACTTATGATTACTACTGCAGGCAGTAGTAACAGTTGTCTTTTAGTCACATTTAACCTCTTTATTTCCTGCCAAACAGCAGTGTTTTTCTTTACAAAGGGTCTCTGAACACTGTGGTTGGCTTTGTCAGTACTCAGTGTAGCTACAGAAATGCTGTTTGATGTTCCTTACACACTTCAGAGTCAAGTGTTGAGGTGTCTTTTAGCGTTGCCCTCCAGGCCACCTTGTTATACACTTAACAAGTTGTTTTCTTTTTGTTTTTCTTCCCCTTTTCCTCTGTTGACAGTTCCTCATCACTGCTCCACTCAGAAAGAATGCACATCACCTTCCAAGCTTTGCCTTTGCCTGAATCTGTCCTTGTAAACCATGGGGCAAGCACAGCTCTCCTTTTAAGATGACAATTGCATCAAGATCTGATTTATGAGTGTTCTGTTTATAAACCACATGTGTAAAGATTAGGCATCCCATTGGCATTTAAAGACTGAAGACACATTTCTTTTTCATCTCAATGAAATACTCTAATGAAAATGAGGTTTGTTCGCCACTCGCTCAATACATGATGTGGCTAAATGTGAGCCCTAACTAGTGATGTATGCCTCTGTGGCTCTAGAATAGCTATGTATTATAAGTCAGTGACATCCATTAAAATGGAGGACTTGTTAACCCTCCCCTTTGTCATTCTCAAATATGAAGCAGTCTTTGTTTTTAGAGTTTGAGACAATTGTCTCTCTTTGCTTTGTTTTTCTTGTGTTTTGACATCCAATGTCCCAAAATGTATTCTTTCACTTCCTCTTTTAAAAGACAGATCACATTATTCTTTTAACTTTATTAACTCCCATAATTCAGCGGGGTAAGGGGGCAAAACACTTTCCCCCTGCAGTTCTTTCCCAGGATAAAGGCTTCAGCTAAGCAGAGAGGAATTTGGGCCAGTCCTCATAAAAAACGTATTTGTGTACCAGAAAGATTTTCGCTTTTCCTTTCTAAATCTTTGTCATTAATGACTTTAGCAAATGTGAAGGGGGGAGTGAATGGTTCGGCTATGCAAGGTCTTCAAAGGAACCCTCTAATTATTTACCCAGGATATCCTACTCTAGAATTAGAGGCCAGGTCACCATTGGCTTTCATGCCTTTTTTTCTGAAAAGAAATAATTTCCACAGAATGGTTTCACTGGGACACCCTCTAATCCCTTCTCTCTCTCTCTCTCTCTCTCTCTCTCTCTCTCTCTCTCTCTCTCTCTCTCTCTCTCTCTCTCTCTCTCTCTCTCTCCTTTCTCTGCCCCCCCCCCCCCCCCCCCCCCAAGATCTTGAGATCTTGAGGACATGCATATTTGCATGGGACTGCACCACTCTTCAGTATGAGGTATATAAAGGAGATAGTAAGTTACTATTTTCCACACATAACACTGCATGACTTCCCACATCTCTGTTCTCACCCTAGACAGTTTTCACCCACATTACTCAGGTTTCCTGGTCATTTGGCCTTCACATGCCTTCTAAAAGGGATCTTATCACCCTACTCAGGTTTATACACTTAACTGAAGACTGGGCCTAACTCTCAGGCTTATGGCACTGCTTCAACATTTCACTGCTGAGCCTCTGTGTGACTTAACTTATCCCACCATACTTCTGCAAATAGTATTTTTGTGGTGGTTTTTTTTTTTGGAAAACACCACATTAATCCACGTATTGATGTCCTCTAAAACTTCATTTAGTCTTTTGCTAAGGAGGAGGAGGATTGTGTCCCTTTAAGAATGCTCTGCATTGGATTTTTGTCTAATTCCAGGTGCCAGTGGAGCCAGTGTTTTACCAGGTGCAGGGCTGGGTCATTACTAAGGTATTTGTTTTCCAGATTACACAGAAAGGCCCAGGATTATAGACATGTTATCCATGTCCCCTGTCTGTCTGTCTGTCTGTCTGTCTGTCTGTCTGTCTGTCTGTCTGTCTGTCTGTCTGTCTGTCTGTCTGTCTGTCTGTCTGTCTGTCTGTCTGTCTGTCTGTCTGTCTGTCTGTCTGTCGGGGTATGTTCCCTGCATGGAGCCTGGGTCCTGCTACACTGTATTCTGTCATGCCTGCTGGAGATCCCTGAGACCACACCCCAGAGCTACTAGGTTGTTCGGGGGGTGAGAGGTAGACCCCCTTCTCCCATCTCTCTGTCAACAGGGGCTTGGTATGCTGATCAGTGTCAGCTATCCTTAATGGAAGTAGAAGTAGTGGTAATGACATCTCCCTGTTCACCCCAATCCCTCCAATCCCTTGGGTTTTGGATTGCAGAGTAAGGGAGCAGGGAGGGGGGCCGCATCAAATTTAGCCGCAGCCCATGGACAGCTGATGGTCTCTCCAAAACATTTACATAAAGCCCCACAATTGTGATAATAAACCATTTTTTCATTGGGCTCCCAATCAATAATGCGGCTTCTTAAGGTTTAATATTTCAATGGTATTGATCATTTTAACAACTGTGTTTGTGGTTGGCTTGCCTTAACTGCAGCGCTGCTGGAGGACTTGTATGTGTGTGTGTATGGTACCATGGAGTCTTGCCTTTTAGGCAATAGTTCTCTATAATAACATGAATTAGTTTCCCACCTCAAAAAATTAGAGTAATTCTATATTTCTCATTTTACACAGCATTGCAGACCTTTGTACATACTGTTCTGTCCTTTACGTTCATAACACCAGCCTTTCCAAATAAGCTGCGGTCATTGGCTCACTTAACCCCCTATACTGCCCTCATCCTGTTACTATAGAACACATGAAATGGTGCAAACAGAAGCTATGAAAGCACTGTAGTTAGCAAATTTCACTTCCATCCTCTCTTGAGAAAACGTCTCCATCCCACAGATATAAATAGGGGCAGATTTTATAATTAGTAGAAATGAAGGTCCTGGGGCTCAAAGACTTTGATCAGCACATTTCCCCCTTATCCCTGACCTTTCATTGGACATGTGTCTTTAGCTCTCTCACTTTCTCTCCAACTCCCATCGCAATTCCACTTTTCGTATCATTGTATCTTTCTCTCTCTCTCTCTCTCTCTTTCTCCCTCTCTCTCTCTCGCTCTCCCTCGCTCTCTCTTCCCTGTTAACCTGCAAATATTAGAGAATGATATATATCTCCATCTGTCTGGGTTTTTTTTTTTAAACATTTTACATTTAGAAATCTTCCAGAGGATCATGACTGGTATGTTGTTTTCTGATAGATTAGTGCTAGTGTCAGACAGACCAGTGTACAGTACAAAGTATCAAGGGTCCTCTGTGTTTCTGCATTCCTCACTATGGGAAAGTCAGCACTGCATGATAAAGGATACAAGGTTCCATGTCAGACTGTTGCAAATCACTCAATATCCATGTCTGTTGGTCTAAAATGGCGATGTGTATCTAACTAATCTGATAAGTATTTTAAAGACACAGCTAGAAGTTATAGAAATATCTCTCTATCTCACTTTCTCTGTCTGTTTTGCTGTTTTACAGACTACCTACTGTGTACAAGTGTATACTGTGTATGTGCTCTGTGCACTGGGTTGCCTGGGGGCGAATGTTAGTCTGTGCCCGAAAGCCCATCTCTGATTATACATCAATACCTTAATTCCAAGGATAATTTATGCTCTTATAAATTACAAAGCTTTCTAAACAAACCACATGGGACATAACAGGAAAATAATACAGTGAGTCTTTCAGTATGGTCTGTAAATGAAGAAAGATGGCTTGTGGCTGCTATAATACTTTTGTAGTAATTAAAATACTCACATTTTAAGAATTTTGGTTGTTATTTTATTTTTAGTATCACTTTTATCACAAGTCTTTTTGACTTTTGGGACTAATGTGATTTTTGGAGGTTCTTTTTTTAAAACATTTTTTAACCATACGCAGTCTCTAAATGTGCGTATATTTAAATAATGTATTTTGTAGCTGCTCTCACTTTATCTCTTTCCCTGCACTGAGGTTTGAGCCTTCTCACACTTGTACTCCCAGTCTACCACACAAGCCCCCCCATGCTGGTTGCTAATTGGCGGGAGACTGGGAGCTTCCTGCTGTGTGTACGCTGCTTCCCTTTGCTTTGCCACCCCACCAGGTCTTTCACCAACACTCTGCAGAACCCAGTAATTAACCCACAGCTAATTAACTACTTCTAATTACACCAGCACGCTGTTTCTATCACACCCTCCAAAACTGAGGAAGCACTCTAGTGCCATGTGTAAATCCCTTCTGGAGGGTTCTAGAAGTTAGCGGAGATCTGATCAGATCATTTAATCAGTCTTCCCGGTGTATGAGTAACATGTAGGTCTGCACTGTGATTTCACTGCTGCTTTGTCTTAAATCACTTTTCTTCCGTTCTGCAACATGGAATGGATTAGCAGAATTTGATGGTGTTGCGTAAAGGGTAAAATCATTTTCAAGGTTCTGTTTCAAGTCTATTAACAAAGGAGGCAATTGATACTGCAAACAAATCAATTTTGCCTTCTCTGGCCAGTATCGCTAGTGCAAAATGTTTACTAAATTGAGTGCTGTGAAACTACAACAATCAGCACATTGCCTCCTGGGTATTTGAGTTCTCTCATATAGTAATCAGCCAAGATTATTTTAGCTGTAGTGATGCAGTATATTTGTTTTAACAGTAGATTTTTTTATGCATAAAGTACACATAAAAAACAACAGTAATGAAATCTGGAAGCTGTAGTCCAGTCTGTATAGTACCCCACGCTTTGTCTGTAACATGACAGAAGCTGCATGCCTCAGTTCTGCTATCCCTGAGAAATACTCACAGACATGCAAGTGACTGGCCCCCTCTACTCACACACACTCATGTAAACACACTGCACTGTTCTTCCCCGCCTCAGACTCAACACAGCCATGGCTATTTCTGTTCCACAGACTGATAGCTCCTACTGAAGATCATTGATTTTACGGGAAGCCCTGTTTACAGGCTGAGTGCCATCGACCTGAGGTGACTTTTTGCCTCCTGCTGTTGGAGCAATACTGGAGCACCCTTATGTCTGCATTAGCAAAATGGTAGACAGAATATTTACAGCACATAATAAACAACAATGCTGTACGACTACACATGGTTAATTGTCAGATTTACAGTGTTGTAGATCAAATAGAACACCAACTCCATGTACCTAATACAACTGTAATGGTCCATTGTCCAGCAGTGGTTAACAATTTGTTTGGCTCACAACTCCCAGACAAAGTGACCCTGAAACAATCTATGACACTGAAAGACAATATGCATCTTTCCCTTTCAGACTACATGAATTATTGACAGTTATTATTTCACAAAAAACATTAATCACACAGAATAACAACATAGCATAAGCACAGAGTAAAGCATAATATTCAGATTTGTACCTTCATTATATTATGTAGTGCTTAAAACTTTTTTTCTGTATAGTAAATCATCTTGTAACACCAGTCTGTCAGTTTAGGACCACACTTGCACAATGGTATGTAACAAGGTTATTCTTTTATTTGAACCTATTCTGACCTATACCTATTCTTTAGGTGTAGACCAGTAGGTTACAGTTAGTTTTGACAGTGAGCGGATTACACAGAAAGGTAGAAAAAAATTGCCAACTTACTAAACCATGTCAGGCATTTAAATAGACTTATGTTACACAGTGCAATGCATGCATGTCTTTATTGGTGATTAATTGGTACTAACCTAGGAGATAAACCTGGGCCTCACTCTGCCTGAGGACTACAATGGTTCCCCCATCAATGAGCATGTCCCTAGTGCAACATCAAAGCCCTTCCCCTGCTTTATCAATAAGAACCCTTCCTTCCCACATCTTCCTGTAACTTGCTTAGCTTTCACGTCATTGATTTTCCAATTTTCAATAAGCGCCCCTTACCCTGCGGTGGCTGGCCAGTCTCTGTGATAGTTCAAAAACCAGACACGGCCAGGCAACATCACTGAGGAACAACTATAAATCAGATCTTGTGTATTGTTTGGGGTCCTAGGCACACTAAGAAACTGTTTTTTTTCCATTTTAAAGAGGTGTTCCCTCACTGCTAAAGTGAATGCGGGTAGGAGTAAGGGTCAACTGCATCATGTCCATAGCCCAGCTGTATTCACAGAATCAGATCTAATTCCCTTAGGATCTCCCGGAGAGCAGGCTCCTCTGGAGGCAAGGCCAGGCCTTCAGGCAGGTGATCGGGCATGCTTATAATCAGATAGTTCCTTAGCCTTTAAGTCCTCCCTCAGTTGGCCGGTAAATCTCCCCTAATGAAAGGACCCATAACTTAAAACTTATCTCATTTACCATCCCTACCAAATGACATCCAGACCCACTCTCTGACAGTGTTCATTAGGACTGAGGCCTTTCTACAAGGCTCAACTTCATCTGCTCTGTTAGGGTGGTGGGAGGAGGTGGAATATGACTTTTTTATTTTTTTGTCAGAGGAGGGCAAAAAAGAGAAGGGAGAGCCTGGCATAAAGTCTTCGAAGGCAGGTGGCAGCAAGAGTGTGAGTTATACTGTCAGGATCTTTCCATCAGAATGCACTCCCTCAGATCAGCTCAGGAATCCTGCCTTTTCTTCCCTCTGATTATCTCTTATTGTCAACTAAGGCTTGTTGTGGCTGCATACAGTCTGCTTTTTGTCAACTCAGTGGGCCCACATTCAAAATTACGATACAAGTCAAGGGTAGAGGCCATGGCAAGATCTCTTGTTTAGTGTGGTTAACGGAAATACTAGCATACAAAAGAAAATGAGAATTCTTACACACATTATAGTATATAACCTGACATAATACCACTCAGCAGTAGTGCTTAATAACACAGTCAGCACACAGAGACACCGGCCTCCTCCACTTCCCCTCTTCTTCGACCGCGTCTCTTTGTCTGACTCCCGGACTTGTTTAGTGCCTCCCAGAGATTAAAGCTTTTCCTGCCTTAAACAGGTGTCACTGAGCCAGGCAGACCTCAGAAAGACAAACAGCGTTATATCAGTTGGCCCATCTGCGACTTGCCGACTCCAGACAATCCCATTGCTCATCAGTTACCACTGCAGGTTATTGAATTACACCATCTTGATTTTAAAGGGCAATCCTGTTTTCTGTAAGCAGTGGACACACCAAGCTGGCGCAGAGCTCCAGCACTGATCAAGAGTCATCGTGTTATCCTGTCTACTGCTAATTGCTTCAGGTATCTTACAGCAGTAATAGGAATGGATGGGTACATACCCGCAGTACAGTACACTGTAGCTACTCTGTTCAGACTCATCAAGGCAAAGATGAGAGTAGAGAACTTTAGAGGTCATTGTGAACTAGCAGTCTTAACTACTAGTTGTGCATATATGTTCAGTGTTTCCAGGCCTGGTTGGGACAGGCATTGGAATTTTGGGGAAGGGCTGTTAAAATAGATTACAGGAACAAGGTGCAAACTCTCTTTTTCATTTCATTTTTTAAATTTTCTGACAGGACAGAGACAGTCCTTTTAGAGACATTTTCTTAATTTTTAAATTGTAATTTTGTGTAGTTTATCCACATGCTTTCAGTTTGGAGAGCCACTGTCTGTTTGACATGCAGCATTTTTTTTTTTTGCACTACTCTCACTCCCCTCAGTCCATTTGTGTGAGATGGCTGTTGAGCTCATAGCCTCTTATTAATGGAGCAGATAATAAATACAGACCAGTAGGACTAGTATCCCCTTACTCAATATGGCAGCCATCTGTAAATCATGTCTGGCTGCATAAAGCAATCTTGTTAATAAGCCAGTCAGTCTAATATCTTTCATTTTATATGCAAAACAAGACAGGGGTCGTTAGGGTTAGTTCTGTAGAGTGTAAACAAAATAATCAGGTGAACCATTCAACAGAAAATATCTGTCTCCTGGTATTTATGACAATACTGACTACATTATCTTTGCAATATGCTAAATCTATAAGATTTCCTTTACATTTCCTTAATCAAAGACGTTGCTTTCATTGTAGTAATTCTTACTGTATTATAATTTTTCCCAATATACTACTATTTTTTATACTGAAGTCTAAATATACACATATTTAAGATGGGAGTCCATCATTTTTGTATAAAGGGTGCATATAAGATGGAGAGGTCTCAGGTATATGTTGTGTGTGAGGGGAGCTTCATCAGACATTCATGAAGAGTGAGGCAGACATTATCAATCTCTCCTCTCCCCCAGTGGTTAATATGTTAGGGTGTGGGGGTAGACTCCATTGTGATCAGAGCTGAAATTTGCATCCCTAAGTAAATAAGTAAATAAATCAAGTGCAAGCAGTGAATGTGCTAATCAACCGGGACATTGCAGTGAGCTTGGTGCTGGGAAACTTTGCTCATGTAATATTCAGCACTGGCAGGTTAAAGGGCAGCCCAGAGTTATTGGTTTCAGCCCGATTGCCCCCTTTAATCAATGTTGGCTGCATCCCTTTAATAAAATTATTAGCTCAGCAGTATCTTGCGTTATCATTTTATCTCTTCTGCACTCTAAATTGCAGGCCTGTGTTGGGCCTCTCAGATGCTCGGGGCATAGCCAGCTCCCGAAAGCTCGGCTCCCATTTATTATTTCAGAGGCGGAGGATGGCTGGACTGTTTGAAACCAGGCTGAGCATAGAGGTTATTGGATGCAAGATCTAAACACAGCTGTGGTGAAGTCCCAGCTTATGTATTTTGGGCTCATAGAAAATACTGACTTTATTCAAACAGATCTATTTCAATAATGCACATGTAGTATATGCTACTTGCATGTATGCAGCTTGAAGACTGAGTGATAATGGTAATACTGTTAAGAATTGTGTTTTTAGATGCATTTTTTGCTTTTTCTTCAAGTTATGTAAATGTTCGATGTGCTGATGGGTGGCTTCTCAGTGTCTAATTATCTCACAATGAATCTATTTGATCCATTAAGTTAGCCTGTTTCTCCTTTTTTCTGACTGCAAGTTAATTAAAAACGGATGTAGGATTTGCAGAATATAAGATTAGGGGTGTTGTTTGGAAGGTGAAGATAAAAGATGGTACCTTCCTGATATGGCAGGAAGATGAATCATCGACGGCTTATTAGTGCTTGTCTCAGGTATTGTGTTTAAGTACCTAATCTAGTGTAATGAGCACGGTGTCATTTTTCCAATTATATCTTGGAACTTTTGCTCTCACCCAATGTGCTATACATTTTATTTTCTGCTTTTAAGGTTCCTATACATAGTGTTTGTTTCATATTTTCTGTGTCTGATCTTTTCTTAATAGGTATAGTCATGCTTAGGATAATTTAGACATTAATATTTCCAACTTTCATATGGTAAATTAATTGTATGTGTTCATGTATGTGTGTGTATGTTTACATTGAACATTCCAATTACAACAATAACCTCTTATCTCAACCCACTTGTCTCTCTGCAGGCCTGGATGCGATGAACGCCTCATGTAGGCATCAGCATGGACAGCTGTGAGTCTCCCGTGGTTTCTGGGACAGACGATGGGCTCAGCTCCTCCCAGCAGCAGCAGCAACAACCACAGCCCTGGAACGAACACTCTAGCTCGCAGGTTCCTTGCACCAACCAGGTCCCTTCCCTGGACCCCCTGTCTCTGTCTGCTCCCTACCCTTCTCAACCCCAAAACCTTAGTGCACCTCATGACGGGGTGAGAGAACTACAGTCCCAGCAGCAGCAGCTAAAACAGACATCACCCCAGGCCCACCGTGATATCTCTGCCACAGGCCAGCTGCATTCTAGAAGAGAGGGTCTTGAGGAAGAAGAGCAAGAGGGAGTGAGCTGTGGAGAGGAAGACGAATCTGAAGACTTAGATGAAATGGAGATTGACAGCTGTTTCCCAAGTCTTCAACCCTTTCCTGGGGTGCCAATGGCTCCAGGGGGAGGGGGAATGCCCACTCTTTTGCATCATCAGCCCACACGACAGCAGGGAGTGCCAGAGAGTGGGAGTGAGGAAGGAGAAGAGGAAGAGGAAGAGGAAAGCAGTGATGTGGAGAACCTGGCTGGAGAGATAGTCTACCAGCCAGATGGCTCAGCCTACATCGTAGAGAGCCTCAGTCAGTTGATCCAAAGTGGTGGGGGCATGGTACCCGGCATGCTTCCCACAAACTCTCTCACCAGTGGGGGAAAACCGGGAGAATCTGCTGGGACTTCATCCTCAGTCTACCCTCAGATCATCAACACGTTCCACATAGCCTCGTCCTTCGGGAAGTGGTTTGGCAATTCAGACCAAGGTTTCCCCAATACCTCAACCATGGCAGGCCTAAGCCCTGTCCTGCACACTTTCCGTGTCTTCGATGTGCGGCACAAAAGCAACAAGGATTACCTGAACAGCGATGGGTCTGCCAAGAAGTCCTGTGTATCCAAAGATGTTCCCAACAACGTGGATTTCTCCAAATTTGATGGGCTGGCCCTTTATGGCAAGGGTAAGCCCATTCTCATGTGTTTTCTCTGCAAGCTGTCCTTTGGCTATGCGCGTTCCTTTGCCACTCATGCCGTCCATGACCACCGCATGACACTGTGTGAGGACGAGCGGAGGCTGCTAGGGGACAAGCATGCATCTGCCATCATCCAGGGCATTGGGAAGGACAAAGAGCCCCTCATCAGTTTCCTGGAACCAAACAATAAGAGCACTCCTCTGCCATCTACCCTACTCCCCATTAACTCTGGCCAGAGCTTCTATGGCACATTTAGTGGTGTCCATCTGGAGCCTGGAAGCAGCAGTGGGGGCAGCGAGACTCTCCTGAACAAAGACTCTGACTCTGGCCCCCAGCAACAGCAGCAGCAACAAACCCCACTTAGCTCTGTCCTCTCTCTTGGAGGGTTCAGCATTCCCAAAGCATCCGCTCTTACCTCATCACCCGGCTCTGCCAAAGACTCCATTGCCCTGCCCAAACAGGGAGGGAGAACAGAGGAGCCTGGTGGGAAAGAGTTGACATGCAAGGGAGAGGATGGGGGAACTGTGGGACATGAAAGCAAGCACCTATCAAGTCAGATGGGGGGCTCAGAAGAAGAAGAGGAACTGTTGGAGGAAGATGAGTTGGAGGCAGAAAGCACGGCAGTGGCCTGTGGTGGTAACAGTAGCAGTGATGGGGGTGAAGCGGGGGAACCAGCTGTCTCAAACCAAAGCATTTCCAAATCTCCTTTATTAATACCTAGTAGCGCTCTCCAGCCTTCTGCCTGCACCTCTGCGGTCAGTTCCACACTTAACAGCAAAGCCCCCGCTTCCACTTCCTGCTCTGTCAAGGAAGAGGGTTCAGCTGCAGATGGTGGGGGGAGGACCTCAGAGCTCCCTCTGATTTTTAACTGCCAGGGGCCCACTGTTCCCATGGCAATGGCAGCAGCCGCTGTCAGAAGGAGCGAGGATGACGCTGCTGGCACTTCCTCCTCACCTCTGTCCTCCAATGCTGCTGCTGATGAAAGTGCCAATCGAGATAGTGCCACAGCTCCAGAACCAAATGATTGCCCGGCAGAAGGAGAGGAGGAAAATGGAGCCTTTCTGCACCATCACCACATGCACCACCATCATCATCACCTGCACCTTTCATCTCATGGCCACACTCACCCCCTCTCCGGGGCCTCCTGTGACATAACAGGGATGGGCGAGTGTTCACAGAACCATGGGCCTAGTGGCAGCGGAGGAAGTGGGGTAGAATGCCCCAAATGTGACACCATTCTGGGTTCCTCACGCTCCTTGGGTGGTCACATGACCATGATGCATTCACGCAACTCGTGCAAGACATTAAAATGTCCCAAATGCAACTGGCATTACAAGTACCAGCAGACGTTGGAGGCCCACATGAAAGAGAAGCACCCAGACTCTGGAGGCTCCTGTGCATACTGCAGCAGTGGTCAGAGCCACCCTCGTCTAGCTCGTGGAGAAAGTTATACCTGTGGATACAAGCCCTTCCGGTGTGAGGTATGTAGCAAAGATATGTGGTGATTTTTTTACAATAACTTTTTTTTGTGATGTTGATTGATTGAGCCATTTAGATTAATGTAAGATGTAACTGGTATTTTAAAGTAATGTATTTAACACTTGATTTTCACGCAGCTCAACACATACTGTCTGATATTTTCCAGGTGTGTAACTATTCCACCACCACAAAGGGCAACCTAAGCATCCACATGCAGTCAGACAAGCACCTGAACAACATGCAGACACTACAAAATGGAGGCTCCATTGGTTCTGCGCAGGAGCAGGTGTTTGGACATGCCCCCGGAGGAGTGGTGGCTGTCCCCTCAGTGACCCAGGCTAGCAGTCATCACCCTCCCCATCACCACCCTACACAGTCCTCCACCCATGTGGCTGGACCATGTGGGGCCCCCTCGCCAACCAAGCCGAAAAGCAAACCTACTTGGCGGTGTGAGGTATGTGACTACGAGACCAATGTGGCACGGAACCTGCGTATCCACATGACCAGCGAGAAGCACATGCACAACATGATGCTACTCCAGCAGAATGTGACTCAGATGCAGCATGGCCGGCTGGGCTTGGGCGCCATGCCCTCACCCTCTGAGGCTGAGCTCTATCAATATTACCTGACCCAGAACATGAGCCTTCCACCTGGCCTCAAGATGGACCCAGCTGGAGCTGAAGCCCAGTTCCTCATGGGGAGCTTTCACCTGGATCCCAACATGGCTGCCTTGGCCCCTGCACTTGGTGAGCTGGGACTCTCCTTTTACCTCTCTTGCTTTCAGAAATTCCCCTTGTTGACCACAAAATCACCTAGTACAGTTCAGAGCAATTTCTTCAATGTGAATCAGTTTCACTTCAACTTGATCTTGAATGTTAATTAATCAAATTACAAGGCAACAGAACACTAAAATAATGTCATTGAGTTTTTATTGACTCAGCAGGAGTACCTAGATCTTATCTCTATACACTGCTATGTATACTAGGTATATCACAATTTTAAGTTAGGCAGCTGGATTTCTTCCTTTGCTTGAAGGTATGCCTGGCCTAGTGAACTTGACATAATTTTCCCATTTTACAAGCAGAGTGCCAGTGAAACATAAAAAGGGAGAGGGAAAGAAATCGGATCCATCTGAGACCCGTGTAAAGGGGGGCATACCCAAGACCCTCAAAATATTTCCTTACAGATGATGTACACGATAGTAATATACATGACAGTAGGTCTATGCTCATTGCTTTAATCACACGTCCACAGTAAAACCTTCTAGTGCACAAGACCAGTTTGGGACCAAGTAGCAGGCAGAAGCCTTCTCTCTCACACAATCCTTAACAGGACACCTTAGTGACATTATATCTAAGCAATTTTGACTGAAGTTCACTTTGTGACATCCAGTTTTTTTGCTCACAAAGGGTGAGTTACAGGGCCAACACTCAGTGTTCTCTTCTCGCTGCCTTCCCCCTCAGGCAGCCAGCTTCATCCTTTTTATGTCATTATTCCCAAACTGCTGCTGAACTTCACCACTGGAGTTCTCTGTTTTTTTCTAACTTTGTAATTGCAGCTATAAATTTTATCTTGGTCAAAGAAGGGAGGTTAGAGGGCCCGGCATGGGTAATTCAGCAGCATAGCAGAGTGTTTGGCTTGCCAGTTACAACCCCACAGTTTGTACAGACTTGTCTCCAACTGTCGCCAGTTCAAAGACACAAACAAGAATTGATTGCTGTGACTAATTCCTTTTTCCCTCTGCTGCCATCTGGTTCATTTTCCTGTGAGGTGAGTTTCTAATAAGCATGTTACAAGGGAGGCAATGATGACACAGTCTAGGCCCATAAACTACAGTAGTGTCATCCTTGGTCACACTTAAGGAACTCTTTGAGCCATCTTACACAAACACTCTGATATTAACTCTACAGTTTGAAACATAAGGTTCAGTAAATCTTTGAGAGAATCTGCCATCACAAGAAGATGTCAGACCAGACGGTTAAAGTGAGAGGTGCTCTTTCATACTCTCACTATGGATTTTGAATTCCGTATGTCTTGCTAAAGAAATAGATGACATCTGTTGACCTCACATGATCTCAGCCTCCTGGTAATCCTTGTTCCCATGACTCAGCTACAGTAGTGAGAGGAAGATGTGAGATGGAGTGCAAAAGAGATAAAGAGAAGGAAGGGGATGTGACATTAAGCCATTTGTGAAATAGTTTCTGAAATGTGTTGTCTGTCATTTACTGTGAATCAGCAGACAAATTATAGAACTATTCACTAAAGAGTTAATTTTGGAAAACACATAAACAAAAATGATTATATGTAAATATATTTGTGTAAATGTGGGCATGGATTGACATATTTACTTTTACAATATTTAATATAAAATAACTTGTGTTTCAATATAAAATAACATATTTGGAAATTGATGTAAAGCTACAAATCAGTCTTGGTCTAATGAATCAGAATTTAGTGAAGAACAGGATCCAGACTTGTCATAAATCATTGAGACCATAGTAACAGATCATGAGAACCAGATAGAAATAAGATATGTCAGGTGCAGGAAAAGACACGACTAGGATACCAGTTGTGTGTGTGTGTGTGTGTGTGTGTGTGTGTGTGTGTGTGTGTGTGTGTGTGTGTGCGTGTGTGTGTGTGTGTGTGTGTGTGTGTGTGTGTGTGTGTGTGTGTGTGTGTGTAAGAGAAAGTGTGTAAGGATCCATGACTGGGGAGCTGGGTCTGTGAGTGATTTCAGAGGGCTTCTCAAAGGTCTCCCTCTCCTGGCTATAAAAACTCAGGTAATGGAGAAAAGTCCGAGAGCAGGCTGCATACTGCAGCAATAAATAAAAAAGAGCTGCTGGAATTAATTTAGTGTAAAGCCAGGCGGGGTCAAACCTGCATGCTCAGTCTGGGCAGTGAAAGAATAAAGATCAGCAAGCAAAGGCAAAAACTCCGGCTGCTCCTACCTCATTTTTTTAGCATTCATTTTTAAAGTCAGCTTCCCAGACCATATACACATCAGTTCTGTGGTTGGTGTCATAGGATATGGGCATGCTACCCCCTGTTTACACTCAGTACCAAGCAGAATTAATCTGTTAGGTGTCCATATTGATTTAGAGGCAATCTGGAGAGAAAGCAGCAGAAGAATATAAGCAGAGAAGTGGATTTTGTTATTATTTAGTGAATAAGGGCGATTTACAGTAATGTGTGCTTGGGAACTCCTTAGATATTCAGTAATGACAAAATAACTTTTACTGTGAAGCTCTTGGCCTCTGGAGTTGATTTACAGACAGGTCATTAAAATGCACCAGCCCAAACATGGTGACATTTGCTCTCTGGATGAGTGAGGTTTTGGTCCCTATGGGAAAGTCCAGGATGCTTTTTCTTATTTTCCTAGCTACAACAAGGATAGGAATAGATCCATAAATACATAAATGCACATTATTCTCCATGCAATATCAGACTGACAGACAGGAGAGCATGTTTTTTGAAGTTGAGGATTCTTATTTTCCCTGAAATGTTAAGCATGAGAGTGGTTCAAACTAATACTTTCTTTGGGAAACACTGTACTTCCACCTGGAACAAACTCAGACTAATAAAATAATATTTGTCCACATCCTGAAGTTAATAACTGAGAGATAAAGTGATCTGTAAAAACTTTACAATTATTTAGACCGGAAGCTTGAATATGTCGAGCATTATGATAAGTGTACGTATGCAAGCATCTAAATTACTTTCTTTGCCCTTTTCCTCTTTCTTTCTGGCTCTCTTTGTGTCCCCTGCACATTCTAGTAGGTGGAGAGATCCCTATGGACGTGCGGCTGGGTGGTGGGCAGTTAGTGTCCGAAGAACTGATGACCCTGGGAGAAAGTCTATCACAAACAAGCGACCCCTCCCTCAAGCTCTTTCAATGCGCTGTGTGCAACCGCTTCACCACTGACAACCTGGATGTGCTTGGTATGCACATGGGAGCTGAACGCAACCTACCAGAGGAGGAGTGGCGTGCTGTGGTGGGCGACTCTCACCAGTGCAAGTTGTGCCACTACACCACTCAGCTCAAGGCCAACTTCCAGCTGCACTGCAAGACAGACAAGCATGTTCAAAAGTACCAGCTGGTGGCCCACATCAAAGAAGGAGGCAAAGGCAACGAATGGCGTCTGAAATGTGTGGCCATAGGCAATCCAGTGCACCTGAAGTGCAATGCCTGCGATTACTACACTAACAGCCTGGAGAAATTGAGGATGCACACAGTCAATTCCCGGCATGAGGCTAGCCTCAAACTCTACAAGGTTAGTGGTTTTCAAGCTCCTTCATCACAAGTACTACTCAACATGTCTTTACAGTGTACCACAATTTTCACATCATCACAAATATATACCATGGGGATAAGAGCATGCAAAAGAGATGGGATGTCTGACTTTTACAGGCAGCAAAATAGCCAACCTGTGGTATGTTAATGCTGTCTGTATTATCACATCATTTGAGGTGCTATAATATGACTGGAATAAGTAGTGTTTGTGTCATATTTGGGAATATTCATCATTCAATTGAACTACGGTGAATTTTACATAAATGGCCAAATGTGTCTTTAATCCTCTCCCTGCTAACTTGATACTCCTCCACAAGACAATAAATGTTCTAGTGCGTGCCCACTGCACTAACCTCGCTGCTCTACCAAGGCATGGATGATAGCTTTGTTGAGTAACCCTTACTTTCCCAGTAGTGATACAGAAGTAGTGCCACACTGCTGGCATGAGAAGAACATGGCAGGTGAAGCTGATTTGGAGGCTTAGGGGTGAATCACTTGGAGACGAATGAAGAAGTGTGAGGAGACAGAGGTTTGGTGCTAATACTCCTCGGAGCAGGAAAGACTGAATCGTTCTCGACAGCCGTATTGATTTTTGCTGGACTTGGAGCTTCACCTTCTCCTCTAATCATTCCATAATAGCCAATGGATGAACACTCTCCGAACAAATGGCCATAAATCTAACAGGCCTGATTCCACTTAGGTACCTATCCTGTGTGTCTGCGGCTTCGGCTACTCTGCGCTTAACCCAAACTGGCATAGCTGCTCACACACACATGTAGACACAAACACACACAACAAAACACATACAAACACTGAAAACACATACTCCTGGTAAGTTTACACTACATACACACCAACAGAATCTAAAATATAATCCACTGTGATGTGCACTGTCTCCCTCTAGTAGGTGTGGCTTTTTATTTACAGTAAGCCTACTCCATTATCAAGTGTTTGACTCTTACAAAGTAAACACAGAAAACAATTTAAGCTATTTTATTGCTTGCCATTTTTGTATTCTTTTATGGTATGACCTATTTTAGAGAGGAGGTATTAAAAGGCACATGAAAGGCACATGTGCTTCTTTAAGCATGGTGATTTTAATCACATGAAAAACTTAGGTGAAGAGGTCCATTTACTGTAAACCCACTCAAAAAGGCTGTCTATTTAAAAATCAGTCAGCATTATGAATAGTTCCTCAGAACCACTGACGTGGTAGAGAGGTTTCCTTTTTCACAAGACCTTTGTACTAAAATAACAGTGAAAGAGAGAAATCAATTTGCAGTGTTTTGTTAAAGGGGAAGGTGAGATGCAGGGCTCCTAGTAAAGTTGTTGAAGAGGGCCAGGGGACACAGAAGGTGTTGAAGGTAGTATGTATAGTTTGGCTTGTCGGTCTATGGTTTGCACAAGAGAGGACAGCAGAAGCATTTCCATATGCACAGGGCAATTATGGACACATACAAATATTCAGCATATATGTGAATGTGTTGAGTAATTTGTGAGACAGCAGAAAAGCATATGTCGTTGTGTTTTCCAAGCCCATGGTCATCCTCTCCTGGACATACCCTGGCCCACATTCCAATGACAGCCTCACATTAGACCAAAATAGACAGGCCCTGGCATCCTCTCTCTCCTCCTCACACCTTTGGAGGGGAGAGACTTGTTTTGTCTCACAGGATATGGTGCAGTTTATATTACATTATATGCATGGTTTCCACTTTGCTGTGAGCCCAAAAGGCAAAAGAGAAACAGCTTTTTTTCCTCCTCTGTCTCTTTTTCCGCTCAAGTTTTTAAGAGAGAAGAGACATATGTCATACTGCTGCTCAGGCTGTGGGGGATTAAATATGTACAACACATCCAGGCATGATCATTTTTTATGACTTAAGCCTCTTAAGTTGGCTCCATATTTCTTAAAACCAATTGATCTTCTGAGTAAGAGTGTGTGCATTTGTCCAGAAATTACCTGCTCTCTCACCCCGAAACACCCCAGTCCTCCTAAGCTCGCTTCATCCCAGACACCACTCAAAAACAAAGATGTACACTAGTTGACAAGAATTATTACAGAATTTTATGATTCACAAATGTGATTAGTGGACAACAAGTACATGGTTGTGAGGCTTCTTGGGAGCACTGGCTCCCCACTTGACAATGTCACAGTCTTCGCACTGCATTTAATTTACTATCCTGGTAGAGATACTGACAGGCAGAAACCCACAGTGGGCCACAAGCCTATAAACCCAACTTGGTATATTATGCAAGGACGGAAAAAGGAAAATCACCATTCATTTATTCCTCCCCAAATAAATCTGATGCAAATAGCACAATTTTTAACCTTTTTGGGGAGAAAATAAATCATCAAGTCAGCATAAACAGATGTATGATGTGGGAGATGCTTGGGACACTTCACCCAAATCAAACTGGTTTGCATTAAACAGGCCCTTTGTGTGCACAGCTCCATATAAATTGGAGCCTGTAATTACTGGAATTAAAAAGGAAGGTTTAAACTGAGGGCTAAACTGGATGGGATAATTTGAGAGTCTGTGGTATGTGGCCCATATTAGGGCTTTCTAAAAATATCACCCCCACCACCCCATGTATTGGAATGTTCCAAAAGACCACAGAAACATCCAGCAAGTCATCCTGACCGCTCAGACCACCACACAGTGGGGGGTGATGCTGTCTTCCTCTGTGTACTATGTTCTCAGCTGAGAGATACCCATTCTCAGCTCTCTGTGTTCTGCCAATACACCCCTGTGCGCCGAACACAACTTTCACCTTCTCTTTTTCCCATGGACCAAACGGTTTTAAGTGGCTCTGATGATAGCATGATGGTCACCCATCTGCCCCAAGAATGGTTTATTCACAAACACAAACAGATGGGCTCTGTTATGGTGTCCAGATTCCAACCTAAACGTTAGTTTGTGTACTTTGCTGTTAGAATACTCTCTTCAACTTGAATAAACCCACTTTCTGCTCTCATTTTATAGCTATTTATGTTTGTAATATGTGAAGATGATAGCCCTTATACCACCAGCAGCAGGCCTCAGTGTGGAGGTGAGATGAATGGAATTAATCCAGCTCTCAGGCCCTGACTGCTCTGGCCAGACAGAATGGGTGGGGCCTAAACAGACTCAGCCACAGGCCTCAGCTTCCAGTCAAGGGTAGGGCGAAAGGGGAGGAGCATTGAGGGGGGGGTTAGCTGGCTACCTTCCTTGTCTCGGGGGCCGGTGCAATCGGCGGTAATTGAGATTGATTGGATGTTATTTTTCCTCTTGCAAATGTAGTCCATTAGCTTGGCACATGCATAATCAGTTTAGAGCGCAGTTAGCCGAATGTAATCATGTTCCTCGGTGTCTGCTCACACAAAATCCACTCCAGATGCCGCTTGGCCACGAAAAGAAAGGGAGAAAGTGCCGTCACTATCAAATGGGGAATCTTTAACTAAGAAAGTCCTGACACCGCCCCGCCCCCGCCCCCCCGTCCTGGTCCAGCTCTATTGAGCACACACATAACTGTACAAACTTTTCACCTATCTCTTTCCTTGGCTTACACACAGTCAAATACACTCTCTGCTCCTTGCATATGAGAACAGGGCTTTCAATCATGTGTTCTACACTTTTAACTGCACCATCATAGTGTTAAGTGGAGCCCAGCGGCTGGACCATTAACGAACACAATACATCTGTATCTTGGATGGAGTTACTGCTCTTATTTTACCCTTCAGTGCAATCCAAAAGAATTAGTGAACACTGAGGAAAGAAAATGTCTACACTCTGCAGAGAGCAAATAGACGAAAAGAGGCTGTAATGTAAATGAAGGGATTAGTGGTTACTTGAAAAGGAATTAAGGTGTTTCACTGATGATCCTACTCAGCAGAAGCACTGCCTTCTCAGACTCAGGAATTCAAGCCGTGATGACCTCTCCACATTAATGAGTATAACTACCAGGATTGATTCCAATCCTCTTGCACTATACTATAATCTGTAGTTGGGGTACAACCACAAATAGGTTCCAGCTCTAGATAAATATTGCAGTTTTGCTATCAAATAAAGCTAAAGCGTAATTTTGCCTCAGGCAACAGACAAAGTCGTGTTTGGATCAGTTGTGGCCTTTTCCCCCTTGGGTTCTTTTTTTGCGTCCAGAGACAAAGACTTAGGCCAAGTGACTGCTAGATGATAAGATAGCTGATTTTGGTTTACCAGATAAGTTTAACACATCGACGTGATAGCGAATCTTCTGGCCTCCTGCTATGGGTCAGCACATCCATGTTTAAATCGTCTCCCAAGCTACTCAATTGTTCTGGGATGTCCTCATCATCCCTGTATGTTTTTTGGTAAATTATCCCAATTGTCACGCTGGCCAATGTCAAGACAAAAATTACGGCAGGTAATGTGAGATGTCCTCTGGCGAAATGATGTCTAGTGGGCGCCTGGCCTTACCCACTCACCCACCAGACATTTCTAAGAAGAGGAGAGGTAAGAGGAGGATGGAGAGACAGACAGGAGAGAGAGGGGGGGGGGGGACAGGAGGGTTGGAAGGATAGATACTCTGCTAATTATCATGGCTAGCCTATGATTGTTCAGTAATAGTGCTCAGTGGGAAAGGTTGCAGCAGTTCCAGGAAGAGCTGAGCTCTGATTTACTGGTACTACCGCTCTAATAAAGCGCCCGCTGCACATCCTGGGAGACAGCCCATTCTCTCCTTTCACATGCCCAACCGTGTGAATGCACACACAAATAGACACAACCCCCCCAACCCACTTGCACGCACGCACGCACACACACACACACACACACACACACACACACACACACACACACACACACACACACTAAACAATCTTATAATCGAAAGTGCTGGAACATGACAACATAAAGTTTATGAATGCCATTTTAAACACTCATAGAGATGTTCTTATAATATGATTCTATACAAGTGATGTACATGTGAGCAAAGGCATAACATCACATTAAGGAAGTATTTAAATACTGTTTGGGCCCCTGTAACACCTCTTCAGTCAACACAGCCGTGATCCTAAACCCAAGTTCCCCATATTTGTGTCAGTGGTTGCCAGTGGGGAATTAAACCATAGTTTCCTATGTCAAACAGATCTCAGTTTCTTTGAGTGGTGGGTGGAACAAGGAAAGAGTGGCATACAGCAAAAAATCAGGGTGGATTGCAGAAAGTTGCTGTCTGGCAAGTAAGGGGGGCTAGTAGGGCTTAGTGTTTGGCAGTGTGCAAGAATTTCACAACTATTCTAGCTCCCACCTCTTGAGAAGGCCAGGGAAAGGGTCAGGCTCTGACCCGTGGCACAGCTGCTGATGCTGCTGCTGCTGCTGCTGCCTCCGCTACTGGTTATTGAATGAGCAGTTGCCCTACTGTGTGTGTTGCTGGGACTTTAAAAGTGACAGTGAAAGAAGGCAAAAGAGGGTAGAGGAAGGTTGCTTAGACAAGGAAGCTTGCTCATTCTTGGTAATTTTCAACAGCTGTTTACCGTGACTGTTATGCCTAAAAGAGCCCAGTGCATTACAGACAAGATTGTCCGTACTGGGTCTGTGATGGAGATGGAGATGCATTTTCTGAGTTCCATCACACTGAGCCATTGTAGGACTAGAGAAAGGACCAAGAGGCTGTGTTACATTGTCGGAGAGTTACAGACCCTTGGTCATTGTGTTAATGATTATTTGATTTGATTTGACTTTTCTTTTTTTCTTTTTTTTTTGGCAGAAGCAACAGAGCCAATATTGCAAGGAAGCTGTTGATCTTGTTATCACCTGCCCAATAAGCTGAAAAGGCAGATTGGTGTTTGAGGAAGGGAAGGAAAAGGAGGCACAGATATATTAGTTTTTGTGACAGGGTTGACCACAGTTTAAGGTGAAGTTCCACTTAGTGTTGGCGATAGGCAATTATATATGTTGATATATATATATATATATATATATATATATATATATATATATATATATATAGTTATAGTTATAGTTATAACTATATAGTTATAGTTGATATAGTTTGTATCTACCACTAGATTCCCCCTTTTTACAGACAAGAAACAGTTTCTTAGACATTCCTGTCATACATGCTAGACTCTAAATCCTTCCACTCTGCTCTATCGACATTATTTGACTTTTTTCCACCCTTCTCTCACCATGTATCCTTTTTTGTTTCTCTAGAAAACTTCATAAACACAACAAATACACATCACCCACAATACAAACCAGTATGGATAGTGAAACAATGGGTGGTCTAGTCTGGTGATCTGCTTAAGGTTAAATATCTGTAATCTCAACTAAATTTTCATCTGCACCCCCATCCCACTCTCTACTTTTACCTTTAGTCTTAGCTTGTTTCTTGCTCCTCGCTAAGGAGCAAAGTACTGCTAATGTTATTGTCAACACACTGATTCTCTTATTGAATGAACTGATCCAGCTTCCATAAAAAAGAAGACACTTGGAGTTTTCCCAGCTTAAATTTCTCTTCAATCTCTCTTGTAAAGATGTTATTATAGCCACATCAGTCATGGTCCTTTCTTTTTTCCACAGTCTCTACAATTTCCTATCAACTTATCATGTATTAAGTAGTCACCCCAAATAATTAAATTGTGATGAATACCCAGATTTAAGTTATTGATAAAGACCTTTTCATTGTTTGCAATAACCAAACATCCCTGTTAAATACGTTTTGCCTGTGTTGTTTCATGATCAAGCTAATTTCTAGAATTATGGGTGGTAGTCTACAGGCTCAGGAAAAAAAAACATATACTGTAGTAGTACTAATACTGATATTCCTTCAATTACTAATTTAGGGCATTTACTAGTCTATAAAGCACCTCAATACGACCCTCATTCCTTGTATTCTTAGTTGTAAGATGAAAGCTTCTGCATGTGTTTCGAAACACTTAACTGCTCATATACTTAGTAATGTATAGTAATGTGAAAGATAAAGCTGTTATAAAGAGAGCCTTGCTTTTGTCTGGATATAGGTGTATTTTTAGTGCTTGCAAAGGAACTGTGCGGTCATTGTGACTTGAATGAAGTGTTGAACTGGTCAATGCATCCGGCAACCTGTGGCCACAGCACCTGAAAGACTAATAGTGGCAATTGGCAGGTAAACTCTGCTTTGATGAGGCCAGGTGGAGACTCCTGTGAATCTATATAGCGCCTAAGCTGAAGGGATGGAGAAAGTGAGGCAGGCAGGCTTACCAGCTCTGTGCCATCAACACATCAGTGGCTTAGCCACCAGATTAATGGCCTCCGAGTGGTCAGGGCCACAAAAACTACTCAGCTCTGATGTCTGTGTTCATTGGAGCTGTACATGAAAGCAAGCTAGGGTGAGACAGATGAGGAGAAGGGAGGAGGTCTTAGGTACCAGGATGAGTACACAGTGACTTGTCTTCTGTTTGGGTTTGGCCTACAGAGTAGAGTTGTGGGACAGATACATTTTACTGAATGATGGATATGTGGCCCTGGCTGTTGTTTAATTTCTGTTGCCTTGTAATGTTCCACTTGTATGACCAAAAGGATGTTTAAGTAGCAAAATGTCACAATAATGTAAGGGGTGTTAAGCAATTTTATATACAGGGCTTGTATTTAGAATTATGGTAATTGAGCACATTAAACATCTGACAACATACAAAGCTCTTTGCCTAACTGTCCAGTCTGTTGGGTTTGTTGTTTGAAGGCAGCCAGATTCTAATCCAAGCTTGATTTACAGTTCTGCAGCCATTTTAATTGCCCCTAAAGGCACAAAACATGTGCTGTTTTTATTTTACCTAGCATTTTCTTTGTTTTAGCAAATCTGCCCTTAAGGTCTTTCCATTTTGTACTCCATCAATTACTGTTGAATTGCAGAACTTCAGTAATTTCTCGCCTGGATTTCATTGGCTGTTTGTTGCTGTTGATGGGTCTTTGAGATGCTGATGCCTGCAATCATGCTTTCCTCAAAGTAGTCTATTTTGGATGGGTTATCTAGCACAAAATCTGACATGAAATAGTCTGTGCAGTGAAAAGTTAGCCTCACCTCTTTATGACCACTATTAAGGCTTGAGTGAAAATGAACCATCCACCATGTGGTCAATTCTCTGGGTAGAATGTTTATTTGAAGCAGTGAGGCCTCAGATGCATTTTCTGTTGTGCCAACAGAGAATATTCATCTCTTCCTGAACTTAATGGCACTGGTTGTCCATCCATGATTTGGCTAATTGCTGTGCGCTGGAGTCCAGGGTTAGAACTGGGAGCTGTAAATCTATCAGTGTTATGCAGACAATGTTTTCTCCAGATGTAGAAGAAAAGATTTCATCCTTTTGTAATTAAGCGGTGCAGCCCAGGGTGTCATGCGGTTTTTATTGGGGCCTCTGGAAAATATCATTTTGCACCTTGTTTTCTCATCATGCCTTTTATTCTTCAATACAAAAGATGGAAAAAAATGAAAAGATGAAAATGAAAAAAAGCAGCAGAGAATAGAATCTCTTGTTTAAATTATTATATGGAAATGACTACGTGGTGATGTAAGAGGTATGGGGAGTGTGGGATGGAAGCTCAAAGGGGACAAAGGCATAGTCTTGGAACCAAGGCAATTACATAGTCCTTCAGTTGAAGAATATCAGGAAAAAAAGTCCTTTTTTAACACCAGGAATGTTCCCAAATGTTATCTTTCCCACGGGTGTCGTCTTCTACACCTGTGTTCTACTTTAAACTTACTGCGGGAATAAGAGTTGGGGAAAGTGATAGTGACTGAAAGAGAGGGAGACAGCTTTAAGAGTTGGGGACAAGAATGCTCTTCAGCTTTTCAAGGGCGCCGATACTTTATGGCCTTCACATTCCTTCATGACAAACTGATGCCCAGAATAGACAGAGTGGTGTTGGAAGAAAAAAAAACTTTAACTATCATGCCTTTAAGCTCCACCCTCCACATATCATCTCCGTTCCTTGCTCACCTTCACTTCACCCTGATGTTTTTATGTGGCAAACCTCAGGGTCACACTGTCTGAAGTTTTTCTTTACTAGCCAAAGCTGGTGAAAGCGAAGGACTGAAGTGCAGGATTTTGTTCAGTATAAGCAGTTTCACACATTTGTGTTTTATAAAGTCCTCTTCAATCTCATGCTGATTTACAGAGGCCTCTTTCCTCTGAGATCTCTTCAGAGAAACAGACAGCAGAGGAAGTCTCCATAGCCACTGAACTCCGAGGCTCACTCCTAGATCATATACTATCCCTCACTGCCTTCCCTGCCCGCCCCACAAACTATTTTTTATAATGTCAACACATTCAATCAACACTGAAATTAAGGACTGCTGAATAATTCAAACTTGAATCCTCCCTTCATATGGCCTATCTCTGTCACCAGATAGGAATTTCCTTAATTTATGCTTGTTAGGTTGGAGTAGTCATGTTGAAATAATTTGAACCATAAGGACTGTCTGTGCAGCTACTGTTTAAATGAGAACTCTGGGAGCTGTTAAAGTTTGAACATGAAATTGTGAGATCTGGAATGCAAATTATTATTCAAATGATCAATGTATTAATTTGCATGCTGAAAGGCGCAAGGGGGGTGGAGAGAGAGAGAGAGAGAGAGAGAGAGAGAGAGAGAGAGAGAGAGAGAGAGAGAGAGAGAGCATCTTAATAAGTTCAGTAATGCAAAGTATTTATGTGTTGATGTTGCAGGAGTAAGGGTGTATTAATTTTGCAGTTGTGAGTTCCAGTGTGACCTAAATCTCTCTCTCTCTCTCTCTCTCTCTCTCTCTCTCTCTCTCTCTCTCTCTCTCTCTCTCTCTCTCTCTCTCTCTCTCTCTCTCTTTCTCTCTCTCTCTCTTTCTCTCGCCCACATACACGTATCTGTCACTAGCATGACACATTATCATCATTTCACACACATGCATTCCCTCTCTTTTCTAATATATTTACCCCTTACTGTACTTATCAAGAATAGTCTTCCCACACAATTTAGATATTTTCACCTTCATGTTTCTTGTTCTTTTTGAACTTTTGGGGAGATTAAATGTCAAAACAGCAGGAGTTATGGGATATTAAATAGACTTAAAACATACACTTAAGCCTTAAGCTGTTGAAACTGTTGAAGTGAGGAGCCATATAAAGGAAAACCCTTCAGAACATGAAATTACTCAGATCCCAAAACCTGGTCTGTGTACTCTGATTTTCTACCATCTTCTCTTACACATCAAATAAAGCTTATCATTCAGTGTTCCTCCATTTACAACTTTGTCTCCTTTTTCTAAGGCTCAGTTCCTAGTCTGCACTGTCATCACTGACTGGTTGGGTAAAAAGGATGGAACAATTCAGTGATAGGTCTTTTGGTATTTAGGATTATATTTGATCATAGGGGATTCTTGATTCTTTGAGTGGTCTATTTAAATCAGGAGATAGTTTCTGACTGAGCAGCCTACAAAGATGTGCACTGTAAGATGAGGCCTGATTGAAATGTCTAGATAACATAAAATGGGGGAGAGTGTACTGTATGTGTTGTCAATTTCATTCTAATAATTTATCATTTAAGTATCGAGTGGCTTATTGTAGAATACTAACCACGAGTAGTGCATGTAGTTAAGAGAGATCAGTTCTCACATCTGGAAGGGAGTTCAGGGCTTTTTAAATGAGAGATCCAGCATTGGAGTATTCCCAGTATTCAACTTAACTTTTAAATCATTAAACATGATGAAGCCATCTCCACAAAGTCAGGGGTTTATATACAAAAATCAAACCCCATCTGCCATCTCTGATCAGAAGCAACAGCCATCAGGCCAGGGTTACCAAGGCAGAACAGGAAAAGCCATTAACTGCCAATCACTGCATCGATCGACAAGCCAGTCCACCACTACCATCCCCTCTCTACCCCCTCCACCCCCTGCCCACAGACACACACATACAGTTTATCAGCTCTTACTGTACACTGCAAACACACACATACTCACACACATACAGACTTGCATAAAACTCAACCACATTTGGTAGAATTTGTCTCTTTCCCGTTTTAACCATATTATCTTTTAAATTATCTAGAGTATAGACTGCAGGATCAACATTCTGTTCAGTTTAGATAAAGGTTGTCTGACTTTTTTATATTGGCTCAGCAACCCCAATGTGTTACGTGAAGGACAGTCAAGATGCTGTTCAAAAGATATTTCCTTCTGAGCATAGGTTTGTAATCTCCTCATTACCGAAATGCATCTCAGTAAAGTCCATCGGCCTGTCAAAATGAGAGTAGTCACATTCTGCTCAGGCTCCCACCACATTTTTGGAGTCAACCCTCAGATAAAAAGGGAACTAATAGAGTCAGCGAAGGGCAAAAAGGAAAAAAGAAGATTGATTTTATTTTCTCCTCCATTTTCAGTGGTGTCGCTAGATCTGAGGGCCATTAGAAGAATATTTACCTACTTCCCAATTTAATAGAGATGTTGTATATCAGAATGATCTGGATCAGAGGTCAGGGCTGGGGGGAGCAATTAAAGCGTATGGATCCAGAAGCTCTGGGTCTGTCCCATTGTGTGTGTTGTAGGCAGAAACAGATAGGTGAGCTTAAAGGGAGGCAGAGGGAATATGTATTGAACATGTAAGTATTAATTTATTGAGCTTTGTTACAGATGAACTAGTGATGCATTAGTCAGGGGCACGAATGCATGCTTGTGAGAACAAACCACATAAAGCGAACAGTTACATTGACATGCATGTTTTTTCTCTTAATTATGTGCATATAGTGCACTCACATCATACTTGTATAACTATTATGCATCATTTCATAGGTTTAACCAAGAATGTATGCTACTTGTCTGTAATGGTGCCATATTTTTGTAGTTTTCCCTTTTATTCATACTAAATGCGCTGTCGCTCTTATTACTCGGTCTGGATAGGTCAGCCTTTTCTGGGGCCACACAATAGCCAGAGACAGAGCAGATATGATGGATGTGGCCTGGGGCCTATACTCTCGCTCTGCGTCTGCGGTGGCCTCATACACACATCAGCCACAGGGAGAGGGAGGGAACACAGTAGGGAGGGAGGGAAGGAGGGCAGAGATACAAACCAGACCAGCCATTTTCCTCGTTCCGCTCATAAATATTTGTGTGGCTGATTTATAAACAGTGGAGCAAGAGAGGAGATCAAAGTGAACTGTAACGCTTATATAAAACTGGGGCTTTTTCATGACACTGCCCTACACACCATGCTCATACCTATTAAAGACAAAGCTATATATCATGAGACATATTGGCAAGAGTACTGAATGGCCACTCACACTCTGAGAGCTTGGTCTTCACCCAGTTGTGAGTCTAGTTCTTATAGCGCTACCCTCCAAGGTTCTCAAACACTAGTTAAAGGCCATCAGTATGTGTTATAGATAAAACTCAACCTGCTCTCAGCCTGTGTAAACTCCCCCGAGGTCAGTGGCTTCTTAGATGGATTTTAAATGGCTGTAGTAATGCCAGGCAGTCATATTAAAACATAGCAGCGCATTGAAGAGTCACTGTGTCCTGATGGCGGTAGAGTAGTGTTCGTCACAGTAGACAGCTGCACATGCTGATTCTGGCAACCAGCTGGTCAGACGCAACACAAAGGCCAAGTCTCCTGTACAGCAGTGAGGAGGGATTAGGGTGGGGTGAGGCAATGTGTGTATACTGTGTATGTGTGTGTTTGTTGGAGTAGAGTACTGGCTTTGCATAACTTCATGTGTCCAAATACTGGCAGGCATACACACACACATCCACCGTTATAACACTTCAGGCCCACTAGGAGCAGAGACATTCTACACCTACAAGCAGTGTTTACCAAGTGCCCCCCAAAACATACATACACATATATATCTCCTGTCCTACCCCAGCCCCCACCCCTACCATTCATTCCCAGCCTGGGTGCAAATGTGGGGGAGCAAGAGGTGCTCTCTTCTGCCTCTGGCCCTCTCCCTGATTAATAACAGTTATAGCTGGCAGATGCAGAGGAGCGCCATGAAGATGGCTGTTCACTGACCTCTGTGGGAGGAAGAATAGTATGGGTAATGGGAGAGAAAAGAAGGCCTTTTTTCAATGGTGATTCCCCCCTTTGTCCACCAGCAGGACAGGGTGTGCTCAGTGTGGAGAAGCCTGGGACAGTTGCTGCTTAAACAGCCTGTCTCTCTGTCAGTCTGCGTGAATGCCAAGAGACATCTGGTTCTCTAGCTGTGGGAACACGGTGGCATTATTTTTGTAGGCACTTCACCTAGCACTTACGTAACACAGCAGTTCAGGTATGCATTTGCTCTTAAAGGAGGAATTTTTGCAATGTGCTTTTTTGTACAACTATGTGGTTATTTTAATTATTGCCTTATGTATTATAAAGATATGATTTGACAATGCCTATCTGTGTTTACAGGATGTATTTACAGTCATTGAAAAAATACATATCCAGATATCTTCCTATAGCCCTCTCCAGTAAAATAAAGGAATGCTGCTATAATGAATAGGAGTCAGATAGTGCGTCCCTTGTCCTGTATGCAGCTGTATTTTTCCTTAAAATATGTTGTATATATTGCATATGTTGTGCGAGTGTGATCAGGTAGGCAGACATTGTAGGGGGGAGTCGAGAGAGAGAGAGAGTAGACCAGATTATTTTACCCCTGGTGTGTCTGAGTTTGTGTGCAGGGAGTTCAAAGTCCTGCTGAACATCAGAGGGCTGATGCTGAGTGAGGCTGACTAACTGCAGCCTGTGGTCTGGGAAGGGTTACTGAATTATTACTGATGGTTCCAGGGGTAACTGTCCGACCACAGGACTGGGGAATATTAATCATTTATTTGATTGTCCGCATGTGCTGATTAATCAATTTGAGTAGGATCTGCAGGATTAACTACCCTATTATTACCCTGTAAGAACAGATAAGAGATAAGACTTTAAAATATCATATTCCATTTATCATTTATTTTTAGGTCCCTGCTGATGAAGGTGAAATAAAAACTGAGGTGAGATTAGGCAGAACAGCAACATGGGGAAAGTGTTGGCACAGGTGGATAAGAGAAAGAGGAACGAGGAAAGAAAAAGTTTCTTAACAGCAGATTTTACTATTTCAGAAGATAGGTGAAACATATAGCTTTGTATTTCTTCAAACATGGCACAGAAAATCAGGTTGTGCAGCTGGGAGTGAGAGAGCAGAGAAAAAAGGGGGGGCGGGGAGACAAGAGGAACAGGAAGTTGATGGGAAAGTGATAGCTGTCTCCACCTGGAGTATAGCCTGAGCTGTGTGTTAAGAGGGAAGACAAAGCAAGGGAAAGGAGGGAGCTGCTGCTGTTGACTCCTACCTTGTTCTCTGGTTTAGGTAAGTTTGGCTCTCATACCGAGTATAGCTAGCTGAACTGATCCAACAATAGCACTATTCTTGTTTACCCCACTCACTATCTATTCAGTCTATAAATTCTCAATCTGCCAACTGTTTAATGTGTTATGTCATGTGGTAATGCTTTTGATTCCAACATGCCTCCGTTTGTAAATACAAGAGGCACTCAAAAGGCTGTGGTTTCTTTACAAGCATGGCGCCCCCGGCGCTTTGGTCGGGAATGCACTGAGAGGGAGAAGGATTGAAAGAGTAAGGCAGGGAGTGAGAGGTGGTTAGAAACTGTATACACTTCCCGTTGCTCTTCTGCCAACCCCTCTCCCCTCTGCCTCTGGTTGCGCAGGCAGGCAGTGAGTGAGAAATGTGAGAGGGAGGAGTATATTCTCTCTCCTGGCTGAACACAGCACTGTAATTATGCACTTTTCAGCAGGTTTTACCTTTAACACTTTCCTCCCGGGGTTGAGATTAGTGCTCACCATGCTTGATTTACTGCACAATTACTGAACAAGAGCTCTGTCTAATCAATAAACAGGAAGGGGAAAAGTGGTAGGCTTTGAAGTATAGTTTGAGATGTTTTGCACGATTGAGCAGTGTATATGGTGTAGCCAGTAAGGACAGCTTGGTTGTGATGCCAGCCTGTGAAATATCTATTATATCAGGCACGCCTCTTTGCTTTACCAGCTCTCTAAGCCTCTTTACAGTGCTCAACTGCTGGAGTGGAAAATGACATCTTTTTTTTCTGACCAGTGCTTAACACAGAGGTCAGCAACAAATTGTCTAATAAGGACATTCCTTCAAAACATTAGATTAAAATCACAAGTTGTCCTATAAAATTGGGGCTTAATGTGATCTTATAACTTATGGGCACAAGTTACATGAGAAGGGATACAAAGCACTCTTGTGTAGTAGCTTGCTATGCCCTGTATTGGATGTCCCCAGATGAGGCAGCCAACACAATGACCTCCATGATGACACTTGCTAATGGCATGAGCAGTTATTTTAGGAAGCTCCAGTGAACGGCCATCACAAGTCTTTCTGGGGCTTTGTAAAGCTTTTTGCCAGCATGACCAAAGCAATGGGCCTCTTCCAATTAGTCTGGTCTGTGTTTGATTTTTAGTGATGACAACTATATCTCAGCTGCAATTATGTTGCACTGGGAATGATGAGGGTTTAGGTTATTGATCCTAAATTGATCAACCTGATCAATGAGCACTTTTGTTTCTTTTTTTATGAAAAGTGTTATGTTTTTTTTTTCCTCTGGCTAATGAGCAGACCCAAAAGAATGCCCCTGTAAATAAATCTGTGTTACCAGGGCCCATATGTATTAGTGATAGAAATGGTTATGCTCATGGGGAAAGGGGGGGCACTGCTGAGTGCACCATTTTTCAACACAAGTGCGCTACCTCCCTGTGGGCATAGGTCGAAAGGCTACCATGGGTCATATGAAGACAAAAAAAAATCTAAATTGGGCCCTGTTTGGGGGGGGGGGGGGGGGGGGGGGGGGCAGACATCTGTGTCTTTTCTGCATTTTAATTATAGATTTGTAACTCAAAAAGGCAAATGCTTAATGTTCCTCTTTCTGAAGAATGAACAGGAAGGTTCAGAGGATGTGTATAATGAAAGTTATTGAACAAAGATACTAACACAACATAATCCAAATTGTGAAAGCAATGGTATTTGTCATGCCACTTAAAAGTATTTAGCTTTTTATCTGTAGTTTATAGTCTTGTGGACTGCACTGACAGTGCAATGTCAGGTTTTCAGCCTTTAAAGTTGCAGCTCTTTAGTTGCTGAGTACAGAATAGTTGACAGTTGAAGCTGGTGGGTGTTTGGTGTATGAATTGCTTCAAGAACCCTCAATAGCAGTTTCACTACAACAGGGTACTTCATGTTTCATGCAAATAAGCCCATATATAGAACCACTCTATATTTTCACCTCCACTCAACCCCACTCATTAATTTTCATTTTAAGAAGAGGACCTCTCAAACGCCATGTCGCTCCTTTTGTCATTGCAATGCTGCTAATAAAGATATCTGTGTAAGACTGGGTTAAATATTGACACTGGCTAAGCACATCATCACTGTTCTTAATTAGCTGCTGTCTCTAGCGAGCTCATGCGAGGGAAGTGCATGAACAACTAAACATTTCCCATCACAAGATCTCAAACACCCTCTCCCCAAAACACATTTCTATGAATTTTACATAAAAAAGGATACAAGATAAGTCATAAAACATACAGTGTTACAGCTATCACAGCCTTATTGCGTAGCCTGAAGCAGCAACCAATTATGTGGTAATGAAATATTTACACTACCAAACTGAGAACGCCAGGGGTGAAAGCTAGATAATACAAGCCTGAGGAGACTGTATTCTGTGTCTCCTCTCTGCCGTTATGTCAGCAAAAAGGTGGAACGGGAGATCAGCTAATGACAATAGGCTTAGAAGAAAGAGCGTGGGCAGACCTGCAGATCAGCAAGCATAGCTTCTGGTCATCCATACCGCTAACGGCACATTTAAGGGCTTTTTTTCTAGGTCACAGTAACCAACAAAGTGTGAAGAGGACACATAACCGTAACATTGACTCCACGTCAGACGTATTAGGTTTTACCTGCAGTGTATGCCAGTCCTTTTGACATCTGATGGCTACTTCCTCACAACGATATAGCAATGAATCTGCATTCACGGCAGAGTGTGATGTTTGTTCTTGAGGACTAATTGTGTTTGGGTAATGTTCCTGCTCTGAATTTAATTCTCACTGACTGCATTAATCATTACAAGTGGTCTTTGCCTGTATCTTAATCCAACACCCTCCTATCCCCTGAGTCACCATCTCCCTAACTTTTATAGAGCTCATTCCCCACTGTCCTCTCCAAACTATTTTTCATCCTTCGTCTCTGCCTAACAAGCTTTTTGCTGCCCACATTCAGAGCTGCTCCGCAAGGCCATGCTGCCATTGTCTAGCTGGCAAGTGACAAATGGGAGTCAGTGAGGTGTTGGAGACTCTTGTCAACTGTGTGGGTGCAGGGCTGCCTCTGCCTTTACCCTACTAACACAGCAGTGACCTGCAGTACAGCAAAGTTCAGATCTAGGTAGTCAGTCATCTTGTTCTTATCTAGTATGCATACACACTTCTATTAACGCACCCTACAGTATATAGAGTAGGTCTGTTCAGACATCCAACAAGGTGTCTTTCATACATTCCTGAGATTTTCTTGTTAATCACATGGAAGTCATAGATGTGCAAGATGGCTCTGTTTGATTCATAGCTGTATGTGTTCACAAACTAGCATTTGATCAGGTGTTGTTTCGCTTTCCATTATAAAAATGATCTGTAGCAGGAAGCATATTTGAAAAAGCTGTGTACTTAAACATTCAATCCAAAGCATAGTAGTACAAAACTTGTGTCACATTACAGTAGATAGCTTGTACTAGTAGTACTTCAGATTTCAATCTTTTTTTGTTGGCCCAATTTCATAGCCAGAGGACAGGGAGTTGTTTTTAGTGTAATATTAGTGGCCTCTGGATGCAGTCATCTTTGTCTTTGACTACTCATATACTGGGGTGAAGTATTGAGAAGTTCAGTTGTTTCTGTAGCCTTTATTTTTTAGTCCCGGTCAGCCAAACGACATGTTACAGCACAAAAACCTGTTCCTTTCCTACTGGATGACATCAGATATTATTTGTAATAACTGATGCAATGCACAAGTATTCAAAGTCACAATCTGAACGCCTCAGCCTGGTCTGTACGTCCTGTTTTGCTGAAAAGAAAATCAAAAAATGTTCTTGTTGTCACCGCTGTCCAAAATGGAGGGTTGTGATGTTGACGCAGTGCTGTGGGTAATGGAGAGAAGGGCCAGGGCAAGTCCTGATTTGCCCCATTCAGCTTCCAGATGGTACCTTGCCAGTACACATGTCATCAAGTGGCTGTAACAGTTGTTTGGGTACCCCCATGGCTCCACCCTGCTCTCGCCTCCTGCAGGCAGACTTATTGTACTGCAATTTTGGCAAGCTCCTCCCAGCATGGCTTTCATAAAAGCACCAGGAGGTTAAGCTGTTAATTAGCTACTGAAAGAGGAGGGCAACAGCTTGCTGTTAATTTGCTTTACTCTTTTTTTTTTTTTTCTTATTTGGGGATTGACATCATTTCCTGCCTGTTTTGGAGTCAATGCTGTGTGTCACAAAAGCAGGGCCTAACTCATTACGAAGGGGGAAATGTGTTTATCTGGCTACGATTAGAAGTGCACATTATGTATGTATAGCCATGCTTATCCAAATGTTCTTAATGAGAGAGACCCTGGACGCCAGTGTGGGGCTCCTGTGGGCATAGGCCCAGGCTCGTTATCACCACACAGGGCATTGATCTCTCTACCGCCCGCTTGCTTATCCTCCTTCTCCTACCCTTTCAAAGACAGTGACTCGCACATGAATTATGTGGACACATTGATCAGCTGATTGAGAGCTATTGTTTAGATCCCTGGGTCATTATTGAAGGAGGGATTACCCAACTCTTGTTTTGTGCATGCGTATGGGAGAGTGTATTACTCAGCTCCTTGTCACAGTACATACTCCCCTTGGCTCACCTTAGATTTGCAACTGCTACACAAATGTGCACACGCATACACACTTAAATGCACACATACGGAGCACATACAACAGCCTACACAATCAACATGGACCAAATGACTGCCTGCATTGATTGCCTTCCCTCTGCAATTATGTTCCCATTGTTTACTTTCCAGCATCTTACTCATTCAAATGGAATTCAATAATTATTGCTTTATTTAATGTTAAAGTAAGTAAGAGTGGTGGGTGTGGAGCACCAGTAGCTGTATTGTCTTTAAGTGTCTCTATGACCCCTCCCAAGCTACTCTGTTTCATAGACCTGTGTTAAGTCATCCTCTCCAAGGACACCTAAAGTGATCCATCTTTACCTCGCTGCCCCCCCTTACGACACAGAGGTCCGTTTTGTTTCTCTCTTCCCTCCCAGAGACAAATATGCAGTCTGTTTTTATTCACCGCTAGTGATGGATCATTTCTACAGCAAGGCAGTAGAGGAAGCAACTTAGCATACTTGGAGATAGAGGGACAGGATGCGGTGGAGAGGGGGCAGGAATTTAGGAGTAAAGGAGAAGAAAGGACAAGGGTGGGGATGAGGTACAAGAAGCAGTAAGTAGGCAGATTGAGCCTAGAATACGCAGTCCTCTCAGCCACAACCTAACTTTCAGGCATGTTGCAGCTTGCAGTGGCTAATTCAAAGCAGCCACCACACTTGGCACCCAGTGGGGCCTCTGTGGTTGGAGCTGTTGTTCGTGCTGCTAGCAGACCTGGTATCACAGGCCAAACTGCAGACACTCACTGACTCCAGTCACTCTGCTTTGCTTTGCTAAATAACCAGCTTACGTTCCAGGGGAATCCCAGAGTGCAGATTTATGAGAATCAAGTCCCCAACAAATCTCTGCACATGTACAAATACACTGCTGCTGGGAAGAAAGGGGTCATTCGATTGAAATGTTTTCATTCTCTGGACCCTAAACCCAAACTTAATCCTCATCATTAAAATAAACTGTCTCTAAATTTAACCGTATCTTGATTTATACACTTTACAATTTGGCTGCAATTGGGCAGCTACCTTTTCAGATGTTCTATTCTTTTGGATTTAATTAGGATACAATGGCATAGTAATAAATACTGTACTGTACAGTACAGTATATACAAACTGTGGCCA
Organism: Scomber scombrus; assembly: GCF_963691925.1. NCBI lineage: Eukaryota > Metazoa > Chordata > Actinopteri > Scombriformes > Scombridae > Scomber > Scomber scombrus. Next base: position 19,870,935 of record NC_084970.1, read on the forward strand.
ATTGTCACACAGTGAGATGTAAAACTGTGTTTTTCAGCTCAAAACGCAAATTACATTGTCCCCTTAAGATCGAAATACAGTTACCTCATTGGTTGTAATTGCTGCCATGACATCACTGTGTTTGTATAACAAAGGTGTTTCTTGACTTATTCTAACAAGTCTTAAGCCTGGAACTTGTTTGTACATTTTTTCTCAGCTGATAGAGAACACCTGACTTCTACCTCTGTGATTTTAGAGGATATAATCTTCTCTGAACAACTGGTCTGCTCTATTGCAGTGCATTGCATGGCTTCAGGTGTGAATTGTGGTTTTATAACCTGTGTAAGCTTCCCATTGCGTATGTGTGCACACACACATACACACACACAGCGAGACACCAGCTTTTAGTGCAGAGAATCAGGGAGACAACTACAAAGCAATATCCAGGCAGATACTCACTGGCTCTCTCATAGAGGGAATTTAGCAGCTCTCTTAGAATTGATAGCTATTTAGCTCACAGATAGTCATCTGTTTTAATGCATTAATTTTGTATTAACAGCATTGCCAAATTTAATGGTGGAAATTAGGGTATGATCATAATGGAATGTGGCTGTGTGTGTAATAGTGTATGTGCATGTATGCATGTTTGTGTGCGTACATTTCTGATGTTCTTTTTGTCTATACTTTTGGATGTGTTTGTTGCATGTACATGCTGTTTTATACAGCTCCAGTGGGAGCCATTCTTTGGAATTACCGACTCTCTGTCTCCCTTCCACCCTTCCAGTAATACCCACCTCCATCTTGTGTTAGTTGGACTCTCTCAGCAAACACACTGTTTTGTGTTAAAGGTGCACTTTTACTTTGCATTTAAGTGGATGGAAATGTAGATGTATGCTGTGCTCTGGGTGGGTGGTGAAACTGATACAGGCATGTATTGCCCACTCAGAGGGCAAGGTGCACTGTAGAGTTGTGTGAGAGAGAATGGGGTGGTGCCCACACCGCCCCTGTCCCTCTTTACCTGAAAAAGCACAGAGCACTGCTTCAGCCTCCACAGAAAGAGACAAGGTGCTCTATTGGAAGAGAGGCTTGACAAATCGCCATAGCATTTTTCAACAGAAAAACCACTACAGTATAAAACAAAGCTTTGAAGGGAAGATCAAATTGAATATGTTTTAACACATTGAAATGTAATTTACAACATTGCTTAACATCTATAAAACAGTGGATAGTTGTAGTATCATTAAGGGACATCTAACCAACTCAGTTTTTACAGTAGCAAGCTAGCAAGGACAATGACAACTCACCAATTAAAGAAAATAAAATCAGTTGATGTATAAATTACCAGTTTGTAACTTCCTTATATATATTAAGAAAAGTAAGTATATTTTGGAAGCAATTTCTCCCTTTTCTCTCTTTAAACACATTTTAAGACATCATTCATTTGTCTTTGTAATCATATCTGTAAGATCAGACCACACATACAGTACATTCACAGGCATACAAGCATGTCTCCCATGCCCAATTGTTGTCACACTTGGCTCAACTGAATCCCCTATATGGCTGCTGTAAATTCCCAGACAGTTCAGTGGTGTTGAATCCATGCCACTGACCCAGCCAGCCCTCCCCCCATGCTCCACAGCTCCCCCTCTGTTGGGGCCTCGATATGGGTGCTTAGAAACCCCAGAGCCAGGCAGACCAACTCCTTCCAGCCCAACATGACTTTTTCATTAAGCCGCCAAATTCCTGCACTCCAGTTGGAGGTGATTTATCAACTAAGGGCTTCACTGCAGGTTCATAGGAAACAGACATAGGCCCTGTCTCATGCATTATTATGTTTCACATTCAAAGTGTGTACATATGCATGTGTGTGTGAACCAGAGAGGGAGATAGACTGCGACTGTACTGTGTCCATACTCTATTTGCGCTCTGATCCCAGTCTTTCTGGGGAATCCACTGAGAGTCTATGTTTGAGAAAGTTTGTGCGTGTGATGATCAGAGGTTTGTTGTTCTCATGGGCATAGTCTGCTTTCTCTGGCACTGTGTTGTCATTTTGGCTCAGTTCTAACTGGAATACTGAATGAGCAGGGGCCACCTCACCGATCACTCTTCCCTGGTTTGATCTCTTACCTCGTTTACTGACTCTGAAATGCCCCCGACTGCCTTGGGTCATGGCCAGTGCAGAGATGGTGAAAGTAGTGGTTTACAGGTGTAACCGTTTGACACTGTAGACAAATCTACAAGCAGTGGGGCAAGCCAGTTTTGGCCCTGTTGAGGCCATCTTCCTGGCCAGTCAGGTTTATAGTGAATTATGGCCGATTCTGGGGCAGGCGGTCTCAGGTTTACTCCTATATAAACCCTGGGCTTTTTATGGGAAACTATAAAACTCCCAGGATTTTTTTCTACCTCTTGAGACTAGCTTTGAAGTTTCAGTCAGGTGCTGTCATTTTTTAAACTTGTCTTCTTGTAGATTTTTGGAGCCTTGAGTCATTTGCGGCAAGAACTCTCTTTTTTTAATTCAAAACATCTGCTATGACTAAAAGCAGTTAGCATGATGGATTTGGTGTTATCTATAACTGAATCTGTCTCTCAGGTTTCTCTACCTTACTTCTGATGCAATATGTGTGCACAGAGGAAAAGGAGGAGGGCTCCCACAATATCCAGCAACACCTATTCATGACATCATGGATGGCTTAAAACGAGGAGAAAAAGGAGGGCACACAGAGACACAGAGCCTTTTACAATCACCTAATAACTCTATTACACCGAGCTGTGGGGCTCACAAAAAGGAGGTGGGAAAAAACTCCTATTCCTTTTCCTGGAAGCGGTGTCTTAATGCACATTTTAGATGTAGAAGAGAGAAATATGAAACCAAACAGAATGAAATACAATAGCTCTGAAAACCCCATAGCAATATTACAATATTGCCAGAAAATTAAACATTAGGAGAAAGGGACAAGAGCATTTTAGGGAGGTATAATATTGTTATGATTGTTTTTCCCCAGCCTGTCAACACCTGATTTAGATGTAATGTGGTTAAATGTCTAATGTTTCCAATGCCAGCCAGCCATCCAGTGCAAGACAAGACAGTTCAGTTTCTTCTTGATAACTCGTTGCTTTCCAACCTTTTAACTGAGTGTGTGGGTGATATATAAGGTAAATGATTACAGGGAGGTTTATACTCTTTTAATGCAGAATTGGTAATTAAATCCTGGTCCAGGGTCTCTCTCATTAATACCTGGTTAGAAATAGTATATGCTAATGTTTAGAGCATTCATTCACTGTTCAATTCCAATTATGTTTCATTGTTTTTTATTGTGAACAACAAATTACAATATGCTGTTCACTTCTAAAGAAATGTGTCTCACAGAGGACATGAAGGCCAAAAAGATTAGACTAACAACAGGAAAACTTTTGGTGACTGACTGATTGCAGCCACAGAAATCCACAGCAAGACTCCAGAGTTTGATGTAGGAGCAGCACATGACAGGAATGACACAAGTGGCCATACCGAGTCTAGGGCTTTTATTGTAAACATGTAGAAACAATCAGTGTGATGCTTTAGGATAATGGTCAATAACGCTGTTGCTCACACCAGGCCTAGCCATATTGTCTTGGCCTTGCATCATTGATTGAGCCATGCAGGAGGTAATTAGACTGGGGCTCTGTGGTGTGACAAGAGGTTGTGGTGGTATGGTGTCACTACAGGGTATTAGGCATGTTGTGACATTGCAGAGAGTGGGCTTAAGACTGGACTAGGTCTGCTGTTGAGTCGTGGAGGAAGTGCTGGGGTTGACAGGTCAATACTGTTGCTGATTTCCTGTCCTCTGAAGGTTGTCCTCCTGTTGCGGAATGTTCCACTTTCTTTCAGAATGCACTCAGTCCCCCTCCTGCCTCTTCGCCACCTGAGTTTGCCTTGCTTTCTCTATGAGAGAGCGAGGATTTAACTCACCATGATCAATATTTAGTATCCCATGCGTGAAACAGGCAGATGTTTGGAGTTTCCTTTTCAGAGACGCAAGGCTTCTGTTGAGTGAAGGGGATCAATGCTCCCTTCTGTCTGTGAGGCTGCAGACCCACGGCTTCTGAAGGGTGGCTGATGCGATTCCTGCCTGCCCTAGGGCTCCTGAGATTTGCTTGCCTCCCAGGCCTCTCCTGTCCTGTTAGCCCACTGATACAGACACTCACGCAGACAAAGTGCGCAGTCCAAACAGTTGTCCTGAAGTGGAAGAGGTCTGGATGTTAAACAACAGGGCTGTGATTGGGAATTGATTTGTTCATTTGCCAACTGTGTGAGTGAAAGTGAGTCGGTGGTGCCTAGCCAGCTATCTGCCATCTACAATAACCTCTTTCTCTCTTTTTCCCTCTCTCTTTCTGTCTCTCCATCCCATCCCACAGCACCTGCAGCAGCATGAAAACGCGGTAGAGGGTGATGCCTGCTACTACCATTGTGTGCTGTGTAACTACTCGACCAAGGCCAAGCTCAACCTGATCCAGCATGTGCGCTCAATGAAGCACCAGCGCAGTGAGAGCCTAAGGAAGCTTCAGCGTTTGCAGAAAGGCCTGCCAGAGGAGGAGGAGGACCTCAGTTCCATCTTCACCATTCGCAAATGCCCCTCTTCAGACACAGGTCAGAATTTGCTCCTGTGGCTGTTTTAGCATCTCTTTATGTGTGTGTTTGTGTGTATGTCTCTCTGTCTTTGCTTTTTGCTGATGATCTCTACTTTTGCCTCTCTGTCTGCTTTGCACACATAAACATACATCTATTTGTTCCATTGACACACTTATTATGCTTCAGTTTTCCAAACTGGTAATTTTTGACATTTACATCCCAATATATTCAACATTTATTTGAATGGATAACATCTATTTAGAAAATACAAAAAACTATATATTATTCTATATATTTCTCATTACTTTTTCTTGGTTGGTTTGGTTTAAAAAGGATCATAGAGGTGGTACAGCTATAACTGAAATACACAAAACCTAAAACTCAACTATACATTAGTATTTGTAGACACAAAGTATTTTTTAGACATAGCATAATGAAATTCTAAAAAGCATAGGAGGGATGACAACATTTCAGAGAAAAAAATATTTAATTAAAAAAAAAAGTAACTTTATTTTTCATATACATTTCCATAGAAATGTTCGGTATTTTAGGCTCATATAGTTTACACAAAAACAGCTACAAACCCTGCCTTCATCATTCAAAGCAGAGGCCCTTGTCAGTGAGAACTACAGAGCTGTCCTCTTTAGTCACTAAAGACATATTGAGACAGAGCATTAAGGCCAGAGGAGGAGGAGTCGAACAACAGCAGCAGCTGCAACAACAACAACAACAACACCAAACACCAAGAAACAGACACAGCTACAACAACAGTGGCATGACAAAAACAAAGTGCCCAGACTGCTCATTTATTATGGACTGATTAGGAAGACTGAGCTGTGGTCAATTAACACTCTTTCTTAGTAGAGATTTGGTTTTCTAATCACTTTAACTCCTGTGCCCTGACAAAGGGGCTCTATTGTGTATCCCTCCAAGAGGGAACCATTACTGCCCTCGCACACATACTTGCTGTCTGTGTTATGTAGGGAGAAAAAAAAAGGCCAGCCTGTGAAGACGCTTTGTTCCAAGGAGGCAGGGATAATGAAGCCAGCGGCCGGGAAATTGCGCAAAAGGCAGTCACAGATCTGAAGCAAATCATTAGAGAACATATTTAGCAGAGCAATTAGGGACAATTAAGCTTTCTGCTCGCTGCACTCCAAATATGTTAATGACTACAGTACAGTGGACAAGTGAACATGCAAAGGCAAGAAGAAGGGCCATTTAGGTTAAAAGGGTTGGGGGGTTGGGAATTTACTTTTTTTGTGTTCAGACAGGAGTGCAATTGTGCTGTTTGCAAATACTTTTTTTCTCTCTTTTTCTCAGCAGATGTGTTTATCAATCTTTTTTTCTAGTTTAAACTTTGATGTGCTAGATGCCCATTTTTGTACCAGGCAGGGGGGATGCAAGCCTTAGGTTAGGTAATGGGTCAGTGCAGAGAGGCCACTGTGTCAATGCATGTTCACACACATGTAGACAGACATAGCTCCCCTACAGACCTTCATCAAATTACAATAAACCTCACTTACTGAACAGCAACAAAATGTAAAAGGAACTGAATTTTAAGTTAGAGTTCAGAGTTCAGAGTTCATGTCTTAAAAGTGTGATTGTGTGTTTTAATGATGTCATGTGCCTATTGGGATTGCAGTTAATACCTTTCCCTTGCAGAAGTGCTGCATCTCATATACTGTTTTTTTGTACTATTAATTATATTCTTCATACCATAGATAAAGAAAATCCATTCCATTCTTTTACACCAAGCTTCAGACAGGTGATCAAATAAAAACAAATACATTAAATAGGACCATAATTATTTATTAGAAAAAAGTGTAAACAAAGTCAAGACTAAGCATCTTGATCAAATTATCCCAATAACAATCATACCTCTTCGTCTATAATCAATAACTCAACTAAAATTGCTGACTCCACACCCCCTACTTCTACACTGCCATTTCACACCCCGAATGCCTTGTTTCAGCATCATAAACTGCCCCAGTCCACTTCATAGCCCCACCCCTGCACTAGGGCTGAACCATTCCCTCCTAGTGTAATATTTAATTTCCTCTCCGCTAGCTCTTCTGTGGCACATGGTTCTTTTTTGTGGTTGAGGCATAGTTGCTAAAGTGGTGGAACGTTCCCTGGCTTGTTAAAACAAAGTTGCCCCTGGATTTCTGGGTCACCTAGACAGTAATTCCCTCGCCTGCTGCTGTGCTGTGATCCTGTGAGTGGTTCTCTGCTTGTGTTAGGTTCTGGGCTTGTAGCTTGCCTGGGATTTTTTTACCAAAACATATGCTGCCTCCTTTCCGACCCAAAAAGCTCACAACTATCATTAAAGACAACATTATACAGAGAGGTAGTATAAAATGGTAGCATGACATAATTCTTACTGTCAAGTAACTTTTAAAAAGTCTTCTGAACTCCTCAACTGGACAGCCATGAAATGAAATGAGGCTAGTTTACATGTGATCTGGTGTGTTTTATGTTTTACCTTATGAGGATGCATCAAACACAGACTGGGGGCTTTGGTGCTACATATCTCCTCTGGACTGGCTGTCTGAGGAGGAGAGCAAGGGCAGGAGAAATTAGGTTTCTTTCCAATTAGACTAACACAGGAATAAAAGGCTTGCATTGTTTTAACACTTGCTCATACTGAAAATGTGCTGCTTAGGCATGTTGCTCTGTGGCTCCACCTCCATTTGTCTTCTTTAACCCTTTATCTATGGAGGGGAAACAAAGGAGGCCTCAGAGGGAGCCCAGCCCCACACAGCTGCCCTTGTGCAGAGAACACTGACTAAAACCTAGCACTGACTTGAACCAATGCACTCTCTCTGCCTTGTTAAGGATATCCGCTCATTACCGGATATATATTTTAAAAAATACATAAGAGACAAATATGTGACAGACAAAGGAAAAAGGGAAATGTTAAAATTGCCCTAAAGTCTTGTCTTTGTGAGGAAAGTTGATTTGATAGCACGAGGACAAGATTAATTTTATGTTTAGAGGTTATAGAAAAAAGGTAAAAACCTAGTGTCATGTTGATGTCAGATGTCAGATGCATGGTTGCGTCGCTATGTGTGTCAGAGAGTCAAAGATGAGGACAATAAGAGAAAACAATGAGGAAGGGATGCAAAGGAAGTGGGGGAAACGAGTTTAGGGAACTTGTGTGTGAGAGCTAGTGTGACACTTGAGCATACGATGACCCTATTTCGTATGAATGATGTTCATCAGGGCATATAGCTCAATGACACATTGAGGTTTCTCATTTCTTAACATTTAATCGACTAAAGTTATTTTTTGAGCATAGAACAGAATGAGATCATGCTGTTAAAAAGGGCAAAGTTAAATTGCACTGAGGGGTGGATGCCCTCCTGCAAGATATATTTGCTTTGCTTTAGTGTGTGTGTGTGTGTGTGTGTGTGTGTGTGTGTGTGTGTGTGTGTGTGTGTGTGTGTGTGTGTGTGTGTGTGTGTGTGTGTGTGTGTGTGTTTGTGTTTGTGTGTGTGTGCGCGCATATGAGAAATAGGGAGAAAAGAAAGAAAGGGGGGAACATTTTATAAGGTTTTGTAAAATATTAGTATTTTTCGGTGGCAGAGTACATGTGTGTATTTATATGTATGTGTATGAAGGAAGCAAAGATGGAAGCTGACAGTGTGGATTAGCTCCTGCTGTAAATCTGCCACAGTCACAGATGGCAGGCCCTTGATCGCTGGGCTGTGACGGCTTGGCTCTCAACGCAGGAGGAAATCCCTGTCTCTGAGCCTCGAAGGCTGGGAAGAAGAAGGCTGGGGCTGGGGGCGCCTGGGCAGCCACCAGTCATTGTCTATCGTCTGTGTAGACATAGAGGCCTGGGTATTGAAGGGCAAAGACTGGTTTGGGCTGAGGTTGTGTGTGTGTGTGGGGGGGGTTATCATACTTTGACTCTGCAGTTGTTTCATCCACCACACCACCGAGAGCTTGTAAGTGGAACTTAAGTCTCCAGTTTAGATCAGCGTTACTTTTAATGACCAGTTTGAGAAACTGGGCAGGGGAGCTGTGTGCATTATTAAATGGAAATGAGATGAAAGGATGCATACAAATTACTGCATAATAGTGGTATCCAAAATGAGATCCATCGCTTGTTTTGCTAAAAGGGGTGCGCTTTCAGGGTCACACACCTAATAGCAAGTCCTGTCCTGACAACAGAAGCATTTCTCTTCCCTCCCCGCATGAGTCCCTCTCCCTCTGTGCCTCATACATAATTCTTGAGATACTCATGCAAAATGCGTTGTGACATGGAAAAATGCACTAATTACGGAAATGCAGAAAAGTCACTCATAGTTTAGGGTTTCCACAACACCTTGCAGTTCACATGTTTCCAATGGTGACTGACAGGATATGTCAACATTCAGGTTGTCAGAATGGTTATACCAAATGTACAATGCATTATATTGAACCATGCCTTCATCCTTTTGTCTCTGCTTTTAACCACTTTCATGTGGCATATTTATAGGGTTTTACCCTCCCCTGCTATCATACTTTAGCTATCTGCATGTCCAGTGGCTAGTCTAAAGCTGTAAAAGCCAGGTAAAACCAGAGGTGTGCCAGGCCACGCTCCCATGGCATACAAGGGCCATAGTCTGAACTTTTTCTCCCCACGGACAAGAGCAAAACAGACGGCAGCCATTTCTGGAATGTCCTCCTTTATTCATGTCTGTTAAAATGCAAAGTAAACCTTTCCAGAAACAGGATATTGTAGCCCCTAACCACCAGACCCCTTCTACATGCCACATTATGGCCAATCTGAAAGTAAGTTGTATAGACAGACACTGCTGCAATGCGCTTTTAATAAAGGCTGTTATTGCCGTGGTGATGCAGAGTGGATATGAGGATGAGGACTGTGCGGGCCTGGATGAGAAGGGCCCCAGAGGGCCTGCAGCTCAGTCAGGCCTCCGTCAGTCGCCTGCCTTCTAATCCCTGTCCGAAGGGCATCTAGGCAGCATAGGAAATTGTTTGCTATCCGAAGAACGTGCCAGGAAATTCATAAATACATTACTTTTCATTTTGAAAATATTTCAAAAGACCAGACGTTTATTAAAAAGCCAAAATGATGGCTTTATATATTTTCCAGTTGTGTATCAGCATTCATATGACCTGCTGCTCTAACTAACATAAGCAAGTCTTTTCTTCACTGTATCCACTGCTTTATGGACAGGCTTGGTTTGAATTATTCTGCTGGCTCATCCTGTGATAGCAAATTAACCAGAAAGTCACTACTCTATTCTGGGATAGGCTGTGAATGAAAATGTCTTGTGTCCAGATTTTTACTACCTCTCCTAACTGAACTCTCATTCTTAAATACAGCCAAGCTTTTCCCCTTGGGCTGGAAGGTTGGTAAAGTCTGGGTCCATGCTGCCAGCCTGCCCAATATGTCTGGCTTAAAGGAGAACAAAAACATAGACGGTCTATACATTGAAAGACAGAGCTGATCAGAGGAGTGATCAATTGAATGAGGACAACTTGAGTAAGGCAAAAAAGTGAAAGCAATTGTCTCTTTAAAAAGAGGACATGAAACTTTGGGTAGATTTGCTCATGTTGTTTTCTCCTTGTGTGTGCTCCGTATGTTTTATGCCCTGTGTGTGTGTGATTTCACTGTCATTTATGCCATGTGGGTGTAAATATGTGCCAGATTTTATTTTGCAAACTCGCATAGCCATAAATGAGCACACACATAGGTGTCTGCACTGAGAATCAGGCCGTGTGTGGGTGCGAGAGGCTCTCTCTGTCATCAAGCCCATTTTCAGAGGAGACTGGCAGCACATTATAATATTGGTTTCCCTCTCTCTTGTCATTATCAGACACTCTCCTTGAAAGCTGATCCAAAAGATAGACAGTCCATCAGGAGACAGTCATCTCATTTGTACTTACTAAACGTGTTAATGAGTTCTATTTTCAGGCCTGGAGGCTTTGCTGCTGGATATTGGAGCAGAGGTGGCGATCGGTGGTGTGAGGTGCCGGATTGCAGGATCAGGAGGAGCTCAGAGGGAGGGGATGGAGGTAATGCAGTAGCCCTGCTGCCCCTCATGTCACTCATATGGAGTGACCACAGCCTCCACAGGGGCTGCCAGTCAGGGCTGAGGGCGAGAGGTCTGTGGTCAGACAGTAACAGACAGTGGAAGAGAGAATAGATTAGGTGACAAAGACATAATGGTTGTGATGGGTTTAATTATAGCAGCCTGCACGTCACTGTCATACAGGTACATGAGGTGAAGGAGAAACAAGTCCATTTAAGACAGAGGGGCATGAGATGCTGACTGATTTATATAAAATGTGTTTGATAGAGCATCGGGCTAATGCATTAATGCATAATGTTCTGTTTTCATATTTAGCTTTTTATTTTTAGTGCAGTCATATGTGAGTGTCCAATGCAAGTGGCTGACTTTTCTTTTTAGAGAATATGATGCAGGTTTTTTCAATCTAGACAAATACTGTTCCATGAGTGTAACTTACATGACTCTGCTGACTCTTCTAATACGATTATAATCACAAAGAGCCAGTTGTGAGTGTCACACAACCATCACACCCACTTCGGTTGAATATCCTTGTCAAAGAATGCATAGCCAGCACATTTTATACACATATTGAACATGTTGGTAAATTAACTTGCATGTGGTTGCAACACCGTACAGATACATTGTTTCTCTTGGCTGGCTATTTTTTTTTACTGTTAATACATAGTAGTATTTTATTTCCTCATAAGTTTTCTGCACAGTACTTAGTTGGACTTCCCCACACATTATTAAGGCACACATTATCATCTTACACCCAGCACGTTCTCATCTATGATATTGATTGTAGTGCAAGTGTATGCCAGGTAGTCTAAGAACTAGAACCAATAAATTGTTAAACACTTAGATTGCTTCATTTGTTACTATGTTTTGGTATTGGGTGAACAGTGCTGCTCGCTGTCAGAATTAGGCAGCTCAATTTGACCATAGGCAACATCAGAGAAGAAGCAGGGGTAAAGTTTGGGAACTATTGAGTGGAGGCTAGGAAAGTTTTATTTAGTCATTTTTAATAAGACTGTTTGTGCCCCCTAACCCCGAGAGAGCTGGTGGATCAAAGAGCATGATCTGTGCTATGGATGAGTTCACCCTGGGCCCAGCAGAGATGGTCGGCCTTGCTGACAGCAAAACAAAACCAGAGAGTGAAGGATGCCCTATCCAGCAGCATGTTGCCCTCACACTTCGAAGGCTCCATTAGAATAAAGGCAGATGAAACAAAGACTGGCTGAAAGCACAGATGTTGTGATTCATTATCCCATCTCTGATAGATAGGCATGAGTACGAAATAGTGTGTGTAAGTGTATGTTTTTGTGTGTGTGCCAGTACGCGTGTGTATGTTGCTTTATCTGCAAATGTATGTGATGTTAGTTATATTTGAATAGAACATCCTTCCAGAACAAAAAACATCATACTGCACAACATGCTCGTGCATAGACACACATGAAGCACACACATGTGTCCATGTTTTGAGTGCATTAGCAAAAAGAGTCCCCTGCAGTACCTCAACCACATCAACTAAAAGCAGCCAGGCAGATGGCAGCAATGAGAGAAGTGCAGAAATAATTCAATAGTGAACCTTTCTAACCTTTACCTGTAGGCGTGAGCACCAGTCATTGATTCATGCTGTGCCTGACAGTACACTACACACCACCTGAGGATGGTGAGAGGAGGGTGGATGAAGAGAAATGGATGAGTGTAGTAAAAAACACAAAATGATAATATGAGTGGGTGGGAAGCTCAACTGTATGCTGGTGATGGTTAGTGTATGACATAAAAGGGAACTTTCCACAGATATTGGAAATTATTTTGGACTAATTTTCAGAAATACTGCCACCCCCCTCCCGTATTGGCCCCTATGTAGATAAGTGGGTATCATCCACAGACAGAGATTCTCACACCACCTGAGTCCCCAAGCACCACTCTGGGGCTTGTGTCTGCCTAGTTCAGGAGAATCATCCTGTAGACCTAAAGTATGGCAAGACAGTGGTGATCTGGGAAGTGTTGTAAATAACACTGTAGTCAATGAGCATATCTCTTGTTGTGTGGTGGCTGCTAACTGGCAAGCAATGAGCCCTGTGAAGTCAAGATATTGAGGGAGTCTGTTTAACCAGATGCAATTGCCTGTCTAGAGACAATCTGAGACAAAATAGTATTTGTTTTGTGACAATCTTCGACATTCTTACTGTTTGACTGAGTCAGATTTATGGTGTTCCTCCTGGTCCAATGAATGGCCTAACTCTCACAGTCTCTCATTGTCTGGCTGGAAACGCTGCTCTGAAACTACTGTTTTATTAGTGGGCTGTGGATATGTTTTTCCCACTGTGCATTTGGATGTTGGATGAGCATAGTTATGAATTATATTTAAGTGAGTTATAACAAATGAGATACCAGGTTTTACTTGTAAATGCACACTGAAGAGATAAAGTTAACCATTCTACCATGAAGGAAAAACACAATTTTAGTTCAACAATATGATTTGGACCAAACTCTGAGGTTTGGAACCATAATCAATCCCTCAAATACCGGCAGCAGATTTGTTTTATGGACTAGCAATATTGTTTAATTATTTGCTCACAGTACACACAGTAGAACTGTCTGTCTGGCAAGAAATGCATCCTGTGAAACAAACATAAATACAAAGAGTTAGCACGTGTGTATTGCTGGGTAACAGACATCACAGTGCTCATTTTACTAAAACTGAAACAGCAAAGTACCGGATAAGTAGCCCTCTGTGTACAGTATAAGAAAAAGGTATGGCCTGTGCACACTGGTGTACTGAATTTCCAGTTGCTTTACTCATTACATTCAAAATGATGACTGCATATTTAGTCATTTATTTATAATGATATATATTCTTTCTATTCTTTTCATTTAAAACCAGATATGAGAGAGAAGCAAATATGTTGGAAACAGCAGAAAAACCCACCCTGACCAATTTGAAGCATTAAGATGAATAATCCACTGTTTAGAAAGCCAGCAAAGGTCCATTTTCATGCTACTTGCTCAGTAAGCATACAGGAGAGCATATCAAGTCAATTCAGCTGCGGTGCACTGCATAGTCAAGAGGGGAGGATATGCAATTTCTGTCCCCTTTTGAGTTAGCCTGCTATGTAAGACCAAGTACTGCAATAAAAAGATTTGCCAGTTTTCACTCAGGAGGCAAATGGACTTGTGTTTTTTAAGTTGTAATGTAATATGCATGGATTTGTTTGTTCAGAAAGATTCAGGTGTATTAGCTGTTAGTTGCATGTTGTTGATAATTATTAAAACAGAGGTGTGTGCCGCAAAAGGTTCATTATTTTTAGCCTTTATTTAAAAATGTAGTGGTGTTTATTTAGAATTTTAAAAATTATTAATAATTATTATATAAATACTCAGGTAAAACAGAATCACAAAAATAACATATTAAGCGTAACCACATTGTAATTACACTATTTTTTAAATGTATTTTTTTAAATCATTTTTGAGGGACTGCTGGTATATGATCATTTGCATTTCTCCCTCATTTTTATCTCCATTTTCTATTACAAGAAGCACATTTTGAACTGTGCTTGTCTCAAGAGGACCTCGTTTACTGTAATCTACAATGAGCAGTGTCTTCCTGCAGCAGGAAACATATCAACTTTTGGTTGCACAGGGACATAAAATCTGGATTGATCTGTTCCTTTCAAAAAATCTTGGTATGTTTCTGTGAAAATCTGTAAAAACTGACAAAGGTGAACCTTAACTGTGCCTGATGACTGGGGGTGCTTTGGAAATAAGTTTCTCTCATTTATACGTTGAATATTTCAAGCACTTGGGAAAACTCAGATGGGGCACATATTGGTGTGTGAGGTGTATAATGGAGAACACAGTGGATGTGTTTGAATCCATGTCACAAGTCGTTGTCAGTCTAAGAGACAGCCTAGAACTCTGAGGTTGACTAGATTTAAGGTGGCACAGGAGCCAGTATGGCAGCCAAAATTAGAAAAAATGGGCTGTGTTTTTGTCATGTTAAGCTGGGCAAAATAATGTAATTGGTTGGGGATGAGCGAATGGCAATGCCTACTTTGTTTAAGGGCCCTCTGCAGTCACTTTGCAAGAGCCATTGTGAATCGACCACAATAGCTTTAGTTTTTGCTCTTGTTCTGGGCTTCTCTTTTCTCTGGCTTTCTGCAGTCAGCTCCTGTCCGTTCCACTCTGTCTCCACTCTTCACTTCCACGCTCCACCAGTGCTAAGGAAGGGACTCAGAAACATGCTCCCCATCATGACCACCTTAACCTCACCTCCTCTTATACTTTCTTACCCAAACATCACCATCATCATCATCATCATCATCATCATCATCATCATCATCATCATCATCATCATCATCATCATCATCCTCAATCATGCCTGGGATGCTTCCTTATCCATACTATTAAAAAGATAAAGATAATTAAAGAAAGGCACTTTTTCTGTTTTGTTTGTAGTCCACTTCTGCCCTGATAAGAGAATTGTCATATTTTCTTGTTATCAGTTTTAAAGAAGCTAACCATTCAATGATACATTATTAGGATGGATTAGTGTTGCCTCAAGGTTTTAAAAGTGCAATGAATGATTGGTAGTCATGGAAATTATTGTATTTCTAGCATCATAAAAACAATATGACAGGGCATGTTTTAAAGTTATTTCTCTTGCTGTGTGTCACTATCAGCAAAACTAAACGGCTGTAAATCTGAGTGACTCTTGATTATTGAATAGACCTTAACAGTGGAGTAACACTAAAAATGACTTTCAATGTGCAACCATTGGAGTATACCCCAGTACTTATAATGATTCCTCTCAAATAAGAGTTTTTTTCCCCATGTTCTTTTATCTAGAGATAGGGACCATCTTTAAATTAGTGCTTGAGCCATATTACAAAGAAGAGCACTTACCTTTCATGATGCCTTCTCAGAGCAATTCTCATGTTGCTTGGTGACCAAGCCTGCTACTTATAGTGGATTATAATGCAGAAGAGGTAAAATACATTAGGTGGTCTCTATATATGTTATATGTAGAAAGTGGATGTAAACGCTTATTAAATATTTCTAAATTCATATTTCTTGAAGAATATGCTACAATAAACAGTTTGAGAGTAGGTGATTAAATGAGGCCTCTCTACAATATGACCTACTGTAGGTTACAGTCTCACACTACCTCCAGCAAACCCATGTGCAAATTTGCATGACAACTAACCTCACTATATTTATTGCACTGCTAATGGCCCTCTGCCTTGTGAAGGTGTAATCATGCGTGATAAAAACCGGGCCCAAGTTACTAACCTAGGAGCAATCTTGTGTGCATTAAAGTGTCCTTTTTTTTGTTAAAAAGGTCATTCATAACTTGGTCATGTTGTTGATGTACAGTGAGAGATATTGATTGATTAATGCATTAAGTGCTCACAATCCATTAGTTTCTGTGAAAGGGACTGGAGAAAAAAGACTTGCTCTTTCTCTTACTATGTATTTTCACCTCTGCCCGTTGTTCAAAGGGCATAATTTTTGCTGGCAAAGTTTAAGGGACAAAAAACAGAATATCTGCCAAGTAATGCATTCAAAAGGACATCGGTTCTCATAAGTGTCAGTTCAATTACTCTGAAAAGCTTGACAAGGAGTTCCTCTTGCATTAGCCTTCTGCTCACCCTGACCCACAGAGACTATGTTGTTCACAATCTTCACCTACTGTAGAACAAGCATACTTCCACATCTGAAGTATGAAGTATGAAAAGGATTTACTGTATTGTCCCTGTAATTCTAGGAAAATAAAATGTTTAACATACAGTAGCTTCACTAGAATTATGTTATCTGCCACTTCTTGTTACTATCATAGTGACTGCTGTTTACAGTATTTGATAGGTAGAAATGGACCATAAGTCAAATCCATTGATGATAAGGATTAGTATTATTTTCATCCTTGCCACTGATTTTTTCAAGCCATGAACTAAGCCAGAGTAGACACACATGTTTTTTTATTTCAAATGATGTACTTTTCAGTATGGTTTTCAGAACCAATGAGAGAAAGGGTCACGGGGTAACTGCCTTACTACTTAGTGACAAGGAATAGGATACCTTTATCGCCTGAGCCCTAAGCAGGGAAGCCTGTGAAAGGGGCCTGAGAGTCAGTCATTACCTCAGAAACATGGGCTGCATTAGATATTCATAACAGTGTGCCATCTCTGCACCTTTCATCTCCACCAGGGCCAGCTCCATTAGGATCTTTTATCTTTGTGCTGATGGCTGCTCTTGATAATGGGGCTGCCGAGAAATCCCAAAAAGTAAAGACTCAACTCTGACACTACTGGCCCTCCTTCTTCAGTACAGTAGTACATCAGATTACAGTAGAACATATGCACACTTATTTGATGCAGCATTCATAAACAGTATACAAATATTTAATACATGGTTTATGACACACCATAATGTAGTTATACACACTATAATGTAGTTATAAGCAGATATATGGTAAGTTTATTATGTAAAGTATTTGTCATCAATTATAATTTATCCCATAAAGGCATATTTTATATTATTGAAACTGTGTTTTAGTATATTGTCATTCATTATCTGTTTATACATCAGCCTCCACTTATGTGTGCCCACAGGAGGAGTTATAGTTGTTGACAAATAATTAATAAATAATGTATCTGCTACCAACTGCAACTGCATTATAGTATATTGTATAAACCATTTATGAAATGGTTGTACACTGCTGATAAATGCTAAAAGTTTGGACTTAAAGTAAAGTGTTACTGGCATTTTTCTTAAGTTAATGCCCATTACCGCATTGGTTTGTGGCTTTACCACAACATAGCAGTTACTGTCCCTCTCATGTCCAATCACCCTTGACAGAGCCTACTGCAGTCTGATTATGGCAGTGATGATGCTGCCAAAAATGCAACAAAATTTATATTTTTTTAGTAACCGTTTCTTTTTTATGTATGCTATTAATCAGGGTGTCTCTCCTACATATGTAACTGGTAAATATTTGTAAGGTAAAGGTTTATTAAAATATTGCCATTATTCCTACTGATGCCCCCATGAAAATGCATTAATGATATTCCATGCAAAGCCTCATTGAAAACTTTGCTTTTGGGCAGACAAACACAAGCACATAATAGTATAGTAATTCATGCAAGCCAATGTTTTTCAAATGTTACAGTAATTATGAAAAATATTCTTACTTTCCCCCTACATAGCCGCAGTAGAGCAAATCTCATTTCCAAGGCAAAGCGGAGAAGGAACACACTGAATAATCATTGTGTTTAATGCTCTGGTCATAATCCCAGGTTTTATGATGGTTTTCTAATGATTTTCTAATGATGTTAAATATTAGTAGAGAGTACAGCCATAATTTGAACACAGCAGTCGTTTTTTCTATGCTCTATCAGCACACCCGATTGCAACTACAATGAATATTGCTCTGGGAATGAGATTTAAGAGCCATCCCTTTTGGTGTTTTATTTTGCCGTCTCCTCATCTGCCATAAATCCTCATTGCTGTGCTCTTGAAACCTCCGCCCTTGCCTGCCTTCCCCAGGTGGGAATACAATTAGGTGCAGGGGCCATTTCATTCAGTGCCACTGTCTGTCCACCGCAGTCATTCGTAAAAAACACTGGAGCTGTCCCAGCAGAGAAAACAGTGGACTCCTGGGAAATATAAAAAAACAAGGAAAGAAGAGGAAGAGAAACAGAAAAGAAAATAGTGGAGTGAAGAGCACAAAGACGGTAAAAAATCTCCAGAATTGCTGTCAAAGGAGATACAAGTTTGGCCTCTGATGAGTGACAATATTGAGCAAAATATGTATTGGAGACAAAGCCTTTGTCTCCTTCCTGTGCCTTTTTAGTGAATTACACCTCTCCACCCCCTACCCCCAGCTTTTTAATTAAATGGCTGCAGCTCCATCTCTCTATCCGTAGCTCCCCATTACAGAGGCTAGATAAGGGATTGCTATCTGTAGCATGTTAAGAAAGGCTGCTGGGCAGCCAAGCCTCATGAAATTTGTCACAAGATCTCATTTTCCTCATTGCCAGACGTGATGCTTATAATTGATGTGGAGGCAGCAGTAATTTATTGGCCGTCCGCAATTATCATCCCCTTCTAGCAGGGGGATGTGACTGCAATTTATAAGTGTGAGTGTGTGCGTGTTGTTGGTGTGTCTGGGGTTGGGGAGGGTGACATTGTATTGTATAAATTAACGCAAAAACATGTTTCTCCTTATCGGATGGTAAGTGTGTATGTGCATGTGTTTGCCACTAAAGAATGCAAATTAATGACAGGCTCCATATCATAAACAATATGAGGCCTGTAATGTAGCCATGTTTGGCTAAAGTCTGTCAGTGCGCCAGCTGGACTTTCACACACAGTCGGGGGGTGGAAGGGCAACCAGAAGCCTGGGACTTGGTGGGGGGGGGGGGGGGGGGGGGGGGGGGGGGTTCAAAGAGGGTGGGCCATAGGGGCAGAAGGGGCTGGTGCCACAACCTTTTGTCCACAGCTCCTCCTTATGTCTTTAGGGTTTGTTTTCACATAGTAAAAACAATTACCCTGGGGGTAGATTTTAAATGACAAGGCTGTCTGAATACTGAGATGG
Organism: Scomber scombrus; assembly: GCF_963691925.1. Classification (NCBI taxonomy): domain Eukaryota; kingdom Metazoa; phylum Chordata; class Actinopteri; order Scombriformes; family Scombridae; genus Scomber; species Scomber scombrus. Next base: position 19,890,148 of record NC_084970.1, read on the forward strand.
TCATACTTAATAACGCAGTCAGTAATTTTACTAGTGTATTATTTAATCAAAAATATATTTCTCCTGTTAAATTTTCAATAGCATATTCAGAAATGCACATTTACCAATATAACAGTCAGAAAGTAAACAGAAGGAAACTGTAAGTATTAAGAAGCTTCTTCCTTTCTAATACACACCTGGGGTGGCTTATGACTTCAAGACACCTCCCTAAATTTTACTTCCCATGGAGAATGTGGATTTCTCTGTGCTGTTCATACCATTAGAGAGTCAAAAATAATAGATTTTCACATTGCCAATATGATCTGCACTACATTAATAAAATCTGCATTCATTAACATAGGAACGTCATTAGTGGTATCAAGGCAGCACTTCAGCTCAAAAATTAGGCAATTCATGGCTTCTTTGTAATATATGAACTAACCAGGCAGAGGACAGTGTGCTACAGTCAGTGTTGTCCACACATCAGTAATGGTGGCTGGTATTTTCTTTGGTGTGGGTCTATGGGTCTTTCATGCACAGCACACTTGATTGCCAGTAGAAAGCATGACATTCACCAAAAGGACTAAATGCTTCTTTGAAGACATTCTGGTTGACAAAGTGGAGATTCACACTTGTGAAATAAAGATATGTTAGATTGTGTTTTCTATTCACTATCTGTAGCTTCACACAGACAACTGCTAACATCACTGAGGGGAAAAGTCTCATGTTCTGTTCTGTGTTCTTGCAGTCTTTTGTACACTCAGCTCTGTAGATGAATAGCAGGTTTAGTGGTGCACAGATTTTCCTGTTGCACAGCGGTGAGCTCCATGGTCAGAGTGGATTGCTGTCATGCCATGGTGGGGAAGAGAATGAGGAAGATGAGGGCTGTCACCAGCAGCCACTCCTGGAACCTGTTTGTTTTGTCTACCTGCACGCTTGTTGTGTGCAGTTGCTAAATTAGACTTTCAAATCAAGAAGCCAGTGGGAGACCAAGACTCTAGTTTTCTCCTTCCCTTTAATAATCATCCCTGTTTACTCTTCAGGGAGTCATCTATTTTTTTTTCTTAAATGCGCCCTCTAAGCAGGGAGAGTGTCTTTAATAAAGCAAGCAGGCAGAGCGCCATTCCAACATCTGAATTGTACAGGAGAGAATTGAGAGATGGAAGCAATAGAGGAACACCAGAGGAGGGGGAAGGGGGGGCTGCTGCACTGCACCCTTCATGCTATTATCTTTATGGCATAGCAAAACATGCTTCAGGCAATCAGCATGAAATTGTTAATTGCTCAGCCCACTTGTGCATTGCTCAGGGGACAGGGCCTTCAGGAGGTCCTGCATCCAGTGAGTAAGGGGTGCTTGACTAACTGCCTGCATGCCTGCTGTCTCACACAGCACATAATACTGTCCAACAAACATGTTCATCGCACTCTCACTGACCTTCACAGAATTTGCAGTGGCAATCACGAGGGGCATATTCCACATAGCATATTTAAGAATTAATTTTAGCTACCAAAGAATATGTCCTTTTTTAACAAATTTCTGTTCAATAGAATTAGCTGAGATTAGGATGTAAGGATGAGGTAAGATTAATTTAGTCTTTAATATGTGCATCAATGGTTCTGTGTGTGAAGTCTTAAATTATACTGTATATAAACGCAATGTAAAAACAAAAATATTATTGCATTATATAGCTATATAGTTCAATGGAATATTTGTCCAAGGGATCCGGTGTGCTGTCTTTGTATGCAGGCCTATGTCAGGTGTTTGTTACCTTTTAGTGAGGGACCCTGGATGTGATGTAATACTTTTTGACATAGGAGCCAAAAGTGAGTGAACACAAACCCTTTGGAAAAAAAAAATTGCCTCCAACATTATTCCATGCACACAAAAACAAATCCACCTCTCACCCCTGTTCCAATGCACTTCTCTCACCTTCTAAGAACTGGCTCCAGGTGGCTCAGAGCAGGATATGTAAGACATCTTTTCGAAATGAACACCACCCCACCCGTTACATGCTCAGTTAGAATATGATGCCCCTCCTCCTTGGCTATCAGTTTTGTTCCTGTTGGAAGAGAGGGAGAAAGAGCAAGGTTACATGGGGCGTCATATTAATGGGGCCTGTCATGCGCGTTGATCTTCTTAGACGTGGAGGAGGATGAGCGCTCAAAAGGTGTTGTCTTCAAATAGGATTTCTGCAAGTGAGACATCCTCGTTGGGTGATATCCCCCTCAGAGCAGCCACTTTCTTATAGAATGATCTGTTATTAAGCAAATGAAGTGCCGCGGGCCCAACGGTAAATCCCTCCACTTTGTCATGGTGTGCTCTCAGTTATCAAACCCTGCTCCCTCATTCATTCCTGATGTTTTACCCATTTCACCACGTTATACCATGGCATACAAGCCTTGTATTTGAAGTCAGTCGCCCTTTTGGAACATGCGCGACACAGAGAGGATTCCAAGTTGTAATCACTGACTTCTTAAAAGGTGCATTGATCTTATTTTTAAAAGGAAGTTTGAATCTGAGCAGGCTTTTCTTCCTGAGTAAAGTTAAAGGCACAGTCTGTGACTAAAATGTAAATAAAAAGGTAGACTTGCATTAGAAAACATTTTAATCTAAATATTTCATCCTTACCTCAAACTCTTTAATTATTTAAGTTATGTAGATTCATATACTTCACGTGTCTTTTTTAAAACTATTTAATTAGTAAGTATTTAAACTAATATCTGAAAGAAAATTGTGTGTGCAGTTAGAATATCACGACGCAGCTGGTACAGCATGTGTGTCAGATCAGTTAAGCTCTCAGTAGTCTATAGCTCATATGTTGTACCTCCTGTCTTTAATTTTAGGTCCTTAAATCCATCAGGCTACCGTTACCGGTGGCAAATCGAAGGAATGTTTTCTCCCACACTCTAACATCACCTCAGTCAGTCAACTGTGCAACAACCTCCACTGAAGGAACAATTAGAAAATATCTAAATAAAGTTTGGTTTGACATGGGGGTTCTGTCCCAGCCATCCAGATACATGACAGAGGAGGTAGAGGGGGTGATTGTAAAGGAGCGGGGTAGACAGGGGGAATGGCAACTGCTAGACAGGAATTGATTGCATTAATTGATATGCCAATATGTAAGCTTGTTACATCCACCATTGCTTAGGATGATGGCTAACAGGTCCTGCTGATCAATGGAACCAATAAAGGCCTCATCCATTAATGAGCAATGTGGTAATTAATGTTATCCCTAAACCAATTACCTCAGGCAGTGCATCTACAGGAAAACGCAGCAAGTAGTACAACCAGGTTATCTCTGTTATACTTATCTCCCTTATTTTCTCATACAGCCTCTTTATTGCTCTGTGAGTCAACATGGCTATACGGCTGCACTATAGTCCAGTCTGTGCACATCACATACAAAAAATGTTATTGTGGGTTGATTGAAAAGGTTAACAAACAAATTGAAAATACATTTTGAAAAGTGTTTTATTGAATATTGTATTTACATGATATCACTATGTATTGCCCCTGCCTTAGAGAACCAGCTAGCTTCATATTCTAACCTAATCCAATTCATCTTGTTACTTTTGCAAGGGTTCAAGCTTGTAGAGCTACTACACAGAGGTAGTTAGATGTCAAATGTTCCCTACTCTTACAGATATCACAGATGACATTGATATACCAGACAAGTTTGTTGGACAATAAACTCACTATATAATTATTATGTCTCTAATTACATTACATATAGTGTTGCTTATATGGTGATGCATGTTTCTGTAGAAAGTGTCCATTGCCACAAAAGCCTGATTGTTTTCACAGTTGCAACACAGACCAAGCCAGAAGTTTAGAGTCAAGACAACAAACAAGTCTCTTTAATAGACACAATGTCTGTACATGAATCATAGCAGGCTTATAAATCAGTACTATTGTTTTAATGTTTTAAAGTAAGAATTGTCTTACCTTGTCTTCATGGCCTCACTCATTGCTCAACATTTTCAATTATCTTGTCTTCACATGAAATGAAGCAGGGTTTTCTACATTTTATTGCAAGGTTATTGTTAAAAAGTATAGTGTGACCGCTGATGCTTTTCTATGAGTCTGACTTTGAAAACAATTGAGTGTTAAGTAAATGACAGTCACGCAGCTTGTCAGCCCTACCCTCTTCCTCTAGCCATTTACTGTAAATGCATTTCACTCATTGAGCATTACATGCCGGCTGCAGTTGGTTTCAATTAATTATGGAAGCTTGTCTGAAACTTGTGTTTGTTTAGTCTGGCACACATAAGTATTGTGATATGTTTTATATTTAATAAGTAACACCTAAATGCAGAAACAATACTGTTCATGTATGTAGACATTTGTAATGCAAATATTCATACATTTATAACTTACTTCTCAAGTTGGAAGGGAAAGCTCTTATGAACACATAAATCTATTAAAATACGGGGAGGGGGGGGGATCTATGGGGATCCATGCTTATCCTTTAATTATTCCTGCTTAAACAGACTAAACAAGATAAGAAATAGAACTAAGTGTGAGATGATGACTTATTAGTTGGGATAGTGCAGAAAGGCCCATCTGTCTCTCTGTCTATTATCTGAAGCCTTAATCAGGACTTACAGCAGGGCAGGCTAAATAAACAGTAAGTAAGTTGTCTTGGGTAGAGGAACGTCAATGCCTGCAACTTGCTCAAGCCTTTGCTCTGAATGGTTCTGTATTGACCCCTTAGGACCCCCTGAGAATTCCCTAATTGAAAATTAATATTGAATCAATGCCGCGGGCCATTTGCATATTGATTATAAACATCCAGGAAGGCACCGAGTATGTCTGGGATCAATAGGGCCCTTCTGCAGCAGGCCGAGTGCACTACATCACATGGCAGCTGCTTGCTCCTGAGGTTAATGACTGCTGCTTGTTAAGGAGCTCTTGTCAGGTAGAATCCAGCCGCAGGGTCTTTCTGCCAAGGCTGGCAGCAGGTGAACTGCGGAGGGTAGAAACGGGGTACTGATGGTGCTGATGAAGGGGAAATATGAGATTGGGCAACCCTTTATGTTTTAAGTGACTGAGAGTCTAAGTGTATCTCTGCAATACCTATTTTAGAGAGTTGTAAGCATCATTGTTGCTATGAATCAATATGAGTTTATATCCTCTTTTTGGTACCCTAATGTTAAACTCTGATAACTCTATAACACAGACCACAAAATTCTCCAACCATGTGTATTTATGTTGTATATGTCAGTAGTGAACTGTGACTCTTAAACCATGGCCCTCTGACCCCCCCTTACCTCATCGGTGGGAAAAAAAAACAAACTACTAGCCTTGCTTATTGTGTCTTCTCCTATAGTGCTTTAAAAGTTTACAATTCCAGCTCTGAAGCAAATGTTTTATTAGATTGGCACAGCCACCTATTAAATATATATGTTACAGTTTATTTGGGGAAACGGTCATAATGCAGAATTAATGGTCAATCTGTAAATTTACTAACTCTGCTAAATTGACAGATTGATAGGTAATTCTGCATAATGACCTTTTCCCAAAATATACCTTAGCACATACAAAACAGTGGCAGTGGCAACCAAAATAAAATATATATTTGAACTTTCATTCAAAGTTTATCTTAAAAACAGTGTGGATAATAAAGTCGCAATGATGTCCTACTCACTAGCGGCAACTTTACTCATGGCTTCCATCATAACCAACAGATTAGTTAGCTAGTTTATCTGTTGGGGGTTTATTTCCGCTAGCTTGTGATTGCCGTAACAAAGCCCACCCATTTAAAGGGAAGATATGATTGGTCAATTTTACTGTCATTTGAAATTAGTCTCATTGAATTACTATCACTTTGCCCTCTGTAAATTTATAGCTGGACCACCAATCATAGAGCTGAAAGCATAGCGTTTTCTTCCCAGCAACTGCAGTGTCAGCAAAATTCTGAAAAGGGGCTTCTTTCATTTAACCTTTCACACTCCAACAAAAACAGATTAGGCAGGTTTGAAAGGTTTATTTTCTCACAAACATTTTGTTTTGATGCTGATTATTTAATTATGAATTGATAAAATTAAAATTAGAACTGATGACTTTTTAAATATTGTTTTTTAAGAATATCATAGGCTGTCTCTAAGACCAAGAAGGCCCTGACAGTTCCCCTCTGGTATATGTGTGTGTATAAGAGAGGATAAGGAAAGAAGGCTGATCAAAGATAACAGCAACCATTTCCAGCCCCTGAAGGGAAAGAAAACAATACTAGGTAGATCAAAAAGGCCTTTTTTAATTTGAAATGAAACTTTCACAGCTTTACAAGACAAAGGAGACCCAGAATCCTCTACTTTCAGGCACAGATTAAGATTCAACACATACATTCCTCTCCCAAACCCCCCTTATAATAGTTTCCACATGTTGAAGAGATGTAAGAGGTGGAGGCAGGAGAGAAAGGATGGCAGCGGAGACAATGGAGTGAAAAGGTTAGATGCAGATAGATGGAAATGAAGCAAGAGAGCTCCATCAAACCACCTCCACTGGTAACCTCAGCATAGAATCCCACAGAAACCTGACTGGTTTAGTGGTAACACTGAAACCTGGTTAATCTAATGGAGCTCTCTAAAACTGGGTGATTCTCTGAACCCACAGGAGACAGCCGACCTGGTGTGAAGCACATGTGAGAGCAGTTTATCCTCCAGTCTATGAAAGGCAAGGTCTTGAATTAATGCCTCTGTGCAGTCTGTGTCCATTCTCCCCTTGCCACTGCCCCCCACCTCAACCCACACCCTGCACTGGGAGCTGGGGTCTGGAAACTGAGAATGGAGTGCCGGGCCCAGAGAACCAGGCTGCATCTGATTGCTTCATTACAGGCCCTTTCATTGACTTGGTTTCACTGAACTGATGAACTGAGGCAATGGACAAGAGCACATAATAGGAAGAAATGAATTCTTATCACAACCTTCTCAGGAGGCCACTGGTCCTAGCTGAAGCCAAGAAAAGCCATGGCTGAATGGAGAGGAGGGGGCGGTATCTGGGCCCATTCATGAGCCAGAAGCTGGATCTAGACTGTGGACATGATGGAGCTTTAGGATGTTGGATCAGCTCACAGGGGAGGAACCATGAATCCTCAGAGAGCCATATTACTGTAGCCAGCTTGTTTTAATGATTAGTTTGGTGATTAGTGTTTGCTTTCTCCTGGTAACTGACACCCACGGCATAACAGTTTTTCAATTGTTTATTCCAGCAGTCCTCCAGAGGCAGACCTTTGCTAGTTAGAGTCCCTGCTTCAGGCCCCAGAGCAGCACCCAAACACCAACCACTGAGATGAATAATTAATTTTGTACCTTATTGGGCTCTCACCCCTAACTCTCGAAACTCTACCTAATGAGTGAGAAGAGTCTTCTGCGGCAAGGACAATAACGGCACCCATTATAAAAACAACAGCAACACTAACAACCACAGCCATGCATACGACAAAAAAAAAACAGGAGATGTGATATAGCATCGCACCAATTTAGCAGCAGGCTTGGTCTCCATAGGGCAGGGGTTGTTAATCTCTGACCATGCCTTAGAGGCTAGGGACTACACAACTGACCTGCTGATTTCCATGTCTATATGCCCAGTCAGCATTCAACCGAGGAGGGTAGAAAAGCCTACCTTTTACAAATGCAGCAGATGTGATTCTTAGGCCATTAACTTAATAGCATCCTGTAAAAGTTAAATCCTTACCTTAAATCGTGTGATGTTGTGTCATCATAATGTTCCACGAATGTGCATAAATTAAAAATCAGTTTAGTGCAGTCTGCTGATGGGCCGATCAGGTGCTTCACCTGCCAGCACGCTCTCCCCTTTTCCTCTCTGCTTCCATCAAATCTCTCCCCTCCCCCCTCCTGCTCATACCTGTTCACTCGGCACAAAATGGATGCTGCAAAGCCATTTAATTGGCCTCCACTTCAGAATCCAAGGGCATTTGAAATGTCTCTTTAATAAAATCTCCCCCCACAGAGCTGTTTTTGACAGTGTTGGTGAAGAAGGCACTGCACTTGTGTGTCGCATGGATGTTTTGTAGCTAGCGGACATCACATGGTCTTGGTGTTCATCTTAAAGATGTGTTTGCATCAGTGAAAGCAATTGGGGTGTTGGGGATGCATTTTTTTTTTGCATGAGATAAATGTTACAAGAACAGTATGAGACACGCTCGTCATTTTGGTCATTTTAGAACAGCTGGCTCATGTTTTAGCCACATCATCAGTTCCATTTTTTTCCCTTTCCTGTCTATTCCTCTCCCTCTCCTGTGGCTGAGCCAAAGATAACTGAGAAGCAGTGTTTGACTGTAATCACTCCAAGTCTCTTTCTCTGGAGAGCAGCACAGCGGGCAGCACGGTTCCACCCCTCTAGGAGCTTTCAGCCCACTTTCACAGTATTATGACATGTTCTTGAAGAATCAGACAAAGAAAAGTTTGCTTACATACCATATCATATAATGCACAAGAACATTAAACTGTTTAGCTGTATGTTATTTGAATGGATAAATCTTAGAATTAGCTACAATCTATCATTGGTTAGAAAGAGAGAAAATTTGACCCACTCTGAAAGAGTACGCTTAACTGAACAAGTGGAAGAACTAGCCATTTAATAAAACTTTACAGCAAAAAAGAAGCCCTCATGCTGGGTGAACTGTGTAGGCCTGCTTTGTCAAGTGTCATTTTGAGGTATTTTTGAATCTCAGGTAAAATTGAAAGCCTAAAGCAATTTGGAATACTGATTAGGCTCAGATTAATGCAGGCCGGATATACCACAGAGAGCAGAAGGATAACTAGTTTCAATGATGGTTGAGTTGGTGCATTGCATCCCATCATCTGGCTGTGAGTCTATTTTGTAATTAAGGCAGTAAGGTGTGCACATAATCAAATAAATAAATAATGCTGGCAGAATTATGTGATAATGAATTAATACATTACAAGAAGTGAATAAAGGAGCAGCTAATCGCGTGAGATGAGTCTTTTTCATTAGCCTTTTGAGAGGAAATTTCATTATATGCATCACAAGCCATACTACCAGATGAAATCCAGCTTTAGAAATATGCAAATAGGGATAAAGTATTATGTTAGAAAAACCATAAGAATAACATTTGAATAGACATCTAGTTTTGATTCCCCCCTGCCCCCTTTAACCACTCTTCAGTCCAAAGAGACAAGTTAAACCGGAAAAAGAGGACTACACTGCGTCTTTAAAAGAGAAATGCCTCATAACCCAGAGAAAGGTGCTGACCTATGTCTGTAGACTCTGTGTCTGTGAGGGTTTGTAGCTTTTCTGTGGCATTTAGCAGAAGCCTTTTTGAGAGATATAGAAATGTACCCCTGAGTAAATACGTGTTTATTATCATTATTATTATTACTATTTGCATGCCTACAATACATCTTGTAGTATTGATATTTAGTTTTGTTCTCTCTTTCTATACCTAGTGTTGTGAGCAAAAAAAAAAAAAAACATGGTTAAACGCATCTCCAATAATTGTACTGCAAAGTTGGTTGATTATTTTGTACATAATTACAGTGAAAAACAACCTGTCTATTAAGCCTTTAATGGCAGTAATACAGAAAGCAATTATCATTACTTTGCTGCTCACACTGAAAATAAAGATTTCTCTAAATGAAAAGGATCCTCTGACTACTGCTAAGGCTAATTGTGTGGGGTCTTGTACAGACATCTGGTTGTACATCATTTGTAAGGGCTAAATGCTTCAGTTAGGAAGGCCTTTACAAGCTGTGTCTTTAGTGTGTGTTTTTGGGACTGCTCTGCTGCCAGGGAGTCTGATAGCTCTTGAATTATTTATCTATCAGGCTGCTGGACGGTAGTCACGGCGACCTAGGCCCCATAGTGGTTGTCTGGCGACATCTCCCTCCAACAGTAGCCATTAGCAGACAGGGGTAGGGGTGCTAATGAGCATGGTGTAGTGTGCATGTGACCAGAGTTTTGTAACCCTTCCTAACATACAGACCCTCCACGCTGAATAAATACCTAGGAAAGATTTACAAAGATCTGAGTACAGAACTTTTTACTTTTTAATTAGGGAAAAAACAAGGTTAGAAACAGAAAAAGATTGAAAAAGAAAGATAGAAACAACCACCCGTTTTCCTATTAAGGAGAAATGTCAAGCGCGGTGGTGAAGCAATAGTCTGTGTGCATCCCTTTGTTGTCCTCCCTGACATTGAAGGCTAATTTTTCATGGTTATTTGAACTGGAAAATGAAAGAGAGGTTTGCGATTATTTCCTATAAATGACAACACAATCGCATTACGCTTCAGTACAAACACAGAGAGGATATTGCCTTTTCATATTTCATGTGAAAGTAATGGATGGGCTATGCAAAGAGTAACAGAAAGAAAGACAAATGGTGAAAGAAAGCTCCCTGTGTTTGATATGTATTAGAAACTGAATGGATAGAGGTAGAGAGTTTTTTCAATAAGTGGTAGCACTCTCATGGATGTTTTAAAGTGCCTGTGCAGTGTAATCATTGAATTTCTTTAGCAATTAGCTATGAGCATCCAGCCGGGGTGGTTGTTAGAAGAAAAGCTGCCCAGTGTATCCACTCCGGCCTCTTCTAGAAAAATATATATCTGTAGTATGGTCCCCCCACACACTGTCTGTATATCTGGACATGTGTATAATGTAATAAATAAAAATAAGTGTAATAAATAAAGATAAAATATCAGTCGACCATCCTCCACCTCTCCTCTTAACTTATCCTAAAACATCTGAACTTAGCAGGTTGTTAAACTTTTGAGAGCAAACACACATCAATGATACCCTATATTTTATATTTTAGATAAAATTGATTAGCAAAATTGGTATTCATAACCTTGTCAGATTCTGTTTTATCTCGGTGTACGCTTTCATAAACAAACAGCCGGCCAGGCCCAGGGCTGTGGATGGAGACTGGGAGGCAGGATGACCATCGCAAAGGATGGCAAACCAGCCCACTCTGGACAGTCATGCTGAGAAATGTGTTTGTGTACTTTAAGTTTACAAAGATTGAAGGACTAGCAGGAAAGCCTCTGCCGGCAGGACTCATGTAAATAGGACCCATGTGGGAGCTGTGAGCCAGACTCCTAACACGCGCTGAGGTAGGCGCAACATACATCCAGCCATGGCAACATTGATTTTCTGAGCTAATACCTCCACAGAACAGTCCACAGGCAGATGGATGCACTACAAAGATATGCAAATGGTGCATTCGATAAATCGACAGGCAGAGATCTTTTTCAGACAGTCCACTGTACTGGTCTGCATTGCCTAAAAGGAGAGATAAACAGATAAGTACCTGTTAATGGATACACACATACACGTGTATGCACACTCACACAAACATATATGCACCTGCCTGTTACCTGGGAAAACTAAGATCGATAATAGAATTTCATGTTAAGCAGAACCGCTTCAGAAAAGCACATCAAATAAATGCTGGGACTATCCAGCATTACCTTTCAATATGAATGTTTTATTTTCAATGCGGCATGCTATATTTTTTAATTTTCAAGGTTTTCTTCAAGAAAGCTTTTTGCAGTATATATTCAGTATAATACCAAAACAAACTGTGGGTATAGTCATATTCAGTGCGCTTATTAGTCAGATATGAAACAAAAGCTGCTGGGTGTATGTCATATATAATAGATGTGGGCTGTCTTGTTAAGCCCAGCAGGCTGTATGTGGCTGTGTCTCTGTGGAGAAAGGCTCTGAAGCTCGCTGTACCTGGTAATTAAAGAGAGTTTGTGGCAAAAGCCAAACATCAGGAGAGATGAGCTATGAACAAAAGAGCTGTGACAGTTTCAGGTTATGTGATTTTTGTGTCCCTTTTTTGCCAAATGAAAAATCAATAAATTTTCCGGGTTATACATATTCAGAGTGTCCACCATGCTTCCGCCCTGATGGAGAGAGGGGCGGGGGACTGTGGGCTAGAGTGGGGGAGTTGCCTGTTTGCCTGTCATAACTGTACCATCGCATTTTCCAACCCACTGGTGAATATTTCAGAGTTGATGTGATTGCCCTTCGTGACAGCGGTGATGCTTTTTTTTCTCCACACACCCCTTCAGCCACCCCCACACTCTGCCAACCCACCCCAATTCTGTTTGGTCCCTTTGAATAGCTGCAAATAGGTGAAGGCATTGTATTGTGAGCTGGAGGAAAAAGAAAAAGATGCATTAATAAAAGGAGGTTGATTTAAGAGGAGGCAGCAGTGGAGGACGATAAGCATAAATGCATGGCGGGGGGTGGCAGAGATGCAGAGTGACTCTTTGTGCAGGACAATATCCCTGAGGCAGAGTAGATGGAAGAGCACTGCCCAGTGATGTTTTTGCCCCCTATCCAGGCTTTTAGCCCACCATCCTAGCAGGGAAAAGTACAGCCTGCATCTTCCATTGTGGACATAATATGTATTAGTGAGCGCCCATCATCCTGGACATTCAAGGAAGTCACAGTGTGTGTGTGTGTGTGTGTGTGTGTGTGTGTGTGTGTGTGTGTGTGTGTGTGTGTGTGTGTGTGTGTGTGTGTGTGTGTGTGTGTGTGTGTGTGTGTGTGTGTGTGTGTGTGTGTGTGTCAGCTGGGGCAGAAGAGTGAGCAGTCCCTGAATGCTCACTCCCTATGCAGCCACATTAACCTAGATCCTCCTCTCCTTCATCACTCAAGTAAAACACAAAGAGGAAAGAAGTAGAGCGGCACTCGCTTTATACTTGCTATTTGTAATGTATCTAAACATGCCATTATCACAAGAAGTATTTCTAATTAGTTCCATTTCCCATGAGATAACTCTTTAGGGGGAAAATGTAATACATCACATAGTACTCAATAACAGTTCTAATTTGATGTTTATCAAACAGCCATAAAACCAGAAAATAAGTAGTAGAGTGTAGCTTGTGTAAATGTTTTTCCTCATCTGTTAAAGTGTTATATTGTCATATACAAAAAAAAGACAAAAACAAAACTTGACTTATGTGTGACTCTTTGTGACCTGAACACACTGAGTGTCCTATAATATGGTAAATGACTTGAAAGGCAAAAGGGATCGACTTTAGTGTTGTGTGGGAGACCTATGGGGCTTGTATGATGAGCAGCCACTACCAGGAGAGTGGAGCGCTGGAGGAGGAGGTTGCTGCGGTATTGTTTTAAGGCAGTGTGAGCTATCACTGCTGTTTGTGATTAACTTGCCGTTTAAAGTTTTTTAGTTATTAGATGCCCTATCCCCATACCCCTCCTCCATCTTCTGCACCTACTCCTCCTCCTCCGCTACACCCCCCTCCTCTCCCCTCCTGCCCTCAGCCCCATGGAGACACAAAGTATTCATTCACATTTAGATCCTGAGGTCACAGCAGGGCCAGCAGGGAGAGGCCAGCGTGTCCCCCCATAGACAGGTCAGGAATCTAACACGTAACTCCGACCAGCAGCGCTGAGGTAGCTTACTTTTCTTTCCTTTCAAAATGTGAAAGTGTGTGGGAGAGAGGGAGTGACAGTAAGATTGAGAAAAGGAGAATGCAGAGACAGATACACTTTTATTTTTGTGTGTGTTGTGTGTGTGTGTGTGTGTGTGTGTGTGTGTGTGTGTGTGTGTGTGTGTGTGTGTGTGTGTGTGTGTGTGTGTGTGTGTGTGTGTGTGCTTTGATTCTGATGTACAATTACTTGTTTTGTTACTACATTTTCATTCATTTAAAATATTACTTTTTGGATTTTTGAATGTATCTCTTGTTCAAAATTGATGTTTATATAATTTAATGCAGTTGGATTATATCAGGACAATCAACATACACATCAGTATGTATTTTTATCAAGTCACTTTAAATGCATTTTTTACAGAACACATGTATCCACATTTGAACTCAGCTTTACCCTTCACAGTGCAGTGGTCAGTATGGTTACTGATAATACCATGTTGTGGTTTATTGGTTGTTCATAAGCAAAAGCCCCTCTTGTCTTCAACTAGATTGCGGGCATGTCTTGCTCTGTTGTGGTTTTATGAGAGGTAGCTCATGAGGACGCAAGGAGGGAGCTCGAGAGTGTGTGTGTCGGGGGGTGGGGGGTGGGGGGGTGGGTGGGAGGGGTGGGAGTGTTTTCCCGTGTGTTGTGCTTTAGAAGGGGGGTCTTGCGTATGGGGCGCAGAGGTGCTGATATGAGGAGCGGACAATGCATGAAAGCCCTCAGCATGGGTCTGTGTCTCATTGTCCCATGGTACCCTCCTGTCACTTTCATTTTGCACCCTCTAGTCCAGAGTCAGGCCAACTTTGATATAAGGAAGGGGTGCAAGGGATGATGGGGGGAGCAAGAGGGGGATTTTTAAAAGAAGAAGTAGGGGAGAAAGATAGAGTCTGTGAAGTGTGAAATAAGATTGCTTTTTATCTGACAGTGCAGCGCTAAAGAAAAGGAAGCTGTCCGGCCCTGGATAAAGCGGGGGAAGCACACCTCTGATTTACAGTGCGGTCCTGTGACACCTGGTTAAAATGATAACAACAGCCTCAATAATCATAATGAGAGTAATGAGAGCTTAGACACACAGCTCCGCACAAGAGCGCAGAGAGAAGCGGAGCTCATACCTCGCTCCCAGTACTTGAGAGCCGGGGAGAGGGAGAAGCTCAGCTCAGCCCCTGCACTGGTTCCCCAGGACTTACGAAAGCCAAGAGAGATAGACAAAACAGTGCTGTTGACTGAGAGACTGTATATACAACAAAAAGTACAGACTGTCACTTCTGTTTGAGGAACACTGGAGCCTTTCTCAGGTAGGACTGGAATTCTATACTTTAAGGGAGGCAGTTATCATCATAGCAGTGTATTCTGCCGAGGCCGAGGATGGAGGAGGAGCCTGACCTAGTGAAAGATATCTAGAGTGACTATTATTACTTGCTGCTGCTCTCCTCTACAGTCTGGGAAGGAATACTGGAAAGTGCAGTGGTTACCATCAATTATTTATTAGGCCGTTTGTGCTTGTCAGTCTGATTAGCATTAGTGTAATCACTGCTCTTCAGGGGAAAGGAAGGCTGCTATCTCTCATCTGAAGGTAATCTTGCTGTTTTCAGTGTCTCATCTTCACCGGACGCCTCTTGCATAGCATCTGCTTTTGTCATCTCCACATATTTCTTCCCTTTTTCCCCCAACCCCATGTGTTTCTCTCTGTTGCTGCTTGGCCCCTTCCCCCAGCACCTCATTAATGTGTGTGAGCAAGTTGCTCTCTCCCAGCTTGTATAGAGTGACACCTATGGGCCTGATTAAGCCTCTGCACTCACTGGCATAACACTAAGCGCCGATATGCTGTGTGAGTGTGTGCGTACGTCTGTGCACATATGTGTGTGTATGTCTGGGAGATGCTAGAACAGAGAGCCCATGGACTGTCCCCACTGAGTGACTGGCAGAGCAAAGCTGATATTTATATGCTCAGAATAGATGAGTGTAATCTCTGTGTCGGCTATGGGCTTATTCAGCTTGCATGATTAGATTAATGGAACTGTTTCATATCATTGTATTAGGATGGTTAATGAAGACAATTAATTAGAAGACAACCTTCAGGCTATTGTCCTTTACATCTCTGAGATTTGGGTTAGAAATGGCCTGCTGCCATAGCTTTGAGTGTTTCTCCTCATCTATTTTCAGAGTTAATCTATGGCTACAATTTTAGTGTCTCTTCCATTTGCATCCTACTCTTAGGCCACTCATGACCTTTCATTAATTATGGTCGGCCCAGCTTTAATCATTCTGTAATACCATTGGAGATGAGACGAGGAATAGGCAAAGCCATTTGCCACTTTAAGATGTAACACTGCTCCTGGAATTGAATGTCTGCATTTCTGCATAAATTATGGACGACGTTGTGTGTGTGCTGAAAGTGTCACACATGCAAATTAAACATCTAAATAAAGAAGTATTGAAAACGTGAGGAAGAAAAAATATATAATTGCACATATGAGCATATACAGTATGTGTACAGGAAGTTGGGGGTGGTATACAGGGAAGCTGAATAGCATTGGAATGTTGGCTGCCTATCACAATAATGTTTAAGTATAAAATGTGTCATGTATTTAGCACAAAGTGTGTATTAATGTGTAGGTGGGGAATTAGTCTCACTACAAGTGTCACATAGCTAAGAAATGACACCTTGCCCCATTTTTTAAAGGTGAAGAAATTTACCTGGGGATTATTTTGTAATCTGAGCACCTATGCAGCTGTACAGTATCCTAATTCGTGCAGAGTTGTGAAGATTTATGATGGCAGGAGTTAGATGGGATTTTGGGACTCTGCAGCATATCTCCGGTTTTGTGAGAATATTTAAGATCTGCCTCACCAGCACGGGATGGGCAGCACTGGATGGGTTGTATTGGTTGCCTTGGAAACATAATAAAAACATAGTTAAAAATAAAAGAATAAACTGTATTCATGTGTGTGGGATCCAAGGAACACTTAAATCTCCTTTTTACTAGGAGCAAGTCAGCCCTTTTAAATACTTTTATTTAAACACAGGATCATTGGATCACAGTATCAGCTTTTAGCTGTAATGTGTAACGACACAATCCATACACCAGTCACTCTGCTCAGAAAGCTGTTTCCTACAGCATTTATATCAGCAAGCAGGAAATGGAAGCAATTGCTTATGTCTTTCTAGTAATAAATCAGTGTTTCCCTTTAAAACCATATGTATAAGCATGCAGTTGTGTCTATAATAATACAATAACTGTTATGGTCATAAACATCTCTTATGATTTTGTTACTATAGTGTACATACAAACAACAAAATTGGTGTCTTAAAAGCAGCAACATATCTTTAACCTATTTCTTTTAAGCTACTGCAAAAAACAGTCAAATTTCTTTCTATTACACAGCAGATAATAAAATGTCAAATCAAAAACTGTAATTTCCTTTAAAGTATTTTTTCATTTATGAGCATGACTTATTTGCATAAGATGTCTAAATTTACCCACTCAGCAGAAAAATTGTGACGTTTGTGAATATTCTATTTCTGAGTAAGAATTGTAAGGGATTGTGAGAATAGCCATGCAGTTCAGTAATGTATGAGTGTTCAAAGTTTATCCATGATAATGACACGTACTGCAGTTCAAGAACACAATGTCAACTCTGTATCGAGTGTATGCAATGTTTCATAACTGACAGGATAAACAGTGAGTGTTGGGGATAATGTAACATCATAAAAGTGGTTTTGGCTGTGGGTAGTCATGTGGTGAGCTAAGATTGGATGTGTGATGACTGCAGGGCTGAATACTTGAACAGGATATTTCAGTAGCTGTTGTAGCATTGTCAATATATCAATAGCTCATAGAGTAGAGACCTGAGCATGAAAGCATTTTCAAAAGAGCATTTAAGTACTTTTGATGAGAATTAGCTGACTTGTGTAATAACTGATCGGGTCTATTGACTGTGGCCTAGTTTACTGTTGTCAAATCAATGCTATTGCATGCAAGTCCCACTACTTTTAAACAAAAGTAACAGTCAAAGGGGATATTCAGGGGGCACTGGAGGGAAATAAACAAGATTGATGCCCTTTTTATTATCTGTTTTTGCTATCTTTTCCTCTGTGTGTTACTTACAAATGGCATTATCGGATATCCATTGTTTGGACTTCAATGCTCCTAAATGGCCTGATATATCGAGCTGAGGCTTTTAAGGTGGTTACAGGGGATTTCTGCCTTTGACTTGGCATAAAAATAAAATGAATTGTGGCTCTGAAAGTTTTAAATATTTATGATTTTTTTTTCTTTTTTTCTTTTTTGCAATAGTAGGATAGAAGAAGTGAAATGAGGCTTGTATTGGTAAGTAACTTAGCAGATTGCAGCAGGGGACAGTAGTGTGTGTGTGTGTGTGTGTGTGTGTGTGTGTGTGTGTGTGTGTGTGTGTGTGTGTGTGTGTGTGTGTGTGTGTGTGTGTGTGTGTGTGTGTGTGTGTGTGTGTGTGTTTGAAAAACAGAATGGGGTCTTGTCTAGTATAAGGTCTCTCTCTTGCAGGATACTGCTCATACAATTATTTTTCCATCTGCCTACTTCAGACCACCTGTGCACACATTAAACGGTGGAAACCATATTTTTTTGTCATGGTTTTCAGTACATGGCAAATATAATAATACAATGAATGTCGCCCATATAATAATAATAATAATAATAATAATAATAATAATAATAATAATAATAATAATAATAATAATGACAATGATGATAATAATACTACCTCCTTTATAATTTGACTCTGATATTATAATCTTTGTCAAAATACGTTTCAAATTGATGATCAGACAGCATAGGACAGAAAGCAGAAAGCAGATTCTGCCCTCTTTGTCTGTGAGCCTTGCAACTGTGTGTCAGCAAATGTAATTGTTGCAAGCTCCTATAGAAAAAACGCTGCCGTCCCTTTAAGTGCTTCCACCAATTCTGATGGCGTGGTGATTTACATATCCCGTCCTCCCTCCCCCTTCAGGAGAGCTGAGTGAGGATGTGGAGGCTGCTAGTGAGACCACCACAGACCAGGAGGACCAAACCAAAGACAGAGAAAGTGGGGGGGAGAAGGAGCTCACCAAAGGGACAGGTAAGGCCAATATTTACACCACACACATTTAGGGAGCACTGTTCACAGGAAACATCTGGACCTGCACCTGAATAATGCTGCACATTAGGCCTTTTTTCTAATTTAATTAAACATATTTAAATAAAATATTAAGATTTTTTTTTACACTTTCATTCTTTCGCAGAACTCCCTTAATCCAATTCTAGTTTTCAGAGGCCGCTCTTTCATGCCGCAGGTTTCCAGGCATTAAATCCCATCAGATACAGTTAAGCTAAACTGTCAATTTAGGTTATATGTTCAGGTGACATGTGACCCATGTTTTGTCTTTACTCAATAGGTGATGTGAAGAGAGGGGCCTGCATGTGTAATTCCAGCTGAGCCATGTGTGAACACACGTGTGATAGAGTAGCACTGCCCCCTCCTCAACTTTTGCAACACACACACACACACACACACACACACACACACACACCCACACACACACACGCACGCGCACACACACGCACGCGCACACACACACACACACACACACACACACACACACACACACACACACACACACACACACAGCAGCAGCAGCAGCAGCAGCACCACAGACAGCACTTACCTGTGTTTAATGTTATCAGATCAGAATGGTTTTATCTTCGGTGCTCTTTATTGACAGTTGGAGGTGGTGACTCCAGTGAAGGGGTTGGGCATAGGATAAGGGGGAGGAGCTTTTGGCTTTAAGAATCTGTGGTCAGCAGGAAGCTGCATCTCCTAAAAACCTCTGTGAACATTTAAGGGAGCCCTCTAGAATTAGTTTTCAAATTAGGGGAGAACTTCTGTAGTGTGTATGGTTGAGCATGGATGCACTGACAACCATTAAGTTCATATCAGCATGCATCTGTGGTTTTTCATTTTCTGTTGTGGGGTCAATAATTACAATTACTGCACTACATGGTAAAAATTAAGCATTTTAAATACCAAAACCTAAACTTTGAGCGATGTTTGGTGTAACTGACATCTGTCTGTCTTACATTGTTATAACAGAGCTACCAGTTACAATAAGAGATGAGAGAACTGGATTCTTGTATCAGTTGTGGTATTATTGTTGGTGGTGCCTTAGCTGGAATAAGTACTTGATCAAGAACAGCTTTGGTGATGTTAATATCTTCCTTTTAACACAAACACTGTATGGTTGTCACCTTTCAAACTGTTCTGGCCAGCTTGATGTGCTCCACGTGATTAACACATGGTTTCAGAAACAAACAGACACAACTTTGAAGCAGGAGCCTAAAACTTTGGATTTTGTCCCACGTTTGAAGTATGTGTGCATCACTGGGATCTAATTACATATATCGCTGCTCACTGATTGTTTTCAGAGTCATAAAATGTCAGTGTAAATGAAATATAGTTTCATCTCCCTTTTTTATGCACAATTTACGTTCTGTGCCTGTGTTAGAACAACAATGCTGGCAGTTAAGACATCTCTTATCCAATAGAAGAGATTTCTGATAATGATGACATTGAACAGTAACATGCCTGGATAGATGTTTCTCACTTGTCTAACTTCTTGTGTTACTTCAGGATGTTTTGATTTACACTAGTCAGGTTAAAAGCTGGAAAACAATTCAGACCTTTTGCATACCTAAGTTTTTTATAAAGTGCAGGAAAAAAAACTTCATCATAGTGTTTGAAGCCCAGCCTTTGTAAAATGTCTTTGATATTTGAACTTCTATTTTAAATGAGGCTGAGTTGTTTGTGCTCTTTGAAAGGGCGACACTCTTCTTTGATGGAAGAAATAATGATATGCATGCCTGACTGAATATGGCTAAAAGTATGTTTAAGCACATCAAAATAAAGCACTTTAAAAAGCATTAAAATGAGCTGGCCGATTAATAATTCACTCATACCTGTGGTGCACAGGAAGACGACTCCTCGCATTAGGATTCCTCCTTTTTGAAAGCCATGCAATTTGATACAAGCATATTCAGTTCCTTTCCTCCCCTCTGTCAGTCGCTAATCACCAAATAAGTGTGTTTCTGTGTTTTCACAAAGGAAATATGTGCTTGCATATGAAAAATTTACAGCTTCCCAGCAGCTTATTAGAAACGCTTAGTTAAAAATAGCTTGTGCATTAGGGAACCAGGTCTGAGGTTCTGTTTGATGTCAGTGAAAAGGTGGGTGTGTAGGTTGTGGTTCAAGGCTGTGTTGTCAGCCAAAGGCAGACAGCTGTAGTTTAATAGGGGGTCTCTGTTTGTACTTCAAACTTTTTTGTGATTGATGAATACAATGCCCATTCAAAGCAAGTGCAGAAAATCTATCTTGTAGGAAAAAAGCTAGGAAGATCTCACAATACATTTGGTAAACAGAGGAGCACTTGTTTGGGCTGATGATTGTCTGAAGATGTTTGCACAGTGGGCACACACACAGATGATGTGTATGTTAGAATATGGTGTATGAGCATCTTGTCCAACCTGTTATCTGAAAGGTGTTCAGTCTCCCACTGTCTGAGGCTGAGCTGTTTCTAAGGTCCATCATTAGGACTACTGAAGTATTTCTTCTCATCTTTGTCATGTAGCTGTTGGAACAGAGCACAATTGTTCCTTTACAAATGACAGTCACTGTCAGACAGACAGCATAAAGCCACTGTCAATCTTATTTTCTCTTTCTTGTTCCACAGCTCCTCAGTATTCATTAAAATCATTTAGAGGTACATCAGAAGCTTTTGTAAAATGCATATGTATTCTGCGTGTCATTTTTTGAAAGATGCCTTCATTATTCTGGTGTTTTTTATTATTTATGTATTTATCTCAAAGATAACACATATGCACATGTACAGGCACTCAGACATATTTAAATGTCACATGCTTCCAACACTGCATAAAATATATGGTGCAACTTTTTGTGATTATACAATATTGTCTTACGTATATAAACATTAAGAAATTAAAATACAAATTTGACAGTAAAACACTGATTATACGTTATATACTAAAATCTTAACGTATCTCTGTAATTATGTTCATCTTGGCAGGAGATGCAAGTTAATCATCTTGCGTCATTAGTAATTCAAAGGGTCATTTTTAATGCTAGCTATGAAAAAGGTATAAATGGATAGCCATGAGCCTCTTTCCTCACACCTTCTTCACATGCCTGGCAAAGGGGAAAAGCTTCTGCACAGGATCCTTACCTTCATTAAAGCAGGTGGTGTATTTATGCAGCTGCTGAATGTATGGGGATGCAGCAAGGAGAAAGGAAGGAGGGTGGTGAGTGTAGGTGAGATAGGAAGGTGAAGGGAGCAGATCAAAGGAGGGGAATTGTTAATACATCTGCAGACTTGGACACAATGTGATTTGAAATATTTAACATAAATGTATAGGAAGGGTTGTATTGAAAGTTGGGGGCCTGCTGCATGTAGGGAAATGGTAGTCCTCAGAAATTGAGTAAATCATTCTTTTCATACTTTGTTCCTTACATTTAATTTATGGGAGCTGGAGCGAGGGAGGGGAAAAAAATGTTTTGTGCTTGGTTCATCCACATTCTGAGACCAGTAATGTCGTAGTATGAAGATCACACAGTTTGATAAGCAGACAAAAAAAATGACACTACTAAGTGAGAACATGGTGATTTTTTATTATTCTGTAACACATCATCTTTAAAAATTTAAATATTCCTACAAAACATACTAATACATAGTTTTTAATGATTTTTTCATATTTAACTTAAGTGGGTTTAACCTGGTGCACAGTATTTGTAATTTAACACATCTGTATTTACCAGGCTAATTTGAAGTGAATTTTTACTGTTACATGTTAAAACTGTGAAAACAGTTCTCAGTTCCACAGTATGTGTGTGCCTGTGAGTGCTTTTGGCCGCACATTCACCTGTTTATGTGTCTCTACATGCACATGTGCACATCCAGGTGTGCTGTGTGTGAGAGAAGTAGATATGTTGTGAACTGTAGATATTGTATTTAGTCTGTATAATGACCATGATGATTGGCATCCCCTAGATGCAGCACAGCAGCATTGCAACCTGTTCTAATTTTTTTCAAAGTTATGCTCTGTGTTGTGCTGTTGCTCATTCAAGAACAAGCGTATGAAATGTTATGGACTGTTCTCTGTATAACAGAGTATATATGTAGATTTAATATAAGCTGCAGTTGAAATTGGAGTTGCATGCTTATGGTTAGTTACAATCAAATTATTCAAGTTTATGTTATTGTTTGTCTGAACTTAGAGACATTCAGTGCAGTGGTGATTTGTTATTGCTTTTAAACCCAAGTAGCGTGAGAAATCAGGAGACAGAGAAGCAGAAAATGTTTGCAAATTCATATCACGTCCTTTGAGTGCTTGTCATCCCTCAAATTATAATTCCTTTTGTCTTTGAAGATAATAGGCCATAAATTGTCCTTGTTTGTGAGCCAACTCCCTGAAAGCTTAGTGTTTATGAGTTTTACCACGGGGTGTCTAATGGCTAAGCACCACTGCTGTGTCTCTTGAGTGTCCTGTAAAGGTGAATGGCATATCATCTTGTTGTTCAGTGGCCTGAAGATTAATAACGCTTCCACTAATTAATGTCTCCTCTCAATTTATTCATCTTGAATTTGCCTTTCTTGCAACCATGCATAAAACTTGCTGTCAGTATTTCACTCCCTCTTTTACCATACTATGTATACTATATACAGTTAAGTGTTTTGTTCAATAATAGAATAACTTGATGTTCTAAATAATAGGAAATTATTTCAATGATAGTTTCAATAATAGTTTTATTTTTTAAATTAATGCAGAATAATTACCTATGAAATATAAAATGAAATAGAAAAATGCCCTTTATTGCTCTGGGCAGTGACACAAGCTGTAGATTAAAAACCTGGATAGAAATGGGAAAAAGAAAAAAAAAGTTCAGGTATTGTTAGCATAGCATTAAAAGAGAATGACTTGTAGCACTTGGGGAGTTGAATCATCTCCATATTAATGGACATCTTCCTGAGGGAACAGAGGTGAGGATTTTCAACACTGCAAGGACGAGATGTGTGTCAGGAGCCCTCTGCAGTGTGAAGGTGAAAGGTTTAAGGGAGTTGGGGTATCAGAACACACACTATTCAGAAAGTGCACCAGTGGCAATCCTTGAGTTTTACTTTGAACAGGAATTGTGGGCGTTAGCTTAAGTTTTATGTGATTGGCAGAATGTGGCTGTTCTGGGCAAAGTGACAGTGAAGTTATGCAGCCTAGATGGCGTGGACAGACTGGATGATAGGTTATATATTTTTTTACAACTGGAGGCCTAAAACTGCCACAGTTGAGACAGGAACTGTGGTAATGAGGGGGCAGAAGCTCCGGAGATGATGAGGACCCCATATCATTCAGTCAATTGGAGGGGAATTCCCCTCCAAAAACACTGCAATCTTCCACTTCCATAGACATTGTTCACTATAACTAGTTAGCTGTGCTTTTTTAGAATATGAATATCTCCTCTCAAGGACAAAGCAGATTGATGGCAGCTGTGATTGCACTGGAGATTTCAATGTCAGATGACCTGTTGTGGTTAATTCAGTCTGTGCTGTGTCAGTCACTCTGTCCAGCAGGCATCTTTTTCCCCCCTTGAAAGCACAACAAGGCGGTGATTGCTCCAGAGACCGGTGCAGTGTGCTGACAGCCCCTTTGCTGCTTGAATAATACAGTCCAGCTATGGGAGGTGAGACAAGGTGCCAAAGTCCAATTCACTTACGGGACTCAACAGCACAAAAGCCTCTGGTTTACGGAAAAGGGGCATGAATTAATAATCACCAAATTGACTCTTAGGGGGGTTTTTTTCTCCACCTTCTCTGCCTTGTGCTTTCAAACAAAAGCCCAGCCTGTGTATCTGTCAGAAGAAGTTTAGTGTGGATGGGGGCTCTGTGTCTAATGACCAGGCAGAAGAAGTCAGGGCAACAGACAGACTTCTGAATAGGTCACAAATTGTAATAATCTTATAACATTTTAATAAATCCCTCAGGAAGCTCTTCAGGTTCTACTGTAGTAATTCAGGCAACAATTATGAATATCTAACTTAGTCAAGAGACTGCAATAATTTCAAGAAACAATCAGGAATTATTCCCTTTCTTTTGCATATTTTTGTAGCTTTTTTGTAACTGTTGCTACTTCTGCAACCTATTTTTCACATTTGCAGTGTATATCACCCTTTACTGTCCTTTTCTATTTTTTCCTGGAAGCACATGTGTTCTTGGAAATCCTATTCCCCTCTCCATCAGGACCCAATGTGTGGTCATTGGTTCTGACCTATTAGTATTGTAGATCCGTTTGTCTCACATGTTTGCACCTATGCTGCGATACCAGTGTCCAGCTGTTTGTATCTATGTTTCGGTCATGTTTTTCCATCATCCTTGACAACAAAAACAAGATACTGTAGTTGGATGTTAGTCATGGTGCTGGTGACGGTGTTGGGGTGTAGGATTCTTAAGAGAAAGCGATTGATCAGATTTATAGAGTCTTAATTGGGCGTGACAAGAGACTGCATCTGAGTAAGACTCACCGGTCCTTCATATATCGCCCTTTCTCTCTCCCCCCCCCCCTCTCTCTCTCTCTCTCTCTCTCTCTTCCTCTCTCTCTCTCTTACACACACAGACACACAGACACACAGACACACACACACACACACACACACACACAAACACACACACACACACACACACACACACACACACACACACACACACACACACACACACACACACACACACATAAATACACCCTGAGACAGACTGTGTGTTTGGGCCCTGCTCTACAGTTTTCCAGTCCCTTAGCATAAACAGCCACTTGTTTCACCTCTCTGGTGCTAATTGAGTAATTGTGGAAGTGGCATGTACTTGTAATCAATTATGTTTATCCTCTCAATCATGAGGCTGAGAGGATACTTGTGTCTACTTTATTCATGCTTACTTCCTGTACTCTATGCACTTAGTAGCTGTGGCATATTCCCTGTTACCTGCTCTTATGCTCACTTTAAAATAGTCTTAACATTTGTTTTTTTTAAACTGTATCTCTATTCATCAGTTACAAAAATCATTGTCAATTACAAATATGTAATTTGTATTAGCTGTTGTACTATTTTAGCAGCCTGATATTCATTTTTCACAAACCTCTGTTTCACAGACCTCTGTTTGCCTCCTCTGCTCTCCTTTTTCTTGTCCCAAGGCCTGTTTTTTGTTGAATCTTTGAGGAATATAGTGTGCTTTATATATTGTAGTGTTATCAAGCAGCTGGTGGAGTAAGACAAGGCATATGTGCAAAGACGTAACTTGTGTTTGAATGGGACTTGTATACCTGTTGTAGAGTGTATCGGATATGAAGGAATCAATAAAAAGTGTTTTGTTTTTTTTTAAAGAAAGAAATGTGTACACAGAAGACTGCCCTTGTTTTCCTTGAGAGATGAGTTCAAGGGAAGTAGGAGTGGACTGTAGTTGAGGAGGAGGAGAAATTGGAGAGGACAGTGCCATGACTGAGAGGTTAATGTCAGGGAATGGGAGGTTCCTTTTGTTTAACATTCCCTTTGTTTATTGGCGGATGTGTTTAATAGGATTGACTGTGACTGGACCCTAATAGGGCCTCCCTGACTGATCCCGGTGTCTCTGGGAGATCTCGCAGGCTGCTCTGTCCAAAGCCAGGTCCCCCACTTGGTAATCAGCTCAACTGCCCTCGTCCTGATTGGAGCTGACATTTTAATGTCTGGAGCAGGAGCGTGGTCAACCCCGCTTAACCTGACCCCCTGCCAAACCACCCCTCCCCTACCAATGCCCTCTGTTCTCAATTTGCCCTTCCAGGACTGTACAAATCAGGCAAAATGTAACTCTTTATGGGCTTGTTAGGGGTTAGCAAGATACCTCTTTAAGTTACTCAGTGAATTCTTTCCACAGGTGACAAAGCGTTGTGCTACTGCAGCTCCCCCATGCAGGCTCCATGTGGATTTAGCTCCACTGTGAGCCTGAGCTTAGTTGAGTGCTCAACTGTGATGCCTCTGCGTGCCATCTCTAGTTTCTCTTTCTCTCTTTCTTTATAAAGCAGAGTCGTTTTAAAGTGGTTTGCAGAGACTCTTGTGTGAGGCCTTGCTCTGCAGACACAGAAAGGAAAAGACTTGCTATTTTGTTGAAATTGGCTTTGTATGCATTCAAAAGGTTAGCCATATGGTTGGGTCTGTGAGTCAGCAAAACACTTAAGTCCCAATAGCATGTTTTAATGTCTTGAACATTTTTGAGTGAAATGAAAGCTTGTATTTGTACATTACCTACATTCAAGGAAGCATTGAGTTTTGTTCAACGGTTTAAAAAGAGGTTTAGGAGAAGGCTTAACAGGTTACAGAATACCAGTGAAACAGAGAATTTCACTGACATTCACCTGCTTTCGGAAACAGAGTAGAAGGATTTCTCAAATTGTGTCAAACTGCAGTCATTGCTTGATAAAAAAAGATTATTTTCTTGATCCTTTTAAAGTGACCAGATTACTCTTTTTTTCTTTTTTTTCATGAATACAATTTTGTCGAGAAACTCACCTATTTTACCTTTTTCCTCATTTGGTATCCAGCTTCCTCAGGAATCCTTGTAGATGTTTCTGTGACAACAAAGACAGTTACCTTTGTATATAGCTTGTACAGTAAAATGCTAAGAAATCCACAAGAACTGGTTGAAGACCTTTGTGTTAAATGTGGAGTAATATATTTATTTTGTAATATTCTTGCATCACAACATCAGTACCACTTTCAAGCAAACATTCACTATAGACTGTAGACAAGAAATTCTGTGAAATAGCTGACTGAAAACATTTGAATGTTCACTGGTAACAGATAGGTAAAGACTATCTGAGGAAAAGTAATTACAGAAACAAGTACTTTTTAAAGCAGAGATTAGACCAATGTGGATCTCTCACCATCCATGCTGCATTACATGATGAGATCACAAGATGTTTGTGTACCTTTGCTCAAGTTAAAAAAACTCATGTGGACTGAAAATAGGTGGTGGTTTGAAACCTAAATGTACACCCTGTGGCAAACCAATATTTATATTAGCTAGGTATGGTGTTGTATGATATCATGAGCACACAACAAAAAAGAAAGGGACATCCTATCAGAGCATATTGGCTGTGGGTCCCTTTGCAGCAGCGTGAGAAGAAAAGTAAAAAGTGTGTGGTATTTTTATATGAAGAGTTGGATAACAACACCTTCTCTCCCCAATTCCCATTAAAAGCAGTTATATCACATTTAAGAAAGACGGTCCAAAGCCCTTTATCCACAGTTATTGATTGACCTGTTCCCAGGCTGCCAAGTCCTCACCTTGTCTTGACATGTCTGCTCTTCTCTCTTTATCCCTCCCTGTTTGTGTGCATATGTGTCTGTGTAAATGTGTGTATGTTCAGAGGTGTCCGCCCAATTGGAACGGCACCAGTCAGATTCCCCGATCCCTTCCAAAAGGCCCTCTTCACGCTCAGAGACCTCTGAGAGTCCACTCTCCTCAAAGCGTCCGAGGACAGCTGAAAAGAGGGCTGCAGAGCAGGTGAGTGTTACAAACCACAGAATTTTGTTACCATTGATGCACTTAGATGTTCATAAAACTCTGTTTCTCAAACTCTTTGAATTAGGGACTCGGATGGTTAACTCATCCTCAATTACCAAGCCCTCATTATAAGCCAAAACTTACACATCAATTAAAAGAAGAAATGTAAAAATGTACTATTAATAATTTTTTAGTTAGTTATCCCACTGACCCTTTTCATACTATGCTTTTTCAAATCTACTCAGAATTATTTTAGCCTTTCTGCTGCAGTTGCACTGCTAATTGTGTATAAGGTGGAAAATCAATATAGTATTTGACAGATGAGATCACTTTGAAGTGGGTGCCAAGACTCAGTGGTGCTCAGTATTACACACTTGTCTGTGATCAGAGGAATCTGCCTGCTTGAGGGAAGGGTGCCCCACTCTTCTCCCTGATCTACAGCTCCTCTTGTCTCACAAAGCCATTTCACCCTATTAACCCTCTGTGGATCTGTTTCCCCCCTTCTTTCTCTGTTCCTCTATTCCTGTATGTTCTTTCACCCAGATGTACCAGTGCCCCTACTGCAAGTTCACCAACACTGACCTGAATCGTCTCAGAATGCACGTGATGACGCAGCACTCTGTCCAGCCCATGTTACGCTGCCCATTATGCCAGGACATGCTCAACAACAAGATCCATCTGCAGTTCCACCTCACACACTTACACAGTGTGGCGCCTGACTGCGTTGATAAGCTCATCGCCACAGTAAGTTATGTTCTTTGTGTATTTTATTGTTGGAATTTTTAAATTTCTCAGTCAACAATGCTGAAGTTGTTAAAGTTGTCTCTCTCTCTCTCTCTCTCTCTCTCTCTCTCTCTCTCTCTCTCTCTCTCTCTCTCTCTCTCTCTCTCTCTCTCTCTCTCTCTCTATCTCTCTCTCTCTCTCTATTTTTTCCAATTGACATGTATTAGCTTGGCATTGCAAGTACATATTGTTTATTCTGGTCATCCAGTGCCACAACAAATAGAATACATAAGTACTTATGGTAATGCATAATCTAAAGTGTCAATAAATCAGAAAATGTAGTGGAGAAAAAGCACAAGAGATTAACAAATGTATGGCCTTGACGCCTGAGTAACCTTTGTCATATACGTAGCATCAATCTAAGTTCTTATTCCAATGTATCTGTCCACTCTGTCCCATTTCGTGTCTATCATCATCTTCACAGTCATTTATATTTTGTGTTAGAGTCGAGGAAACCACAAACAGTCTTGTGCTGCGCTGAGTATTATAGGCCAAACATATTGCTACTAATACATATTACGACCAGCCAGATTGCAGGCAGTGGGTCAGGTCAAGGACCAGTGTAAGGATTCAGCAATGCCAAGAAGATGAGTCACTCGCTCTTATTCAATCCCTCACCCTGGAGTAACTGCTCAGCTGTGCGAACTATTGTTATTCCTGTCTTCCTTCCTCTAAATTGCCATCATTCAGTCCTTTATCAAACACCAAGAATGCTGTTAATTGTGAAATGGCCGGAGGTAACCCCATTGGCTCATTGGAAATGATTGAGCCTTGTTAAGATGCATATCTTTTTCTGTTATTTTTCATTGTCTTTATGCGCCTTTCATCAGAGCTCTCGTCTAATCACAGTCATTTGTGGGAGGGGAACTCATAATCTGTTTTTTGAATGATTTCAAGATAAGGAGGTCTCTTAGCTTCCAGTTCACATTTAGTTGACATTCATACAATGTCTATGATCACCTGTGTGCTAGTCAAAACAGAGCCTTTATTATGAATATGTTAAAATCATTATGACAGAGATTAATCAAAATTTAATCAACAGTCTCCCCTCTTTAAGAAATTCAAGTAGAGGCAATAAAAATATTATTATTCACTACTGACTACTGATTTAGCCAAGATGAAGTCACATATCAATATTGCATGTATAAAACACTGTGTTTTAAAATGCTGCATCAATTCTCAGCTGCACCACGGAAAAGAAGATATATAATTTGTAGTGTTTGTAGCATATTCATGTGGTCTTTGACTCTCAAGTCCTGAAGTCAGATTTATATCAGTTGCAATGCACTGGTGGACCCTTTTCTACTGAGATGGGATACCCTCCATGCTTCCTTTAATGCTCATCAAGAGGAAATCAAATTTTATTTGCCCTGTTTTCTTGTAAATCACTGAACAAATCTTTGTTCTGTTCTACCCTGTGAAGCTAAATAGCTTGCTGGACAATCACTGAGTAAAACATTGCTCTGTCTGCTGTCTAGCCATCTTCATCCCCCATCTAGAAAGTAAATGGCAAGCACATCAGTATGGTAGATGGCAATATTTATTTCTTTTATAGAGGTAGTAATATAGTGAACCACTACTAGAAGGCTGTGATAGAACAGCGATAATATAACACACATTAAAGCCAGCACCTTTTTATAACTGGTGAATGCAGATGGAAAGGTCCTTTTCCGTTCTACATGTCTAAGGAGAAGAGCATAATTAATTCTGAAATAGGTGACTTTTATTTCTTGCCAAGCATGCATAATGATGCGTTCACTCTCCCACCCTTCATCCACCTATCGTGTTTGCACTCCCTCTTCCCTCCTTTCATTCCCACCCCATGTCTCTCATGCCTCTTTGTCTCATACACAGTACCAATAAACATTACTGTGTGTGTGTGTGTGTGTGTGTGTGTGTGTGTGTGTGTGTGTGTGTGTGTGTGTGTGTGTGTGTGTGTGTGTGTGTGTGTGTGTGTGTGTGTGTATATATATATGTGTTTATATATACTGTATATATCCCATAGTTTTCCCTCTCTACCAGTGTTTCATTTTCATTTTCTGTCTGCATAAGATAGGGGTAATGAAAATAATTGTGCTTCATTAATTCTTGGTCTGGCTGGATGATAGCCATTTTGAACTATGTTTGCCAATTAGTCGGTCCAAATTAAAAGTGACCTTGGGATACTCTGCTCTTTCCTCTAATCGCCTAATGAAGCAGTTGTCTAGAAACAGTCCACTTTGTAATGTAAATCATCATTTTTTTTGTGTCTTATGACTTTTCATGTTGGTTGCATTTATTCTTTACTTTTAATTTTAAAGAGATAGATAGGAGAGATGTAACAAAAACAAAGAATAAAAATGCTTGATGCATTTTGACGAATTTGTGGCCAAACTAATCGTACAGTGTCGGACTTAGTGATGGGAAGTGTCAACTATTCTAATAAACCTTGAAACCTGATGACCAGGTGATTCTCACACTATCTTGCCTTTCAATACATGTTAAATCAGAGGTTTCTTTCAGTAATTGAAAGATCTACTGATCAACACGTAACGATCAAATCTGCTAATTTAATATAATTACGTATTGATTATGTTTATGTACTGCATGCAAAATACCTATTATGCACTTGCTGTCCATGATTTGAATTCATAAGGATTTTCAGAAGCTTTTTAAGACTGTTTCTCTGGCCCTTAATTACACAATTTATAGTATAGAGTGACAGGAGGAATGGGAAGAATGCCTGGGGAGAAAGAGAATAAAGACATGACAAAGGTCCTCATCCAGAGACGTCATACTAACAATGAAAGTGACTTAGGCTGCCGGCCTGCCGGGATACATTCTTTAAGATTGTGTTTCCCTTTTGTTTCTCTCATTTGAGACACCTTTATTTGATATTACTTAAAAGAACTACCAGGATAACCACAATAAGTATTTAGGTTAAGAGTGAATTGTGACTTAGTGTCTTAAAATTGAGGTTCAGCAGCAGAGCAGAAAGGGAAAAAGGAGAGATATGGGAAGTGTGAATTGAAATGCAGCATATAGAGCGAACCTGATTACTCTGTTTGGGAAGTTAATTGAAGGAAGGTGAAAAAGACAGGACCTCATCTTCCACCCTCTTCAAGTTTCAGCTGATGATTATTGTTAAATAGGTATCTGTTAATGAATGATTTTGATGAGTTATTAGGTTTTGGGAGTGAAATGAGGGTATCAGAGGGAGAAATAGGAAGACAGTTGGGAGAAAGCAGCAGGAATAAACAGGTTGCTGTCTTTCACACATGATTGACTTTAACCTTTTGAAAACAGAGGGAACAGGGGTTCCTCTCTGTACTTTCGCAATCAATACTTACTCGTCTTTGACATGTCCCAATTTAAAAAGTAGGGGAAAAAAACTTCTAATTTAACCCTTTCATGCATGAATTATGATATGATATCAGTCAGGATTTTTTTTTTACAAATAATTTTAAACTAACTAACTTTAATTTTTCTTTCACCAAATGATATCCTATTACATTATAATAACATAAATCAACTGATCTACAACCAAAAACATTACTGCAGGTTTAGTGGTGATGTATGGGATGACGCACTAGTGTCCACTGTGGTGGCTGAAGTGTAACTATGCCATCAAAATCCTTTCATACATAAGAAAACTTATTTCAGGTGGACAGCTATTCAAAAGCTGTTTTCTTATGTACGAAAGGATACTTTTTTTTAAATCAACAAATAAAGTGTTTTTTATTTTACTGTTTTTATAAAGGATTAAACAGCAAAATTTAACAGTTCTTCTTAAATCAATCATTTGTTTAAATGAAATTGGCAACTGTACTACTGTGAATTCAGAGGCAATCTATAAAAGTGTAAGAAGCACAGGCCTGAGAAACTTTTTAAAAAGAGAAAGGAAATAGTATGACTGTGATTGTGTGTATTTATGTGTATGTGTACATACAGACCTGTTCAGTGATTCATCAGAAAATAGCATTCAGTTCAGTTATTCTCATTGCATTGTAAAGATGTAACTGTCAGTAATGACCTGTCTTACCACTTGCTGGTAACAACTTGACTCTGTCTGAAGTTATTTTTTAATCATTTAAATTGAAATACACAATGAAATTGTCACTCAGTGAGATGATTAATACAATAATTCCATTGTGTTTTGTTCTTCTAGGTGACAGCAACTGATGTACTGCCAGCAAGCATGTTCATACCTGTACCTGGTCCAGAAAGAGAGTCCCAGAACACCCCTAATGCCACAGCCAACTCCAACTCTGAAGATACAAAGAAGCAAGTTGGTCAGTATCTGACTGTGTTAGAAATATGTGGCTTACTTTAGAATAGATCACTTTTTCTCAAATAAAATTATCTTAAAATGTTTTTGGAATTTAGAAAGTATATTAACAAATATGAGCATATTATCATTGGGTCATCATGGTTAAGTTTATTACTTTATAGTTGTGTAAGCACACACTGGTGCAACATGAAGTCACCAGGTTTCCCATAGACTGAAAGTAAATAATCATTCTTTAGGTATTTTTGGTCATTTTAGTTTTACAAAGCATTTTCTAGTAATCATACAATTGTCTGGTAATGGTTTCGTTACATTTTTCATAGACAGTGGGTCTCATGTATAAAAGTTTTCTTATTTTTCTTTTTACTTGTTCTTGCACAAAACAATAATAATTTGTGGGCGAGTTTCATTCACAAAAAGTTCTCAAAGAGTAAAAGCACAGCACAACTTCAAGTCCTGCTTTCAGAAATCAGAAGACAAACATACATTTAGGAGTATCAGTAGGAGACTTGAAACAATTATAAAATATGAATCCACCTGACATGTCACCAGAGCAGAGTGAATACGTTGACATGAAGTTAGATGCTAAAAACAGCAATATAAAGCACAGTACTCTGACAGTCAAATTGTTAATTTCGGTGTCATATTTGAACTCAAAATTAATTCAGATTAAGGCATTATAATTTAAGTTAAAAAAAAATGTTTCTCCTCAGAGAAGAAAGGCAGACATGATCTATTCATGACATGTACACCAGGCCTGGACCACTTGTAAATTCCATTGATACCTAAGAGAAAATTCTGAAGTACAAGAAAATTGATGAATGCCAATAGTGTTCTTACATTACTCATCTGCATTTTAAGAACAAATCTGTTCGTACAAGTGCTTCTTGCATGAGGCCAGATGTACTTTTTCATGCTAAGGCATTCATTCAAGACAGTAGGAATGGTTGGTTGGTTAGTTAGTTATAGTTAGTCATTGCTTTTTCATTGTAACAAATGATTTAATATCCTCATTGAGAACACTGAGGAAACAATGCAGGCACTTAATAAATTGCTCTCTTCTTTTGGTTTATTTTTTCTCAGATGCTGATCCAGAGAAGAGGGTGTCACTCCCTACAGAAATAGCTGAAGCTCGCAAGTCACCTTTTGAAGATCAACAAACAGAGAGGGATGATTCCACAGGATTCTTGTGCTGGAAGAAAGGCTGCAACCAAGTGTTCAAGTCCTCCAATTCCCTCCAGATGCACTTCAATGAAGTTCACAACAAAAGGCCTCAGTTGCCTGTTTCCGATCGCCATGTCTACAAGTATCGTTGTAACCAATGCAGCTTGGCCTTCAAGACTGTGGAGAAGCTGCAGCTCCATTCACAGTACCACGTGATCAGAGCAGCCACCATGTGCTGTCTCTGCCAGCGAAGCTTCAGAACACTACAAGCCTTGAAGAAACATTTGGAAACCAGCCACCTGGAGCTGAGTGAAGCTGATATCCAGCAGCTGTATGGAGGCTTATTGATGAATGGTGACATTATGGTCATGGGTGATCCATCCCTTGGTGAGGAGCATGGAAGTCTGGGAGAAGATGACAAAGAGGGAGATGAGAGTGACCCAGAGGAAAAGCAAAGCCCTACAGGTAGTGACTCTGGCTCACTGCAGGAAGATTCTGGATCTGAACCTAAACGTGCTTTGCCATTCAGGAAGGGCCCCAACTTTACTATGGAGAAGTTCTTGGATCCATCTCGTCCTTTCAAGTGCACTGTATGCAAAGAGTCTTTTACACAGAAGAACATTCTTCTGGTTCACTATAACTCTGTCTCCCACCTGCACAAGGTGAAGAGGGCTCTTCAGGAGTCAACTACTGGTCAGCCTGAGCCTACCAGCAGCCCTGATAACAAGCCATTCAAGTGCAGCACTTGTAATGTGGCATATAGCCAGAGTTCTACTTTGGAGATCCACATGCGCTCTGTTCTACATCAGACCAAAGCTAGGGCAGCCAAACTTGAAGCCGCAGGAGGGATCACTAGCTCTGCAAGTGTTACTGGTGCAAGTGGTGGAGGATCCAGCAATAGCACTTCAACGCCTAGTCCAAGCCCAGCCAGCAACTCAACTACTAGCTCTACAAACCACAGTTCTTCTGGGTCTCAAACAGCTCAGAACATTCCTGGAGGAAACCACATGAGC
This sequence comes from Scomber scombrus, assembly GCF_963691925.1. Taxonomy (NCBI): domain Eukaryota; kingdom Metazoa; phylum Chordata; class Actinopteri; order Scombriformes; family Scombridae; genus Scomber; species Scomber scombrus. The sequence goes on from NC_084970.1 coordinate 19,925,394, forward strand.
CAGACTCATAGTATTGAAAGCCTGGGGAATTCTTCAGTGAGCTGCCATTCCTCACCATCTGAGAACCATGACATAAAAAGGTCTAAATTTACAGACATGCTGTCTGCTAGGGGGCAACAACAACAGCAGCTTCAGCAACAACAGCAATTGGCACAGGCTCAAGCCCAAGCTCAAGCCCAACTTCAGCAAGAGCTTCAACAGCAAGCTGCTCTGTTACAATCACAGCTATTCAACCCGGCACTTCTGCAGCACTTCCCAATGACAACAGATGCACTTCTCCCCCTACAACAGCAGCAGTTATTATTTCCTTTCTATATCCCTGGAGCAGAATTTCAGCTGAACCCAGAGATAAGCATCAGTAACTCAGCACTAGGCCTAGCAGGATCCACCTCCTCACTGCTGGAAGATCTAAAAAACTCAGCCCAGCAGGCCCAACAGAGCTGCTTGCAGCAGCAACTGATGCACCACCACCTCCAACAGCAACATCAACAACAACAGCAGCAACAACAGCAGCAACAACAGCAGCAGCAACAGCAACAGGCTCACTCACAGGCTCAAGGGCAGATGGCATTGCTGCAGCAGAGTGCATCTCTCCTGCAGCAGGTTGAAAAAAAGAAGCATCATTCCTCTCAGAATGATAAAGACAGAGAAGTACAAAGAGAGAAGAACACAACTGAAAAAAATGAGGAATATGTTAACAAAGATTCTACAGACATCAAGCCAAAAGAAAAGAAGGACATCCAGCATATTTCAATAAATATAAACCATGATACAGGCTTACCTCCACCAAGGATTGCTTCAGATGCTCGTGGAAATGCAACCAAAGCCCTGCTGGAAAATTTTGGGTTTGAGTTAGTGATTCAGTACAATGAAAATAAACAGAAAGCTCAGAAAAAGACAGCTGGACCTACAGGATCAAGTGGTCCAGGTGGGATAACAAGAGTGGTGGACCCCATTGAGGGATTAGAGAAACTGGAATGTGAAGCCTGTGGCAAGCTGTTTTCAAACATACTGATTCTAAAGAGTCACCAGGAGCATATCCACCAGGCTTTTTTTCCATTTCGATCCCTTGAGAGATTTGCCAAGGAATATAGAGAGCATTATGATAAACTCTATCCACTAAGGCCCCCTACACCAGAGGCTGCTGCGGCTCCTCCACCTCCTCCTCCTCCACCCCCACCTCCTCCTCCACCTCCACCCCAAAGAGCTCCCACACCAAATATTCCTGTGTCTGCTGCCTCACTCACACCTCCAAGTGTATCTACTCCACAGCCACAAGTTACAATGGCACAAATTCCCATGTCAATGGATTTGCCCCTCTTCTCACCACTCATGATGCAGCCCATGTCTCTTCAGTCCTTGCCCACTCAGCTGACTTCCCAGTTACCATCTGTTGAGCCTAACCTGGCCTCAGACCTGGCCCAGCTCTATCAACAACAGCTCACACCAGCCATGCTACAGCAGCAGAACAAGAGGCCACGGACACGCATTACTGATGACCAGCTAAGGGTCCTGCGACAGTACTTTGATATCAACAATTCACCAAATGAGGAACAGATTAAAGAGATGGCAGACAAGTCAGGGCTGCAGCAAAAAGTCATAAAGCACTGGTTCAGGAACACCCTTTTCAAGGAGCGACAGCGCAACAAAGACTCACCATACAATTTCAATAATCCACCAACAACAACCCTAGAAGATACCAAAATTGACTCTAAACCTCCTTCCCCTGAACCTCAGAAACATGAATATTATGGGAGCAAGAGATCATCCAGAACTAGATTCACTGACTACCAGCTACGAGTGCTACAAGACTTCTTTGATGCCAATGCTTATCCTAAAGATGATGAATTTGAACAGCTCTCCAACCTACTCAACCTTCCCACTCGTGTTATTGTTGTGTGGTTCCAAAATGCCCGTCAGAAGGCAAGAAAGAATTATGAAAACCAGGGTGAAGGGGGAAAAGAGGGTGAAAGGCGAGAATTGTCAAATGACCGCTATATCCGTACCTCAAATCTGAACTACCAGTGCAAGAAATGCAGTCTGGTTTTCCAGCGTATATTTGATCTAATAAAACACCAAAAGAAGCTGTGTTACAAAGATGAAGATGAGGACGGACAGTATGACAGCCAAAATGAGGATTCAATGGATCTTTCCCATGAATGTTATACTCCCTCTGGGTCTTCCTGTCACACCCCAATGCCATCCTCTTCAAGTCTCTGCCCACTTCCACCCTCAACTTCAGCATTCTCACACCTCCCATCCACTGAAAAAGAGGAGGCATCACCAGCAACCACCTCAAACCTCTATGATGAGAAGCCCAAGCAGCTACCAGAAATTTCTGCTGATCCACGAGAAAACCAAACCTCTATTAAGCAGGAAATTGTGCATCAACCCCAATCTGAGGCACAACACCATAAACCTCAGAGAGAAGAAAAGATTCAAACAATTTCCAAGCCCATCAAACATTCATCTCCTTCCTTCTCTCAGCAACAACAGCAGTGTGGTCCCTCAGCCTCTCAGACAAGCCAGGCTCCATCTCAAAGCTCTCACATGAGCCTCAATGCACACCTGACCTCTGCTACACAACAGGCCCAGCAGATGATCCAATACCAGTGTGAACAGTGCAAGATTGGCTTCCCCTCTTTTGAGCACTGGCAGGAACACCAGCAATTACACTTCCTCTCTGTGCAAAATCAATTCATCCACCCCCAATTTCTTGACCGTCCAATTGACATGCCTTTCATGCTATTTGATCCCAGCAATCCTCTCTTGGCAAGTCAGTTACTCTCTGGGGCAATGCCACAGATTCCCAGCAGTTCTGCCACTTCTCCGTCCACTCCCACTTCCACTATGAACTCCCTGAAGAGGAAGTTAGAGGAGAAAGCTGGCACTAGTCCAGGAGAGAATGACAGCACAAACAGCGGAGAGGAGCCACAGAGAGACAAGAGGCTCAGAACCACCATCACACCTGAGCAGTTAGAGATTCTTTATCAGAAGTATTTACTGGATTCAAATCCTACACGTAAAATGCTGGACCACATTGCTCATGAGGTGGGATTGAAAAAGAGAGTAGTGCAAGTCTGGTTCCAAAATACAAGAGCCAGGGAGAGAAAAGGCCAGTTTAGAGCAGTAGGGCCAGCTCAAGCTCATCGTAGGTGCCCTTTTTGTAGAGCTCTTTTTAAAGCAAAAACTGCCCTTGAGGCACATATTCGCTCTCGTCACTGGCATGAAGCCAAACGTGCTGGCTATAATTTAACTCTCCATGGTATGTTATCTGAACCCGAGGGCATGCAAATAAAAATGGATGCTCTAGATACATCGAGCTACTCCCAGATGGCCCCTACAAACAGTGATGGACAAAGTTCTTCCATGTCACCATTGAATAGAAACATGGATTTGTCTCCCAGGGCTCTACTGAGCCCTTCATCCATTAAAGTTGAGGGAATGGAAGATTTTGAGAGTGCAGCTATATCCTCTGTGAACCTCAGCTTTGATCCAAGCAAACTTGATAATGACGACTGCTCTTCTGTGAATACAGCCATCACAGACACAACCACAGGTGATGAGGCCAATGCTGATAATGACAGTGCTGATGCAAAGCACAGCCAAAGTAGTGGTGATTACCTGTCTAAGTCTGGGGGTACTGCCCCTATCCTTGAAAATGATGACCAGATGTCCTCAGGGCTAGTAAGCCCTGCAACAAGCTATTATGCGAAGGACTATGAAAATGAACATATAATTGACCACAGTGAGACATCCAGTCTGGCTGACCCCTGCTCACCAAGTCCTGGAGCTTCAGGTACCAGGAGCATTGACAGCGGAGATCGACCTGGCCAAAAACGCTTCCGAACCCAGATGACTAACCTCCAGCTCAAACTGTTGAAATCCTGTTTTAACGACTACAGGACGCCCACTATGCTGGAATGTGAGGTACTTGGCAATGACATTGGACTTCCAAAGAGAGTGGTTCAGGTGTGGTTTCAAAATGCCCGTGCCAAGGAGAAAAAGGCAAAGCTCAACATGGCCAAGCACTTCGGAATAAATCAGACGTCCTACGAGGGGCCGAAGACAGAATGCACTTTGTGTGGTGTCAAGTACAGTGCTCGCCTCTCTGTTCGTGATCACATTTTCTCCCAGCAACACATCTCTAAGGTGAAGGAAACCATTGGCAGCCAGATCGATAAAGAAAAAGAATACTTTGACCCAGCCACTGTCCGCCAACTTATGGCCCAGCAGGAAATGGACCGCATTAAGAAGGCCAATGAAGTTTTAGGACTGGCACAGCAGCAGGCCATGCAGCAACAGGGGATGTTTGATAACCCTGCAATGCAGGCGCTGAATCTCCAGTCAGCCTATCCAAATCTGCAAGGCATCCCACCTGTCCTTTTGCCAGGGGTTGGCAGCCCCTCTCTTTCCAGCTTTAATTCATCTAATTCAGGTATGTCATAATTTGATATTTATTCACTGATATACAGCTAAAATTGCAGTGGCAGATGGGTTTTTCAACTAAACTAATTCACGCAATTGTCAGCTTTTATTACAATAAATATACTGTATTATATATTTACTTAAAAGGATAGTTTGCATATTTTGAAGCTGAGTTGTAGGAGGTACATACCCATACTCATATCATCATATTACTTTCAGTAGATGGCAGTCGGCACACCCCTAATTTGTAGAAGCAGGCAGGAGTACCAGTACAGAAGCTAAGCAATGTACTGCTGTGGACGAGGGCAGCAGCAAAACGTATTTCAACCACCAAAAAAAAAGGCCCGCCTAAAAAAATCAATATCAGATTAAGTGTACGCTGTATTTAGAATATTTTTAGCACTTTACCTTGCTATCAGACACCCCTTTCCTATCTTGTTAACCATAGAGTTTTCCATATTCCTACGCATACCATGCACTGTTTTATGCTGCAGATCAGCTCTTTGGGTTAGAGCTCCAGTAGTTTCTAGAAGAGACAACAAATACAAGAAAATAAGAATTATTATGACAACAACAACAACAAAATTCTGTTCATTGTGGAGAAAAATAGGATACCTTTATCTTTAGAAAGATAAACATAAAAGTGAAAAGTTAAGTGAAGTTTGATTCCAGTCTGATCTTGCAACAGCACTTTCTGACCCACACTTCTAAGTAATACAGTGTGTGGCACAGGCAGTGACATATGTTTTTTTCGAGTGGCCCTATCCACAGCAGTATATTGCATAGCTTCTGTGACAGTGAGCCGATCGCTATCTACTGTGGGTAATACACTGACTATGGATAAGTAACTCATACAACTCCACTTAAAAAATCCAAACTAACCCTTTAACGGTGAAACCTAGTAATAACAGTACAGCACAAGAATACAATATTTCTACTCTTCTTAAAATAATCTCCTCTCATCAATCTTTCACGTATAGTAATTTATACTGGCAATCATATGTAGAATGTGTAACATGTCAGGTTGCCAATGGCATACCTGTCAACACTGGACTTTGAAAATAAAGGAGATTTTCTGGGACCCCAACTGACCATAATTTTTACATTATGAAAAGAGTTTCCTCTCTCAGCCCCAGAGATTGAATCACCAGGCGCCTTTACTGACTGCCCTGCTATAATCACACAGACGGTTGTTGTGTTCTTTGTTGCACTAATGTCCACCCTACACACATTGCAAAATGCACGGTTTTCTATTATGCCTCTTGTCAGGAATGGGGGTGAAAATACAGGAGAAACCCAGGAAAAAACATTGACAGGTCTACCAAAGGTCATTGCTGACATATGCCACTATGCACATTACCTACTTTAACTTCCACCACTTGATTGTTAGACCCAGAAATGCCACAATAGAGTGAACAAATGGCTCAGTCTGACTTTACATAACAATTTTAATTGACCTCCTCTGTTTGTGTACTATATAATGAAACAGCTAATTGTTGTTGTAGTTAAATAACCTTTTTAACTAATAAGTGTATCCATCTATTAACTCTTGTTAATGTTTGTTTCTATTTGAAAAAATTCTAGCTTTAACTCCTCCAAAACCTTCAAACCTCCTGAACATGCCTGGTGCCAGTGTTCCCTCACCTAGCCTCCCTACATCTGGATTACCCAACAAACCTCCCTCCTCATCGTCTCTGGCCGCATCCAGCTCAGCCCAGACCAACACATCTGTTTCCCACTCAAACCCCACCTCTACATCCAACTCCACTTCCTCAACCACCCAGTCTGGCTCCCGGCCTGAACTCCCCAAAGATCGTGATGCTGAGAGATTAAGAGAAAAGGAGAAGTCCAGGGAAAAGGCAGAGAAGCCCTCAACCCCATCGTCAACTGGAAGCACCCCTGCCCCATCCACTTCTGCTACCAGCGCCAAGAAGGAAAAACCAGACACCGCTGTACCTGCCACTTCTATGCCCACACCTGGAATGGAGTATGTGGTAGACCCTGCCCAGCTTCAGGCCCTGCAGGCTGCTCTGGCATCAGACCCCACAGCTCTCCTCACGAACCAGTTCCTGCCCTATTTCATGCCTGGCTTTTCCCCTTATTACACCCCTCAGATCCCTGGGGCTCTTCAAGGGGGCTACCTGCAACCAATGTATGGTATGGAAAGTCTCTTCCCTTACAACCCAGCATTGTCACAAGCACTGATGGGCCTGTCTCCAGGGTCCCTGCTGCAGCATTACCAGCAATATCAGCAAAGCTTGCAGGAAGCACTACAGCAGCAGCAGCGGCAGCTTCAGCAGATCCAGCAACCCAAGGCAAGCCAAACTCCAGTTCCCCCTCAATCCTTGGGGGATCGCAAAGAATCTGCCAAAGATCCAGTGAAAAAAGAGGAGCAAAAGGGCAACTCCCATAGTGAACCCCCCACATCCTCCTCTTCCTCCTCCTCCTCTCATAATAAAGTACCCTCTGAGCAGAACGAGATGGATGGCAAAGCTGTGGATCACCATCTAGACCAATTCATCGTCCCCAAGGTGCAGTATAAACTGGCATGCCGCAAGTGTCAAGCAGTTTTCACCAAGGAAGAAGCGGCTATTACCCACCTTAAATCTAACTGTTTTTTCGGTCAGTCTGTGGCAAACCTGCAAGAAATGTTGCTGCGTGTCCCCAGTGGCGTAGGTGCAGGAGCTGGAAGTCTCTATGACTGCCTGGCTTGTGACACTACGTTGGATGGGGAGAAAGCACTCAGTCAACACCTGGAATCGGCATTGCACAAACACAGAACAATCAAGCGATCAGCCAGAAATGCCAAAGAGCACGCTACTAGTTTATTACCTCACTCTTCAGCCTGCTTCCCCAATCCTAACACCGCATCTACCTCGCAGTCTGCCACTCATCCCATCAGCAGCCCCCCTACCCCGCCAACAACATCAGCCACCATGCCATCCTCTGCTGTCTCCTCTTCCCTGTGCTCCTCCTCGACTACCCTACTCAACACCACAGCTGCCGGCAAACCCTGGCCCCAGGCCCCTTTCTCCAGAGCTTTAGCTGGGAAGCCCAATGCCAGTCCCCCCTCTTCTTCCTCCTCCTTTCCACCAGTGTCCTCACCTTCAACGGTTACCTCAAGTTCATTGAGCACCTCAGGAGTTCAGACCTCGATACCAACAGACGTCTTTACCGACGAGTCTGATTCTGACAGCAGTCAGAAGTCAGCAGACAGGCTGGGCAGGACGGCAGAGGAGCCGCAGCAGCCTGGCTTTGTCAAAGACAGTAGTAGTTGTAGTAATCTTGCTAGTGTAGGAACAGACTCCATCAGATTGTAAAAGAGCTTTCAGTGATGGACAATATTTAAAAAACACAAAAAAGACAAAAAAAATCACAAATGGAAAAAACATAAAAAGCAGCAATGTTAAAAATACATTAAAAGTATACAAACCAATTTCAGAAAAAGATGTGTAAAGACTAACTGCAATTCCAAAGCTTGTAACCAAAAATTTAAATGTTAGTGGATTGTTTTCCCATATCAACATGCTGGTTTTGTTTTTGTTTTTGTTTTCTTTGTTTTTGTTTTGTTTTACTCAACTGAAATACATGCATACTATATATGAGAATAGAAAGGATTGCTGCAGTTATGTTTTGGGTTATGGTAGAGGAACGCTGTACTGTATGGCAATGGACTGCCTCAAAGTTGACAAATGGCCCAAAAACCCTTTTGAAGAAATACGAGTCAACAAGCTGTCCTTTTGTTTTGTAATAATTTTTACTTAATAGCACAGTCACAAAAAGCCAGTATGTACTGTATGGGAGAATAGTCTATCAATTTTCTTGCTATTTAAGCATTCAGATACCAATGGCTTGCAAAAGTAAAAGAATAATGTAATGTCTATTTTATTCTCAGGTCAACAGCTCACTGATGTTTTTCTGTTACAGAAATCCATGTTTTACACCTTTTGTTTCCAACAGGAGATAAGCATTTTTTTCCTTTCAGAACTTGATTTCATATAGAAAGTTTTGAGTTGAGTGAAATTTTAATAAGGCATTGTTTCTGGGCATTCAAAAAGGACAAATGATTTGCTGATTTTATCATTATAGAAATCTGTTTAAAGGTGGGGAAATCACAATTCCATGATACCCAGACAAGGAGAGCATTGCAGACATAAGAACGGGCGATAAAAAAAGTTTTGATTAAAAAAATCAACCTTCTGTATTTATAATAGATATGAACATTTTTGGTGTTAAGTAGATTGTTGCATTGGAAATGAATTTAAACAGTATGGTAGGTTGAAAAAAAACTTTGTGTACATTTAGCTTTTGTATTGTCCAACTTTAAGACGCTTCATTTGATGTTGTCTTGGTCATTCCGATAGACTAGATTATGGACAGGTAATTTATCTAAACTTTATTTCTGTCTTTTTCTCAACTACTTGGGAAACATTCACCCAGATGCCCCTCCTGACAAGGCAGGATCCTCTTTTAGAATTATTTAAATTTTATGATTTGGTTGGTAACGCACCAACCAAAACGAAAAAAATTCCTGGGTGAAATATTGAAAATTTAATTTAATTTAATATTTGTGTTACCTTTGTGCACTTATCACTGTCTGACTCCTATTTCTCGCTCTACTTGTTCCTCTCTTCGCACTTATTTTTCTCAGCTCTCCTGTGTTTGTAGATATGTACACTACAAAGCAGGTCTTTTGTTCTTCATGTAGTGTGGCTACAGTCTTTATTTTCATTTTGACATTTTTGTTGTCATAAGTGAAAATGAAAAAAAGAATACTAATAATAATTCTCACGCTTTAAGACAAAAAGAAAATCCAAAGACTAAACACTTTCACCATTGGTGCATAAAGATGAGAAAAGAGGCTTCTTTATACTTGAGAATTTGTTGCTGTTTTTAGAGGAAAGAAAACAAAGTTTTAAAAGATAAAGGAGTACGCATCAGAGTTGCCGTTTTTGCTTCTTTGCAAGCAAACAGGTGGCTTTTTTACGTAAATACCAAAAACCAAAAAGGGCCCTTGTCCTTGCATTGTGGAGTAGCACCGTTACAGAGCCATTGCAGTTTGTAAGATAGAGGTTATTAATCTTTGTTTGACTCTTTTGTCACATTCAAATGTCCATTTTTTTAAGAAAATGTATAAGGTCTGGTCTTCGAGGACATACGTTTTGCTGCTAATGTAGAATTTTGAAAGAAAAAAAAGAGTACCTAGATGCATGCTCATTTTGCTTTTGGCTAAGCTTTAACTAAAACAAACAATAAACCAATTTCTTGCCTCTGCAACACCTTTTTTTTTCTTGTTGCAAAAACGGAACTTTGAAGACTGTGAATATATGTTCCAAAGGACATTTTGCCGATTTTTTTTTTTGAACAGACCAATGTTTAAAGCCAATGATCTATGACGTTTGTAAAGAACAGTGCATTCCAAATATCACAATGGATTTTTCTTAAGCAAGGACTGATCCTATTTCATTTAATTGCTTTTAATTGTCACAATCTATTTTTTTCCTCATTTTTAAAGTGACTGTAAACTGTTGTGTAAATTTTTTGCATCATTGGTTACTGAACAAAGTGACCTCCACATGTCATTTTGGGCTGGCATGGAACATTGCTGAAAATCCCTCCATCCAGTCAAGGTTGTTGCTCACTTGTTAAGCAAGTAATAGTGGTTACCAAAAAATGTATATAATACATCTGGTACTGATGAGTCTCATAGGTTTAGTAACATTTATGCCAGTTAACAAACAACTAGTCTCAGAAGGATATGATGGCTGTTTAGCTGAGGTGCGGTTGCCCCCTTCCTGGGAAATCCACCAGTGACTTGTCCCACGCATATGCAGGGTGTCACTTTTACACATAGATCACAGGTTCAGAGGGACGTCTTCATTCCAAAGCATTATTTCTGGAAAAAGTAGGAGGTTTTTTGAAGATGTCCCTTTGTTTCAAATTGTTAGGATACTTTCATGTCCAAAGAAGTCACCCACTTCATCTTATTGCAATGGAAATGGTTGTGCATAGGTACCCCCTAACCCCCCTCACTGATTAACTAAAATTCTTATTTTTTAAAACCCAAACCAAGACATATTTAAATTTGTGAAGAACTACGTTTTGGCCACTATTGTATAGCCAGTATATTCACCCTAATGAATACAAGGCACAATCTTAGAAGTGTGTTTAAAGTGCTACGTCTTGCAGAGCAATGTGATTTGGTGTTAATACTACAGCATGCTGTTGAAAGTCAGTAGATTTGGTCTGCAAGCTTGCTACTTCTCTAAAGTTCAGTTCCCTGAAATACTGTCCATAATGTACTTTCTTATGTTGGAAAATTCTTAAGTTGTACAGTTTTTCTCAGATATGTTTGCTTTATTTTAATTTTCTGATAATGTCAGACATTTATTGTTATTTTCTTATGAGTATTTGTATTTTATTTTAGTTTCTGTATATTACTTTTATCATAAATTAACACTAGCTTTAATTTGAATTGCTGAAATTAAGAAACAAAACAAAAAATATGTCCTGGCCACTTTATGGTGTGATAATGTTCTTTCTGTTCATTGTCTAAATGATACTGTTCTCTCTAATTTCCAAAGTGTAATCTTTTGGGCTCTCTTGTGGAAGACAAATTTTAGGTCTCTACATCAGATTCAGCCAGCCAGCATGGACTATGTGTGTGTGTGTGTGTGTGTGTGTGTGTGTGTGTGTGTGTGTGTGTGTGTGTGTGTGTGTGTGTGTGTGTGTGTGTGTGTGTGTGTGTGTGTGTGTGTGTGTCATTAGAGCCAGCATCAATTCATTTTCTTTTCCCTTGTTTGCCTTTTGTTTTTTGTTTGTTTGTTTGTTTGTTTTTGTGTTACACACCAAAACGAACTGAACCACAAAGCTGGATTATCAATAACTAAAATTTACAAAATCAAATTTCAAAGATAATGATCAGAAATTAAAATGATGATACCGAAGCACTGAGCAGTTTTTACTTTGATTGAATATATGAATGTGGCCAAAGCTTTATGCAGTTGAAACAAAAAGGAAAAAAAAATTACAAGTTGTGCCCCAGATAAGTGTATATTTTATTGTGGCACAAAACGCTATTGTGGATATCTGCATCCACCAACTTACATTGGGATACTTGATTTTAATGGACATTTACAAAGAGAGAGAGATAAAGACAAGGTTTTGCTGTAGAGGTCATCTTTTGCCCACTGTGAAAATGAACGTGTACCTGTATACAGATATAGATATATTTAAAACAAGGCATCGACTTTTTTTGTTTCTAAGATGAAGAAGGACTGAAAAGAAAAAAATGACTCTGGGAAGCTTTGGAGATCTTGTTAGGAGGACATGAGAGGCTGTGGGCACACCAAAACTGGGCATGGGAGCCGAAGGCCAGCTCGAAACAGCTTTAAAACCTCCTCCTTATTTGATTACTGACAACTCTGTAATGGGAATGGACTCTGGAACCAATGGACATGTGTGACACAGAGAGAACTGAACTTAAGTGGCTCCAGCTGCCTCTTTCTCCTTTCTGTCTGTCTCTTTATTTCTCCAGATCTGCCTCTGCTTCTGCTCTTTGATGGACATTTTCCAAATTTCAGGACAGGATGGACAGAGATGCTTGCTTCATTTCTCCCAGTTCATGTTGCTACCTGTTTCATTTCCTTGTGCTTGTCTCTGGTTGACAAGTGAAGCTCTCCAGTCAAATGGCGGCTCACCCCTCTCTCTGTTGATTACATAATCTAAAAAGAGGAATGAACAGAGAGAGGGGACGGGTTCTCAAAGCTGTCATTCTTAAAGAGGCAGTTATACACTAAAAAAGCGTATTAACCAAAATTAACAACCAAACTAACAACCAAACAACCATTTGCTCCAACTTCAAAGATGAACTGTTACTTGGAGCTCTCTGTTCCTTTTGTGACTTCTGGTGCCACAATGTTTTTTTATGCTTTTAGATTTTCTTTTTGTTTCCTTGAATTACTCCTCCTTCGAGCCTCATAAGCATGGCTCTGTGGCTCCAGGCAGCCCATCCGAGGGTAAAAAAAAAAAACAGCCTTGCAATGTACAAAAAAGAGCAAGTTAAACCAAAAATGTTGTTCTTGATGTCTTTTCTATACTGTAGTCTTGTTAGCTTTTTTGTTACTGTAATTATATGATGAAGATTTCCAAACTGTACCAAATTACATGGAAACTAACATACATACAACCACATGGAACTTCAGACTTTTAAAGAAACTTTTGTCACAAAACCTTGTTGTCCTAGTTAAGTTGATTGTAGATGGTAATTGAATATACTCCTTTGAAAATATTTCATCAAGTATGTTTCTTGCTCATTGTGATACATTAAAAAAGTATGAGCATAAACTGCACTGGTTTGGACTCAATTTTTGAGTGTTGTGGGATTTGATCACTTGCTGTCAGTGGATTACTACTTTGGCAAAACATCAAGGCACAATCAGTATTTCTTTTTAGATTTTGACCAAATAAATTGCAAAAATATATGTTCACATTTAATATATGTACTGTATAAGACCTAAATATTTGGTTTACTTCCCATGTTACTCATTTGTTAACATTAGTAGCAATACAGAAAGACAAATAAATACATTTAGTGGTTCTGTAGTGGTATGTCAATTTTTAAATGAGGTTTTTTTTTTATAATACTTAATCATAAGTGTTAACATTTCAGTTGTCTTCATAATTCCATTAATGGCTTATTGTATATATTTAAATATATCTAAATGTACAATATATATTTATATCTAAATTTTACTTAATTGTTAGGAAACACACAATGTTTACACAAGAATCAGAAAACAGCTCAAATATGATTTTTTTTTTTTTAAAGATAGTGTCTATTTTCAGTGATGACACAATTACAATTGCTGAATATTCTATTCTGCTTCTACACAGTTTAAACAGTGATCAGTAAAACAAAAAACTGATGTTTGGACACAGCTAATGACCGCCTTGGTAAAACTAAAACAGAAGCAATTGCGTAGTTGCTTCCACACAGACTCTCTCGCTCGCTCGCTCTCTCTCTCTCTCTCTCTCTCTCTCTCTCTCTCTCTCTCTCTCTCTCTCTCTCTCTCTCTCTCTCTCTCTCTCTCTCTCTCTCTCTCTCTCTCTCTCTCTCTTTAGATAAATTCACTTACAAATTTCAAGCTTACCAGCTGTTAGCTAACTGATATTATGCCTAAGCAAGAAGACCACAGCTGCATATCATAGGTGTGTAGGCTATATTACTTAATATATACACTCTGGTAAAACAAAGTGTGCAGTGTATAGTTCAGGGGGCCTGGGAGTTTGGACTATTCCCAATGAAAACAGAGCTGAGCCAGCTCTGCCTGTTCAGCAAGACTGAATTCTCAGCAGACATTGAGGTAACAGAAGGACTGGCATTGATCAGCAACACTTCTGAGTTCCCACTGATATGTTACGGTTAATTTGTACCAAGAGCTAGTGAACATTACTGATTGTACCTTTAAATCTTCTTTGTGTGTTATTAGAATTATACTGTCTTAACACTGTTTTAATTAATATGTAGAGTGATATTGTCAGATCCCTTTAGTCACTGAAATCCTATCTGCCCTGAGATACATCATGCGTTAGATTTAGATCGCTGCTAGGGATTGTAAATGTCTTAGCCTAATTAATATATTAAGCAACAACTGAACTTCTTCTTAATTAGATGTGGCTTTGTGCAACTAATGTAATCTGAGGCACTGGCAATTAAAACTTGGAAGAAAGAGAAGAAGAAAACTTAAGTATGACTTTGGGGAGGTCTCAAAAATAATATTTGATCAACATTTACATGCTGCAATGGATAATAATTAAAATCTTATTAAACTGCAATAAGAAAAAACATCCACTATACTTATTCCCACAGTATGTCAGATGAAGATGTTATGAAGAAACAGGCTCAGATTTCTCATCAAGTGGTAAGATATATTTCTGTATTTCACTTTGTAATATTTGGTATAAGGCAGCACTAGCCTCTGTGTCCCTTTTTGAAGATGTCCATGGTTCTGATACATTTTTTGTGTGATTTTGCTGATTATAAAACAGAAGTCTGAAACAATGATTATACTGTATTTCGTAAATATTAACTTTTTGTAAGGCCAGAGACTTTTTATATGGAAATAGGAACATAGACATCCATTTGTGTTACATATTTTTAATATGTGAGCTAATACAATTGCACTGTGATCTTTGAACTGCTATTTTGCTCATAAAATATAGCTGAATTGCATATTTTTTACATGAGGAAAATTCTTACAACCTTTGTTTAACTTATGCTGCTTTGTAAGAATATATATGAAAACAATTCAAATCTGAGGAGCAGAAAGTTTAAGAAAGAGGCCATCCTGTCCTAAGCAACAGGCGAGATTCATTGGCCATGTTGAGCCAATTAACACGCAAGGGCACATCCCAAATGAATTAAAAACAGCCTAATCCGATCAGTGTGAAAAGCAAGGCCATTTCCTTCACAAGCCTGGACCAGATGGTACTCACACTCAGAGGCTGCATTGAAACAGGCCAGGCCCAGTCACACAGTGTGAAATTGGGTTAGCGCCTGAATCTAACATAGGCCCTGGGCAATGTGAGCTCCCAAACCCATTCTCCCCTGGCCTAAAGGTAGAGGGCCCACCTTGTCAATCTTTGGCCCCATATTTAATTATCATTCTCAATGCACCCCACTAACTCAGTCATTTCAGTCAGTAGTGGGGCTGACAGCTTCCTATAGTCATTTTGTCTCCTCAGACCACTCAACCTTTTACATATCCCAAATAGCCCCTGGCATACCACATAATGTTCTCTTTTGTAGCACAGAAGATGAGCACAGCTATGCTGGATAGAATATCACAGACTCTGTTCACTCTGACTCGAGCTGGGTGGTGTTACCATGCTGAGGTCCAACCCCTCGCTTTGTTGGAATAATGGGTTGTTGGGGCTTCCAAAGCTCTTGAGTATCAGCTTTTACCCTTTGCAGGGAATAAATGGTACAAATGTTGGTGATTCTCGTCAAAATGACTACAAAAGCTGTGGTTGTGCTATGTCATCTCAGGATTTGTCTTTAATAAAAAAACATAGCTATCTAATAGTTGTTTGGCTTAAGGTTGGCATTACCCCTTGACACCACAAAGGCAGAAAATGGGGAGCAGAACCTGTAAGAAAAACCACACATCCCAGCATCCAATTCCACGCTGCTTTGGTTAAAGCATCCTGACTCCATCCTAGCCAACAGAGGGTAGTCATCCCTGCCAAAGAGCCCTGTTCCTCAAACATCCAAAAATTTGATGTATTTGAACTGTCCATCAGCATAATTTGAGAGAAAATTTGATGCAAAGTCGCGAAACTATGTAGACTTTGAGCCAAGCGCTGTCACTAACATTAAACCTGTTGAAGACTTTAGGAAAGTGTTTAATGCATATTTGTGTGTAAACTGTTCTGAACTGCATTGAAGTAACAAATTGGAGTGTGTCACCAGCAGATACTGAGGACATACTGGATAGATTTGCGACTAAGCCAATGAAAGACCTTGCTAAGCTGGGCTGCTTTGCACATGAACAGCTTGCACTGCCACTATCGAGGATTAACCCCTGACAGGCAGTTTGGTGAAATAACATACTGTAGATGACCGTGAAGAACATGAATTTCACAAACAAGCCTGGAAGCCACAGAAACCTTTTTTCACATCACATACCTACAGCTCTTTCCCGACATATACTGTACCTCTTTGCCGCCACATTGTCTTCTTCCCCTATCAATGTCAAAAGCAAATTATGCTACAGCCTTGAGGACAGATTGAACTAATTCAATCTAATCTTTCAGATAAAACAATGGGTGAATGAGGATCAAAGAGAAATTGAAAGGAAAAAAACTTAAAAGAACTTTCACTTCTTTTGAATTACAGTCTACAGTTTCCTGATTCAGAACAGACTGACGCACCTTCACATAACATCACATCACATCACATCATATCACACTATATGCCCAAGAAAAAAACTGCACAATACTAATATTAGTTAGCTGGTTAAGTGAGTTGATAAACTGTGCCGATAAACCTCTGTGCCTAAACTCCACCTAGCTCACTTCCCACCCATCTGGGATTCAAGCTGGGGAAGGTGTGGAGGCGTCTTGGCAGGCCGTGGGCCTTGCCGCAGCATTTCCCGTCTCCTAAACACAGGATCAGGTGTCGCCATTTTCACAGCACCTTCTGGTTCTGTTTAACAGGAAATGAGGTCCATCAGAAGAACTCTGACCAAAACTGAGCCAGAATGGGCCCTGACAGGCAGGAATATTAGTCTGGGACGGCAGTCAGTAATTGAATGATCGCCCCCCACCCCCCACTCATAATGAAGAGAATATGTGCTGGGAATGTGTTTGTCCTTCTCTATCCTTCATCTGCCCCTTTCCTTTCCTCTTTTCCCCATTTTTGAACCCTTAATAAATCATTTGTGGGGGCATAAATAAGGGATAATTTTACTTCACTTCAAAGTGCTTCTCATGCATGGTGTCATTTCTGTAACCTCAAAGTGATGATGCATTAAAAAGGCTTCAGGTTAACTCTGCCTGAGAGTGTTTTTGCCTTGAAACAAAGCTGTGCTGATAGTGTTGTGAAAGCGTGAGCTGAAGTACATGAGAGATCAATTATCACACCTCATTTTGTTCTCATATGCAAAATGATAATGGGTGGACCATGTCAGACCTGAACCATCAGGTGGTGTATCCTTTCTCCATAAATGTGTTTCACAGATTGTCTGAAGGGGTCTGTTAAATCCCTTTATAAGTTAAAAAGCTGAAGGGAAAGAATTTGGCTTCTCCTTGATCTGTCTTCAAATGTCCCTCAGCGGACAAGATTTAAGAGTGATAAACCAACAGAATAAACCTAACACTCAGTATGATACAGTATAACCACACACTTGTAAACGCTACTTTCATATTGGAGAGTTTGTAAAAAAATTAGCATTGTATTGTAGTATTGTAGTTATTGTTGCATGTTTTTAATCATGTGTATCTATGTCTGCTTCAGAGGGACAAATTACATCTGCCACAAAGGAGGCTTGGGTGAGGGAAGGTGATGCTGTTATGGAGGCGAGAGGCACAGCTTTGAGGTGCAGTGTCATATTTCACATAGCTTTGGGGAGAATGTCGACTCTGAAAAGGATTCTTAATACTATAATTGTTTTGAGACTTGTTCTTATTAATATTTCTCTGACTTCGCTTTTGTATTTTTTAAGCCTTAACCAAAATCAGTTGTAGTGTATTGCTGCTGGAATGCCTGTCAGACTGGGCCCTGACCCTGAGCTGGCTGCTATAATGATGGGAAGATGAAAGAGCCAGGCCCATTCCCAGGCTGCCCTGTTAGGGGGTGCAAGCCTGTGAAATGGAGAGATAATGGAGACCAGGTGTGCTGTGGATGCCTGAGACACTCCTCAGTCAGTCTGAGAGCTCCTCTCAGTGAGAGGGAGGGCACACTACCACTGTTCAAAACAAGACTGGGTCACAGTCCAATTCCTGCAGTCTATATTATGCACACACATACATACTGTATAATATTTATGTTAAGTATAGATTTAGTAATTACTTCACTATATATACCTAGGTTGGTGAAGTTGGACACCTGCCAAGAGGTGCACCTGTATTTAAACTGTTGCTGTGCTGTCTTTCTCCTATATTTTGCTTGAGTTATGTGTGTGTGTGTGTGTGTGCGTGCGTGCGTGCGTGCGTGCGTGCGTGCGTGCGTGTGTGTGTGTGTGTCTGTCTTTAAGGTACTCAAACATGATAATTTGACCATTCAGAACAACTATTTTTGAGCATTTGCCCCTTGTATCTCCTGTTAATTTAAAGTAAGGAAGTTTTATAAGAAAGGTCAGGCAGACTGGCTGCAAAAGTGTTTCTAATTGGAACAGACAGGCTTGCATAGCTCTGCTGTAATTACTATCTAATTAGCAGGTAGCTAGCACAACATGCCATTTAACATCAACAATTTAACCCTTAAGAGGAACACTTATTTCAGAACATATTTCAAAGACTATTTTGAATCCCGTGGGAGAAACAGTATGCCCCACTTCTGTCTTCTACAGGAGGTCAATAAATGTCAATTGGAGTGAGAGATACAAATGTTGGAGAGGGACTCAAGTGTAGATCAGTCCTCATTAAAGCCTTCTCCATAAGAGCTTGTTGAATGATAAATATTAAACATTGATTACATACAAATAGGAATGACTCTCTTATCATTACTGACTATTGTCTTCCTGAGATTATCCCATAATTAAATCGAACAGGGTCCTACTGAGGCCTTTTTGTCAAGTGAGCAAATTACTCATTATTCCCGCATGAATAAGGAGTAATCACAGTGCCTGCCATATGAACAAGCATTCAAAGGTAGTCAATCCATGAGAATAGGATAATATTGCAGATTCCTATTTGATTTATTCTATCCGGCTATTAAAAAGGCTGTCACTCAGGGTGGCTTATCTTGAGAGCTAAAATGTGGTTTCACATTTTGGAATGTAGCTTTTCATATTGTATAAATCAGTCATTATGTTTACTGTACCTGATAATTTTTGAGGAGTCACAAAGGTCTGCTCCAAATGATTTGAAACTGAAAGTGCGTGTAAATACCTTGCAAGCAGAATATTTTTCTTTTCTGCAGATGCAGGTTTTTCAGTCAGGTGTAACCCCGTTGAATGGGATCTCAGAGACTGACCCATTTTACTTGGTGAATAGGTTTTCAGATGAACCTTTGGCCATTTTATTTGCTAGTTAAGTGGCTGATATTTCATTTAAATTCATTCCTCAAGAGGTGTCAATGCATCTGACCATTCAGAGCAGCAAATTATAAAATTAAAATAAGTCTGCAGATAAAAATGCTAGAGTTTTGTTTAGAGGTGGCTGGAGTCATGCATCCAGTCCTCAAGTCTCTGTGCTCTCTATTGAAACATGTCCATGCCTCAGCTTTTGTATGTCCTTCTAACAAATACCACAAAAAAAAGTTAAAAAAAGAAAAAAGAAAACATAAAGTCTAATGAGAAACGCATACACCTACACCTTTACACCACCTAACAGGAGTAGGTAAAACAATGCAGAGGAGTTTGAGACTTAGTGTCTGTTGCGATATAGTTCCTACAGTTGTGAATCATACACAATTAATCTGCAGCATACTGCCTCAAGACTGTCCCTACCCCCAACACACACTCACTCACACTAATTCACACACGCACACACCCTCTCCTTTGGTCTGCCTCTTTATCCTTCTCATTGTCTTCCTCATGTAGACATGACACACTCACCGTATCAAGCCAAGGTCACTGAACATCCATTTCAAATTGTTGCCCACTGCTGCAGCTTGAAATTAATAAGGCCACCATTTAAATGCTATAGTTATCCAACCCATAGCAAACGCTGGGCAATCTCACCACAGCGCTCTCTCTCCCTCTCCTGTGATATATTAATTTTTGACCAAACATCCCCACTTGACTACTGTAACGAGGTATGATGTATTGAACCTTGGCTGTTGCCATGGAGACAGCAGTCCCCTCTTACTTGTCATTGGAACACAAACAAGCACTGGCATCTAATGTCATTCCAGTCAACATGAGGGAGAGCGATGAGAAAGGGAGAGACTATGTTGGATCCCTTACTCCATTTTTCTCAGTTTGAATTGGTTTTTGTGTGGAGTATTTGGATTGTACTGGATGTTATGGTCCAACATACTCTGTGCAGGAGCATTGTTAGGTCATATACCTGGGGGGAGGCATATTTACTGTTACTGTTGTTATTTGTTTTGTACATTAATTTTCTCTACTTTGGATTAATTTGGTTGTCTTTTAGAGAGGAAAATGAGAAATGTTAGGCAGGTGTTTGTATTCAATATCAATCTTAAAAGGAGTTAATTAGGATAGTGTTGATAGAAGTTAAGATAACATCCTAGGTCTGCAATTTTCCATACTATTATAAAATTATAGCATGGTTGGGTTTGAGTAAAAGTGAAGACAAATGCACATCTTCCATCCAACACAGGAAAAAATAAAATGCAACATATGAGTCTCATCAAAATTGTGAAAATGCTACGCAGTTTTCTCTCTGCAAGTATCATTTTAAGCTTTGGTAAGATAATGACATTATATATTAGTAATAGTAGTGCAGCAGCTTTGGAATATCACAGTCTATTTCCATTTAAAATAAAGCTTTCTACTTGTTGTCTCGGCATGAAAGTGTGCTTCATTTTCAGATGTTCTCTCTCTTTCCTCATTTCAGTTTTAATCAGTGGTTGCTTTCTAGTCTGTTTCTAGTTTCTAGTCTGTTTGAGGTGAAAGTGTAGCTGTATGCCTCCCTGTCTTTTCTCTGATCATAATCTCTTCCTCACACAGAACAATAATCCTACCTTATTTTCTCTCTCAGTGTTGGTCTTTTATTACTTCCAGGTGTTAGGGTCATGTCTCTCTCGCAAGCAGATGTGCTAGGGGAAAAAATGCCCTTTGTTTGGAGTTGTGCTATTTCAAACTGAATATTCAGTTGACTATGCTCTCTGAAGGCAGATGACAGGGGGAAAAAAGACTAAAATAAAAACTAGGTGAATGAGTATTTGCATTAAAAAAATAACAGTAAAATATGTGGGAGATAGAAAGAGAGACAGAAAATAGTGGTAAAAGGAACTGCGACGGGAAAAAAACAGACGGTAACCAAGGTAAAGAAAAAAAATAGTAGAATAGTTTCTTGTTAAGGCTACAGTGGGTTCAGTGATTCATGACAACTACTAAACACCACATCTGTTAGTGAGCCTTCTGTTGACTGATCAGTTTTTGCATGGAGATATATCAGTTTCATCTGGTACGATCCTTTATAAGAGGTTTTTAATATGTTCTTACTTTTACTGTATTCAATTCCCTTTTGTGAACATTTTGCTTGTTACACAGTAACATTTATACACTGGTTATCTTAATACTGTTGTATATACAACATTTGGACATTGTGTAATACCTAGTTTTCTTGATATACACCTACCCAAGAGTAATATTAGATTTTGCAGACAAGAAACACAGAGCCTCTAGCAGTTGTTATAGAGTCTCTAAAATATCCATTTTGGACTTTCTCCTTTTTCCTGTAACCAGCTAAACTGAGATCACATGTACTTGCAATGAAAAGTGACAGGAAATTGACTAAAGCATTGGAAATCAATGGAAAGTAAATGTGCTCCCTAAGTACAAGTGAACAGCTGATAGCTGCCTTCTGTCTGCCTCTCTCTCTCTCTCTTTCCCTTTCTATTTCTCTTTTCCTCTCTCATTTCTTTCTTTTCCCTTTCACCTTCTACAGCTCTTCTTTCACTCACTATCATGCTGTATTCTCTCCAACTCTCCATTTGCTGAGCCAACATGTACATACTCAAAAAAGAATATATGATTTACTGTGTTGTGGTGTGAGTTTGTCCAAATGAAGGAATGCAGACAATGTATTATCTTCGTCTGTTCTTAGAGTAGATACTGTGTCAGTGTAAAAAACACAGATTGAGTGCTAAGCAAACCTTTCAAGTGGTGTCACACTTTTTTTAGTGTGACAGCCTTTGAACAACAACAACAAAAAGGTTGTGCAAGTCGTCATCTGAAAACATGCAGTTAAACTAATTATTTATGGTCTCTATTTGATCTCACAGATTAATTACTAAGAAAAGATCATCATTAACAAAAAGTCAGCTCACCTCACAGCCAATTACCATTTTCCCCTAGTAAAATCCAAATTAGATTATATTTTCAGATATTTTCAGAGATATAGTTTTGGACACTTGGAAACGTTGATGCTGTGGGTTCCTGAGACAGTGTTGGAAATATAAATTATTCTCCCCAAGTTTAGACTAAATTTGATCAGCAGAGCAGAGAAATAATGCACAATGGACAGACAAATGAATGAACTCATAGAAGGATGCCAATTTACAATAACTCCACAGTGATGGTTTCATCATCAATGATCCTATACAGTATGAAGCAAAATAAATAGAGCTGAAAGTATCTTTGTGGAACTTCTACAATTTTTCAGATCTTTAGACAGCTGGCAGTTGGTGGCAGTAAAGTGCTGAAAGGGAGAAATAAGGCACAACAAAGAAAAAAGCCAAAAAAGAGGAGAAAAAAAGGCTGCAAGATGATATAAACAAGGCAGGAATTAACCAATATTTAAAGTCTTAGTAGATGTTTCTGGATTAGAAAGTACATCCAACATGTTTGTATGACCTCAAAGTATTGCAATTTATGAGTCATTTTGAACTCCACAGCTGCCTTAAAGTTACTAATAGGGTGGTGGTGGTGGTGGCGGTGGTGGTGGTGGCGGTGGGGTGGGGGGGGATGTTCGGGTGGGGACTACAAGACATTAAACTACAACAATGAGGAATTTGGTGCCAGTACATTCAAAGGAAAATGTCATATTTTGGTAAAGCCCTACTAGTGGTTTCAATTCTTTCCAACTCCACATCCCCAGATCATTTTTATTTTGAAACTAACAGCCTTCAGCCCCAACCAACATTGTGACATCACTTGAGGTAGTTTATCAGGCTTCGCACAGCCCCTCTGGAGCTACAAAAGGCATTTTATGATATATTCTTTCATATATATGCAGTAGTGCTTCCCAAGACCTGTTAAAAGACTTTGATGTGTACAAATGGCACAAATACCCTTCAATGTACCAAAGACAGAATAGCTTTATGGAAACTGGATTTGTGAAGCCAATACCAACATCAATACATTTGAGAATTTGTAACAATATATTAACTGAAATGCATTTATTATTAACCTGGTGTTAATAAATTACTGATTTTTGGCATTTCAATACTTTCATGTTTCTTAGACACCATATAAGCTAATACTAATATATCTGCTATAATGTATATCTGACTACACAAGTGTTTGGTTTTATGCTGACAGACAAAAAACAATTTCCTCAGACGTAGCTCAGCATACATGCAGGCAAAAATAGAAAAGTACATTTCTAAATGTTCTTACTAACTTAATGTTGTCACTGAAAATTCCCTGAAAACAATTATGGAGGAGACTGGGCAATAATTGGTCTGAATAACATTCTGAAATGTTGTCATCTTAAGGGAAATCATGTTATGGGTACTAAATATTATGAAAAAAGGAAAAAACTTATTTGATTATGGTTTTTTTTTTTTGGGGGGGGGGGTTCAAAAATAATTATTTTAATTGCTGTTAACCTCATAATCGTTTAATATTCAAAGCTTACTTGACATCGACTTTGCTCTCCTGGCTTTCAATATGAACTAGAAAATAATTTTGCATGTTAATATCTAACTTAGACAATTATTTTATATTTTATATTATTGTGTTCCTATAATGAATCAATTCTCTTCAAAGTCAATTTACCAAGCTTGAAGAAAAAAGGTGTTAGTAATTATTTCATGATGTCAGGTCCCAAACAGGCTTAGAGAACATTAATCCCAATCTAGACCTCTTTTCCCACAGGAGATCAATAGCTGAGGTGCCAAATCAATAGAATTTCATATAAATCTCTATCAGTTTTCCACTGTTCACCAAACTGGCCTATGATCTGTCTCTCTCTGTCTGTAGCATTTAACCACACCATATCACCTAGTGACTCAGATGAACACAATTAATCTCAAAGAGCCTGTGGCATTTTTCAAAGAGAAGTAATGTCTTGCTATAAGGTATATCATAATATTTTGGAGGAAAAAGAACATTTTATGGTAGTTTTCAAATTATGTTTTCCGTATTGTTTTATTTCTTTTTAAAGAGCAGCACAGCTCATATGCTAATTCTAGCTGTTATGCATGAGAACATTTACTTTGGTGTATATATTATGAATGAAGAAGAGTTACTTGCCCAAATATGAGGATTGCTTAAAGAGAGAAAGGGGATTATGGGTAAAAGAGCCCTGTGGATTTGTTTTTATGGTTCTCTTGGTGAGGTTCCTGGCTACGTTACAACTATATGTTCTACTTTATGTTCTTTGTAAAATGGAGTCATCACCTAGGGAAATCAAGGTTTAGGTAAAATATGAATTTATCAAAACAAATAAAAGGCAGACATGTAAACAAAGAAATATAAAAACAAAAGGTTTCTCTCTATCTCTCTCCCAACCCACACCACCCACCCTCTTTCTTCTTGCACAGACTGGTGTGAGTATGACCAGGCAGGGGTTAAATCCATTGCACCATAAAAAAGAGCTGTTCATAAAATGGAGGAATAAGAAGCAGAAATAATATTTCAAGTATGATTAGTTCATCCGCAGGGCACCTTGTGCGATTGAGAAAGGGGGTGAGAGTGGGAGGGGGTATTGTGCACGGCAAGCAGTAAATTATATCTAGCCTTTGAATGATTCCTGCAGATCCTATTACGACAGTGAGGGGGATTGGGGAATGGTGGGGGGAATGGGGCAGTTGGGAGAGAGAAAAGCAGCAGAACGAATCGGATGAATTCTGTTTCCAGCTGTCCGAATGATGGGGGAGATGGGGGAGATGGGGGGGGGGGGGGGGGGGTAGAGGGAGAGAGGAGTGCAGAGAAAGGACAATAAGACATTAATTTGTTCTCCACTCTAAAACACTGTCGTGTAGACATGCAAGCACACAAACTCAAAACATTGCTTTTTTTCACCTTAACTACAGCCATCTGTCTCCCCAAATTTTACACCAAATCCTCTTGCCAAACGGGGTAAAACATCATCACTGATTATCACCCCTGCACTATTCCACCCTCCCTGAATTTTTGAGAGGTGCTTGTCTGCCATTTGTCATTTTGACTGGTGATATAGTAGCTGATAGTGGCATTAATATGCTGCCGCTGCCGATAGTCCTCACAGGGAAACAGAGATGCTGAATATATTCACTCAATGCCTCCGTTTTGACACTGGTTACCAAATATTGTACATCAGTCTTTTTTCATTCTGGTTTGTTAAAAGGACAAAGATACAGTACTCTGCATCCGTTAATGTATTATTGTTAATGTGTAATCTGTTGTAATTTGCCATATTCAAAACTTTCATCACAGTCTACTGAATATTCTTTAATATCATTTTAAAATACAGATTATTCACATCCAAATAATGGATATAATCCATGCTTTACTGTTTAATATACGCATAATTGTTGGAAGTGTAAATTGCAAATTGTATGTTCAAAGAACCCCCTTTTTTATCTTTGGTAATATTCCACATGATTTTTCATGATATTTTTTACTACTTGAAAAAAATTCTTTGCATGAAAATACATCTAAAGATGCTTCCACTCTCTCACCTAAACAGATTAACTGTCTGCTGACTGCAGCCTTCGCCAGGAGGTGATGTCATCAAACGGTGTCCAATGTTCTTTGGGTGTTTCGACACTGAACCTTAACACCCTCTTGTGGCAGGTCGGAAGTGATGGCCAAATCCATGCCCATCTCCTCCTTGCCTCCAGCTTAACTCTCACTCTTGTTCCATAACCTGCAAGAGGCTCTTTCTGCTGCCTCCCCCAACCTGTAAGCAACTATTTTCCTCCCCTTTCCTGTCATTCCAATGGCTATTAGCACTCTCCACACTGACTGTGCAGGGAATTCTCTGCAGCCGACCTTGACTGCGAAAAGACAAGCCTGCCATCGGTTCTCCCTATAATCTTGCTGCAGGTCTTGATATTTTGATTTCTTCCTTTTGAAGGCATGGTCACAGGCATCTTCCCACAGGATTGTCAGTTTGATTAGAATGATATTTTTAGCCTCTCTAGACCACAAGGCCACATCTGGCCTCAAGGTTGTTTGGGCGACCTGGGGAACTGTAGCCTTCTTCCACCCTCATCTCCTATGATTGTGTTGTTTGCAATACATTGTTGGTTTCTCACCCTCCCTTACAAATATGAATGATGGTATGAGTCTCACATTGGTTGGGCACTTGTTCTGTCTCCTGCTCCAATGACTTTGTCATTCCTGCATGTCTCACTTGGGTGAGTGCCATTTTACACTCTGCCAGGATATGTGCCATGGTGCCCTTATCTCCACAAAGCTTGCTTTACAGATCCACCCTTATGCCCACCCCACTTAAGCAGGTTTGTTGGAGTTGGGAGTGCGTTGTACACTGAACACAATAGGAAGGAGATGCAGAAGGGTTCCAGCTTCCATGGGTGGAGCACCCATGTTATTTTCCTTTTGGGGAGGCACCATTTTGTCCAGGTTCCTTGGGATGCAGGCTCCACGGTATTTGATCTCCATTGCTACTCAATTCTCGCTTCACCCTGGATAATGGCTCGCATCTCATTTGTTTCTGTTTTTCCTACTACTGGCAATGGTTGGTTCTGAGGCCCTGTCTTCCAGTGCATGGATTTCCTAAGTTTTATCATGTTCTCTGCTTGGGCCACTGATGCACTGACTGCCCATTTGCACTCAGATCTTATGGTGCCTGTGTCTCTGACTTGGTTGTCCTGGGAGTCTCTGAAAGTCAACATGACCCTGCACTTTTCCACTTTGAAACCCTCCATCACAGATGATAGTGGGAGTTGTAGCTGGCTGGACCTTATGTACAGTCCTATTGATGCAATGTTTTTAGGTATTCCTGGCCTCCTACAAAGGTGCTTGTTAATTTTCTTCTCCACTCCTTCCACACATGACATAGCTGTCTGACAACTGACTCCATTCTTAGCCCTCTGGCTTCTTTCCCAGCAGCCGTTGTGAGAAGGTTAATTCCTGTGATGAATAGGCTGGGGGAGATTGTACAGTCCATCATAATTCTTGCCACTGCATTGTGAACTGGTTTGATATGAATCGTAGCTCCTGTATCAACTAGCTGAGAATCCACTTGTGTTACAAGCATCCAGAGAAACCTGGAATCCCACCTTTCTGAATAGATGTACCCATTCTTAGTCGTGTATGAGGTCATCCTCCATCCGCCAAAAAGAAGATCTTGCACTCTACACTTAGGACTGACATTGCTCTGAGCTTGATAAGGAGTCTTTTTCCTTTGGCACAAATCAGCCTTCTGCCTTTTTCCAGCTGGATGGAATGGTGCCCTTCTTCTACACTCTCCAGAACAGCCTTTGGAGAAGCTCTGGGCACTTCTTATATACCATGTTGGGTATATTGCTCAGACCTGAGGCAGACCCTGTTCTGGCCTTTTTCACTACCTCTTAGACCTCTCTCCAGGATGGTTCACTGGTGTTGAACTCTTTTTTGCAGGTGATTTTGCTCCTGATGCTGTTGACTTTTGGGTTGACACCCAGGGCTTGATCCCTGGAACTGTCATTGTGAGTCTCTCAGTATCTCCTCCAAGTTCTCTTTCAGGATGGTTAACCTCTGAATTTTTGCTTCAACCAGCTGTGTTTTGGTCAACCTGAAAGGGTCTTTGATGAACCGTGCTTTTCTGTTCTCCTTCTCCTTTCTCTGTTTTCAAGTGTTCCCTGCCCTACTTAGTCTGCAGTTCCAGTGGTCAAGTCCTTAATGCCTTCCCTTTCATCAGCAGAAGTTCTGTTAAACTGCTTGTTCAGAGACTTGAATCCTTTCCTCAGGTGATGGATCACCCTTCCTCTTCTGGTTGGTTGCTTTGTAGAACTGGTATTCACCTCATTTTCCACTGTACCAAAGCATTTTTTGATTGTATATGATTGTTGTGAGTGTGCTGACATTTTGTTCAACTGTCGCAGCTAAAATGGCTTCTAAAGCCGGATTTCCACCGGGTCCTTCAGCAGCACGTTATGGCTGCGCCACAGTTACCTCCGTCCTCTGCCCAGTGTCAACTCAAGCCGGATTTCCACCGGGTCCGTCAGCAGCACGTTATGGCTGCGCCACAGTTTACCTCCGTCCTCTGCCCAGTGTCAACTCACACCGGGAGCGTTACACAGCGGAGCGGTGCCTTGCGAGCCAGCAGTATTCGCGCGAGACCGCGAGATCCCACGAACTGGGTGTATAAAGTCAACAACAAGAAACAACTGGTTACTTTGCTTCTCGGACCAATTCTCCGAGACCCTGTGATCGATTGACTGCTGACCTGGGGCCACAGGTTATGACGTAATGTGGATGTGAGGTTGTGATCTGCGCATTGTGTTTTATTTTGAAAGGGGACGGAAGTTTTATTATGCCGATTCTGTGTCTGACTTCCTGTCTGGTGCAATCTGCTCTGTTGAGCTTGTCGCGAGTTAGAAACGTGTCCGTGAAAAATAGAAATGCTGCGGATTGATAGTGCTGCGGCACGGAGAGCCGCTGCTGGGACGTTGCTGAGATGTTGCTGACACGCTCCTTGTGGAAATACTCTCATTGATTATAGTGGTACCTATGAGCTCCGGTGACCGCGGCGCAGCTCTAACGTGCTGCTGAAGGACCCAGTGGAAATTGGCCTTAACACTTTGTCAAAGTTGTGATCTGAGAGTGCTGAGAGATCTCCAGTACTTTGGGGTGGTTCCTGCCTGGAGTTCTCCTGCGTTTCACCAGGGGTGACCACTGTACACTGAACCTGTGTCTTTTCTCATCCACATTTGGTTCTGGCTTGGTGTATTTTCAGCCTTTTGCATTCTTGCAGGTTTTCTCGCAGTGGAACTTTAATTCCAATGTTGTTCGTGTGAGCCATTTGTATGTCGATATGTCATTCCTCACTGTTACCATTGTGTCCATCCAGTTGAGTCTCTCACAAAACTCTGTGGGGATTGAAAAATTGACTTCTTCTGTAGCTTGATTGGTGCCCTTTTGTGAGTGCTGTGCCTGCAGTTGCTGGCCTCATGCACCCATGCCAGTCTTTCCTGGAGGTCATCTTTTCAGAGTCTCTGAACTTCCTCCATTGCCATCCAGACTTTCCTGGAGGTCACTGGTTGCTCAGAGAATTTGTATAAAAATACAAAATGCTTCCACGTCTCTCACCTAAACAGATTAACTGTCTGGTGTCTGCAGCCTTGGCCAGGAGTTGATGTCATTAGACATTGTCCAACATTCATCAGGTGTTTGACCACAATGGACCCTAAATCTAGCCTAATTTAAATGGGGTTGAAGTTTCAAGGGCTTAATTGATTAGAAAGAAAATTTGAGAACATAAATTAAATGAAAGAAAGAGCAGTTTATTGCATATTGTACTTTCTTAAGCTAACCTATATATTCAGAAGATTGAAGATGATTTTAAGAAATAAACATGATTATCAAATAATATATAAGCCATTTCTAAAATAAAAGTTGTACATAAGGAGTAACAACTTAAAGAGTACACTGAACTATTTGAATTGAAAACACGATTTGTGGAGATGTTGTGCAACAGAACATGTAAACAGTATTAATTCTGTGGCAGGTGGTAAAATGATTCACAGTAGTAATTTACTGACAAGTTTTAACACCACCTAAAGCTGAAAATATGGATGTTAGCCTTACAAACAGATGAAGTGTGGCAGATTTATCATCATAAGTCACCTGCTTATCAGCATTGCATTACAGTCTCTGTCGTTTACCAGTAAAATATATCTTGTGAAAATGATGTCATGCAATCCATTAGTTAAATATTACAATGTCTGAATTGACTAAGATTAAAAATCATATTATTAAAAATGCTCAACGTGATTTTTTTTATCATGTACTAAACACTACATGCAGCATACAATAACAGCTATTTCAGTTCTTTTTAACATGATGAGGTGTATATTATCAATTACCTCATGAGATGTCCCTCTAGTCCAGCATCCACATTCTAAAAAAGCTGTTTGATTTACTATATGTATGAGATCATTAATTAAGCCTCATTTTGGCAAACTGTGTTGGATGGTGCGTGAGTGCCAAAGCAGAGAACAGAGGACCTGGACATTTAATGCAGAACATTAATAATAACAGAGGAGGAGGCAAGGGGGAATTAAAATGAAAAGAATTCTGTACCCAACCTCCCACTTTAATTGCAAATTTAAATTTCCTGTAATGGATTCTGACATCTCAAGTCACCAAAATCCATCATTCTGAAGGGTATTATTCCTCAATTAACCTGTCACCCCCACCACCCTGCGTTTTTCTGCAGGGCTTCAAAAAGAAATGAAGAATTCTAATTACTTTCAAATATAAAGCAGATTGATAACCCAAGTCTTCTTTCACACACACAGATATAAACCTACAAACCATAGATTCCCGGTAACTGAGCAGGCTGAGGCGATAGCCTACACAAAGTATAAGGGCAGAGAATGATGTGACCACACTCATAGGTGGAATGAAAAGCCAAATGTCATATAGAAGGGGAAGACACAATATTGTTTAGGATAATGCTGCACATTTGCCTTAAGCCATGACATACTTCCAAGTGGGCATGTACATGGACAGCTACGGACACCATGGACAAACAGTAGTTCTGTTTTTACTACTTTTTCTCAGTCCACTTTGAGGGCACGTTCCATACATGTGCATCAGATCAGCATTGATTGATTGTAGCGTAGTGGTCGCACGGTCACAACAAATTACAGATATGTGGATGTCCGCACCGAGTCAGTGATCTTTTCAGCTGCAGTTCCTCTGATGGAGGCTAGATTCTGGCTCTAAAAACAGTGACTGTGTGGCAGGAAACATCTAACTTTCCCTCTTATGAAGAAAAGCCATAATTTTTCCACAATGTCTCTGTTGCAAATTTGGGAGTTACTGTTCAATTGGGGAGATATTGAGGATTAAAGAGAGCCATGTTTTCAGTTGTGTTGAGTTCACCATGAGTTCAGTAAATAGGTGTTATCAGTTCACGTCAGTCCCATAGATATGGACTAGTAGGTGCCTACTAACCTACTAGTAGCTTAAAGAGGCTCCTACCACCCATTTATTTCAGTGGTCCAATCTTAGTAGGTCACTCTCAAAGCAGTTTGTGAAATAGTCACGAAATTTAATCTATTGATTCGTATCTATTGAGTCAAATCGGGTGGCTCCTCTCACCTAACCTTAGGCAGATGTCCACAATTGTGTGATGTATGAAGGCATACGACATAGTTCAAGCCTTGTATTGTCACTTTACAATTATTCAAAATTGCAACACCACAAACACACTAAACCTGAACTGTGTGCACTACAAAAATTACAGCACATATATATTTGCTGGCACAAACTATCCATCTCCACCAACACCAGGGAGGTGGATGAGAGACAACTGTATTCTAAAAGTACTGAAGAGAGATGTTCAAACTAATCTTCAAACCAATTGATCACCATGTAAACAAAGCAAGTGGTGGGAAAACAGTGTTTCAACAGAGGGCACCAACAGAGAGAAGTTGCAGGCTATGGCTATAAAGAGTTGTGTGCAACAAATTGGGTACAACATTAAAGTTTAGATTACACACATCTAGTAAGTGGGCATGACTCAGAAATTCACCTGCTTTATTCTTCCATCTCATTTATTGCTGAACAGCCTCCTCATCACCATGATCAATGACACAAATCCTTGATGTTTTATCTCCTAGTGATCTCTAAAGCTCTGTTGATGGCTTGGACATTCACACTTTGACTAATAAATAGAATATCTATAGAAAAATCAGATTTAGAATCAATTTTAATGGCTGGTCAGTTATTCAGTTTACTTGAATGCAGTTTCAAAAGCAAACATACAGTGAGATAAACAAACATAAAGCTGATATTGTATGTTAAAGTGAATTTACATTTGAGCAGTAAATGTATTTTACATTTTGAACAAGTGACCATGAGTATAGCTATTGCACAAACAGAACACTGTGGTTGTTGCATAGTAACAGCAGGGATTTTAAACACAACCTAGGTTCAGAGTTTATTGCTGAGTTAACTGTTTATGAGTGTAATGGCCTGTGAGAAATTACTACTTGCTTTGGTGCATGGTGGTCTGTAGTGCCTGCCAGATGGAGAAGTTCAGTGAAGTTGTGGCCTGGATGTGTGAGGCCCCCTATGATTTTTTCTGTCCGTTTCTTAGGTCAGAAGGCGTTCAAGGCCTAGAGTGTGTATGGGCAGGGTGGCAGTGATGATCTTTTCAATAGTCCAGATTTACAGTTGTAGCCTGCTCTTGGTGGGGTGACCTAAGCCAGACTGTAACTGCTAAATAAAATAAAAATACATAAGCTGGGAATTTTCTATCGTTGAGGCTATGTCCCATCTACTATCTGAGGAGTTTTAGATCACTGAAAATTTCCATGACCAATGCTACTATTGAGTATGCTAAGTGGGGTTGGCATTGTGGGACCCCTCACCTTTACCTTGTCAGCTATAATCTCTACCTGTCAGTGTCAAACTGACAGACTGTATTAATTTATATCTATCTTGTAGTGTTTTGGGGACTGGTATAATAGCAAGACGGAACTTCACACAGCTCCATGGTTGTGGTTCCTGTGCCAGGAATTAATGGGTCACCACTGAGTTTCAGACAGAATGCCATCTTGGCCTCATGCTTTACTGGTCTTTTGTCTCTGAAAGATTTGATGTGTCGTATTACAGGCCTTATTTGTGTACAGGAAGAGGATGAGGAGGCTGCTGCTGGTGTTGTTGGTTGTGCAGTGAGATAGAGGAGGTGGGAGGTTTGTGCCTGGGCTTCTCAAACCAGCAGTTAAGGACAGTCAGATCATGACTGTCCTTAACTTTCTGTAGCTAGTGATTTAGAGGCCCGTCTACACTTTGGTGGGACCATTGGCTTAAAAAGACTTTTCTGTGTAGATTTCCTTGGTTGCTTTGGTTTCCCTTGTGAAACAGGGTTTTGTCCCCATTAATGATATTCCTATTTTAATTCTTTATTGCCACTTTTCCTGTGGCATTCTGAGGTTATATACTATGGCATGTGCTGCACAGTGTTCTTGTGTGCCCTGCTGTTTTAATTTCTAGCTTTCAATAGCACAAGAGGATTAAACAACCATTAAAAAGTTACATTGACACCACTTGATTTCAGCATGCCGATTCAGTTAACTACTGCCACAACTGCCAAACTTTTCAGTGTAAGGGCTGGGTTATGCTTGAAAAGAAAAGGTTCATACAATATGTTGTCCAACCTCCTCAGAAATCAAATGTGGGATCCATTAAGAACAAGTTAGTGGTATGAACAAAGCAGAACAATGTCTACCTCTGTGCTTTGTGGCATTTCACTCCTTGCTGGGGTAGTGGAGTTGACATACTGACACACATTTAATGTGATTCATAGGTAGCTTTTACATGTTAATAAATCAACATAATTATTTACAATGAACAAAGCACAAAGAAAGCAGGCCCGCTTCTATTATATCCTAAGAATGACCCATATCTATTATTCTAGACTATGCCTTCCAAACCAATATGATTTTCAAAGGACTTATATGAGTAGGAAAATATGAGTTATTTTTGTGTGTTCCTATCTGAATTTGTAATTACTGTGATTCCTCTTCAAATATGATTGTACGGTATTGACATACAGTACACCGATCTGGTGTGCAGTTTGTACCCTCTCCCCTTCATTTCTAGCTGTCATAGGCACAAAAAGGATTAATCAACAATTATTTAACAATTATTTTACAAAAATTTGACATGACTTGCTTTTAGCATGTCTATCTCCTTAACTACCAACACAATTACTGAATTTTTGAGCGCAAGGATCCATTAGGAGCAAATCAGTTAGAAGAGCAATCTCTAAGTCTGCGCTTTGTGACATCCCTTTCCTTATTGGGGCAGTGGAGTTGACACACTGATTTCTGTTCTATTTAGAGTCATAGTTAAGTTTTACTTTAATAAATCAACAATGAACATGTTGAGATGAAAGCAGGCGTTGTTCTGTTGTATCCAAATGACAGCTCATCTTAATTAATCTAAATTGTTTGCCAAACCATTATACTTTTCAAAAGACTCTCTCTGCTCTCATAAATGTCACAATGAAATTAAGTATTTTGGGCAATCTGACTTATAAACCATCTCAAAAATACAAAGGAATGTGAGACCACAAACAATAAGACTAGTAAATGTCAACATTGTGAAGACCAACAAGCATGCCAGGGATCTGTGAGCATGTAGAAAAAAGAAATAAAAAAATAAGTCATCTGCCTGCTGGCATAATGCAGTTCTAGCTGGCAGTCTTGTAGCTGTTGACTGTTCTGTAGTTTTGTAATCATTCAAATTTAATTAAAGGCTTAAGGGGAACATGGCCTGAGCTGATGGTATAATGAGCTGCCAAGGGACATCTTTTGTTTGTAACAAAGATGTTGCCAAGTCATAGTCACATTATGAGCCTTGCATGGCCATTTTCACTGGCCAGATAATTCACACCTGCCCTAAGGACTGCAATCCTTTCCAAAAAATCCACTGACTAAGCTGATGATTTCATTTCACCCATCAGTATTACTTAACATCAAGACACATAAGAAATTTAAAATCAAACAACTGTCATTATTGTTGTTGTTATTATGATATTATTTCCCCCTTTCTGCAAGAACTACATTTATAGCCTGTTTCACAACATGTGCTTTGGTTTCAGTTGGAGGCCATGTTGAAAGCTACATAATTATTCACATGTCTGTTTGAAGATGGCCACAATATTCACTTCTTTCTATAAAATCAACCAAAACAACAACAACAAAAACACTTTTAAATGGTGTTAGGTAGTCATAACACAATTAGTCATACCAGATACAACACAATCAATATTTAAATAAGAAAATATCAAAGAATGAGTAAAAGACTAAAAATCTGTGCAATAATTATATGCTTGACAAATTGAGTCAAAAAAACTTTGAAGTTCAACAATCAGCCCTAATATTAACATCCACAGTAGTTCCTCATGTTTGAACTACAAATAGTATATTTGCCATGCTAATATAGTTCCTGGGACAACTGACCACCTTGCCCAGCATCTAATGGGAGAACTGCCACTGAAAGTACATTGACAATGCACTCTATTTTGTCTATTCAACTAACCTCTAAGACTTTTAGATGAACTCTGTGATGTGTAAATGAACTCCACATATTTAATAAATGCTTTAGCATGTCCACTGGCCAGATATACTGCATCTGCTGGGCTTAGAGATGGGATTGGTGCCGATCCTTTCATCACATACTGGGTGACAATTAACAGCCAATAACTATAAGCAGTCTTTAATGCACAGCATGATGCCAGGGAAAAGACCAGGCCAAATATTCCACTGGCAGATCAACATCTGATAGAATAGAAATATTACAGAGATGACAGAGAATTTACAGATAATTTATTTTTGGTGAATCCCACTGAAATACAAAAATAGATATGGCAATCATGCAGTATGCTTTAAAGTGCTACAAAAGCAGATTTCCTCAAAAAAAATTACATATTATATTATATATAATATTGTGCAGTTTACATGCAGTGTGCAAATTACATGTAATATTTTAAAATACACATTTCTGGGCCTAAGGTTTACAGTGATTAAGTGAGAAAGCCTTTGCTAGCCCTCCTTATTAATGTATCTGCCAGTCACTTCACCTGTGTTGTGTTTTTAAGTTTCCATGGAAATCAAACCTCTTTGCCAGTGAGGAAATAACTGGGTTTACCAGTGCGGAGCTGCCTTCCTTGTGCACTGACACAAAAATGGAGCCCATTGTCTTGAATGTTCAAAGATGGCCTCACCTGTTATCCAGTTTGTCATGGAGTCAAAACATCTCTGATGGACTGCACACAATCTGTTTGAGGAATACAAAACAGAAAATATTAGTCTTGTAAAAGTTAGATATGGTCAGTTTCAAGTTGTACAATTTCACCATCAGCGCAAAAAATTATAATTTAATAGGCAAAGGAAGGCATGTCTTGATAAAACCAGGGGACACAGCAGTAAACTGAAAATCCATGAAGTCAGCTGCTGTGGTTATATGCTGCGTTCCATTTACCTCGGAAGTTGGAAGTCAGAGATGGGAATGACATCACACCTGAGTTTGATTTGTTCCAGTTAAAAGTCAGAAAACCAGTTCTAGTGAGATTAGCCATTGAAAGCAATACCAGTTGATAAAAACGCATTGTCACTGTATTTTGCTCATACAAACAGCATAGCAACAAGTCCACAGATATAAGTTGGACGGTGCTCTGTGTACAACTGATTTAATGAAACACAAATATGGAAAAACTGCTAATAAACAGGATATTACTACAACTTTCACACTGTTGATGCACGGGGGGCCACCACCTGGACTTTGAGGTCAGGGCTGGTGGGGTTTGTTCAACTTTCCAAGTTGGAAATCTGATTGGGAACTCGGAAATTCCGACTTCCACTATAACTGGAATGCACTATTTCCCACGTTTCTATATTCAATAATCTTGTAAATTTGTTACAGGAAATGCTAGATATTGGTTCTATATTTGTAAAGCCTGAAAAAGTGATTTTAAAGTTTGTGACTGCTGTAAAAATACTAATGTTACTGTACTGTTCAGTGAATTTAGTGAATATATTTGGATTGGGCTGTTAGTTGAACCTAAATTATTTAATAGACAAAACATTCAATCTCATTTGGAAAACAGGCAGATGAGTCGATAATGAAGATATTTTGTAAGTTGCAGCCACCTCTCATTCTGTAATTAATCGGAACTAAATACATATTTATTTTTTTTACTGTAAATGCTAGTAACTGATATTTTAAAGTCTTAAAAGATTGAAATCCTCAGAATTGGCTATTTTTATACAGTGGGAATTGGTCAAAAGTTTGCCATATAGTTCAGAATTAATGAGGGGAAAAACATACATGGTTTAAATTGCTTTAAATTACAGATAATGCAAAGTGAACTGTCCTTTGACAACACTGACCACTTCTAGCAAGATTTTCAGATTCCTCAGAGACTCTTGTTCTGCTTAAACCAATTTTTTCACCTGTTTCCCAACCTAACAGCTCCTTTCTTAAGCAAGCAAAGATTGAGGAAATTTGGGGGTGGGTATTGTACAGTGGCGGCCGGTCAATGCGGGGCGCTGGGGCGCCGCCCCCATCAAATATCTGGCCAAAATCTACTTAAACATATTAAACATAAATGAATTAGAAAATGCTAAATAATTATGAAATAAATAGTATTTGTTTGCAAGATGGTCCTGTTAGCCTCTAAGCACCTGTCATCATTCATTATAAATCGATTCCAAATGGTATTTTATTAATTTCTATATGTACTTCCTGTATGTGGGGCGCCGGACTAATGGAAGTCAATGCAAGCCCTCAAACTTTTGACAAGCATGTGACCTGAGGCTGCTCTCTCATTGGCCTGCGTCACGTTTCCCACGGGGCGCAGCTCAGTGCGCCCCGGACACGCCCACTTTTATTGGCAGCGAATTGTTGTTGTTTCATGTTTTTTAATCTACTGTGATTGGACAGTTCCGGCTGTCATTCACGCCCTCCCGTCAGCTGCTGTCACCCAAACTCCTGCTTACGGTAGGTTCAGGAGATGACGTTAAAGTGGAGCCGCGGAAATTAAAGAAGATTATTTTGTAATTTCTCTACAAAAAAATAATTTCACAAGACTTTAACTAGAAGAGAGAAAAAGGATAAAGCAGCAGCAGGTGATGGAGGAGCTGAGAGTATCTCCTGCTGCTGTTATGATAAACGGAGCTGGCTAGCTGGATGCAGTGTGAGTTATTCCTTTTATTGCTTAATCTGTTTGCTGTTTCAAAGTGTCAGCACCGAAACGTTGTGGACAACGACAGGGGAACGAGACCTAAAACATCTCTCTGAAAAAAATCAAACAGAAAGCTGCAGCCATCGAGACAATAGCATGGAGCTAAGTTGTTTTTAGCAGACTTAGCATTGCTGAGCTCTTTCTGCAGCTGTTTCACCACATCTGGCCACATGTAGACCTCTGCTATGCCAAGCTCCAGAAGAGGAACATAGATTCAGTCAGTGGCTGCATCCAGCAGCTCCAACAGGACATATAAAAGATCAGGTAGTAGCTGCATTGCTGTTATTAATATTGTAAAGTGTTAAAAAATACTTTATAAAAGACATAACTATGAAATGTAAAAAACTAAAATGCATAAATGCAGGATAAGAAATGATGGAGGTAATTTTGACTATTACAGTTGATTTGGGTACATTTCATTATTAAAGTTAAATAAATTATGCCTAATCACAGCAGTGTATAGTGCTTAATGCGCCATCTATTGTCATGTTTAGGTATTGCAACAACTAACAGATAACAGTGAAATCAGGACTGAAGACACAATAACTAAAATATAGGTGGTGTCTCTTTTTAAGCATATTACCTTATTGGTAACTCTGCTTTAACTGCTGGTATCTTTAAGTGATGTGAGTGAAATGTGCATTTTATCATATCTGGTTATAATTTTTTATTCCTCTCTCTGTGGGTCAGAGATACCATACTGGGACAAACCAGGGGACATTATAGTGTGTTGTGTTGTTTTTAGATTCGTTTTTCTTTCTTATTTATATTTTTTTGCTGCGGTATGAAGTGGTGCTACGGCTTATTTGACACTAACCCTAGGACCACCAACCATCAAACTGCGCCCCCCCAAACATTTTTGTCACCAGCCGCCACTGGTATT
Source organism: Scomber scombrus (assembly GCF_963691925.1). Classification (NCBI taxonomy): domain Eukaryota; kingdom Metazoa; phylum Chordata; class Actinopteri; order Scombriformes; family Scombridae; genus Scomber; species Scomber scombrus. The sequence continues at coordinate 19,964,200 of NC_084970.1, forward strand.
GTAGCATAGTATATGAATAAGCACGTTTAGTTAAGAATTTCTAAATGATGGGAAATACTTAAGCTTCGCATTATGGACTATATTACACCCAAGTATAGGTTAAAAAACTTGCATCCACCTGAACTTAAAAGTTATTGATTTACTGTAATGCACCACCCGGCCAACACGTTACATTACGCAAATCCAACACACCCACATCGCGCTGCCAACAAGTGCATCAGGTCAGGCCACAACCGAGCTCGATCATCCCACAGGGACTTTTATTAAGGTATTTCTGCTTCTTTGACGACACCTGCTGTAGTTATTCATTGTCCAAGCCCAAATGTGTGTACTATAAATAAAATGAATACTGTCAAACTAAGTTCGTCTTCGTATTTGCCTTGTGATACCGATGAGAAAAACATATACAGTACGTAGCTAACTTAGCCAGCTTTGAAAAGCAACGCACCCATGACTATTATCCATTTCTACTTGTTACACAGGACAACAGGTGATGCTACTGGGCTGACTTTGACAGTAACACAACTTGGAGCCACAACTTGATCTTGATCCCAGAGAGTAACCCGTCTTTCAGGAGTCTTCTTGTAGCGCCACTACAGTTTGATGCAGGCCATGTAAAAGCATCAGAGCAACACTACAAGCAGCAGAAACTCAGGTACTCAGTCAGTACTGTGTGTTTTTTAGAGATAATTATGTCTGGTGTGTGCCAATGTATTTAATATAAGGCTGCTCACACTTTTATGATAGCCACTGCAGTAACCCCCCAAAATATGCGATGTACACAGTGGCTGTGTAATATATAATATTTTATAGACGCTATTAGTGCAAAATGTGTTTCATTTATTTAAGCCATGTTTGGTAGTTTTAAGTTTGTTTGCTCAAGACATTATGTTATATGGTGTGTTCATAACTTCATAAATTTACTACTTAAAATTCCTTGCCTCCTTTTTGCTAAACTCATAGGCATCTTACAGTGGTTTTTAGAGTTTTCAAGGTTAAAAGCTGATATTGGCCATTGGTAGCAGAAACTCTGTTGGTCTGCACACCTTCCTGTCTATCAGCTAATACTATCATCTCAGTGGGATCGCTCTAGTCCAGTCCCAAATATATTACTTGGTCCTCACTGAGATAAGGTATATCAGGAATGTTGGTAGTATCCATATGAATTAAATGGACAGCAGCTCTATCAAGATCATCCTGCAGGTCAAGGCTACTCTGCAAGAGGATATGATGTTGCCAAACTGATTTTATCCATAAAGACTACCCTTTACCCTCACTCTGAGTTATCATCAGCCAACCACAGCAAGAGAAAAAAACACCCCCATGCCAGTAGTATACATAAGATCATGTGCAAATTTTTTGGCAGGTTTAAGCTATTGTTTCCCTCTAGTAAGATCAAGAATAATGAAACTTGAAGTTGCACAATTTATTATTTTATATCCAGGATTCAATGTAACATTTTTTCACCACTGGCCCACTTGGCCAGTAGATCAGAGTTTTACTGCCCCCCTGTATATTTTCACCCAGCAGCCAAAAAATTAAAATAATATATTTTTTTCCATAATTTTGGACATTTATTATACATACTGTGTTCAACAGTGACATTTTCTTTAGATTTGGTTGTTTTCCTTTAGTTATTAATATGACATGTTGATATATTACACAGAAATATGAAATATAAAATGAGGCACATATTGATCAGTAAATGAATGGTGTGTAAATGTAGGTGTATCCATATTTTGTGTAAAGCCAAATAATACAACATAATGCAACATTTCAATAGCGATAATAAATTCAAACAAGTCAGTGTTAACTGTATCAACATTAACAATTAAATAAATGCTGAGAGATCTGTGAATATAGTAACAGTGAACTGTGAGAAAAAGGACAATGCATTTGTTAGTTACTTTAGGTTTAAACCTATACTAATAATAGTTAAACAAATGCAGACAGAGCAAAAGCTTTAGTATATGTACCTTAGCAGACGTTTCTTTGGTAGATGTTGACAAAGCTGGCAGGAGCCACAGTGTTGAAGGCTACACCTCGATAATTTCATAAAAAAAACCTTTCTGGTGATCAGCAGCAAAAATTTTGTTGGTTTTAACTAAACTGTATACATTGTCGTTAGGTGATTAACACTGAAACAGAGAGCTGTGGGTCACCTGCAGGAACTGCTGCTGTCAAAGTCACACAGAAGCACAACTATGCATTGAGGATGCTAACTGGCTAGCTAGTTAGCCGGCAAGTGGTACCAAACATGCCGCAGTTGCTATTTATTTCACGAAAGCATAAAGCGCCTCATTCTTTTCATGGACTCATAAGTTTCTTTTGCAGACATTTTTTTGTGCTTAAATTTCAAATTATTTGAGCTTTAGCCCAATTTACAACTGACGTTTTAATGTGTGTTAATGTGTTCAGCTTACCGAGAAAGTATTAACATCGAGGAAGTATCTTAATGTGATGTTTCCTCAGTTTTTTTACTGGGTTGCTTTTTGTTTATGTCTTGATGTGTAAGTGTGTGGAATGTTAATGGAAACTTTGTGTGTTTGTATTGATAGCACATGAAAACACATCCTGACTTTCCTTCAGTGACCAGTGCTATTTTCACAATGTCTGGAGATTCAGGAGTGCAGTACATTTAATTTCTGGTCTGACTGATTTGGATGTTTGCGTTCACACATACCGCTCCTCTGGATAATGTCCTGATATCTTCAGGGTCGCAGTGCAACATCATAAAAGAGTGACAGTGGGTCTGCTTGAAAGATGTAGCATGTCAGCCCTTACAAAAACCATATGGATGCTCCACCATCTCAATGGTGGTCACATTGGGATACTGCATAGTTTCATCCATGATTTATTTAAAGGTTCTTGAAAGCATGCAAATATGAATTAAAATTAAAGCTGCGAGCAGCGTTGGGCGGGACCTCGCCCCCTTGCGCACGTCGGGCCGCGGCGAAGCGGAAAGGTTTCCGTCGGGTGCATTTAGACGCATTCAGACCCGGGCATTTATCGGACACTGCAATAAGTAGATACACGTTACACACACAATCTCTCTCTCTGTCTGTGTAGATATTTAGACTGAGCAACTGAAATGAACTGCCACTTTGATGAGTCAAACAGGAGAGGAACTTATTTCCAGTGAAACCTGTAGATAGGTTTGTAGTTCATGCTCATGTAATTCGTGTTTGATTTAGACTTTGACAGCAATGTCAGTGAAATAGTTGACAGACTGCACAGATATCTAAAATCATAATAATACAGTCAATAAACTTGAACTAGAATCAAAAAACTTCCTTATCAGGTATCATGACAAGTTTTCTCCACTGGGTGGCACACTAAGACCACAAATGAACTTGGCTCAGCCAACACACAGTCGTTGCCATGGTAGTTAACGACTGCAGAGCATTGGCAGACTGGAGATGTGGGATTGAATGGGAGAGGAACAGGGTGCACATGTGTATCCGCAGATCAAAAAGTGTAAAACATAGCCGGACCAAATTACACACATCTATAGATGAGACTTGTGGCTACATTTCGACGTTTGAATGAAGTCTATAGCTGAAAGTATGCAGGAATAATATATATATTTTGAAAAAGCCTGAAAAATCGTCCAAAATCATACATTTAAAAGGCAAACTGTGCACTTCCTGTTGGATTTAGGTCAGTGGTGTCAGCGCGTGATTTGTACGTCTTGATAAGACAAACAATTGAGTTTTGGTTTGATCTTTCTACGACATTCCTATCAGGCGTAGTGGCCGTTTTACTGTTTCTAGGTGGCGCTAGAGAGTTCGACGTTGTTTTTTTTTCCATTTTATTGAACTTATGGCCAGACCTGATGTGCATTCCACATTTGGTGAGTTTTGGAGCAGGTTTAGGGGGTCAAATTAAGGCGCAAAGAGACGGTTGAAGAAACAATAATAAATGGCACACTAACCTGGCTGAGCCAGCTGCATACACAAACACACACAGTCGTTGCCATGGTAGTTAACGACTCGAGCACATGAGGAGAGAGCATGGGCAGGCAGAGTGCAGATTGAATGGGAGAGGAACAGTGTGCGCATGTGGGTCCACAGATCAAAAAGTATAAAACATAGCCAGACCAAATTACACACGTCTATAGATGAGACTTGTGGCTACATTTTGACGTTTGAATGGAGTCTGTAACTGAAAGTATGCAGGAATAATATATATATATTGAAAAGCCTGAAAAATCGTCGAAAATCCCACATGTAACGGCAAACTGTGCACTTCCTGTTGGATTTAGGTCAGGGGTGTCAGCGCGTGATTTGTAGGTCTTGATAAGACAAACAATTGAGTTTTGGTTTGATCTTTCTACGACATTCCTATCAAGCGTAGTGGCCGTTTTTAATTGTTTCTAGGTGGTGCTAGAGCCGTTTTACTGTTTCTAGGTGGTGCTAGAGAGCCCATTTTGGCACTTTTGGGGTTAATTTTTCCATTTTATCAAATTTATGGACAGGCCTGATGTGCGTGTTGAATTTGGTCTGTCCTGGAGCATGTTTAGGTGGTCAAATTTAGGGTCAAAGTGGCATGAGACATTCCTCCCATTCATTGTCTATGGGAGCGTTTTGGCGAGGGTTTTTGGGCACTTGACCTTTGAGGGCTTCTAAAATCCAAACCGGACGAGAAATGGAAAAGTTGTTCAGATCGTTTGTGCAGCAGGGTGTGCTCAGTCAGCTATTTAAGTTTGAAGCCGCCACGATGAACGCCCTCGGACAAGATAGCGTTTGTAGCAGGCCAAGAATCATCAAAAATCCCACATGTAACAGCAAATTGTGCACTTCCTGTTGGATTTAGGTCAGGGGTGTCAGCGCGTGATTTGTAGGTCTTGATAAGACAAAAAATTTAGTTTTGGTTTGATCTTTCTACGACATTCCTATCAGGCGTAGTGGCCGTTTTAGTGTTTCTAGGTGGCGCTAGAGAGTTCAATGTTGTTTGTTTTTCCATTTTATCGAATTTTTCGCCAGACCTGATGTGCGTTCCGAATTTGGTGAGTTTTGGAGCAGGTTTAGGGGGTCAAATTAAGGCGCAAAGTGTCGATAGTATAATAATAATAAAAAACGATACAAATTCAATAGGGTCCTTGCCTCCAGGCAAGGGCAGGACTCCTCTGGAGTCCTCGCCCTCTTGCCTTTCGGCTCGGTCCCTAATTAAAGCTGCGAGCAGCGTTGGGCGGGACCTCGCCCCCTTGCGCACGTCGGGCCACGGCGAAGCGGAGAGGTTTCCGTCAGGTGCATTTAGATGCATTCTGACCCGGGCATTTATTGGACACTGCAATAAGTAGATACACGTTACACACACCATCTCTCTCTCTGTCTGTGTAGACATTTAGACTGAACAACTGAAATGAACTGCCACTTTGATGAGTCAAACAGGAGAGGAACTTATTTCCAGTGAAACCTGTAGATATGTTTGTAGTTCATGCTCATGTAATTTGTGTTTGATCTAGACTTAGACAGCAATGTCAGTGAAATAGTTGACAGACTGCACAGATATCTAAAATCATAATAATACAGTCAATAAACTTGAACTAGAATCAAAAAACTTCCTTATCAGGTATCATGACATGTTTTCTCCACTGGGTGGCACACTAAGACCACAAATGAACCTGGCTCAGCCTACACACAGTCGTTGCCATGGTAGTTAACGACCGGAGTGCATGGGGACAGGGCATGGGCAGACAGCAGGCAGAGTGCAGTTTACATGGGAGAGGAACAGGGTGCACATGTCGGGCCACAGATCAAAAAGTATAAAACATAGCCAGACCAAATTACACACGTCTATAGATGAGACTTGTGGCTACATTTTGACGTTTGAATGGAGTCTGTAACTGAAAGTATGCAGGAATAATATATATATTTTGAAAAGCCTGAAAAATCGTCGAAAATCCCACATGTAACGGCAAATTGTGCACTTCCTGTTGGATTTAGGTCAGGGGTGTCAGCGCGTGACTTGTAGGTCTTGATAAGACAAACAATTGAGTTTTGGTTTGATCTTTCTACGACATTCCTATCAGGCGTAGTGGCCATTTTACTGTTTCTAGGTGGCTGAAAAATCGTCGAAGATCCCACATGTAACGGCAAACTGTGCACTTCCTGTTGGATTTAGGTCAGGGGTGTCAGCGCGTGATTTGTAGGTCTTGATAAGACAAACAATTGAGTTTTGGTTTGATCTTTCTACGACATTCCTATCAGATGTAGTGGCCGTTTTTAATTGTTTCTAGGTGGTGCTAGGGCCGTTTTACTGTTTCTAGGTGGCGCTAGAGGGTCCATTTTGGCACTTTTGGGGTTAATTTTTCCATTTTATCAAATTTATGGCCAGACCTGATGTGCGTGTTGAATTTGGTCTGTCCTGGAGCATGTTTAGGTGGTCAAATTTAGGGTCAAAGTGGCATTAGACTCTCCTTCCATTCATTGTCTATGGGAGCGTTTTGGCGAGGGTTTTTGGGCACTTGACCTTTGAGGGCTTCTAAAATCCAAACCGGACGAGTAATGGAAAAGTTGTTCAGAACGTTTGTGCAGCAGGGTGTGCTCAGTCAGCTATTTAAGTTTGAAGCCGCCACGATGAACGCCCTCGGACAAGATAGCGTTTGTAGCAGGCCAAGAATCGTCAAAAATCCCACATGTAACAGCAAATTGTGCACTTCCTGTTGGATTTAGGTCAGGGGTGTCAGCGTGTGATTTGTAGGTCTTGATAAGACAAACAATTGAGTTTTGGTTTGATTTTTCTACGACATTCCTATCAGGCGTAGTGGCCGTTTTACCGTTTCCAGGTGGCGCTAGAGAGCCAATTTTAGCACTTTTGGGTTTGTTTTTCCATTTTATCGAATTTTTCGCCAGACCTGACGTGCGTTCCGAATTTGGTGAGTTTTGGAGCAGGTTTAGGGGGTCAAATCAAAGCTCAAAGAGGCGGTAGAATAATAATAAAAAAAAAAAAAACCGATACAAATTCAATAGGGTCCTTGCCTCCAGGCAAGGGCAGGACTCCTCTGGAGTCCTCGCCCTCTTGTCTTTCGGCTCGGTCCCTAAAAAAAAAAAAGAAAAAGAAACGATACAAAAAAGATAGGGTCCTTGCCTCCAGGCAAGGGCAGGACTCCTCTGGAGTCCTCGCCCTCTTGCCTCTCGGCTCGGTCCCTAATAAGCCTTGGTTTAGAAAAGCACAAACATAGAAATTTTAATAAAGAGTGCTCTGTTCTATACTGCTTTAAGATCATTAACTTAACATATCATTACCTTAACATTTTTTAGTTGGATTAACAAGATCTTAGCTGTTGATAATATAGTAATAATATACTAATATCACTTTATATAACTTTCATTTATTGGATATAAAGTTTCACACTTCCATGGCACTTAGTCTTACTATTGTCTTTCAAATATTTGCTTAAAGACCTAAACAGTACACACATACAAAACCCTACACACACTCTCTCTGTCTGTCTTTTTTTCTGACAGAGAGAGGCATACAGAGAGAAAAACTAAAGTTTCAAAAAACTGAATGACTCTTTCAGAAATTCATTTATAATAAGCATTATCTTTCAACAATCTCAAGGAGCTACATGACAAAATCAAAAGCATAGGTAAGATTAAGATTAAATGTTTTTTTTCCTAATATATGTATGTTTTTTTTAATAAAACAAAAAAAGTAGTATTAATATATAAATTGATGCTTCAGTTTCCTTGTACGTTGTACTTTCAATTATCTTAGGCAGAGTTAGTCTCTCCAGAAGGCAATCACCATCTAAGCAGCTCTCTTGTTGCTCCTTTCTGGGGACGGACTAATGTCGAAGGGATCATCCACCTGGTCAGCAGTCAGTGTGCTTGGCTCATAGCAGAAGCTGTCTTAATGCCTTCAAATACAGAACCACAGAACTTTTCAGTCCGTCACAGAATCTGTAAGAAGAACACAAAACAATTGAATTTATTTTTCAGAATTTATTTAGGTTCCTAAATACACGTCATGGCAAGTGTCATATTTCAGCCTCCATCTTGACCACTCATGCCGGGGTTGCCGTGCTGCTGTGACGTAGCTCTGAAAACAGCCAGTGCAAGTTAAGCCATGCTGCCATAGATAATACAGTAGCTCCTGAGATCACAGCAGTAGAGCTTCATGCAAATCTGTACAAACCATTATGCATCAGATGACAGATATCTATAGGGCTAAATTAAAATGTAATCACAATCACAGGAAGTGCAATATTTGTTAAAGACAAAATGTGTTTCAAAGTACCATTTTAAATTAAATATTAATTTAATATTATTATTAAATATAGTGCTACAGAGATGTCCAGGCCTACTCATTATATTGTATAGACTTAAGAAAACATTGTTGTATATTACAGATCCCTGCAAAAATCACCCCATATTCATTTTTTGGTTTACAATGAAAATTAGATTAATAATGTAAAACTTATCATTCCCTGTGATACCGCAAATCATATTGCAACTGCAATAATTTTTTTCACACTTGTTCAGCCATAATGTCTTGAGCATTGTCATTTTTACCAGATGAAATGACTTACTTAACCATCACAACTTATTGACCCTGGCTGTGAACATAGACTGTATATAAGAAATGGATGTAACATCCGTGACGTCACTCATTGGTTTGTGGACTGCTGCTCGGAGGCCAATAGTTTCGGATCTGAGCAGCGGCATCTTAAAAATTTCAGGTGCATGCCGGGGAAAATAAAAACACGGATTGTACTTATATGGGCATCAGGAGGAGCAAGAGGACGGAGCGGGGGAGGTTGCGAGGGCTGGATCTACCACAGTCTACACCGGCAACCTGGTGATGCTAACCAAGTTAGCTGTTACGACTAACTATATCCACAAAACTCCGGAGAAAACTGTCGATGTGAAAAAAGTTTACGGCTATTTCCTGCAGTCTATCTGACATAGCCACGCCCTAATGCATACCCTGCTTTATCGTCAAATATAAAATCAGGGAGGCCAAAATTTCACAAATGAACATCATACTGCATTGAAGAAGGCTTTAAACTAGCGATTGAGACCATAAACACATTTTGAAAACGTTTACTGAGGTTAGAAATCAAGTGAGAAGTTGGTGAATTCTCCATTGACTTGTATATAGACGGAAGTCCTTTTGACACCAAAACGGTCGCCCCCTGGTGGCCTTTTGATATAATGCAGTTTTAAGTTACTTCCGCGTTGGCCTCATTTCAGAGGACCAGAACTCCCCGCCTGGCTGTGAACTGACCCTCCCGTTGCCTAACGATATATATTTCCTGTCATTTGCCCGCAAAAATGTTCAAGTATTCAGATACTGAAGTGTAACATTATCTAAAGTGGCACAGCAATATGATAGATAAATTCAAACTCCCGAAAATGTATAACTACCTTCTTTTTTTCGTGATGATGTCCATGTGCTGAAGCACTGCTGCACTTAATAACGCGGTGTGCCTCCTCTCCTGACTGGAGCTGCTGGTGGCAGTGACCCGCTGCTACGCTGGCGGGAGGTGAAGAGCGATGTCCAGCAAGTCAACAGTTAGCAGTGGTTAGTTGCTGCCCGATGCCTGTCGTGTTTGTAAGAGCTCTGAAACTCTGCTGACGACAATATGTTACTGAGTAATGCTGCTGCTTCATTTGGCCTACTGACAGGTTTTTGAGCAGACATCTGTGATGCGGTTTTACTGAAATGCCTCCGTTTCTACTGAAATCCTCTCATACAAAATTATTTTTTCAATAGTAACTGTGATCAAAACAGTTTTTATAAAGAGATTTCACAGTACTAAATGAGAGTGTTTCAATAGTGTGTGTGAGAGCATTTAAGTAGTGTGTGAGTGCGTTTCAGTAGTGTGTGTGAGAGTGTTTCTGTAGTGTGTATGTGTGTATTTCAGTAGTCTATGAGTGCGTTTCAGTAGTGTGTGTAAGAGTGTTTCAGTAGTGTGTGAGAGCGTTTCAGTAGTGTGTGTGAGAGTGTTTCATTAGTGTATGTAAGCATATCATTTTTCAGTTGTTTGTGTGAGATTGTGAGTAAATATAACTTTTTGTTTATTTTCTGTTTTATTTTAGTTATTAGGATATTGTTTGATTAATTGTTAGTAAGTAAATTTAACTGTCAGTTATGATGTTGATTCCAGGTGATATCACCCAACCTTAATGCATTCTTAGGCAACTTGGCATTTAGTTATTTAATGACATCCCATGCCAGCTTGCAAATTACAGGTTAACCATGAGATGAGTACTGTCTCCATAGGTGCATCTTGTAATGTAAGTAATTTAAGATATAGGTAAAGGTGTATTTAAAGTAAATGTTTGTTGTTCAAAGTCAATGTGACACTGTCTTTGAGTTGTCACTTAGCCACTGAGCCAGCTTTGATTTTGCTTCTGGGCGATTGCTTCCTACCTTCATAGGGGTATAAGCATGGAAAGAAATGCTGCCTTTCATATGTGAAACGTTATTAACCTAGAACATGGTTACTAAAAGGTAGTGTGTCTTGAAAGCATGACAGTTTCATCGGTGTTGTTTCAAAAATTAGCATTTCTACATCAAAAAGCTTTTTGCCATTAAGTAGAATTCATTAAATATTTTTAGCCCTAAGGAAAAAGTCCCTTTTACCAAGTGGTGATCTGGAAGAACTATAAATATTAAAAATTAGAGATGGCATTAAAAAGTAATTTCATTTTTCTGTGTTTGCACTTAGTCTCTCTAAGTTTCATCACTAATTCATTTTTTTCCTCTTTCACAATATGATGTTTTATCATACAGCAATCATCTCCACTAAAGAATAACACAGATGATAAGTATGTGCTGATCCCTAGCCTTTTTCAGTCTATGAATCATGTACCAGTTTTTGAAGATTTAGTCGTGTATTCACCATGACCTCATTGGTCTTGACGAACATTCTTTCTAATCAGTGAAATTGAAACAAAATTATGATATTCATAAAATGTAATTATTTGTTTGATTGAACTGTGTAACGAGGAAATACTGCTTTATTATTATCATCATGGGATTGTGAATAGTAACATTTCTTCTCAAAAAATTGAGACAAAAGGTACAATGCAAATGTATGTGTTATCTCAAACTTGATTGGAATGCTCACTCGATTCTGTTTTGATCTTAGGGCAGGATGTCAGAAATAAATGCACACATACAAAGGATAAGTACTGATGTTATATCTGTTTTTGTTTTTTTGTGTATATGTGAACGTTAGGTGGAGGACATGAAATGGATGACTGAGAGATGGCTAAAATGAGAAGCTGTCTGTTTGTGGTCAGAGGATGTGGTAGACTGCTTGTGTTGGGTGATACTTGATCTGATGTTAATGTGCTGCTGTGTGTGTGGGAAGGAGTGAGTTAAAAGAGGGAGAGGGGAAGATGGGCAGATAATCCCGTCTGCCTGATGAGATTGAATGCTGGGATTGATTGATCGCCTAATCATAGGAGGAAATGGGCCTGAAAATGAATGGGACTCTGCCCTTGGCTTGCTGTGAAGTTGGGTGGTTGGGTTGGAAGGGATGTTAGCTGCAGAAAGACATGGCCTTAATGTGCATGGGACCTGATTTCATTTGTGTCTGATATACAGTTATATGATCCTGGCTAAATGATCAAATAAAAAAGGAAGAAGGGTAACAGTGAAAGGGATGTAAATCAAGCTTTATTGCTGGGATATTACTTTTTCATCTCATATGAAATGGATGCTTTGAGAAAAGCAAGAATAAATATTCATCATGAATTTGGAGTTGATGGAGCTGTGTGTAGGTACAGATAACCACGGTCCTGGAACCAGTTAATTAGCTAGTAGCAGGTGTTGGATTAGTATTATTTTTATTTGTGTTTATTGTTTTGTTTGCAGTATTTTTTTCTTTTTCTGGATTGGAGGATTTACAAAAGGTCTAACAAATAACATGTTCCTGCTGTCTTTTGTTTCTTGTCACATTATCTGTAATGGCAGTTAAGGGGGAAAAAAAGGAACTAGCAATGCATGTTGGTACTCCTGAGGAACCTAATATGCTCTTTCCCATCTCACAAACAGGACTCCAACAGTATATTAGAATGGGGAAATTAGCTCTGTGTTTGAGGGTCCTTGCTTTTTATGTTGGTCCACATTTCACAGGGTAAATGCTGCCAGAACATACCTTTTATGATGATTGAAGTTGTGGATTCAGCCCAGAATCGAGGCACAATCAAACTAGAAGGTGTATCTTGTTGTTTAGGTGAGGTGTGCCAGCTGTCACTTTAAGTTTTTCTATTTCCACACCTCTTAAAGACGCTTTAAAAAGCTAATACGTCTCGGACTTGGAGCATTTATCACCATTTTATATAACAATAATAATAATAATAATAATAATAATAATAATAATAATAATAATACATTTTATTTATAAAGCACTTTAAATTTCCAAAACAAAACTCAAAGTGCTACAAGACAAACAAAACGAAAACAAAACATAAAGCATCAGAAAATAATTAAATTACAAAAGATCTATTAAAAATAAATGTTTTAAGTCCTTTTTTAAAAGTCTCAATAGACTGTGGCGCCCTCAGCTGTTCGGGAATGGCGTTCCACAGATGAGGGACAGCTGAACAAAAGGCTCCATCCCCCATGGTGCTTAGTCTAGTCTTGGGGAGGAGTAGGCGATTTGAATTTGTAGAGTGGATGGGTCGAATTTAGGTAAGTGGGGTGAGAAGTTCTTTCAGGTAGGGGGGAGGCATTACCATAGAGGCACTTGTGAGTCAGGACTGAGATCTTGTAATCAATCCTGGCGGAGATGGGAAGCCAATGAAGTGTATGTAGAATATGTGTGATGTCTTCATGCTTTCGCACTTTCATCAGGATCCTTGCAGCACTGTTCTGAACATATTGTAGTCTCTGGAGACTCTTGCTAGGGATCCCTATGAGAAGTGCATTGCAGTAATCCAGTCTGGAGGAGACAAAGGCATGGACCAGCTTTTCAGCATCAGATGAGGTTAGTGTGGGACGAAGTTTGGCAATATTTCTAAGATGGTGAAAAGAGATCTTGCAGAGGTGTTTGATATGGGCTTCAAAGGTAAGTTGAGGGTCAAATCCTACAACAAGGTTGGTGACTGATAAGGAGAGGAGAGTGTCATGACCAGAGAAAGTAATGCTGGTTATGGAAGATGATTGGATCTGGTATGGGGTGCCAACTAAAATTGCTTCAGTTCTGGAGCTGTTCAACTGGAGAAAGTTGTGTTTCATCCACACCTTTATCTCCTCCAGACAGGGGGTGAACGTTGATGATGATGATGATGTCGAAGATGGAGTGGAGTGTGTGTCTGTTTACATATAAAGTTGTGTGTCATCAGCGTAGCAATGAAATGAGATTCCATAGCGACTGATGACATGGCCAAGGGGGAGCATGTAAAGTGTAAAAAGGAGAACCCCGCAGGTGACAGTATGTGTCCGGGACTTTGCACTTCCAAAGGAAATGTATTCAGTTCTGTCGGTGAGGTAAGATTGCAACCACTTAAGGGCAGTGTCAGTGAGTCCAATGGTGTGATGTAACCGGTTGAGGAGTATACCATGATCAACAGTGTCAAAAGCAGCAGATAAATCAAGGAGGATGAGAAGGGAAGGTGAGCTAGCATCAGCTGCCATCAGTAAGTCATTTGTGACTCCAACCAGAGCATTTTCTGTACTGTGGGCAGAGCGAAAACCAGACTGAAATTTTTCAAAGAGGTTGTTTTATTTAAAGTAGTCCTGAAGGTGGACAGCAACTAGGGTTGGGCGATGTCCAGGAATTGGACGATCGACGATGTTCAAAGCAAAACATTGTGATGGCTGATGGCATCAGCGGCGGGGGGGGGGGTCGATAAGCGGCAACACAGAGCTTTGCTCTTGCACGCGCTGCATTTATAGTCACACAAACACACACGCGCTGTCACTCTAGTGCACGCTCTTGCTCGTTCACTCCAGATTCCGGGAGAATACGTCTAATTTGCGGCCGGCAGCGGCACATCGCCGGCACATAGCCGATGGACGATGGCATCGTCCATTGGACCAAACCTAACAGTAACTACTCTTTCTAGTACTTTGGAGAGGAATGGGAGATTAGAAGTGAGAAGTGGTCTGATTATGGCAGTTTTTAGAACTGATGGAATATAGCCAGCCTGGAGGGAGTAGTTTATTACAGTGGTGATCAGGGGACTCATGGCAGAGATGTTTGCTTTCACTAGGGCTGTAAGAAAGGGGTCAAGGGCAAAAGTGGAGGATTTCATCTTCCTGATGATATCCTCAACCTCTTGCTGTGAGGGGGCTGGGAGATCTCAAACTGTGAGTGGGGAATTGGGACAGATAGAGCGGAGGAGCCAGAGATGATCAATTTTTGTTTTGAAGAAGGCAAGAAAACGATTGCAGTGCCCTGCTGTAGTTTCTGTAAGCGAGTGAGTTTGTGGTTTGAGCAAATGATTGATGGATAACAGTTGCTTGGAATTGACAGTTTTTGATGACATTAGAATAAAACTGTGACCGTGCCTCTCTAAGGGACCTTGAGTAGGCCTTTTGGGGTTCCCGACATGCTTACTTGTGATAGGGGCGTGGCGATCCAGAATGGTTATCAGGGTTTTATTGTAAAAATCCACTGAGTCATTGGCTGATGAAAAGGTTGCAGAAGGGAGATGCTGGAGGTCCAGTAACATCGTTTCTGGGTTTATATTTTTGAGATTTCTAAAACATATTTGGCGTTTGGGTTTGATGTGGGGGGACAGAAGTGGTATTTCCATGGAGAAAGCCTTGTGGTCAGACACACCGTGATCATAGTAGAATGCTGAGAGGAAGAGAGTCAGTAAGGACCAGATCCAGAGTGTGACCCCTAGAGTGAGTAGTGACATCAACAAGTTGTGTTAGGTTAAAACAGTCCAATAATTGGAGAAATTCAGCTGCTACACAGCAGGAGGGGGAGTTGACATGGATGTTCATATTTCCCAAGTATTATAATATTAGAAGAGGTTGTACAAAAAGTTGAGTGAAGACTGGACATCTCTGAAATGAAAGATGGGTTTGGTTTGGGTGGCCGGTAAATGAGAAGTATTGTCATGGGGAAAGGGGGCTTACATTTAAATGCCAGGCATTCAAAAGAAGACAGTTTAGGCAGTGGCAGAGGGGATAAATTCAGATCACTGTGGTACATGACAGACAGACCACCACCATGACCTGTGCTTCGGGCTTTCTGGAGGTAACAATAGCCAGGAGGACAGGTCTCATTCAGAACAGAAAAAAACATCTGGTTGATGCCAGGTTTCCGTAAGGCAGGTCCAAACACGTGTCCAGAATGTGGTCATGTATGAGGCAAGATTTGTTTGTGAGATATTGTGCATTGAACAGTTCAATTTTGATATGCGATGAAGCACAGTGTCTCTGTATTGGCCGAAGTAGACTGAAATCCACTCCACGTTTTCTTTCCCGCTCAGTGAGTAGTGTTGTCATGGAAACTCCAAAGCTACTAATGATGTGTATGAGATGCAACTGACCAGGGCCCTGTTCCATAAAGCAGGATTACCAAATAAGCCAGGCAGGTTCGGTTCCATAAAGCAAGCTCAGCATAGTTCAAGCTCAGTTACCACGGCAATTTATGCTGGCAAACTAACCAGGTCCGGATCAGGCTAATTGTCAGGCTTAGCCTGAGTTGCTGCTTAGCCTGAAAGAAAAGAGATGATTTAATATATTATATGGCTTCATTAATCATCATCATTTAAAAAGAAAATCAGTTGAAATTAAGTTGACTTAATAATAATAATAATAATAATAATAATAATCATCTATCTATCTATCTATCTATACATCTATACATACTTATACATATATATAGTTTGTTCTATCTATCTATCTATCTATACATCTATACATACTTATACATATATATAGTTGACTTAATAATCATATATATTTACATTCATACATATATATAGTCGAGTACACGGTCAACTTAACGTGTGTATGTATGCAAAAATATTTGGACAAGAGATGTAATATTTAAATTCATATGTCTTTAACTGCTATTTTCCTGGTAGGAAGCGCTGTTTTAAAGGTATTGGTTATTGATTAGTTCATTTAAAATAATGTCTAAAAAGTCAACTAAGACGTGTTTAGTGGATGCATGTCTTGGCGTTTCCCTTTTTCTGTTAATTGATTAAGGTCCAGTTAGGGGTGGGCGATATGGCAAAAATATCATATCACAATTTTTTTATAATAAAATCACGATCACGATTTTACCATGATTCTTTTTTAGATTGATTTTTGAGACTAATTTGCAAGTTTCTGAACAGTGCAACCAAACCATTTCCCCATGTAAAACATAGCCCTAAAAGAAAAAAAGAAAACAGACAATTTAGGCCAAAGAACCTTTCTGTACAGATTTTAATTTAAATAGTTTGTGCAATTTTGCCAAATAAAAACGCAAACTTAAGTAACTGTGGTTATATTTTAAAGTGCAACGATTTAGAACAAAAAGTATCAAACTGCAATGTCTGTAGCAGCTCTTCTGCACTTTATATGTAATACTGGTTGAAGCGGCAATATGGACAGGAGACTCCCATTTAGAGTCAGGGATTGGAGGTCTTCATTTAGTGAACATTTATCTATCTATAAATTACAGGAACGTCTGTCTGTCTGTTATTCGCATATCTCTCGAACCGTTCATCCGATTGATTTCAAACGTGACAGGTGTCTTGCTACGGGCACGAGTAAGTACAGTGCCAAGTTTGATTTGAGTTTGTTTGGATAAGAAATGTTTAAAGATATAGATAAATATATCGGTAAAAGAAGCACACATTTGCTGCTGCCGCTCTAGCCGCTGGCCACTCCCCCTCTCACACACTGAGCACAGCGCAGGACTGTGAGAGGCTATAAGGACCAGAGTTACCCGGGATTTCCACCGGTCCGTCAGCGGCGCGAAACTCTTTCTTGTTCCCTGGATTCTTCTGAGGAATTGTGTAAGTATTTCGTCATCCTCAATTTTCTCAACCATGCCAACGTAACGGACACTCCTGCGTTTGGTTGCAAAGTTAACTAGGACAAAGTCACCCACGTTCAGATCTGTGTTTCCAGGATCACTTCTCTTATCCTCAGGATCATGTGGATCATCTGCAAGGGGTGGATCATCTGCAGGGCGTGGACCATCCGGATCATCTGAAGTGGATGGACCAGTGGATGCAGGCTGCAGCTCAGGGTTTGGCCGGTCTGACACCATGGATGGTGCAAACGGTTCCTCAGGGAAAATATCTCTGTTATATGGGAAAATCCCAGTGGACTTGAATCCAGAAGTGATATTCCGTGGTGTCACTGCTGACAAGTCCTGCAATCTGGTAGACGGACACTGTTTTGCCAGGGTTAGATCTCATCCACCCATCAAGAGCTCGGCTGTATAGGGTCTTGAACGGGCCATACACGGTCACGTCGAGAGGCTGCGTGTGATGGGATGTGTGGGGTGGAAGGGTGAGCAGAACAATACCGTTTCTCTTTGCTTTTTCTACTGCCTTGAGTGAGATGTGAGCTTTAAGATTATCAAGGATAAGCAGCATGGGACAGTCAGGACTGCACTGAGTGTGCTGTATCAGGTGATCAAGGAACTCAGGCCAGGTGTCTTCATTCATCCATCCTGTTGTGGTGGAGGCACCTTTGGCTCCTGGAGGTGCTCCTATCATGAAGTCGTCCCTAAACCTAACTCTGGGGAAGACAAACCGGGGAGGTATGGCATTCCCAGCAGCATTCCCAGCACACACCACAGTCACCAGTTCTCCTCTCTCAGCTGATGTGATAGAACCAACTTGCTTTTTTCCTTTCTCTGTCACAACCTGAATCAAATAGAAAGTTTAGAATCAATGGCATGTGCAATCAGTAAGCTACTATTGGTCTAAAGGTACATTGTATTTCGTTTCAGTCCATTCATTTTTTCCAGTTCACAGGTTCACAACATTACTAAAAGCATTAGTTTCAGCATTCTGCCAATAGCTAGCTGGTCATTATCACAAGCCACTCAGTATCAGTCTGGTGCTCTCTAGTGTATCATGTGTAGCTTACGTGCCGTGGCTTTTGAACTGTAAAGACGCCTGTTTCATCCACATTGTAAATCATGTGATGAGGGAATGTGTGCCTGTTAAGGAAGAGAGGCAAGGGAAGAACCTTATCAGAATCAAAACCAAATCTTACAGGTAAAGCCTCCATAAAACATTTGCAACTAAATAATTAATTATGTCACCTGTCCATCACTACAGCCAGATTTTTGAAGAACTCCCCCACTGTAGTTTTATTGAAGGCTGTAGCCCTTCCCAGGGATGTTGCCTCCGGAGTTCGGACAGAGAGATGGCGACGTGCTAGGAAGCTGCCAAACCACTCTTCTCCTAAAGAGTAGAGAATTCATTATTATAAGATTTAGCTTTGTGGCAAGATCAGTTGGCCTAAGTTAACCTACAGAATAATGTGATCTCTTGCACACCGTAGCCTACCTGCACATTGTTTCTCTGTCCAATTGGCAGGGACAGGGATATTGTTTCTCTCTGCGTATTCAAATGCCAGTTCACAGCACTTAACTGGAGCGAGGCCATGGAACTGGTCAGCTAGTTGTTTCAAATGTTTGGCAAGCTCCTCCTCCATCTCATCTGTGAATATTCTCTTCGCCTCAGCTACTGCACCCCAGGCTACTGATTTTTCTACCCCTTTCTCTTTTTTCTTTATGAATCTTTGTAGGGTTGTCTTGTCAATATTTCTATCCCTTCCAGCTTTTCTTAAGGACTTCTTTCCTTGCATGACCTCAGCGGCTGCACTCTCGATCTGTGCGAGGGGTGTTTGGCCCCAGGTTGTCTTCCTGGTGTAGTTTCTTGGCATGATGGCTTTTCTACAATGTTTATGACATTAAAAATAAAACATTTGTAATGTAATATTACACTAAAATATGTTTTGACTAAGCTTAACTTGTGCTTCATCATTTGTCTCACTTTACCCCGCAGCCACCTTTTTAGAAAAAACAACATCTCTTAGCAATTCAGGCTAATCTTCAACTAGCATCAATCACATCGTTTTATATGTTGGAAGTTCTCAACATGTATAAGTTTTTTTACCTGAATCAATTTGCTTTGACACAACAGTTAATTAAGTTCACAGCAAGAAAATGTACTTTTACATGCAAAAAACACATTTTTATGTAAAAACCTACTTACCACAGCACTAGCACCAACTTCTCCTTCCTGGCAAGGGGGGAAGGGGAGGGGCTTGAAAACATAATGGTCACATCATCAATCAATCAATCAATCTTTATTTATATAGCGCCAAATCACAACAAAGTTATCTCAAGGCACTTTACACATAGAGCAGGTTCTAAACCGAACTCTTCAGGTTTTAATTTTAAAGAGACCCAACATTCCCACATGAACAAGCACTTAGCGACAATGGCAAGAAAAAACTCCCTTTTAACAGGAAGAAACCTCAGGCAGAACCAGGCTCAAAGTGGGCGGCCATCTGCCTCGACCGGTTGGGGTAGGGGGGAGAGAGAGCAAGAATAGGAGAGAGAGAGAAGCACATAGTTCATAAACATTGAAGCTATAAGGTCCGGGACTGGAATCTGTCTTCCGGACGTCTACAGGCCCAGATTGCCTGTGAGACGAGAAAGCACAGACAACTCCAGGGAAGAAGTGTAGGTTATTGAATGCATTAATAGTACATGAATGTTATTGGATATAGATAGATGGATAGAGAGAGAGAGAGGAGGAGAGAGGAGCTCAGTGCATCATGGAGGTAGGAGTCCCCCGGCAGTCTAAGCCTATAGCAGCATAAACTAGGAGCTGGCTAACTATAAGCTTTATCAAAAAGGAAAGTTTTAAGCCTACTCTTAAAAGTAGAGAGGGCGTCTGCCCTCCGGACCGAATCTGGGAGATGGTTCCACAGGAGAGGAGCCTGATAACTGAAGGCTCTGCCTCCCATTCTACTTTTAGAGATACTAGGTACCACAAGTAGGCCTGTAGGCGTTCTGGGAGCGCAGTGTTCTGGTAGGTACATAAGGTACTATAAGCTCTTTAAGGTATGATGGAGCCTGACCATTAAGAGCTTTAAAAGTGAGGAGAAGGATTTTAAATTCTATTCTTGATTTTACGGGAAGCCAATGCAGTGAAGCTAAAATAGGAGTAATGTGATCTCTCTTTCTAGTTTTTGTCAGAACGCGTGCAGCTGCATTCTGGACCAGTTGGAGAGTCTTTAGAGATTTCTTAGGACAGCCTGATAATAATGAATTACAATAATCCAGCCTTGAAGTAACAAATGCATGGATTAGTTTTTCAGCATCATTTTGAGACAGAATATGTCTGATTTTTGAAATGTTACGCAGATGAAAATAGGCAGTCCTTGAAATTTGTTTTACGTGGGAATTAAAGGACAGACCCTGGTCAAATATAACTCCTAGGTTCCTTACAGTAGTACTGGAGGCCAAAGTAATGCCATCCAGAGTAGTTATAAATGACCATGACCACAAATGTGTTCCGTTGCCTAAATACAGGGGGTGTCTCACATTACCCGGTGTCTCACATTACCCCGCTCTCCCCTACTGGTGAATGTCCCTTTGAAGTTCCTCCCAATCATGTTTGATGGGGCGTGGGATGAAGGATAGTCCCCTCTCTAGTAAGGCAGTTGCTTTTTATTCGATATTCGAACATGGGTTTGAACGAGGGGTGAAAAGTTCGTATTCGAAATGTAGGCTTTAATCTCCTTAAGCGCATCAGACCGATAAGATAACAAGGTTTGTTTGCAAGGATATGCGCCCCACAAATATTGTTTCAGGAAAGGGGTTTCGGAATCTAATGATGGAACTGGAGCCACAATATAAAATCCCCAGCCGCACCACAATCTCCGAAAACATAGTGCGGCTGTACGACACCGCACGTGAATATATAAAGACTATATTACAGGACAAAAAACTTGCTCTTACAACAGATGGGTGGACGTCGTTAGCTACACATGCTTATGTGACAGTCACAGCTCACTGTATTTCAGACTCATGGGAACTTCACAATTATGTTTTGTGCACTAAAGAACTGAGAGGAAGCCACACAGCCGTTCACGTTGCAGAGAGCATCAGCAGCACCCTGGATGATTTTAACATCTCCCGTGAAGTGGTTGTAGCCGTCACCATGGATAATGCCCTGAACTACGTTAACGCTGCGCGCAATTTGGGGCTTGTTAATTTACCCTGTTTGGCCCACACGCTGAACCTGGCCGTGCGAAAGGGTCTTGATGTGAAAGCTGTTGACAGGGCCCTTTCCAGACTAAAGCTAAGTGCAGCCCATTTTGGGAGGTCTCCGTCCGACACCTGCCTGCTGGAGGAAAAGCAGGAGCTCCTCGGATTAAAAAAAGAGACTGATTTAATGACTGTGCCACCAGGTGGAATACCACCTACGACATGATATGTGGTGCATCCGAGTAACAAGCAGCAGTGGCAGCAGTCATTTTTGAGAAGAAGATGTCTCATTTGGAGCTCAGCACCTCTGAGTGGTCGGTGATTGAGCAACTAAAAGACACACTGAAACTGTTCAAAGTGGCAACTCAGGCCCTATCCACCGATGCCTTCCCCACAGCATCATCTGTCCTCCCCCTGCAACACGTCATGATATCTCAGCTGAGCACTGCTGACGCATCGCTTAAACCATTAATTAATTAATTAAGTCCATTAATAGCCTAAACATTGTGTGTATTTCCCTAAAATTAATGTCGTGCTATGTCATGTAATGTAAAAAAAATAGCAGTTTTGACATCTCAAAGAGTGTGTGATAAAGGGCTAAATGCATTATTATTTTCATAGGCCGGATGATGGCAAATCTGAAAATGCGCTACAGCGAAGAGGGCGGCGAGTGGATGCTTCTAAATAAAGTGGCCTTTCTGGACCCTTGGTTCTCTCGCTTAGTCCACCTCTAACCTGAGCAGAGAAATATCATCAGTGATAGCTTATCACGTGAAATGATGGACAATGAGACAGACAGTGACTGTACAGAAAGGAGAGAAAAGGCAGCTCCTCCTGAGTGCGATGGGGAACTTGTTTGGGGACTTATACAAAACGAATGACTCTGGCAGCGATGTCGGCTTTCTGGAGATGCAAGCTTACATGAAGGAGACTTCTCTTTCTGCAGACAGCAAACCCCTGCTTTGGTGGAGAGACATAGGGTGCAGCAGGTACCCGAAACTCTCCAAGCTGGCTTATAAATATATGTGCGTGCCAGGAACATCTGTGCACTCAGAATGCGTGTTCTCGTCGGCAGGCAATATTGTGAACAAAAAAATAGCCAAACTTGATCCCGATCACGTTGATAAACTCGTGTTTCTTGCAAATAATATTAGAAAGTGATTCAGGTAGTAAAGTTTGACTGTTGTTCTGTTTAACCTTGCTACAAAGCTGTCGAAGCACCTCCCGTTATCTTTGATATTTGTTTGGTTCAGGGAGGCTTTTTCAACTGTTCTTCCTCTATGTAATTACCGGTAATACTGTGACACTTTGAGATTTACAGTGACAGGCATGAAGGCAATAAGTTCATAAAAATGTTTTTAAAAATACTGGTTATACAACAGCTTTAATTGCTGGGAGAATGTTTTGCTGGGATTTGAATATATTCGAAACAATGACGTTTCTTTTTAGATTCGTTCAAACTTAATTTATTTTTAAAGTGACAGCACTACTGTAGTAACTAACCCTAACCCCTAACTGTAGTTGGGGTGTGGAAAGGGTTTGGAGAGGTTGAGGACATTAGATTCTGGGTGAATTTGATTGGGGATGGGAGGGTCCGGGTTGGGGTCTTGCTGGTTTTGTGGGTGGGTTATGTTAGTCTGTGAAGTGGCGGTGGGAATCTGATTATGATGTGCCGGGTTAGGATGTGATGGAATTATACATTTAAGTGAGCGCACCAGTTGTTGAAGAGTTTTCAGGCTGTGGGGGTTGTCCAATGTATATTGTCTTGCTCTGTGATGAATGTATCGTGAGGGATCTCGGTCAAGAACGGAAAGTGTGTGGCAATGTCGTTGTCAATAACTTTCAGGTTATGTTGTTGTGTGGTCGTGAGGTTTGTAGAGAAATCGATTATTGGAAAATTAATGTCGGCATTTGGAAATGTGATTCTGGCTTGTTTGTATAAGGCCAGGTTCAGACCGGGCGCGAAAGCGTTGAGGAGCGGAGCCATTTTCCTTTCGGCGCCCATGTTAACCAATGGTGTCATTCACATAGGAAGGGGCTCTGAGCTGTTTAACGGAAGTCTGTTTTGGGTCCTGGTCTTTATTGTTTAATCCAATGGAGAGGACAAGTATTTTGGTGGATGTGTTAACCAGTGTTTTTTTCGCAGCTTTTAAGGAAATGATATGGTTTTGCTCCAGGGTAGCTTTCTAGTTGTACTGAGGGGTGTGTGTGTGATTGGATTCTTCTGATATTTGAGTCTCCTAAGAATTTGTGGACACAAGCTTTGCAACGAGCCCACCCTCAAGTCTGTACAACGTGAGGAAGTGGGCGGGTTAGGGTTAGGATAGGGGTCTAGGGTTAGGGTTGGGGTTTAGGGTATGGTGAAACAGTAAAAGCGATATGTCGGCATTAAGATACCATGCGTTTTTGGCTTGCGGACCCTCAGAAACCACTTAATATCACAGAATTATTATATTTCTTTTTAATTGACTTAATGTTATCCACATACAGGATCACTATTGTGTGGGAATCAACGGAAATAAACCGGAAATTTACAAAATTGCATGTTAGCCTATAACAGCGAACATTAATGTAGTTAGAAAAAAAAACATATTGTAGCATAATCTTGGTTAAAACAACCAGATTTAATGCAAGTACAGTTGAATATCTACCCTATTCCTCAATCACATGCACTTACCACACCTCCATCACATGCGCAGATGATTTTTAGAACCCTGGACTATTGAAGCCACACTTTTGAGACTACAGGACTACTGAATCCACACATTTGAACCCAATTATTTCAATGAAAGAATTGATCAAAGCTCTAATCACAAATAAATCATAAATATAAATATGATTTTTTAAATCAATTGTATTAGTTTGCATGCATTTGTGCTTATGACAAAATGTAATGTTTGTATTTATGTTTGTATATAGTTGATACAGTTTGTATAAATTACCCAAGTTTCCAATTTGGAATATTTCCAATATTCCCCAGCTTAACTTCCCATGGAAAGTTTCTGGAAATTTACCAGAAAATAATTGGAAATTTTCCGCTGCTTTGCAACCCTACTATTGTGTCCAAGACATATGAAAGAACAAACATGTCACACTCAAAAGAAAAAGGATTCTTAAAAAACACTGAAAGTATCCATGATGGCACTGTGACTAACAGTACACTGCTATGCTTCCTCACCACTGTAAGAGTTGTTTTCAAGTAAAAGTTGCTCACGTAACTGCTCTTTTACCAAGCTCCATACCATAGACTGTATATAAGAA